>NW_026562395.1:3359062-3981250 GCF_027474105.1 Poeciliopsis prolifica
GCTTTCTGTTGAGAAAGCAATAAATGCAATAGCATCCATCAGCAGTCATGACGTGCAGCGTGTCTTTTTCCCCATTCAAGGTGAGGTGATTGCTGTTGTCGGCAGCTGTGAGGCTCTGGGAAACTGGAGCTATCAGAAAGCTGTGACTCTACATCCTCTTGGTGACGAAAGGTATGAGAAACATTACATGTGCTGCACAACTGTCTCCTGTTAGTTAATAGTATGTGTATTATATTTAGGTTAACTTCAACCCTCTTCATTGTCTTGATTCAATGACAGGCACACATGGGCAGTGACGATCTCTGTACCCCGGGGGGTTGTTTCCACGTATCGCTATTTTAAGGGCTTCTTCCTGGAATCAAAGGTGAGTTAGTTTTCTTTGGTGTTTTTTTTATTTTTATTTTTTTTAATTATTTTTATTTATCAAGTACATTATGCTTTTCTAGTCGCTACAGTTGTGATGCTTTTCAAAGTTTTTTGGGGAACAAAAATTCACCATTTCTATGTATACTCCATTATGTTCAATTTGGTATGACTTCATGACATCATTTCTACTTTTGCAGACCGTCAACAGAGATAGAGGCAATATTTTATTACCACTGTATGTCGAATTTATTGGCTGATTTGCTCAAAGTCACCAGTAACTTGAAATGGATTCCTCCCGACTTGGAATGAAACGATGTAAGGTGGTGGGATTGTTGTCAAATCCTTTTACGTCACACGTGGCTGTGCTGAGCCACGAAAGCAGTTTAAAAAGCAGAAACACCAGCTGCACCGGAGCTGAGAGGCGTTTGCACTGGAAGATTAACCCAAAACCTCATCCTCCCTCTGTGTTTAATGCCACAGCAAGGCTTGAAGAGCGAGATATGTAACTTTCGATGTTTTGTTTTGCTCTGGTGGAAATGTATAAAGCTCTTTAAGAACAACCAGTAAAGCGACTTTTAGTTGATGGGCCGTGTCCACAAAGCCTCAGATGAGCCCTTGTTTTCTCTTTTCCCCCTTCTGTTGATTCCTTCTTTGTGTTGGCTGTCTGTCAGTATGCAGCTATTATTTGTAGGATTTGACAAATCAGTTGTCTGAAATGCAGTGTCACGCTGGGAGCTGCCGTGTGATCCAGCCATGTGGGACGTGAAGCGAAACAGCTTGTGGTCAGTTATTTGGAAGGTCCAGCCACAGGCTGACCAGCTGCTTTGCTTTAATCTGTGATGTGGAACCTCGCCCAGCCTTGAACTAAAGCCTCTTTTTGCGTGATCTTCACTGTTGGTTGAAGAATGCGGTATTTCCCTTAGACTGGCTGTACACAAGTTGGATGCGTTTGAAGATTCTTTCAGTTTCTGGTGACTTTGTCAAGATAGGATTTTGGTGTTCCTACTTTTTTCTTCTTCTTCTTTTTTTGGTTGTTTCATATCAAGAGTGGACTTCACAGAATTTGATTAAGTGTTCTCATTTTTTGTGTATGATATCTCATTATGTGTTCCTGCGATTTAAAAGCTCCAGCAGTACAGGAGGGTGAAGTCACTTTTTCTGTACATTTATGATTGTAGATCCATTTAAAAAATATATATATATTTAGTTTTTTTTTTTAAAGAACCTATAATTTTGTAACTTGTAAAACTAGTGGCTGAAAATAATTTCCATAAACCTCCACTATTGTTGATTAATTACATAAAGAAAAACATTGATCTGAACAAAGATACAATGCTAGGATTTTTTATTTTTTTTTGTTATCCTCTCACTAACAAATCCACCTTTCAGATTTCGACCCGTGGTCTGCGCCTGATCCAGCTGGCGGATCGGTGACTAGACGGGCTCTTACCGCTTTCTCACTCTCTGGTCCAAAGATGTCTTTGCAACCAGCCTGAATGGTAGTTCATGTGTGAATAGTTCATGACTTGAAAATCCTAACGTTGTACCCAACAGAGTGCGGGTGGCCCATGTCAAGTGATAGTCAATTTGTGGGAGACCCATCATCAGCCTCGCACTATGAGCCCCACAGGTATAAACCAGCGAAAAGAAAAATAAAATTTGGTTTGGGTTCATAAAGTCTGTTGTATTCAGACCTCTAATTTCTGATTCACTGTAGCTTCATCCACTCAGGAAGGTTTTTTTTTTCTTTTTCTTTTGGTTAAAGTTTCAATGAACTGCAGTGTTTCCTCTAAATAAAAAAAAAAGATTGTAATTCCCAGCTGTATGTTTTATTATGTTTTGTTTTTGTTTTTTTGATGCTATGGGAGGGATTGGTGAGAGCGTTTACTCGCACTAATCTACAGCCACAGAGGAAACACTGCGGTGCAGCAGACTCCATGACCTGTTATTCAAGGTCTCTTTAGTTAGCCAGCCATTGTGTTGGGTTTTATGCAAATAAAGCTATTTGAACATGAGTCAGATAGGAAGCGTAGCTGCAGCTACGTCCACACCCTGCTCAGGGTCTATTGAGTATCATCACTGATGTGCTTCATTTTAGTTTTTCTGTTAGTCCTACAGTAACCTCTGCGCCATGCTGACTTTAAATATAGATGTTCTTATTAACATAAATATATATATATATATTTTTAAGTTAGCCTTGGTGAAGTTGAGGCAACTCGCATGCAGAGCGATTGAATCTGATGTTAAGAGTTCAAAAATAATAATTATTTTTTTCTTTAACTACCAAGATTGCTCTGGCTTGATGACCTCAACTGATGTGGTATTGCAAGACCCTAAAATGTATTTTTTTCTTCAATTTTAGTTGCACAGCAGAACATTGACGACGGGGAATTTGGATTTCACAGTAAGTCTGCTTGCTTTGATTTTTTTTTTTTTTTTTTTTTTTTAGCATTGTAGCAAAGGGAGCGGAATACAAACAAACACTTTTCAAGCTTGTACTGCAAAGCTACGCATCATCTTGCTTCAATTTTACAATTATGAACTACGTTTTGTAAGTCCAACGCAAGTACCGCCCAACGAAACCTATGATTTTTGGTTGTTTTGTGACGAGATGAGGAAAAGCTTGGTTCATGACGAAGGAAGTCGGTGCGCTGCCTCAGTTCCAGGCCGTCTCTCTCTGTGCAGATGGGGTGAAATGCGTCGACTCAGGATGGCTGACATGCCAGACGGACATTCGACTGCGCTTGCACTATTCCAAGAGGCCTCCGGTGTCCATCACCAAGAAGAAATTCAAGAAGTCACGCTTCAGGTGAGGATGCCGCGGAGTTCAAATTTAACTTGAGTACATCATGAGATGTTCCATACACTGACCTTTTATATAAGCGTAACAGGACGTGCATGTAGTTATATTTAAAGTAGATTAGCACTTTGTCAGGTTTTAATTTTTTAAAATTTTGCATGTAGGATTAAACTTACGTTAGAGGGCATTGAAGAAGAAGAGGAGGAGGAGGAGGAACCGGAACTCAGCCCTTCCTCTTGGCACAAGATGACCACAACTCTGGAAACCAGTTTAATCTCTGCCAACGACTACAAGTCGCGTCACTCTCAGCCAGAATGCGGCTACGCCCTAGAGCCCTCTCGGTGGACCGAGTACAGCATCCACACCATGGACCCGGACAACCTGGAGCTCACGTTTGAGTTTTTTGAGGTCTTTCTGCCTCTTGATAATTCCGCGAAGGGTCTTCAAAATGTGCTGTAACACGCATAGTGATCCGGATTGTGATTACAGGAGGATCTGAGTGAGCACGTGGTCCAGGGAGACATCCATCCCGGATATGTCGGGACAGCCTGCCTCCTGTCTTCCTCGTTCTTGGAGAACGGCAATGACACGGGCGTCGTCACGCTCCCCATCATGGGCCGAAACTCCAGACAGACGATCGGGAAAGTCAGAGGTGACGTTTCTTTGAAAGTACTTAGAATATGCTGCGGATCCTGATTTTTGCCGAGTCCAGCCTTATTGACTGCAGCTTATGGTTTCAGTGGATTACCTGGTGATCCGCCCTATCCAGAAGCTGCAGTGCGACATGAGCTCGTCGTACACAAAGCACTGGACAAAAAGAAGCACGGTGGACGTGGGTCACAGAGGAGCTGGAAGCACACACGCTGCCAAGTGAGACCATCAGTCAATCTTTACCGACGGCAGAATTAGTTTTTTCATCGAAAAAATATGTCAAATCCACTCAATTCACTCATTTTAAATGTAGAATTAATCGTGTGCTACAGAGTGAGGACTCTCTTTAGGATTTTCAGCAGGGTAATGTGGACAAATACGCATAAGTTC
This sequence comes from Poeciliopsis prolifica, assembly GCF_027474105.1. NCBI lineage: Eukaryota > Metazoa > Chordata > Actinopteri > Cyprinodontiformes > Poeciliidae > Poeciliopsis > Poeciliopsis prolifica. The sequence continues at coordinate 3,363,270 of NW_026562395.1, forward strand.
AGATGTCTTACCAGTCGCTCCTGTTCTTATTCCACAGATACCACAAAGTCCGGGAAAACACAATCGCTTCTTTCAAAAGTGCTGCCAACCATGTAAGTCGACGAGACGATATATTTGAATAAATCCAGCCACTTGCAGAACATTTTGCCTCAACGTGTTTGAACGCGCAGGGTGCAGCTTTTGTGGAGTTTGACGTTCATCTCTCCAAGGATTCTGTGCCCATCGTGTACCACGATCTAACATGTTGCATCTCCACCAAGAAGGTCCCTTAAACATCTCTCCCCCTGCAGTCGTTGTAGCTTGTGTGATGCTAACTGTTCTGTTTCTGACTTGGTAGAAAAATGACCAGAATCTGGAGCTCATTGAGGTTCCTGTCAAAGACCTGACATTTGATCAGCTGCAGCTACTGAAGGTAAACTTTGCTCCAGCTGGACTGGTTTGTTGAGGCAGCCTGTAGCCATTGTGCTGCCATCCTGTTTAATGTCGGGATGATTGTTGGAGTGAATTTCTGATTGAGAAGATAAAAGCAGTAAAAGGAGCCGTTTCAAAACCAATCTTTGCTTGATGAGCGTCTGTTATCTAACAACTTGTGAGTGTAGAGGTTGTTCTGGGTTTTATTGTGATTTTAGCTCTTCCTGTGTTTGGGTAGTCGACCCAGACTGACCCTGTTCTTTAAACAATATTTGCTCAGCCTGCTGGAAGGTCACCAGATTGGGTCTGACAGAAAGCCTATATCACCCAGAAGCCTTCATACAATCCTTTTGAATTCAGTTTTAGTTGACTTTTGTGTATCCTTGGTCTTGTGATGTTCGGGAAATGTTCAGTAGGGAGTGGTTAGGGTTATTACAGTAACGTTCGATAACCAATTCTCTGCAGGTCGGCAACTAACAATTGTTTTAGCAATCGATTCATTTGCTCAATTATTCTGACGATTAGTCAGATTTAAATAAATATATTGTTGCATTCTGTAGATTTTTCATTTAACCACTTTAGCCATTTTTGTGCAATATTAGAAATACTTATAAGATGCACATAAGCAAAAAAACATAATTTTTAAAATAAGAGAATAAGCATTTCATCACCTAAAATCCAACAACACATTCCTGTAGAGGGACATTGATAATTTGTTGTAAAAAATGCATTTGAAGCTGAAAAAACCCCAAAACAAAAAAAAAACAACAACAAAAAAAACACTTCTAAAAGCTCAGCCTTTTCTGCTTAACTTAACATCAACACAACTTAGGACTGATCTGATGGCCATTTTTCCGGATTAACCAGTCAGTGGTTGATTAGATAAAGGTGCCACATTTGAACCAGGTGAGATATTTGATGAATTCTGGGTAGATCAGATGACAATATCGACAGCGGAAACGGCCTCATGGATCAACGATGACATGAGTAAATATGTTGCTTTTCACTGCAACAGTAAAACATGAATATATGTGTTTCTTGCCCAGCTGGCCCATGTTGCTGCAATGACAGGAAGTGATCACAAAGGTAAGCAGTTCCTCACAACTTTTTTTTTCTTCTTTGTAACCAGAAGAGATTTGGTTTGCTTATCGACATAATGCTGTTTACATAACAGTTGGGCTGGTAGCCCTGCATCATAGGAGGTGATTTTACTGTGCGACGTAGTGCAGAGGTCAATACACCTGTGTTTGTCATTTGGAAAAGACAGAATATGTATATATTTTTTTCCACATCTTTATGGCAATCTGTTTCACAGTAGTCTTTAATGCTACTTTCAGGATTACAGAAAAAAGAGAGAAAAAAATGATAAAATCTACTTAAACACTGCAATACTGACTCCATCTCAAACGTCTGGAGCTTTTAGCTTGGGAAAACGTTTGATTGTGCATACCTCGCAAAAATCCCCCTTTCCAGTGACCCAAATTCACTTCTGGTTAAAGGCCGCTTTGTTTAAGTGTCCTTGCATCACATGAGGGTGGAACGGCCGACATTGTGAAATCGGATCGGCAGATAATCTGGAAGACGTGTGAACGTTTCCCCCGTTCTGTTTGCTTCTTAAGATCTCCTGGAGGATGAGGAGGAAGTCGATGAGCATCAGCCGTTCCCCTCATTATCACAGGCAAGGAATGCTGTCAATGATCACTTTGACTTAAAGGCAGCCCTCATCGGATAGTAATCGCTTTTCTCTGTGCGCTTCTCCAAAGATTTTCCAAGCTGTTCCAGAAAGTGTCGGTTTTAACATTGAACTGAAATGGATCAGCCAAATGAAGGTACGCCATTTGAACCAGACTTTGAAACAAAGTGTAATCGTCGGCGTAAGCTGACGAATCTCCTTGCTCCATTTTCACAGGACGGAACGTGGGACGGGAACTTATCCTCGTATTTCAACATGAATACCTTCCTGGACATTATTCTTACCTGTGTTCTGCAGAAGGCTGGGAGAAGGCGGATCATCTTCTCATGTTTCGACCCAGATATCTGCACAATGTGAGTGCACAGCGTCGCCCTTCGAGTTTGCAGTTGAAATATTGCTGCTCGAAAGGATCCCTGTAAAAGCAGAGGCACTTAATTTTTTTTATTTGTCCGTCAGTGGGACCTCTGAAGGATCTATTTAAAATGTCAAACTGTCCCTGTAATCTGGTTCAAAGGGTGCGACTCAAGCAGAACAAGTACCCCATCCTTTTCCTGACCCAGGGCATTTCACAAAAGTATCCCGAGCTGATGGACGTGCGCTGTCAAACAACGCAGATCGCCATCAGCTTCGCTCAAAGCGAGAACATCCTGGTGGGTGATTTTATTTCCTGGAGGTTGCGCATTCAATAACATCCTTAAGGGAAAAAGCAACCACCTTATTTGCTGGACTTTGATGTTTTGCCCTGGCAGGGAATCAGCGCTCACACCGAGGAGCTGCTGAAGCACCTTAACTACATCGGCGAGGCCCAGTCCAAAGGCCTGGTGGTGTTCAGCTGGGGAGACGACAACAACGAGCATGAAAACAGAAGGAAGCTGAGAGAGCAGGGGATCGACGGGCTCATTTATGACAGGTGAGGTTAAATTTTAACACGCAGCCGGCTGCAGCGTCAGTTCACATGCTACAGGATGCAAACACAGAATGCTATAGATCGGATGTTAAAGCTAATCTTATATAATGGGCTTCTCCCAGCTATTACAACTTATTTGAAACACTATCTGTCAATTATTTAAGGTTCTTGTTCCCATTTAGCTGCCGTGTCTAAAAACTGTTTTGATAAAGGTTTGTTTAGTTATTGCTCCACCATAAAACAGTCCCTTTACTACTATGTTGATAACAAGCAAAGATCACAGTTTGTTTGTTTTTATGTAGATAAGATTCAGATGGTGAGTCACTGCTGTGTTTGTGTGAGTAGTTGAAATCATTGTCTCTACCCAGGAACGATGAGTTCAAGAAATAATTGCGCACGCCTCACACTCTGCCAGATTGCAAAGTTATTTTATGTCGCACGACGGCACAGCAAAAAATATACGCATCGTTTGTCAGACCAGCCATGAACGCTTTTCCAGTAGGTTCTCCTTGACATAAGCTGTTATTTGAACATTTATGCTTTATTTCCTGTGGTAAACGCCTTACAAAATAATGCACTTTTCCAAAATCAAGAAATGAACCTTTTCTCATTTAGTTGGTAGTCATAGATTTTCCTTTACATAATGAGATTTTACTGTTATACCAATACATTGTCCTCCTATTCAAAAAGCCACTTTATATGCTCCGGGTTGCTCCCAACGTTTCAAATTCACCTTTTTAAAAAAAAAAAATTATAAATCCACCCCCACTTGAGTAGCAAAGTGTTCTGTGCCACTTTTAACTTTTTTTTTTTATGTAGGTGAAGGAAAATCCTGTTGCTAAATGGCCAACATCCAAGTGGCTGCTCCCATTTATATAAACAGGGTTGTTCATTAGCTTCTTTTTCAGGGATTACATAATTACGTAATCCATTGGCAGTGTTTTGGATGATTTGGCACCTGTTTGTCTCTTTGAGTGAAAGACTTGATTGTTTATTGATCAGTTGTAGCGTGAAATGAATGAACGCGATGTGCCAGGACTGTTACGTAAAGTATCTGAGTTGGACAGATTCCCCTGCTTCTGGGGAGAACTGCATCATCAGCAGAGCCTGCTCTGCTCAGGCAGTTTTACTTCTCTGTATATCCCGTGCTGTGACATTTACTCTATATTTGTGTCTGCACTTTTGCCCAGGAACCAGCACATTTTCATCTGTTACAGCAAAAAAAAAACGTCTCTTACGTCGTTGTGATATCTGTGCCTCTTTTTTACAGAATTTGTGAAAGCTTGCTGCCATATTTTGACTCAAGTTCTCCAGATTCCTGTAATGTCTCTCTGGTTCCTCTGTTTTAGTTTTTTTTTTCTTTTTCATTTACTCACATTGTCCCGCTGCGATTGTCTTCGGTCGCCCGGCCTACATGCTACCCAAGTGAATCCTGCTCACCAAATGCTGCCGCAGTGTTTCTTGACAATGATACATGAGGCGGTTGACTTATCGTATTTCTCAATGCCTTTGAAGATGATTTATTTTTTTGTTTTCGTTTTGAAGAGATTTGAACAACTCTGTACCAAACACACTTGTGTTGTCTTCGATTGGTCAGCTGCCCTGGTTATCATTTTTAAGCTTTTTTTTTTGGTAATGATCACAAGGACCCTTCCTGTTACTGTCACATCTGCTTGAGAATGCTTTTAAGTTCCTCCGTTTTTATTCTCGCTGCCATGATGTTTCAGTTTGGATTTATGTCTCAGTGGCACAGGGAGCGAATGGCTTTTTATTTGCACGAGACTAAAGATTCTGAATGACGGAGTGCTGCTTGTAATCGGATTTGCAGAAAGCAGACTCGAGCAAGCGTTGGTGCAGCAAACTATGTGTGCTAACTAGTAACTGGTCAAGCAACTGGTCAATCGCGCTTGATCCAAAAGCATTTATTCCTTGCATGAGACGCCTCTGGAAAGGCGAGTTGAGGTCAGAGCGTATGGCTTATGTTAACAAAAAATGTCTCAAAGCAGTTGGCTGATCTGCCTGAACTTGTTTCAAAAACGCTTTGAGTTCTCGAAATTAGGCATCAGCCGGTTACGAGTTTGAAGTTAAACCTCAGAAACGGTGGAGTGGAGCATCGCCGGTGTAGACTAATGAAGTGCTAACTACATCTTAAATCACTAAATCTTATGCTTATTCATTACTTTGGCTTAAATCTGTGACAAAACCAAATTGACAAAGTTAGATTTGTGATGAATTAATTGGATCATTCTGAACTGTTTCTCATTTTCAAATATTTGTGTTAATTCCATGAAATTGTTGTACTTTTATGTAAGACTGTTATACCTTGACAGCCTCACACCGGCCCATGCCTACTTTAAACTAAGTGGTGATTTCACTGGAACCTGTGGACTGTCTGCCGTCGTTTGTTGAACTTCTCCGCTCTTTAATGGATTTAATGGAGCAGTAATCATCTAATAGTATTTTTGTTATGACATCCATTAAAATAGGCGTGCCTTAACTTGCAGGGCTTTTTTTTTTCTCCCCTTCCCAGTCAAACGTTGAATTGCCTCAGATGCATCTGCAGGACTTTACCTGCTCAATTACAGGCTGTAAAAAAAAAAAAAAAAGCTAATCAACCAAAAAAAAAACAGACATAAGATTGCTCTTAGCCCAGAGTAAATCAACTAATCCTGGAATGCTATTACAAGTTGTCATTCGAGCTTCATTCCTGCAGGCAGAACAGCAACCAGTGCAATCATTCAGCTGTTTTAACTGGTCTGTGCATGAGAAATGATGGGTGGTTTGTGATCAGTTTTCACAGAAAATAGTCAAACTGGCCATCTTGCCTTGTTTTTCTTCAACTTTTCATGTTGTTTAAGAGATATATAGTTATAAAATCTGCTTAGCAACAGTGTAGATTTCACCAATGCTTAGATGAATTCATGTAAAACAACAGTATTGTGTTTCCCTAAAAATCCAAAGCAAAACTATTTTATGTAGGATTTTCTTAGGCTCTGGATGTCAGGAATGATTGGGAATTGATCCTAACTCCACAATCGTTTCCTTTTCTTCCCCCTTTCCAGTATCTGTGATGCCCAAGGAGAGCAACCAAACATCTTCCAGGTAGAAGAGCAGCACTCCCTGCAAGAGGTCATTACAGAGGAGACCCTAAAGAGCTCTGCCTGTTCCTGTTACTCCATTCCCTGCTCTGCCGTGCCGTGCGTCGCCCCCAAGATGCACCACGGAAGCGTGGAGTCCGATTCGGGGCTCGGCTCCTCGTAGAAACCCAACCGCCTCGATATTTCACCCTGTTGTTTTTGCACATGTCCTTTGAGAATGACCAAAATGTGATTGGTTGATAAAAATGAACCTCAGTGTTTGCTCAAAAAAAAAAAAAAAATCACAATTGTTGGCCAGATTCATTCTTCTGTTTTTATGTCCTCATAAACGGAGCCACGTTTGAAAATTTAGCCCCCCCCAAAAATGTCAACAGTCCATGCAGGTGTACAAGTTTGTGGTGGATCGAAGTGAAATTTGATGCAGATGAGACTTTACATCCGGAAAGATTTTCTTTTTAGCCATCTACGTGCACGGAGCCATCATCCTTTGAGCAATAGAATTTTAAAAAAGTGACGATGCGTTTTCAGAAATCAGTGGAGTGACGGGTCACATTAGCATTCTGCAAACAGTGCTGGCTGCCAATATTTAATACCCATTTTTTTACTTCTACTGGAGCAACTTGATACGCTTTAAAAAACCACCTTAGGAATAATTAAATTCCTCTTAATAAAGTATGATTGAAAGCAATTGTTCCACCTTTTTTATGGCTTTAAGCTTTTGTTGATTTTAGTTATCGGCTATTATTCAGCATTGTACGTACTGTATGATTTCACATTTACTTGAGGTAAGCAGATGATTGTTTTTGCACATGTAAACCACAGCCTTATGGGGGATTTGTTGTTGTGCTTTGTTTCAGCATGAGCAATGTATCATTTTGTCTTTTCTAATAGACTTGTGTAAAAAAAAAAAAAGAAAATGGATCGTCATTCCCACCTCCTGGTGAATCCATTTCACTTCTGCACCAATAGCCTCTGGTTGGGCTTACACAGCTTTGTAATATGTTTTGTACAGAACCCGTCTTATCCACCCCTTCTCTGATCAACAGTGTGAAGACTGCTACATGCTTTCCTTGAATGTATATGGATGAATAACTGAGCCATGTGTACAATACTAACACATGGAATGTAAATAAACTCGCACTTTTCCTCATTTCTGGTCTCAACTAGGTTTTATACTTGTAGTAACCATGAAGAAACTTTGGCTTTCACTGTCAAAAGTTGTTTCCATTTAGTAGTTTAAGTCTACTGGGACAGATCAACTTGATTGGTTCTCATCTCATAAGTAGCAAAAACTGACATTTTACATGACTTAGTCGTGCTTGATTTTAAGAGCACGTAATTTGATATAATTGGTAAACATCTTGTATAATTGGTCACACAGTCACCATCCTCACGTCACCTTCAGGCTCTGTAATCTTAGGATCCGGGCCACAAAATGCGATACTTAGTGTGGGCATCAGTGGATAACCGCACAATTGTCGTGAGTGCAAATGCTCGACACTTGAAATTTAATAGTCTCGCAAATATTTCACCCACACAATCCTTTGCACACATTGTGACACCTGGTCTTGCAACTCTAATGCGAGTAAAATGTTACGAGTGCTAACAATGACACATGGGCCACAGTTAGAGAACCGTGGGGTTTAAACCTCTCCCACAGTAATGCACGTATCTAAATGACAGAGTTTATCAGACAAATTCTCGGTAATGAGGTCACATCTGCCAGCTTTTGCTGCCTTATCAAGCATGTGAAGAACATAGTCCCCAGGCATCTCCAGTTTCGAGAAAGCAACAAACTTTCAAATGCAACTAAATATACCACAGTGCATGCTTTGAAAGTGGCATAAAATGTGAGTACTGGTGCCATTAAATAATTGGTTTTTAAAGCCATGCGATACCACTGTCCCCTGTGACATGTGTGTCAATGTTTCTGTTGCCGGGTACTGGAGTATCTGAAATGGCATCAGACTTTGTTCACATGAATGCACTGTTTTACTTAGACATGACATCCTCTGGACCACTTACACTTTACTACTGATGTGCCGTAAACTATTTTTTAATAATTTACTCTTATGCACATGGCAGACAGGCCATTTAAAAGTTATAAACTAAATGTTAAGTTGATATTGGGAGGCGTCTAGAGTGGGAATGCCAACAGTTTCATTGCAGACGTTTGAAATTTTTTAATCCTACTTACATTATAAAGGAGCAAACGACGTCCCCAGCGTCTTTGTATCAAAATTATTCATATATCTCACTGCGGAGAGTTTATCAAAACTTTCGATTGTCAGCAACACTCTAAAAGGGCTTTGCTGACAACTTTAAACAGATCATAATCATTGGTACTATAACTGCAGTTAATTTCTCTTGATAGAAATCAAACTTTGATTCAACAAAACACACACTTAAAAAATGTTTTAGCTTTGTCGGGATCTCAGTTTTGTATTATTTTGCAGGAATTATGTAAAATATGTCAGTGAATGTATTAATAGATTATTATTGTTGTTATTATAATAATTATTATTATTATTTGCTGAAGTACTTTGTAAGATGAGAACAGTGAAGATGATGGTGATTGATCAAAATCCAAATCCTTCAAATTCGGAACTTTTTATTCCACTAGTTTAAACGCAGGCAATTAAGGTGGCCATTAAAATCGATAACAGTTAATTGTGTCTAAATACCTGAAGGCTGTTGAGATTCACTACGTCAGACACAAAAGTCTCTAATGGTGTTTTAGCGCCCTCTGTTGACAAAATTAACCACTTGTAAAACTGCCTCTTTTTTTAGAGTTCAGATGTCCAGAAATGTTGTATTTATCTGTGGAGAAATTCAAAACACACTATAAATATATCCGCCTAAATATTATTCATACTACTGGAAGGAATCTCTATGTTGGAAACAGCGCCGACGTGTTACGTGACACCGGGTGATAGAAATCCAGGCTCCTTTCCATTGGGAGTCGTAGTTTCCGTTGCAATTGGCATCAAGCGCCGTTGGTTTGCCCAGAACTCCAGCTCCCATGATGCCTCGCTCCCTAAAGCCACAAAGCTGAGTTACGCCCACGCTAAATCGACTGTAATCCTTACTGTACACAACTGAATCCTCTGCGGGTATATATTTTTTTCTTTCAATTTTTTCCTGCGGCTACAAGTTTTCCTCTAAACAGGCGAAAGAAATGGACAACTCCGGCAAAGAGAAGGAAGCCGTTCAGCTAATGGCGGACGCTGACAAAAAAGTCAAGTCCTCCGGCTCCTTTTTGGGAGGGATGTTTGGAGGGTAAGACAGCACTGCACCAAAGAGCAGCTAGCAAGTGTCAGCAGCAAACTTGGCACGAAGCCCGAATCCACCTTTAATGTTTTACGAGGCCGAATGATGACATTAACAGTGAGGTGTTGCATCAATTTGTTCAGCCAAGAAGGCGACATATGACTTTAGTTCTGAAAAGCCCTGTAATTCAGCTGGCTATGTTAGCTGTTATCAATGTAAACAAAGCTAAACAAAGCGGTAGAGCAAGACTTTCTAGCCTCAGAGGGTTATAGTGTGCTATGCTTTAGCTGGAATATGATCCATTATGTAAATTAGTCGTTTCAAAAAAAGTAATGAATGAGTGACGTTCACACTTAAGTAGCTTTTCTCTACATTGGCTGGTATGTTGAAATAAAACGCCTTTGAATGCAAACCATCATCCTAAATCTATACATAAAAATAATAATTCCTGTATAGTTTAAGACCCAGATGATCCCCGGGTCTGCTTCTAAACCAAATGATTTAACAAAAGGCGCGTTAGTCCCTAGAGGTGCTATGAAGACATCATCCTGCACAGGAGCAGATTCTCTCCCAGAGAAAATAATGTAAGGCTTCCAAAGAGTTTTTCTTTTTTGAAGGCAGGTTCGCATTTGAAGACGAACCTGCCTTCCAATGTCACCTCTCAAATTTGAAAGCAGGTTCGGGCTATGCAGGTATTTAAGAATGGCGAAAGAGCAAAGCTACACAAGACATGACCCCTCCGCCCCCATGCACACTGAAAGGTCACATAAGAAAATGACATTTATCAGAAAAGCAGGCAAGAGGCCCACAGGAACTACAAAGACCCATTGATCAGATGGGAGAATCTGCTGCAACAACTGTCAGCCTTGCATTTCACAAAGCTGGCCTAGAAGAGAGCTACAAGAAATCCTGTACAAAGTTTGTCCCAAGTCATGCAAGACATTCAGAAAATGTGTTTAAGTTGAGTTTTGTAAAATTCATCCCTTGAAGGAACCTTATTGGAACAGATTTGAAAATTGCTTTTCAATTATGTTATCCATTCAACCTATCTGAGCTTGTGCTATTTAGCAAAAAAAAAAAAAAAAAAAAAAACTAAGCAAGTTGGGCACACTTTTTCTTTTTGTCTCCAGATGTACTATGTTTTGCGATTGTCTCAGGGGGCAAGTTGGAAATTACAGTAAATTTACTCCTCCTTGCATAGAAACGGTGACGATATTTGTTTTCTCCTTCCTTTTCGTTTCCCTAGCGGACATCACAAAGTGGAGGAGGCATGCGAGATGTACTGCAGAGCTGCCAACATGTTCAAGATGGCCAAGAACTGGAGCGGTAAGTGGATGTCCAACGTAACAATTTTAAGTGTTCTTGAAAAGGCTGTGGGATAAATGTGATGTTTGTCTGGTCAAGATTTGAGAAACTGCATGCCAAAGTCAGAGAATAAGCTGGACATTAGCGTGTCAGTTTGAATGCCAATTCTTGCCATTTTTCCAGCTGCTGGGAATGCCTTCTGCAAGGCTGCCCGCCTGCATATGCAGCTGCAGAACAAACACGACTGCGCCACCAGTTTCATTGATGCAGGAAATGCTTACAAGAAGTCTGACCCTAATGGTAAGATGTGAATACATCCATCCACATGTGATATGAGCATGGAGGAAACCTTGCCAACATTCTTTTTTTTTTAATCTACTCTGTTTCCCTGTGATGAGCTTTACACTCTTTGTATCATATCAAAATATAAACAAAAATAAATTTTCCAGCTATAATAGCTGTTGGTCTTTATTGTCCTGATGCTCTCATGCTGATATATCCAGATTTTGAACTCAAAATTGTCGAGTCTATCTCAAACCCACGCCCTCAGTACTGAATAAAGCAATCAAAGCCGTTTCCTAAAAATGAAACAAGTAATAAAACAACTGAACAGCAGCAGAATTGTAATTTGGCTATGTGTGCATTGATTTTTTATTGTTTTTTTGCATCTGTAATTTGATCATTCTGATCTGTCAGACTGAATTGGTGGAGTCAAAACGTTTTAGAATCGCTTCAGTTGCTGTTTCAGCTTCGTGATCATCAGAAGTCCTTAAAAGTCTATTTTGATAATTCAGTTGATAAAGGCCAACGTTGATCTAATCCTCCTACATACCTCAAAAGCAAAAAAAAGTAACTTTTAATATATATGAAAATATTTGATTTTCTAATATTCACCCCATTTCGTTCATATGAAACAGTCTTCCATATTTCACCCAGAAGAGCTGTAATGTTTTCTTTCTAACTGTTCCCTCCTCTTTCCTTTATGCTGCTAAGAGGCAATCAAGTGTTTAAATGCTGCCATCGATATATACACAGACATGGTAAGATGCACTTAGAACGTGACCACCGGTGTTTCTGCTTTGTCTCCGTGTGTTTGACGTTTCGGTTTCTGGATGTCATTTCCTTTGTGTGAACGGCGCTGTGTGTGACGTCACCTCGAAGTTTACAGATGCAGACGCAAAAGATTTTGTTTTCCATTCAGCTTAGTTGTCGTCTCTGGCAAAAAAAATCTGGATCCGATTGCTGCGAGCCTTTATATTTCACAATGTTGAGAATGCAGAAAACTTTGTAGCTGCAAAGTCGCAAGCTGCCGCTGCCCGATGATGCCCTGGATTAAGCATGGAGCTCTTCCATTGATCGGTGTGGCGCCTCCCGATAGATCCGGTCTGTAACGGTTTTTGCTCTTCCTCCTTTTCCTCCTCCAGGGAAGATTTACCATCGCTGCCAAACATCACATCAGCATCGCAGAAATTTTTGAGTCTGAGCTGGTGGACATCGAAAAGGTAACGCAGTCAACGGCTGCGTTGCGGAAAAGAAATTCCACCAGCCATTTTAATACACCTGTAAATTCTTTTATTTTTATTTGTGTCTTTTGTTTTTTTTATTCCTTTAAAGGCTATTGCTCATTATGAGCAAGCAGCAGACTACTACAAAGGAGAGGAGTCAAACAGGTACTGTTGCTTATTGTGGACCTTTTATTGAAGCTGAATTCTTTCATTGGGGTCAAACACAGTGCCAATGTGAAACGGTTGATTTTTCAAACTTAGACTGTGTTGCTTTATGTAATCGATCATCTCTCTGCAGTTCGGCAAACAAGTGCCTGTTGAAAGTGGGAGCTTACTGCGCTCAGCTGGAACAATACCAGAAGGCCATAGAGATCTACGAGCAGGTGTGTACTTCACATTCCTCCCTTTGTTTCCAACAACCCCTGGATTCTGCTAAGGTTTGCCTGATCTAAATGCTATCGAGGTCGGAGCTAACACGATGGACAACCCGCTGCTGAAATACAGCGCCAAAGAGTATTTCTTCAAAGCGTCCCTGTGTCATTTCATTGTCGACGAACTCAACGCCAAGGTAAGTCCACGCCTCCGAGGTTCACTGTTGGTTTGGGGACTGTGTTGCCGAGGCTGATATGTGCGTTCTGCCTGAACAGATTGCTGTCGAAAAATATGAGGAGATGTTCCCTGCTTTCTCAGACTCCAGAGAATGCAAGTTGTTGAAGGTAACTCTGAGTTAAACCTCTGAAGGATTCAAATTCGTAAAGACTTTCCTGATCCCAAAGGGAATTGCCTGGTTAACTTCCTTCTTGTGTTCGGCTGAGCAGAAACTTCTTGAGGCCCACGAGGAACAGAACAGTGAGGCCTTTACAGAAGCGGTGAGTCGTCACATTCCCTGCTTTAACCAGTTTTTAAAATTTACACAATCTCGCAATTTCAGCTCTGCGCACTTACGTTTGTATATGTAAGACAATCGGATTTCATTTCCTCATTGATTTATTTCTATCTCAGAGTTTCTGCTACTTTGTGTGGATTTGTCACGCAAAACCCCAATGAAACACTCACTTCTTTAATTCGAAAGGGTTGGGAATGATTTTTGAAGGCGCTGTGGGTCATTGTGTGCCTCATCTTAACCCGTTTGCAGGTGAAGGAGTTTGACTCGATCTCCCGTCTGGACCAGTGGCACACCACCCTCCTATTGCGCATCAAAAAGACCATCCAGGGTGATGAAGGGGATCTGAAATGAAAGGAAAAGAAACAAAAATCTCAGGGTAGGGTTGCAGCATGGAGGGGATGGTTCCGTCACGCATGCTTTCACACATACACACACACTGCAGAGCACTCTTTCAGACTCACTGTTACAGTACCGATTCGGGAGCGACCGCTGGCACTTTTTTTTTTTTTTTTACTTGCTCACTGTTGTAAGAAGCACTACATGTTGTTTTTGTTACCAGCTTATCCAAATCCAGTCAGAATGTAAATCCTCTCGCCCTCACCTCTGAACAGAGGATTGCTGCATACCTTCCTCAGCTCAAATCCTCCTGGAGGGGGTTTCAGAGTCTGATGCTAGTACTGACAGGAGGCTCTGCATGTTTTCTACCGTTTCTGTCTTAGTCAGACGAAGCTTTTTGTATTTAAATCCGTGTCGGCGTGTAAAACCTGTTTGATTTATGCAACGAGCCAGTGTGCGATCGTTTTCAGGAGCCCTTTGTTGCATAGCGCTGGAGGAGACGATCGAAGCCCCGCTCTCAGTGCTCAACAATCCACCGAAGCCGTTTCCATTGACTTCTCTTGAAACTTGGCAGCGACATGCACAAGTTTTGACTGTTATATATTTGTATCTGAACAAATGAAATCATGATTTTATTACTTTTTCTTAAAACTCTAGGATGTATTTGCTGTGACGAGACTTTGCTTGCACCTGTAAGCTGTATAGTTTGAATGTAAAAAAGCATTCCTTACTTTGAAATAAAGAGCACCGGCACGAGGCCCCCTTTCCTCCTTAAGTCACTTGAATGTGTATTTTGATGTAGTGCACCTTCCAAACAGCCGGTTGCTTAGCATGTCATTGTGTTGTGTATATTCACTAGTGTTAGCAAAACCAAAGTTTTTACAAATGAAATAGAAACTCTGTATTCACCTCCTTCCACATGGAACAACAATAGGCTGTGGATATGAGATGTATGCCTGTTAAAATTAAGAATAATAAAGATAAGTTCAATACTGTGGTGTTTGTGAGCTTACATGTCACTAACCTGTTTAAGTTTTACTTTATTTTAAAATCCAGACGTACATTTTGGTCACTCTCAATACACACTCTTCGTGTCCTTGAATGTTGGGGCTAAATTGTTATGGAAGCTTTAACAATTCAATTATACATGAAATGGAAGCAATTTTAAATATGCATCATCATAATTCACTAAAATACTTAACTACAAGGACAAATTAGTTTAAGTACATAGGTAAGATATGGCAATAAGAAGAGATGAAATGGTAACATACATGTAAAAACTTGCACAAATAAACCAGGACCAAAAAAAAAAAAACACAAAGCATCACCTGCTACCTGACAACTATCACACTATCTGATAAAATAGTAGGAATAAATTGTTAATAATGCGCAGCTGTTCTCAGGCAACATTGATTTTAAATGACACCAAAAGCTTTACATAAGCCTTTATGTCATATTGCTGCAAAATCCTTAATCACAGCTCAAAGAAAGTTTCTTTTACACAGAACTTTGATCTTTGGTGGTTTCTGCTTCATCTGCTGTCTTGTTCGGTCCATCGTTCAGGAGATGTTCCTGTTCTTTTCCACGAATCCCCTCCCCAACGATCACAGTCTCTATGTCCGGGTGCAATTTGTCACTCTCGGAGGTTGGCTTGTTTTCCGAAGGTGGGGCTAAAACCGTCTGTGCAGCAGCTGCTTCCAGCAGAGACGTCGCGGAGACGGTGGAGATGTCTGACGCCAACAAGGTCTCAGAAACGGGGACGGAGAGCGTGGGAACAGACAGCGAGCCGGACGGGGCTTCAGAGGACAAGGTCTGAGCTACGGATACCGGGATGGAAAAGGGCACAGCGATGGCCGAACCGTCTAACGTGATGGCGTTTGTGCCCCCGGTGGTCATGATGGGCTGGATCTGCGTCCCCAGTGGGACCTCGGTGTGGATGACGGCGATGGCGCCTCCGCCGCTGTGGCTGACCAGAGTGATGGCTCCGTGCCTGGCCCAGTCAGCTGGGAGACTCACCGGCTCAGTCGGAACCACCACGGTTTCTGTGCTGCTTTTGTCCGCTTCGTCAGTGGCGTGAACGGTGGCAACTGCGGAGGCAGAGCTTTTGTTGGCCGTGCTCCTTTTCTCCTCCGATCCTCCCTTTTCTTTTATAGGAGACTTGGGCTTCTTCTCCTCCACGTTCCCCTCCAGCACAACCAGGTAGGTCTTCCACGGTGCATCCGAGCCATGGATCTGTTTCAGCAACCCGAACAAGAGAATCAATGCTCCTGCCTTAAACACAGACGCTTCTTTTTTGCCGTTTGGCGAGAGAAGCCGTACTCACCATGGTGTGCCTGCGCAGGGTGGACTTGTCAGTAAAGGTGCGTTTACAGAGTCCACACATGTAGGGCTTCTCTCCCGTATGAATCCGCTGGTGCCTCTGCAGCGCATTGAGCTGAGTGAAGTGTTTATCACAGGATTTGCAGCTGTACGGACGCTCACCTGAGCAGCAAAATTTAGAAAATGAATCGGGGTAAACAAAAACAATTCCTTGTACTCCAAAAATGTGTCTGAAGAACTATACCCGTGTGTATTTTTAAATGCTGGTTGAGAGAGTTCCTCTGGGCGAAGCCTCTGCCACAGTGCTCACACTTGTACGGCTTCGAGCCCGTGTGGATGTTAGAGTGATGCCTCAGGTACTCCTTGGATGCAAAGCTTTTACCGCAGGACTCACACATGAAAGGTTTTTCCCCTAAAGCAACAATGGATTTGTTTAATCAGCCGTCTTTGCTCAAAGTCAAATTCAAATCTGGAAAAATGTTTGTTAAATGCTTGTTTTTTTTCTTTACCTGTGTGTGATCTCTTGTGATAGGCCAACATGTGCCTCTGAGAGAACCGGGCGTCACACAAATCACATGCATAGGGCTTCTCCCCTGTATGAGTCCTGCAGACACATGAACACACTTACTGAACACTTAATCGTGATTTCAACTTACAGGGGCTTGCAAATGTGATCTGATCCACTTCATCAAAACCCTTCAAGGAGATTTTAGGAAATGGGCGTGAATACCTCTAAGTAACTTTAAATTATTACAACGCAAAGATAAACAGGTCGCATTTTAAGGCTGAAATCCTTCATGAGCTGGAAAGAGGTCAAAACTGCTACCTGTGATGCATCTTGAGGGCAGAGTTCTGGGTAAACTTGGCCCCGCAGACGGTGCACTCGTAGGGCTTCAAGCCCGTGTGCGTCCTCTCGTGAAGCAGCAAGGCCGCTCTGGAGCTGAGGGACTTCCCACATTCGGAGCACACGTGTCTCATGTTCCTTTCGTGCACCTGAGACACAACAGGAAATGTTGAGCTTATTGTGCAGACAGAAAAAAACAAAAAAAGAGGGGGGAAGCAAGGTTTCGTCACTCCTCACCTGTCGTTTATGGCGGACGACGTCCTTCTTCCGTTTGAAGGTCTTGCTGCAGGAATCGCAGGCAAAGAGCCTCTCGTTGCTGTGGACGTGCTTCTCGTGGATCTTCAGATTGCTGCTGTTGGCGAAGGTCTGCATGCAAGTCTCACAGCGGTGGATGACGTGCGCTTTCACTCCGTGGTATGTGCTATGGGAAGGAACAGTTCAGCTCATAGCCGACACCAAACGGAACTCTGGTGAAGATTAATCGGACACAGGACAGCAACCAAGTTACCTGATGTGCTTCAAGTAGCTTTTTTCGTAATGGAAAGTCCGCTGGCACTTGTTACAGCTGAACTGGGCCTTGGATATCCTTTTAACTTCCTCGCCAGACTGTCCTTCCTCATCTTCGTCATCCTCCTCCTCTTCGTCCACATACAATGAGTCTTGAGGATCGTTACTCTGTGCATCTTCCTCAAAGTCCATCTCATCCGCCTCATCCGAGGCTCTGCCCTCGATATTCTCCTGTTCTACATTTAAGTCTTCATTTTCTGGTTCAGAATCCTCTCTAGTTCTGTCCTCAGATTCATTCGTTTGGTTTTTATCTTTAGGATCCTCTTTCAAAGAGTAACGCAAGCGCCTTTGGAGCACCTTACGGCCCGCCAGCTTTAGTTTCAACTTTTTTACTTGCTTGGTTGTTTTCCTTTGAAAGGTTTTTGCCTTCAGCTTCCTTTTGCGGTCTTGTTTCTCGGGGCTCTGCAACGAAAGCTGCTGCTTAGGAGGTTGCTTCTTTGCGTCCACCTTTTCAGCGCTGGGTAATTCCACTCCTCCGTCTTTGACCGTGGAGTCGCAGGTTTTCCTTTTGGGCCTTTCCAGAACTCCAGCGCTCAAGGCGTCGCTGCAAACCACCGACAGGCCCTCGCAATCCAGTAACCGTGCCACTTCTTGAACGTCGCCGATCTTATTCCTGGCGACCTCTATCTTACCCGTGTAGACGAACTCCAGATACTTTGAGAAGTCACTCGAGTGCATGTTGGAGAGCTGTAGCTTAGCTTGGCTTGCGTCCTGAGAGAGGAGAATCTTCTGAAAATACCCGCTGGATGCGGCCAAAATCAGCTGGTGGGCTTGAAACTCCTCCACCTCTTCCTGGTAGTTCACTTGGACCGTTATGTCACACAGTTGCCCCTGCATCCTCATTTGATGCAGGGAAGCCAGAAGGTTTTCATGGTGAGACTTCGAGGTGAGCTGGATCACCTTGATCCCCATTTATCACTTCAAGCGCTGAGGAAAACACAAATATGGGACATGTTATTACTCTAAAGATGTCCTAGAAGATCTACAGAATGTTTTTTTTTTTTTTATGCGTGTCCCCCAAGTGTCTGATACCAATAGGAGTCACCAGTTTAAGGGGAATCTACACTGAATTTTCTTTTCTTCAGATTGAATGTAAAAGATACCAAAGACAAACTTACAAATAATTCAAAAGGGGAGTATGGAGAATCATAATCAGATGTTAAAGAAGTAAAATAATTCAGAGGGAGATTTTGCTTTGTTCTAATTTAAACCACTCTTGAAAAGTTTCTTATTTTATTTCCATAAAACCGAGTTTCAAGTTACATTTTAACAAGAAAAAACTTCTGTATTTACACATCTCGTGACATTGGCTTTTTTAAAAAATTATTTTCATTTGATAAACCACATAATACTGATCCAAAGCACCCTGCAAGCATGAAAGAAACAAGAGCATCAAGAAGACAAAGGGGCACAGCAAACAGAGCAGCGATTAAATCATGGAGAGGTTCAACACGAGTTTGAAAGCAACTTTCCAATATTACTATCACAATGGCTAAACATGGTGGTGGCATCATTATGCTGAGGGGATGCTCTGCTTTAGCAAGAACAGGAAATCTGACTGGAAGGGAAGATGAGTGGAGGTAAATAAAATTCTTACATTTTGTGGCTGTGAAACAGCAAAATGTGAAAAAATATCAATGGTGTGAACACTGTGAGATACTGAATCTTTGCGGAATCTAAAAATATATGTTTTTAGAAACACTTCTCTGTTTGATTATATTTTATTAAT
This sequence comes from Poeciliopsis prolifica, assembly GCF_027474105.1. Lineage (NCBI taxonomy): Eukaryota > Metazoa > Chordata > Actinopteri > Cyprinodontiformes > Poeciliidae > Poeciliopsis > Poeciliopsis prolifica. The sequence goes on from NW_026562395.1 coordinate 3,382,140, forward strand.
CCGCAACTTTTCCAGTTTTGTTTGTTTTTACACACGTCCATTGCATATTGTTAGAAAACACATACTTCCTCGAAGGATGACACATTTGTAGTGACGCTTTCAACACTTTTTTGCACGCACAACAGCAATCCGGCTGAGCAATAGTCGCATCTTAAAAGTGCAAAAGGTCACCAAGCATGTCTGGAAAGCTGCATTCTTCCTGGCATTGTGTTGCTCTCGCTGCATCTTCACATGAGGAAAAAAACACTCACAGTCCATCACTCTGGGTTGACGCCAGCAGCTCGAGGCGAATGCTAGCACTAGCATCGCAGACAATAGCTAGACCAGCTCCGACAGCAACACTCGGCTCGAAGCGAAGGTACCGTGTGGGCTGGTCCTCAAACCCACTCCACACTTCACTGCTCACACGAGTGACCCTGTGGCGTCCAGCGAAACTATTCGACGCGAGTGAAGTTTTCTTACCGTAAGCTCGGTAAAATGGCAGCCCTTCACTTCCACGGCGGAAGGCACTTCCTGCTGAAGTCCCTCACAAAGACCGCTCCAGGCTTTTCACGGCGTTGACATCCGGTGGCCCAGTCGCCGGTTTTTGGACTAGTCCTTTGTTTAACCTGTGAAATACCGACTACAAAAGCCTCCCTCGCTTGGTTTGAGAATGTAATACATCGACCGTGATGATGGCGTTACGTAACCGGAACGAAACGAGCGCGTGTGATAATGAGCTGGAGTTAATCTTCTGCCTTGTGTCGAATTGATTGTTATATGTGGAAATTTGGCGTTTCTTTGACGTGACTGCGTTTTGTTTTCGCACTAATTGTTATTGAGCGTGCTGGACGGCGATTAGGAGAGAAACTGTTACGGCGGCTGTCTTAAGAACAATTTATGAGTAAAGTGATATTACCGTAACGTTCAACACAAATAACAGGAAAATTGGTGCCTTTTTCCACGTATTGCTCCCCAGTGTCCACACGATGGCGGCATTGCGCAGAGAGCTATAAAACAATAAAATCACGCTTTAATGTTTCTCAGTAGGTTACATACATGCTTATGCAAAAAAGAAAAAATAATAATAATGTAGCATATGCTACATAAAAGAAAGCTTTTATTTCTTTACATGACATGAGTGGCTCTTTCAGCAACCTATGCAAAGGGCACCTTCTCCAACTTCAAAAACAAGAAGTCTGTGAATTGGTTGATTATTTTCTTAATTGCTCTTAGGCATATGTTTGTGTGTGTGTGTGTTGCATCACTGTTGAATCTAAAAGTTTGTTCCCATCTCCAGCTTAAGATGTCCTGATCCACTGATGTTTGCACTTGGTTTTTGCCTGTGCTTGCACTCTAAACATCTCTGGGTTGTTTGTTGTTGTTGTTATGGTCTTACCATATTTAGTAAATTCTTTTGTGTTGCTCGGTTATTACTTTTCTCCTATGCATTTTGTATTCTGGATTTGACTCTTATGTTGGCATAAGTCTTTTTGTCCCCTTTGGGTTTGTAGATCCTTCTGTGTTTGGTTCAACTCTCTGTGTTAATTAGTCTGCGTTCATGCTTTGTATTCTCCCCCATGTGCATCTCCGTCCCTCTGATTAACTCACCTGGTTTCAATGCCGCCACTCTTCCGTATTTAAGCTGCTCGGCTTTCATTGTTCTCTGCTGGTTTCTTTCGTTGCACTTGCCCCTTTTCTCCGCGTGCCTTCTGTGCAAGTTTAATTTTTACTCTCATCTTGTACGTTAAACTCACCGTGTTGCTCTCGAGTTCCTATGCCCCCTTTCACTTAAAATCCTAGTAAGCCAGATCCATTTGGTGAATTTCTTCTCCGCACCTCACCTGAAATCTTTGACATTTTGATAATAATTCAAGTCAGTAGGGATTACCAAAACTGGTTCGGTTTGCCAACATTCCAGTCTGAGAGTGAAAACAAAACCTTTTTTCACATTTGGAAGAACGTAATGGTTTATACTCAAAACATCAGGGAAAGCCAAGATGATTACGTCACTTCTTCTGCTTCTGATTTTATAACATTTTGAGTGAAACGGAGGCACAGTTTGCACCTCAAAGCCACTGTTTCCTTCTGGAATATTACTGAAGAAGCAAAATAAATCAGACTAAAAGGAGGAAGAGAATTATGGACCTCCACAAAGATGCTTTCTCATTGGGTGCCATTCTCAGATGACGATGCAGCGTTCATCTGTTCAATAGATGACCGTTGTCCAAAACGAGTAAAGGAATCGCAGAATAGAATCAACAGACCTTGTAAACTGGTTTACTAGACCAAATTTACCAGATCAAAAATGTTTTTTCATACGGTCACAGAACAACAGCAACAACAAAATTGACGATTTCATCCTTCAGTATAGTAAGTGAGGTTGCTGATTGCTGATTCAGCTGATGAAAACCAATCAGGACCACATCTCAATGTGTATGAAGCTAAAGTTGTTGTAACAATACATTGTTTTTTTTAAATGGATCTGTTAAAGTTTCTGTGCCAGCCAGTGCATATCACTGTAAGAAATTGATTTTGGTGTCATCTTTTCAGCACAGGGAGCAGAACTAGTTCTACACTGGGTCCCATTGCCTGAAGCTGTGGGAGTGTCATTGTCCACTGAGGAAAAAAAGTTCTGTCCCAACGTGGACTTTGCGTCAAAAATGACTGTAAGCCATTTACAAATGCATTCTGAGACAAAGACTTTGTCAATTTCAGTTCTAAATCGGAGAGCAGCACTCCATCAGTGAAGGACAAGAACGATAGCTTGATGTAGCTGTTGGTTTTTTGGGGGACGAGGTTGCAAGAGGAGCCAGTGAACTTTACGAAATACACAACCTCTCAAGGAGAGAACATTATGTGAAATTATTAATGCGAGCATCTCAAGACATGAGCGAGGAAGATGCAGCTCGAGGGCTGATGGCTCTTCTAAATATACGATCTGTCATACCACCAAATTTGTTAATACGTGGCCTAAGGGGAGCGCAGTTATTGCTTCAGAGGAGCTGTCACAAAGGTAAACGGAGTGTGTGTGTGTGCATGTGTGAAGAAGGCGCAGTGCAAACTTGACTCTACAACAGTTCTGCCTGGTTTAAAATGCAATTCCACCAAATTATACAGCACACAATGACAACTTTGTATTTGAAGAAAGTCAAGAAAAAAGAGAGAGAAATGTTTTTAAAATCTCATAATTTGGAATTTTGCAAATGGAAATAATTTTGGTCATCCTATTGATCTGAAAAAAAAGGGAAAAGTTTAGGGTGATTTAATGTCGGAGAGGAGGAAAAAAAAGTTTTATATGGTGTACATTTCTAAGATGCTATAAAACCAACGTATTTTTCAGCCTGTTGTGCATTTAAACTGTAGAAACATTACCTAAGAGAGGTTTTACTGGAGGCAAGTGATTTAACGAGGCATAAAACTTTAGAAGAACACTAAAACAGTTCATTTCTGCAGTTATGACCCTTGCATGCATGACGGCCATGCTGAATTTTGAGATTTAGGTTGACTTTCCAAGTCAGAATGCTGGCTTCAGTGGGCATTCTGGTTGTAACGCGATAACTCTATCAAGTACAAACAGAAAACATGTGTTTTTACTGATGAAAACAATAATAAATCGACACCGAAAGGACTCTAGTTACAGTGTTGTCAACTGACTGGGAGCGCAATGGTAATACAAACATAAATTGGGCAACATATCTTCAGACTAGGATATATCATCTGCAGAGTTGCAAAATGCTGTCATTCCAAAGGTGTATGGAAAGCTACTTGGGGAAGCCCCTGGGGATCGGCTTAGGAGCTGCCAAGTGTGTGTGTGTGTGAGTGTGTCTGTGTGGGGGTGTGTGTGTGTGCGTGTGTGTGTTTTTCTCAGGATATCCATATACCTTCCACTTGTCCTAATGAATTCTGCAAACTCTCAATCTGCTCTGTTCCGGTGAGTCATGCTTCTCCCTGGACCAACTATATGCAGCAGACTTCCGCTCCGACCTGGAACACCATGTGCAACTACAGTTTATTAGAATACTCCAATGCCACTCATATTTTTCTAGAGATGACACTTAGCTTACTAGCTGGTCACTAGAGATCCTCGTTTCCTGGACAATAACTCCAGACACAAATCTTATGAATTACGAAGGTCTCTCGTTAGATGTGAATGTGGTGCAGACCGCCGGCGGGGAGTCTATCTAGGAAGGGTTTTTATTCGATAAATCATCGAAATACGAAACAAATGTGCTGGGCTCTGAGTGACCGTTTTTGCTTTTGCAGTATTTGTTAACACATAAAAGGCCTTCTCCTGCTCCCTGAAAGTGCCAGAGGCAACTATTTAAGTCGTCTTGGTTCAGGTTTTGCGGTCTGCAATGTGTGTTCACAGTGCGCATCGTCAGAATGAAAATAACAGACAGGAAGCGGCTCTGTTCATCGCTGCCTGACATGTGTAATCAAGGGGATAAACATAATGCCTTATCGTTGAGAGAACAAAAGGTCAAACAGTCATTTCAGGAACATGCCCTTTCAATTCAGTTTCAGCAGTGGTATTGGCTGACGTTTTTTTTTTTTCACATTCCCTCGAGGGCATATCGTGTCGGCAGGGGCGCCGCATAGGGCGGGGGAAGTTATGGCAATTCCAAGGGCCCCTGACCAAAAGGGGCCCCTCCGCAATTTATTTATTTATTGTTCATAGAAATAAAATAATAATAATAATAATAAAATAAAAGAATAGAGAGAGATAAAAAGGTTAGAGTGACAAATTATAATTCGTTTTTTTCTCCAAGAGAGGTGGGTAGACTGTAAATTTTTAGCATAATCGGTAAATTATGCTAAAAATTTAAGCAACCTATTTGCATGTTGTATGCAGACTGTTGGATGTAAAATTCATGAGCAGTAAATATTGTGCTAGTAATCAGTATTGCTCCAAAGAAAGCAAGGCTGTTGCAGGCCTTTAAAATTATGATGCTTTCGATGGTTCAGATAGACTCAAACAATTGTACAGCAGCTGCATGGGGGGGGCGATTTAATTTTTTGTTATGGGGCCCAAGATTCCTGGCAGTGCCCCTGCTCAAAGGTGCACAGGACAGTTTTTGTGAAAGTCAAGATTTTGACATGTATTCCTTGATACGTGAAGCCAGTCGGGTGTGCGAGCGGGACAATAAATTCCCAAGGTATTCGTTGTGGGGTAGCCATGTGACGGAGGCGGTGAGTAAATGCGTGCTTGTGAGGTGAGGCGAAGGCGAAGAGTTGGTGCTTGCTCTGCCGGAATCATCCGGTCCACTGAAAAATAGCGTCGCACCAACAGCAGAACAAAAGCTGCAATGTGCAAGTGAGAAAAAAACACAATGCTTTTTATTTTTGTTTTTTTTCTGATGATGATTGTGTCTTGGCTTGAATTTGTGTCCAGACTGCATTTTTTTATTCCCCCCCTCCATCCCTCCTCCCCAATACCAACAACAACAAAAGAAAACCCTCCTACATGATTGCAGTGAGGGCAGGTTTGACAGTCGGTGTCCTCACAGGACCCCTCGGCAGCTCTTGAACAGGCCTGGCTCCTAATTACGGCAGACAAACTCGACCGGCCATGGTAAACACCAGCACATTTTATGGAAGTTTGGACAGTGGAGGTCCAAGAATAACCTCAGCTTCCTCCTTATGCTTTCCCCAAATCACAGCACGGTCGCTGCCAGACCACCGCGCTGCAGTCCAACGCTTGCACTCTGTGGTATCCTTTCCCATCCTCGGCTCTCTCTGTGAACCCTGTTAGCAGAAAAACACATTTAATGCGTTGCGACTTGTTTCAACAGACACCGGTGTTTTTCTTGTTGTTAACGAAGTGCTCCGGTTTTCATTAAGTCCAAAACCGGAGAGTGGTTTCAGTTGTTTTTTTACGAAAGGAAAAATAAATCTCCACTTATATTTGCTTAGGAGGAGTGAAGAAAAAAAAAGAAGGAAAAAAAAAAGATTAAAATGTTAACACTTGTTTATGCACTCCAGCGGAGGTCAAGTTTATTTCGCCAGATTACACCGAGGATCCCAGGTGTGACTATAAATGTATATCCTGAACTTCTCCAACTTAACACACTAACCCTTTTCCTATATTCTTTTTCATTTTGAAGCTGGCTCCAGGCCTGGCCATAGCAGGCCAGTCCAAAGTACTGATTCAATCCGTGAAACCTCATGGAAATGCAGTAAACCAGCGATTTGCCCAAAAAAAATAAAAAATTACAAAAGCTTCCATATGCGCACTCGGTGACTCCATCGATGGCAAAGAACCTTTTGATCAATAAAACTTAGTAGAGGCTGGAGCGAGACCCAATTGGTCTTCAACTCCGACTTCATGTTTTCAACTGGAAGCTATAAATAAAAAAGAAAGCAAAGGTCAAAGGGTGAAGAAAGGGGAAAGAAGATTTTTTTTTTGTTGTTTTTTTTTCTAAGCAACCAAACTCAAAAAGTTGAACTTGTTCATTGTTTTATGAGTTATGGTGCAGTTGAAGCATACGGGCTGACGCATGGTACATTAGATCAAAGATAAGAAAAAGCAATCCAAGTTTAAACCACCACAGAACATTTTGATGCATTTATTCAGTCAGATTTATTTGTTTATTTTTTCTAGCGAATATATGTTTTTTAAGCATTTGCATTTGGCTAATGCACCGCAAACCTGTGTTCTTCGGACTGCATCAAGTGATGTAGCGATGAGGTACAAAGTAGAAGCAGTGATGGCAAGAGTTTCTGAGTGTAAGAAGAGCATCAGAGGAATGCATTATTCATCAGAATAAAAGTTGTACAACACGTTGAGGGTGGTGCACATCAGCGTATTTGCATGAGAATCCCGGATATTGTAGTTCAACGACTTATCCCCGTTAGGTTTATCCATGGAGCGACTTCTGGTCAGATAGCAACAACTGAGCGACTCTTTAATAGCAAGATGTATTCTTGATGCAACTTGTTTGCTATTTAGCTGAATATGTTCCTTTTTTCTGTCTATCTATAGCCACACAGTTAACAGCATACCTTGGATATGTCTAAACAGGACTACTTGTTGCAGTGCTTGCTGCTGTATCCGTCAAACTGTTAGGTTTGCTCAAGTTGTTAGGAAGTGTAGGTCTTCTCATTTTGTGACGTTTCAGCTGTGAGGTGGAGAGGGGAAAATACATAACATCTATTAGTGCATATTGTTCAAGTACATACAGTTATACATCCTGAGAGGAACCGGTGAGTGTCAGGAATTTGTTTCCCTGCTGGACTTGTTATCCTCATTACCAGAGACAAGTGGAACGGATGGATGGATGGATGGATGGATGGATGGATGGATGGATGGATGTCAGACTTGAAAGAAGACACAATGCAAGCCAGTGTAAGTGCAATTTTACCGATGCACCTTTTGCAATCATGCTTGTAAGCTTATCTGAACGGTGCGGTTTAACAAACAATTGAATCAATATTAAATAAATAAGCTGCAAGAACAGCCTATGAATGGCATCTGTTCTTCGCCCACTCAATGGACTCTGTTTCACAAAACAGAGATGTGTTTTTTTTCTTCTTCTTCTGCCTACCTGGTTTAGAAAATTCTTTTCTTTCATTGATGAAAAGATATACAGCATTCAGAGATGAAATTACTTTCCAAATGGCCTCTGACTCACCATCTCTATTCCCAGTGCTCTCTCCGTCCCCCCCACCTCTCCTCCACTCAGCCCCCCACACCTCTCTCCTTCTCTCCCCACCTTCACTTGTCCTTGTGAATGTTCTGTCTATTGTAACTGTATACAGCACTTAGCACTTCAGACGGCAGAAAACCAGCTCGAGGACTGCCGCCCACTCTTGTGATGCTCATAAATAGACTATTTGTCCAGGCTTACCAAGCACTTTACCCACTGAGCCTGTGTGGGTGCCTGTGGACATTGTGTAGCTCGCACTGAAATAGAACTTCGCTGCTGTCGTGTGAGGGCGGATTCGAGCATGTAGCGAGAAATACCAGTTTGAACAGCAAAACGGCCCGTTGTGTCGCTGAAAGTCAACTGCGGTGACTCAAAGTCTGTCCCCCCTTTCTGAGACGTGCGAGTTACTCGTGCGCTTTGCCATCCGCGGTGATCTGAAACAGGTGTCGCCTCTTGGAAAGTTTTATTTTTCTTGAGGGCGGGAGGCAGGAGGATTAGAATGGGGGGGGGGGAGGCCGGGGTGGCATGTTTTTGAAAATGCAGCACTTTTCTAAACTGCGTGGGATTTGACCATCAGCACATTCCTGGAGAGCTGGATCCCCAGAAGCAACAATTCCTCCTTCCCCTCTTCCCTCCCTTCCTTCCTGCCGCCCTCGTGTCCTCTCCTCTGTTGCTTCCGTGGATTGCATCACTCGTCTGCTTCTTGGCCTCCTCTTGCTCTAGACCTTTTAATCACATTTGCCACACGCAACGAATCTCACAACTAAATATGCGCGCGCGCACACCGCAGCCGTGCGAGCACACACATCCACGTCGGGCAGGAGGCGCCCTTGTCAGTCCTCGTCCAGGTTTTGTGGCTTCAGCTGGAATTTTATGGTTGGTTTGAGCAGAGGATTCTGGAGGTTTTCCAGGTGCTCTCTGAAAGCTCTGTTCTTTCCTCTCTCTCTCCTTCCATCTCTTTATTTTTCTCCTTCTCTTTCCTGGCTCCTCTTTGTTTTTCACCCACTTGCCCTCAAGGTCAGAAATATCCAGCGGTTTAGGTTTTAATCCCCTTGGATATGCCTTTGCCCGACTCCCACTCTGCCTCTCCCTTCCTTTTTTTCGCTTTTCTTGTATTCGCTCAAACACACATCCACACACAGACACACGTACTGTAAGCACACTAAGCGTTCCCATACAGGAAGCGCGTTGGAAAGCTCTGGCGGTCCCAACAGCGGACTGCTCAGTTCTATCCGGTGTGTAACATTTATAATGGCGAGGAAATGACCGCATTCCTAGGGTGCTAGAATTCGTCCATATTAAACACAGTCAAATCTGGTCATCCTGTTATTAGAAAACGAGTGATCCTTCATTGTTCCTTATGGTCCTGCAGGTCAGCAAAAACAAACAAACTTTGGGTTCACATTTTGCCAGAGTTGTGCAGCATGGCAGAGGTCCAGGACTTGCGTAATCACGGCCGCCTGAAAGAACACCTTGTAGGTTCTGTTCGTACAACGGGACCGGACCTCACGAGCCCGTAAAAAGCATCTCCAAAACATCGCACCCCCACAGGAAAAAAAAAAACCCTGTGACACATGAAGAAAGCTTTTTGTCGTTCTACAAAACCCGTGAGGTCTGAAAAGTTACGGTCCTATTCATCTCATCAACTTTGCGAGGATAAAGATTTGGCCGACTGTTTCGGATTTACATCAGTGTGCCAGATAAAGAGCAAATTATCGATTATTTTTATTTTTTGAAATTCACTCAAGTTTGAAATGTGCTTATGGATTTTATTAAAACACTCGGAGGGTGAATGGGTTACAACTTCTTAGGTGACAGATTTTGATTTAGGAACTGGAATGTATAGATATGAGTTTGTCTCCTGGTCTTAGAAAAAATTTAATCGAATGAAAGGGAGTCTCAGGAAAGTCTCCGTCTTCAGTATGCTGTGCTCAAAGTCGTAAAAACGAGTTTTTTTCTAACTATTTTGGATTTTATTTGGGTGAAAGATGTTTGCTCATTATCCATCCTTTGTCTGTACCCACATATCCTTCCAGGTTATACGTAGGGTACATCCTGCATGTGCCTTACATCAAACAGCACAGTGTTTAAGTGACATAACATCGACATGCCTGGTTTTCACAAGCTAATCCCTCATGCTAGTGGGAATTATACCCCCAGCTTTGCTTGTATTGGAACTGCGTACCACAACGCAGTTGTATAATCTCAACTAAAATAATACATCCTGTGAAATAAATATTTTTGCAACATTTCAAATGGAATGAAGCAGTGGACTTATCGTTCAACCAAAGCTAGAACAAACTTTGTAACTGTTTATTGACTTCCAGTCTCTTTGAACACTTTCGACATACAAGGTCTCCACGGCATATTGAATATCCTGTTAATATGTCTGGGTTTGAGCTGGGTCAGATCGGTTCCAGAGCTTTAAGAGGTTTTTGATTTGAAAAGAATTTCAGAGTCAAATGATTTTTTTTTTTTTTTTTTTTGTCACGGGGAAAAGAGACTCCCAGTAAAATAAACCACATAGACGTACGTCTATGTGGTAAGGCTGCACCTCATTGCCCGGTTTTGGGCTTGTTGACACAACTGTTGAAAACAGATTGGCTTTCAAATATGCAATTGGCTGTCAAATACACAGTGTCAAATTAACTTCAAGGTTGCCTCCGAAAGGTCGACGTTCTCAATTTTGCATTTGTCCATTTTCTTTGGGTAGCCTCCCAGAAACAGAGGAGACCGCAGATATGAAAATACCTTTGCAAAGTGGGGCCCAAACATACAGCCTGGCCGCCTCGACATCTCCGGCATAAAGTTACTTTATAACATGAAACTGACATTTTATGTTAGAAGGAGCTTTTTTTTAGTACTAGTGGCCTTTATTTAAACAGTAAGTTGGCAGGAAACTGGATAGAGAGTGATGGCAAATGGCCATGACAGCGGAAATTGAACACAGGATAACCGTGTCGAAGACTGTAGCTTCTGCAGATTGTGTGCATGCTCTGAGCTAAATAGTGCCACTGTGAAGTTTTTAATAGCTTAAATTGCTCAAATGTAAAACAAGGAGATGCTAGGTGATTTATGTCAGTCATAAATATAAATAAAGTTTAATTGGAAAAAAATATAATCGATGATCTTGGAAGGAAAGTCAATGGGATAACACATCTAGGCTCTGAAACAAGCCTGAAATTGAAAATCAAACATTAGGTACCTTCATTAAGATGAAAATTAGAATTTATGGCAATAGTAGATTAGAGTTTAGATTGCCCAGTGGAACATTAAGGAGGTTTCAGACTGAAAAGATAGTCGAAACCTTAATGATGCTCTTGCAATATAAATTTAAAAATGTAACGTAAAGTTTTGGCATTGTTTTTCTGATTCAGAATTTCATTTGAGTTTGTGAGCATGAACAAATGTCAGCTCTGAAAAAACTGTGATCCAGTCCCATTTTAGTTTTTACGGCTTAACACAAGACCCGAGTAATCTAAGGGAGCAAAGCCTTAATGGAAGTGCCACCTTTTCTCCCACAGTATGAACTCTGCTTCCCATAAACATCCCTCTGGAAAAGTCCAAATATGGAGCTGAGAGAGGAAAAGAAAACGAGGGTGTAGGGAAATGATTTTCTTTAGCCATTCCCGCCTTGAGATCCGTGACTGACACATTTCCTGTGAAACAAGACAAGCAGTGTGGAGGTTTGAGGCTGATAGACGAAGACACGCTAAGAACAAGATGGAAATAAACGACTCTCTGTCAGGCTCGCACTGACATACAGACACTAAAAAAAGTTGACCGACTGTACAGCTTTGTCTGCTGTCTGAGGTTACCAGGACTTATTTTGCCCCAACCAGGACGAATAGGAGTTTTTTTTCCAGGGCCACAGCAAGGACTGGGGTCTCTTCATAGCCTAAAACTGTAATCCTTGGATGCTTTGGCACTCTTTTCGTAATGAGCTCCCATTTGATCCTCTCCCATCAAAATGGTCTTCCGTCTGAGACGACTGTCACTGTTTGTCCACATTACAGAGACGTATAACAGGGCCGTCTTCTGTGGTTTGGTGGTGTCAGATGAGCTGAGTGTGGCGGAGACCATCAGAGGGGAAGAGAATGATTAATTGTGTTGCTCTCTAATTGAATGATCCAGCATTCATCGTGGGCATAACGGTGAGATCATCGTCCATCATTAAACGCGCGGGTTTTTGCGCCTCCAGCTGCAGGGCAGAAAGTGTTGTGGGCCGCAGACTTGGTTTTCGTCTCCAAGTTTAATCGCAAACGGCAGCTTGCTGATTTTCTTTGCCATTCTCGAAAAGGAAAGCCAATGTCTCTGGACGACCGAGCCTCTGATGACCTCAGCTGATTTCCATTTGTTCCATCTGTCTACGAAGTCGAACTTTGCGTTTCAATGTGTTTGCGAGAGGCGCTGCGGGCAGTTTTCACGAAATGTTGAAATTCTGACCTTGTAATCATAACGCTGTTAACTCTGGTCCGACTTCTGAGGTGAGTGCAAAGCAGCATTAGAAAAAGTAAACAAAGGATTAATGAGAAAGTTTGAGGCTTGTGGTAATACTTTGTGACAGAAACGCATCTGGGGGAGTGTTTGATATCACACCGTGCAAATTGAAAAAGTTATTTTGCCATATCAGTTGGTGAAAAAGTTGAGATTGCCAACAGCACAGGAGATTGCATTCTTCGCAGCTGACACCCAATCTGTTACATCATAATGAGGGGGAAAGTTTAGCACAGCAGTAACTTTAAAGGCTATTTTTCATGCTAACCTTCACTGTCAGCAGCGAGTAGTGACTGAGGAATTAGAGAGCTGACACAAATGAGCTTTGGCAGGGTGTCTGGGCTTCTGCCTGGAAGATACAATGCGCAGTCAAATCATTCGGTGGGGGAGGGAGGACTCACAAAGTAGAGCCGAGGCTCTTCTGTCTCAAAAGGAGCAAGTGGAAAAGGTTTGGGGATCTGTCAAGGATACCGTCAGAGTGCCTTTTTTCAACTTCGATGCAAGCAGGTTCGACTAGTAAATGACCAGAGGGCAGATCCAGGACAGGATCGAAAGATTATGTCTCTGAAGCTGCAGATCTAAGGGGAGGGAGGCTCTGGTAGCTGCTGCTGTCTTTACCTGAACTGCATGGCAATTAGTCAGACAGGATGGAGTGGATCTGCACCGTGCACAAGAAATGTGTTGATGTAAAGGTGATGGATTTGGGAGGAACGTAAACAGATTCATATCGGTACTTTTTTCCCCAACATTTGGTGCCGGGGAGGGGGGCACGTTCTAAAACATGAATGCCTCTTGATTGTTTTTCTTCATAGTTTGCTACATTACTATGAGTTTTGTTTGTCTTTTATGTGACCAACACAAAGTAGAGAAACTTGTAATTTTGATTTGAATGAAAATTACAAGTTCTGTCTCAAAAGGAGCAAGTGGAAAAGGTTTGGGGATCTGTCAAGGAAACCGTCAGAGTGCCTTTTTTCAACTTCGATGCAAGCAGGTTCGACTAGTAAATGACCAGAGGGCAGATCCAGTCGAACCTATTTGTACAAATACTTATTGTACAAATAAGTATTTGTACAATACTTATTTGTACAAATAAAAATCAGAAAAGCAAATGGTACTTTTGGAAAATTATGGCTGCTCTTTTGCCAGATTTGTACGGCTAGAGAGAGATTTTCACCAATCCTTGTCAAATTGATTCTAGAGCATCTGTGAATGATAGTGTCGACATGTCCCCACAGATTCTAAATTTCCTTTTGTTCTTTTGTAGAAATGTCCAGAAACCATGCATCATTTAATTTCTGCTTCACAACAACTATTCAGTGTATCATTCAAAAGTCCCTCTGAAATACATAGAAATCTGTAGGACACGATGGATAACATTATTGGACTTCAACGAAAGTTATTGCACTCTTGAAAATGACTTTTGACAATTGATCTGAATTACTCTTAAAATGTCCCTAAAAAGTTTTTTTTTTTTTTAAATCATCAATCAAAAACATAAATCAATTATATCTTATAATAATCAGGTCTCATCCTCAAATGAAAAGTTTAGTCATTTAAAAACAAAAAATAACATTATGTCAGTGTTTAGATTCAAAAACATTTAGTGGGACTGCGTTTTAGAGCTGTGCTGCACATCCACAAGAGATTCAAGATTCAGAAAGGTAGAGCGCTTGACCTCCTGCAAGGAAGTAGTAAGTTTAGCAAAGGTTGTTCTGACTATTGCAGCTTCCAGATACTTTTAGACCTTCACAGCTCAGCTGCAAAGTCAGAAATGATTCACTGGAGCTCGATCCATGGATCTGCTCCGGAGCACCCCAAAAGGGAAGTCATCAGTTGGTGTCATTGCGACACCGCATACCTGTTTGTGTTTCTGTGGGTGTGTGTGTGTGTGTGTGTGTGTGTGTGTTGAGGGGTCACCTTGACTCTCCCTCTGCAGTGCAAATCAGTAAGTTGGAGCAGCCAATCTTTTCCAAATTTGTCTGCCGAGTTTCACATCGGAGCACAGAGAGGCAATTTGCCCTCTCGGAGCTGCAACAAAGCAAACACCGAGGCTGCGGCGCCAGCCTCTCCTCGACGCGCGCGGGTGATAAAAGACACGAGGAGCGGCACGCGGCTGCTGGGTACACAGGTAAATGGACAAAATGATCCAGTTTGCCTCATTAGAGCGAAACGCCGTGTTCCTGGTGACACCAGCAGAGCTCGGTTGTCATGGAGACCAAGCAGTTTTTGTCACAGCCTCTATCCACATCTCTCTCTGTTTTCTCTCTCTGTTTTTTTTTTTTTTCCTTCTTCTTCATTGAGGGGACAGTCGGATCACTGATACGCTACACCACAGGGCTATGACTCATGCACATCCTCTTTTGCATCTGGAACAAAGAAGGGTGGGGGAACAGAGAGTTATACACACATATACACAAAAGAATACATGCACACTTTCTGCAGAATTCACTGTAATCGCAGGCAAACTTGCACTGAAATATTTATTGATGGGACTGGGACTATACGTTGCACTTTGAAGGCTCCATCGGATTGTCTATTCTCCTTATCTGAGAGTAGGAATATTTCTTTCAGTCGGTGGGATCTGGACCGTTGTGTCTCATTAAATATCAGGTAGCTTATGTGCTTTAATTGCGATTTTGTCCCACCGATCAGATAGATGATGTGCTCAGCAATATTCCCTCTTATCTAGGCCACTGGAGAGCAGAATATGAAGGACTCTGTGGAAAGCAAGGCCAGAAAGTGACTGAAAAGTAAAGGAAGATGACAAACGTAGCAAGCCGAACCGGATCTGATCTGCAGTGGGGCATCGATTTGAAGCGAGGAGGTTCGCTTCGCAGTTGCACAAGGGTTGTTTTTTTGTTTTGTTTTTTTTTTCCCCATTTGATCTCTAGGAAGTTGGAGCCACATGACATACAAGTGCACACCCTAAGTTGCAAGGTAGAACAAAGAGATGACTGACCCAGCATTGCATTGTTCTCCTGCCACCGCCTGCAGCTGTTTCATCAAAGTCCCTTCTCTGGCAGCTCTTTATGCGCTTGCCTGATGCACATGCAAACACACAGACACAGTTGTGTTTTCATCACTTGTGGGGACTTCACATTGACTTCCATTAGTCCCTACAGCCTAACCCTACCCTTAACCCTAAACCAAAACCACAGATCTAACCACTAACCCAAAAACAATCTTTCTCATGGGAAATGTCCCCACAAGGAGCAATGGTCCCCATAAGCTCACACTGTAGACAGAAATAGGTTCCTATAAGGATATAAAAACCTGGTACATACACACACACACTTCAATGTGATCATTTATCTATCCTGCCAGCTTCATGTGGTTGTTTATCTCTTCAGCCTTTTCCTAACTGAGATGGACATGCATACATTACCAGGCCTCTCTCCATTTCTCTCTCTCTTTTTCTTCTTACATCTGGCTTAATATATTCCACACATAGATGTATGGATAAGGCCCAAAAGCACATTTCAAGAGACTGGATGATTTTGTATTGTCTCATGATGTTGCAGCTGCTGCACTGCAGTGCACGTGCAATTTTTCACCATATTGTGGATTTTAATTGTATCTATTGCATTTTTGTTAAAGTTTCTCTGCCGTCACAAAATTGGACCTGATACTCTGACATAGTTTTTAATTAAAAAGACTTGAGACGGGGACTGAGGTTCACCATCCAGCACAGCAATGACATTAAGCATGGGACCCTTTTGCAATGGAATGGTTTCTATTAAAACATACTTGTGTTATGTGTTTCAATGCTCTCCATCCAGTCTGACTGAGCCTGAGCTACTTTGCAAACAAGAGGGAGCAACACCTTTAACCTGTAGATGGAAAATGGAAACCACCTGAGTTAAAAGCGCTGACTCGAGTGGGCTTAATTCAAATGCACGCCACACTTTTCAGATTTTTTAAAATTTTTTTTAACTTTTTAAATTTATTTATTTTTTATCCGAATCAATTTCGCTCCACTTTACGCCTCTACATTATTTGGTGTTGCTGTGTCAAATAAAATACATCGTGTTTGTTTTTTGAGTTTAGAACATGATAAAATGTGGGGGGTAAAGTTGACAGAATAAATACTGCAGAGGACAAACGCGACACGAGATGCACACCGTCTCACACCAGGAATATTTTTCAGCTTTTTTTTTCTAATGTAGAGGGAAATTAAATTTAAGTGGCTACTAATAGAAAATCCAAAAAAATAAAAAATAAATAATTAATTGTTCATCATTTTCTTGGAAAAGCACAGAAATTATTGCGCTAAATTACGCCTGCAACTGTTTGTTTTCACTCTCTTTTTTGTTTGTATGTTTAATCCCTGCTTATTGAATAATAATAAGAAGAAGAACTCAACAGGAGCAGAGATGATTTTTGACATAAGCCCATTTTCTCACCACCTCGGTTCCCTTGCCCTGCTCTGTGTGGTTTTCAATCATTATTCAAGTCGTTAATGTTCACTGCCTCCCTGTCTTTTGCGAGGCTGCTCTCTGTGTTCCCTTCTGCACACACTGTGACACGTTTAAGTAATTAAACAAATTATGCGCACCCTTACAACAGCACTATCCCCCCGCCACGACGGCGCAGAGCAAGGGACGCGGCACCGGCACGCACGCACACGCACGCATGTGGAAAATTTTTCTGCCGGGGTCTCTTGTTACGGGCCCGGTTTCCAAAAGCCATCTGTACCCATCTTGCAGCGCATTAAATGAACTAATGAGATGTGAAACTGGCTGTTGAAACGTCCGCCATCGCATAGCGGAGCCGCGCGAAAGCATAAAACAGGCAGCTATTTTTCTGGCCAAGTGGAAATCAAACATCGGTTAACAAGAAAGTGGGAGAGCCTCGCATCCGTCTCGCTGGAGTCTGGGGCTCAGCGGCGCATAGCTGATGAGTTTCCTGCTTTAGAGCTTCCATCCAGCCCAGCCAGCCGCTCCCTGGCAAAGCAGCCCGTGTATGAGTCATCGTATGGAGCGTGTGATCCCGTTCTCGATGCGCGCTCACACTCAACACGGCTCCGTTTATCTGCCACGGGGGTTCCCTCCCTCCCCAACGCGCCGCGCGCCGCTGCTTGCAGACATGGCTGGAAGAAAGCCAGCAAAAATAAACAAATAGATAAAGAAAAGAAAGAAAAGAGGAGGGAAAAAAAGAAGAAGAGGGAAACCCTGCATATCTGCCTGCGTGGGTGTGCGCGTTTATTCTAGCATGTCTGCTAAATATGTTTGTGTTCACTACAGGGTGAGTGGACGTCTGAAGGTGTGCGTGCGTGTGCGTGTGTGTGTGTGTGTGCGTGTACGGGGGGAGTGCTGATTTTTCCTACAGGCCACGGTTTGATGAGGGATGAGTCATCCGGATGGAGACCCTGAGGAGGAGAGGCAGGTTGGTGATTCACCCTGTTAAAAAAAGAAAAATCACACTCAGGGAAGGGGCTGAGTGCGTGCGCGTGAGATCTTTGCATTAACAATTCTCCATGCATGCACTCAGCAAACCATCATGCGAATGATGTCATTTGAAAAAAAAAAAAAACGCCAATTAATGGGCCTAAAATGTTTTGATTTAAGGTGTTTTTGTTTATCTCTGTGTGCGTGTGTGTGAAGACTCGGCATAAACATGTAGCTATCACAAAAATGCCACCGGGGATTGTTGCCCCCATTAATCCGCCAACCCTCCACCTCTTTTTTTTTTTTTTCCAACAGCTTGCTGAAACAATACAAACGGCCAAATGCAGCATGACTGCAAACATCTGCAGTTCATATGCAAATGTGACATAAATGATCTCATTATTTTCTTGTCAGGTTCCTTTTGAACCTTGAATACCAATGCAATGAGAGAGGTGCACCTAGGAAGTTGAGGCTAAATTAATATTCCGGCGCCTCCAAATCTGCATGGATTAATGAATGTGAACCTATAGTGTGATGGTTTTAACAAATTTTTTTTGGGGGGATGGGGGGGTTCAACCTTAAAACTCATTTCCAACATTAGTCAAAGTAGAAGTGGAAACGAGCAAAAAGGTGGCCAGCAAGTACATGAAGGGTTTGATTGGTAGCATTCCAATAACAATTTCTGACCGGTTTATTGGGAAATGTCACGTTGCGTCAAAATTAGTTGACTAATACGGAGGGTTTGTCTTCTCACGCTCTGGGGATTTTGCATAGTTTCTATAAAATAATAATGGACATGTTCTGCTATGATAAGGAAACTACTTGCCCCAGGGAACATTATTGCAGAAAATCAGAGCAGTCGCTTTTAAAACGGCTTCTTAAAGTGCAAATCATTTAAAACCGAAATGAATCTTGCGCTTCTGTACAACAGCAATCAAAGGAAGCATGCCGATTCTGATTTTAAGGTGCAGTATTAAGCATTTACTATTCCGTACGTGAGGAGAAGATACCAGTAGCTGCAACTGTCTCTCCGAATGATCACTCTTTAAGGTAACTTAAATAATTTCTGAGGCGCTAGGGACATTCTGCATTCATGAATGCAATGACATTCAGAGGAGGAGCTCAGAGAAAG
The DNA here is from genome assembly GCF_027474105.1 of Poeciliopsis prolifica. NCBI lineage: Eukaryota > Metazoa > Chordata > Actinopteri > Cyprinodontiformes > Poeciliidae > Poeciliopsis > Poeciliopsis prolifica. The sequence continues at coordinate 3,400,784 of NW_026562395.1, forward strand.
CCAAACGGAGCGATCATTGTCACCAATGCTGCGGTGGTTAAAGCAGTGAAGGCCTATCGCCCTACATTAAGATGATTTATCAGCTGGGCGGCATGCTTGGCTGATGATGAGGCAGTTATCTAGAATAGACAACAGCAAGATCATCAATCTTCCCCTCCAACGATGATGATACAGAGGACTTAGTGTGTGTGCGTGGATGTGTGTGTGTGTGTGTGTGTGTGTGTGTGCGTGGATGAAAATGGATTTGTGTTAGTGGGGCTTTTTGTAGGTGAAAATAGGACTTGCTCTATCTCAATTGTCTACTAAAAAGACAGCACTCTGTCTTCTTCACTGTATCCCCAGCTATAGACACACTCTTGCACACCCCCACACACACACTGATCTGCTCCAGAAAGGGTGACGTACGGCCACACGAATTTAGCTTGGGTTTGGTCTCAGTGCTGGTAAATTAATCACATCTCTTTGAAATTCTGAATCAGACTCGTGTCTTTTATTACTCCTTGTCTTTCATCTGTTCTTGTTTTCGTATTTCTTACAGATCCCCTTTCTTTTTCATTCATTTCTTTGTCTCTCTCCCTCCGCAGCTGATGAATGGAGTGGAAAAGTTCTCCCACAGTATCACCAAACACAGCTCTTGCATTATCCGTCCATTCAGTCCTTCAACAAGCTTTCCAAGCATGGATTGCCAGTATTGTTCTTGCTTTGCTGTTAATGTTAAGGTGTGACTGGTTGAGAAGTACGGCCTTAAAATGCAGCTTTCTTTAAGGAAGAATGATATCACAGTGTTCCCAAGACGAGTCCATTTATTTACAGAGTGCTGCACAGTCTCAGGGAACAAGCACTCATTTTGGAACATATTTCCCCCAGTTAATACGTTTACCTTGGAGTAAATTCTTCTTTTTTGAATCACGCTGATTAAGGCAATACGTTTCCTCCATCTCTCCATTGATTGCCACCATAATCAATCTGAAATCTGCCTCTACTTAAAAGACCAACACTTGATCCAACTACCTTCTTCTGTCCCCCTTTCCTCTCAAAAATTATGGTAGAGCTGTCCAACTGCTGAAACGTCTCAAATCCAACCTTCTGTTTGAAGAGCTCTGATTAGACTGAGGCCAACAACCTCCATATAAAATGCTCTGCATTGGATCTCCAACAATTTATTGTTAGAGATCTGTTTCCGTCCTACCTTACCAGAAGGACTGAATATGTTTCAATTGGAGAAGCCCAATAAAATGCCCTTGTGGTGTTCCTCAAAGCTCACTGTTTGGTCCATACCGTTTCTCACTTTACGTCAGGAATCCGCAACTCCAGTCCTTGGTATCCTACAACTTTTAGAAGTTGTAGGATACCATTCAGGTTTATCCGACAAACCTGAATGAAATGGTTGAATCCCTTACTCAGAGTGCACTCAAGTTTTCCAAATTCCGATTACTTGACTTGGTCGTGCCAAAGTAGAGATACACAGAAAAGTTGCAGGACTGGAGTTGTGGACCCATGCTTTAAATGCTTCAACTTGGACATGTGGTCACTGGCTACGGATTCTCAATTTGCTGTTATGCCGACGATACCCGACTCTACAACTAAACCACTCACCATCGGACTCTTCCAGCTTCTCAATGCCAGCACCGATACCTAAAACCTCACTTCACGTCTCTTCATGCAATAAGGGCACAGAAAATGGCAAGTTTTCTTCAACTCAACAACTCAAGTTGCGCCCTTAGTGTAAGGTTTACCTCTCACATCTTGTATCTGTAAACCTGCATTCCTACATCTCAAAAACATAGCAAGTTCTGTAGTTTGCTCAGCCATCCCAACACTGAGAAAATGGTCCATGCATTCATTCCCTCAAGGCTACGTTACTGCAACTGACTCTTTGGTGTTTCAAACGGCAAGCTTCAGAAACCTTAGTATGTACATGTCAGCTAAATTGTGGTAAAAACTAAAAGTTATGATGAAATTACACCTGTAAGGCACCAAGTTCACTGGCTACCAGTCACTGCCAGAATATCGTATGAAATTAGTCTTCTTCCTCACCAGTGCGTCTACAGCAACACACCCTTCCAAAGTACACTGTACTCCAACATGACTAAGCAATTTGAGTGTCTTATCCATACACTATTACATAAGACTTGTCATTGTAATGGTACTGACCTGCTCAACAACACTCATATTTACTGCTGAGTAAGGATTTTAAGCGAGAGACTAGCTTTTGTGGGTAATCCATGGTGTTTTGTCTATGCAGCGTTTTGAGAAATGCAATTGCAGTTTTGCAAATGTCGAGAAAGCGACTTCGAAAAGCTGTAGAACATCGAAGGAATACCCAGTTGGACTCCAAGAGAACCTTATTGCTGACCGAGAAAAGTCAGCTACGGTTTGCTCTCAACTATATAATAAGGCCAACGAGGTTCTGGATTTTGATCTGTGACGCAGTAACACAAAACTGGAACTTGTAGGGCCTTCGATCAGTGGTTAGTCTGTAGAAAGTACACAGTCAAAAGTTGTTTTCTGATAATAGCTGCTGAAGAGACTTAAAAATGCATGTCATGAAGGAGTGGAATCATTTTGGGACTGCAGTGGTCATTCAAACTCTTTCTTGTTTCTTTTGGACAAACCATTTGCAATGTCGATTTCATTGACACCGACAACTGCTGGTCGGTACATTTTGCATTTTATTTATTTCATTGGAGTCTTAAAAATCACAAGTACTACACTTCATAATTCAGATTGTTGGGAGATGTTTCACTTGTACTCTTTTGTAGTGTTCTGCACAAGTTGCATCTGAAATTAGAGAAAGGTCAGAAAGCAATGTTCTGCAGTAGATTCCTGGCGAACAACTACAGGCACTCAGTTAGCTTGCGTGCACATCCCATCTAGCAGAGACAACACACTGACAAAGTGCTTCCTTTGATCTCGACCAAGTGAGCCCTCATCCTTCGTTTTTTGCCACCGTCTGTGTTGGCATGGAAACCGCATCGGAGCGAGGAACGCCGGGCCCGATCAGCAACTGGGTCACATGGAGAGCCGAGCGAGCAAAGCCCGGCGCAGGCACCCGGAGACACACAAAGTTGTGTGGCAACCCCCCTTTTGGCTACAATTGCAGTGTTTCAAAGTAAACAAACCCCTGACCTATTTCACCAGCAGGATGAAAAGAACAAGCGCTGCTTCTTTTTGCACAACATCTATGATGCAACACATCACATACGTAACGCGTAATCCATCAGCTCTATGGCTATTTCTTTCTTTTTTCTTTTGTTTTTGCTCAGTTAGACCTCTTGACCTCTGTGTTGGAAGGTTTACTTTTCTTTCTTCTTGATTTTTTAAGGAAGCTTTTAGGTCGACGCTGCAGGACAGGGCCAAAGAGAACCTCGTGATTAATCCATTTCTTGACGATGGCTCTGCGCAGAGATCCAGCCCAAGGTGTGCACAGCTCGCCTCGCATTTCTGATCCACAAACCAGAGAACGATTTAGTGCTGCAATAGTTTTGTGAGTCTGAGTCCATTGCCTCGTCTCGGTGACCTCGTAAAAGTGTTTGCGGGGCAAGGTGATGAAATAGAAGATCATGTTTAAAACTTCTATTTCATTATTATTAGTTTTTTTAAAGTAGCTACAGAAAATGTTTTGCCGTCCAGCAGTGATGTGAAGAGATATAAACAGTGTGCAGTCCCACACACCTGTTCCTTCCAGGGTGTCTGGGCTGCTCGGCTCTTCTGCTCGGTTCATGACTGGCATTCAGTTACATCATTCTTCAGAGAAAGGAAGCTCGGATTACAGGAAAGGCAAACACGGGCCTCCGGGGTCTGAACGAGCTGTGTGTGCGCGCGAATGCGTGCGTGTTCTCTTGCTTTTCTATGCGCTCCTCTTAAATGACAAATCAGAATGTTTGACACGTTTCTCTGGGCGAGTGCAATATCACCGGGCTTCAGATTTCATCATTTGGTTTGACACTCAGTCTGTGTGACGCAGTGGTTTGGAAAAGTATTTGTACCCGTAAACTTTTTTCCAACTTTTTTTTTTATTATTATATTACAGGCCCAAACTTTAGCTTTTTCCTTCTGAAACATTGGTGATAGACCAACACGAAGCATCACATATTATGTGATACTCCGAAAAGTAGCGTCTGCATTTTTGAGACCGATGCACAAAATCCGGTGTAAATTCAGAAGTCATCTGATTACATTGTGCGATTCAATCTCAGTATCAAATAAAATGTTATTTGAAGATATTCTTATTGGCATTTACCTGAACCCGCCTCTCTCCACAATGTGACAAAATGAACATTGAGCAAAATCAGGGTCCGCAATACATTTCTTCAGCACTGGCGGGTCAGAGGCGTTGGGACTAAATACAGGACAATCCTGGATGAAAACCAGAAAACTTGAGCCTGGGGTGAAACTTCAGCTTTCAGCTGGACAACAACCCTGAAAAATACAGCCAAAGATTCAATGAATTGACTTAGATTAAAGCCAGCTGATGCGTTTTAATTGTCCAGTCAACATAATTGAGAATCTTTGGCAAGACCTGGAAATAGCTGAAAATAGATATTAGAGGCACTTCCTGAAAGACTTGCTAGTTAGCAGCTGTCTAAAAGGCTTGCAGCACAAAGAAGCTGAAGGCTAACTTCCAAGATTTACGTTTGTAAAATATTTTTAAAACCCATATCTATTTCCTTCTGTTTTACAATTATGCACAACTTTGTGCAATTTTTCCTTGTAAACAAATAATAAAATACAGATATTTTTGCACTTTGTTTTCATTACCTCTGACATTCAAGCTGACCAAAACAAAAGATGAAGTAACTGATGGACGCTGAGTTTGGAGGGGGTTCTGTTTCACAGCTCCAATCTCCACCACCAAGCACCTCCTTTCCTTTCCTCGCTAAGAAGCGTGAGCTAAACCAGAGCTCTGTAATTAACGAGAAGAAACAGCCTTGCAGATGTCCCAAAGTCAAATTGAATGTCAATAGCTCCAAGTGGGGTCGGTTGACTTCGTCTCTCTCCATCTCGTCACTCAATCACGTCCTCCGTCTCTCTCTCTCTCTCTGGCTGGTCTGTCTCCTGTTGTACTTTTTGTCTATAATTCAAACTCTGTCCCCTTTTTCCTCCTCCGTCTGTTTGAAGCCGCCTCTCGGGCATGTGGGTAAATGCGGGGCCGTTTCTTTCTCGGCGCCTTATCAGAGGCCTCTCGGCTCCCTGCCGGTGATTTTCAATTGATAACAAATGGCATGACGCATTTTTTATGTATTTATTTCTTTTACATTTTTATTTTCCCAACAGGTTAAGCGGTGTGTCAGTTTCGTTCAAGTTGCAATTATGCACATCTCAACCTCAAACACAAAATACTTTCAAGTTTGGTTGTGACACGCTATAAAACTTCTGCATCTACAAACAGAGCTATGTTTTCCTCTGAAGCGTGCAGTCAGTGTCACAGACAATGTGCTGGATATACATTCTGATGCTTGCTATTTAATTTTCCAGTCACCCGTTTAACCTCGCAGTGTCCTAATAAAAGTCTGGATTTCCATCCACATGTTCACTTTGCTGACTTGATTTCTCAAAAACTAGGTCAACATCCTACGTGTCTTCAGAGGCTTGAGGAAAAGGAAACATCCACACATTGTGCTTTCTTTTCTTTGTTTCCTCTTGGTTTGTTTTCAAAGCGCATTGCAATCTGCTAAAGTTTTAGCTTGTGCAGCAAGTTCTTATTTTCATTAGTTAGAAAAAACTAATGAATTTTTTTTAATTTGCTTTCAGGCTTCAGAGAGCTGCAATTCTCTGCAATTTTTATTTATTTATTTTTAATTTTTTTTGCTTTAAGACACAAGCTCGTTGACGTCTGAGGGCTAATTAACAAAATGGCAGGATAAAAATCAACCCCCTTCAGTGATGACATGTTCATTTTAGCTTTGCCTGCAAATTATAGCCTCTTCTTCTTTTTCTTCTCTTCTTTTTTTATTTATTTTTTACTATCTCTCTGAATACCATAATGCGATTCAGCGAGGTGACTATAATGTGGCCAGTAAGCACAATGCGCCGGCCGTATGCAAAACACAGTAACTCAACCCGGAGGAAGACGAGGCCGATAAGATAGCAGCGATGAGGAAGAGCATCCTAAGTCATCCTAATTTTTATATAATGGCTTTTTCAATGACTCACACGGAGATGGCTGTTATCTCTTGAACCGCCGGTGGAGATTTTGACCTTGACTTGCTGAAAACAGATTGCCTTTTTGTTTTGAGGCTACTATCATTTTCTGTGGAGAATAGGTAGTCTGTGTCTGTATCGTGAGTAAAAATGTCCTAAAAGAAACATAAATCGTCTTTTGGATTCAACGAACTCGAGACGGCTCTTGGTTCCCATGGAAGGATCCATACATGACACCAAATGATTCAAATTCTCCCAAAAAAATGTGCTTGAAACTCTTAATACAACCAATTTTAAAAGTGAAAAGTTCTAATAGAAAGGTGTGAGATCGTGTAAACCTGGAGAATGTGGACTGTTTTAAGCCTTTTTTTTCTTTTTTTGGCATCTCCACAAAAACATTTCAGTGCTTCTTTTGCCTTGTCGTTAAAAGCGGAGAAAAAAGCACAGGAGAAATCTGACTTTATCAGATAAACCAAGTTTTGGAGTCGTCTGAAGTCGTTCACCTGACATTCTCTTTCCATCTCGGCGTGGATCGCAACGAGGGTTCGCTAAGGAGCTCTGTCATGGGGGTGTTTATTGTGATCTATTTGTGTTTTCCCAACTACAATTCGGGTCCAATTTATCTCAAATCGCATTTTAAAAAACGACCTGCGGTCATTGCCAGTCAAGAATAACTTACCTAAACATGTTGGCAGTCAAAATATTTAGGAATTGAACAACAGATTGTAAAACGCAACGTTAAGAAAAAAAAGTCAAAAATCTCCCATTAATTTAATTCGGAAGCAGAAACCAACTTTAGAAATTATTAGAAATCTGTGGCATAAAGCCAATTTTAATTAATACATTTTTATTGTAACGAGCCTTAGAAGGAGAAGGAGCGAGAGCAGATCTAAAGCTGCGTCACTGACTCGTTTCGGAAGATACCGAAGGGCTGGATTATTAACCGAGGCATTCTGATGGAAGCAAAATCTCCCAACCAGAGCGGAGTGATGATGAGGTCGAATTGAGTTCATGAGAAAAAAAAACAAAGACACATTCTTTCCTCTTTGTCCTCATTTTTTTACTTGCTCGATCAATTCTGAAAAGCAGGCCTTTCCTCCTCTACTGTAACATGCAAAGCAGATCAATTTAATATTCGCAACAAACTAGCTTTTGACTGAAGCGCCTCTCCTGCAGTGCAACGTGCTTGAGAGCTTCCTCCGATTTATTTTATTTTTCTTTCTTCACAAGCTTTCCTGAAACCATCAGCGCCTTTCCAGATCGATCGCTTTCAGCGTGATCACACGGAGAAAAACTTGGTTTCACGCTGTGGAGTTGCTGAGGTTAAAAAAAGAGAAACTTCTGCTCGTCCGTCAGGTTGAGATGCATGAGCATGGCTCTAATTTCTGCTGCACAGTCAGTCTGATGTCTGCAACTACAATCTCATACTTTCAGCATGTGAAACCCACATCTATTTATTTATTAAACTAGGTCTGCTGAGTCATAGACACACACACACACAGAAAGCATCAAGTTTTGCCCACTCCATCTGAGCTGTGACTTTCTATGGTTGTGTGGGTGTCAGTGAGCATGCATGCAATTGTGCAAACATGTGTTTGAACCAAATTCCTCATTTCCCATGAAATGCACAGACGCACACATATCATGCAATCTGTCGTAAAGCAAAAATTACAGTGGCTTGCAAAAGCTCTTTACGCTCCTTGCACTTCTTCATATTTTTTGTCAAATTACCACCACAATCTCAACAGATTTTGAAGTCTTCGATGGCAAATCCAAACTTTTTTCTTTCTTATTTTTCAGTGTCGTATCTAGAAAATAAAGTATCCCCTGAGTGCAATTTAATTGCGACAGGCACACAGCTTGTATCTGAAGGCCTTAAGAGATTTGGTAGAGAACACCAGAGGCCACGCTGCATCATGAAGACTTGCCCGCAGTTCACAGCAGCAACCCATGTATGAGACACTGCAAACGTGTGGCCAAAGTTGCGCTGCTTCGGTGATGACAAAATAGAACATCGCAGAGTACATGCAAACCCCGAACACACAGATTCTCAGCTGTGAAACACGGTGGTGGCAGCAGCATGCCGAGGAGAGCTGGTCAGACTTATTGAGGCGATAAAAGCTGAACATGAGGTAATGCTGGAGCTCCAGGAATGTTGGGGAAGTGACAAATCCCCAAACACTTCCAGCTCAAGCAGCAGCAAAAGGTTTATAACAACAATTTAAAACAATGTTGATACTTGTCTTAAGAGGACAAATCCACCAGTTTCAAGCTGTGAACCTGACGCGTTGCCACTGCCTGCACCAGAGTACGGCCGCGACAAAGCAACATTACGGACTGATGGCAGGAAGCAGGGCGATTATGATGATAACTGCTTGGGAAAATTAGAAAAAAAACACACACGCACGCACACAGAGGATGCTGTAAAACGCCAGGATGTGGACTGGTGGGTGGAGGCCGTCGTGTTCATTTTGAGCCCAGTAACCACATGCACCTCTGCGCCCACCTTGCTCATAAATAGGTTCAACCTCTGAAGCTCATACACTCCTACAGTCCAAACATCAGCTTAGCTGAAGTGCTAAATCTGTTTAACCTCCTTTGCTCTCGGGCAGCTTTTTAATGCCCCTCTTCTACCTCGCTGGTGAAATCAATCAAACAAAAAAGAAAAACATGCAGGCATTAAAGCCAACCTCACGGAAGTAATGTGTTGCAAAGAATGACAAATATTGATGCACTCTTTTCTCAATGTCATGGTAAACCTCGAATCCTCGGTAACTCTTTATTTGAAGGGGTTTGCATAAGACTGACATGACACTGACATAAACATGACACAACACCTGACATGAACATGAAGGAGTCTTTATGAATGCTGTCATGAAGCGTCCCTCGGTAAAGAATGACACTTTTAACGCAAAGTTGGCTCTTAATTGAGCTTAATGTAAGTTTTAGTGCAACTTTGCATAAAAAATGTAATTATTTGCCAAACAACGCTACGCTAATGCAACTATTAATGCAAATTTTCATTAAAAGTGGCATTATTTACCGAAAAACTCCATGTTCATGACAGTGTCCTGACAGTCTTATGCACATCCCTTCCAACTCCTCATTGCTAGCTTCGGTGAACACGCCGCCATATTTGCATGCTTCAAGAGAAGTCAGCCCTCATCAGCAAAAAAATAAATAAATAAAATAAAATAAAAAAATCAAGGTGAGGTTCTTCTCCCCCTCGGGCGAAGCAGAGCCACCAGCTGCATGTTTCTCACTCACCGCCCTGCCTTGCATCATGCTCTGATGATAGCCACAACAAGAGGCCTAACATTGGAGAGAGATGGCGGCGTGCTGCAAGGCTCCTGGCTGAAGCAAAAACCGCAAAAGTTTGCATCAGAAGTGTTTTTTTTTTTCTTTCTTTCTTTTTAAAGAGTGGGTGCACCCACGCATGTTCAAATCGAAGGTTCCATTGAGATAACTGCAAATTGCCAAACCACAAGTTCGGTGATTTCCTCGAGCTAAATTTGCACTTTTTCCCTAATGGAACACACAGTCATTGATCACCGCCTTTATAGATCCGTCTGCAGTGAGTTATGATGAATGGGAGCGGGCCCCGCCACCACCAGCCGGGAGAGAGAGGCTTTCCCGAGGCCCTGTCCATTAATGCATTATGAATGAGCCCTCGCGCATCCTTTGAGAGACATGTGAGGCGCGTGTGAGACACCACAGACCAGTGTTTCCTGTCTTCCAGTAAGGATGCGCACGTGACCCGGCCAGGCAGCGGGACCACGTGTCGTCCAGACCAAAAAAAACCTCAATGCAGACTTCAAAGGCGTGTGAAAAAAGAAATTCGGATCAAAAAAACCGGAACCGTATATCCTGATATTTTTCAGTTCCTTTAGTTTCCACACAGTTGCGCAAAATTGCTTAACAGTTCGAAAGTTGCAACGAAACAGGCAACCCTGAGAATGAATCACAGAGACCGCAGAATTGTCAGATTAGACATGTTTGAGTCCTCTGTTTTTCAGAGTTATGGTGAATGTCCCTGATTTCTGGCTTCCGGCTTCATATCAAAGTCTTGATTTCGGAGGTTTTCCACAGATATTAGAAATAAAGGGGGAGGGGGGAAGGACAAAATATTCTGTGCTTTTCATCCACAGTACAGCAAAGTTACAGCGATGCTCCGTTTGAAGTCTCAGCCAAGAACGCTAAAGCTGAGAGTTCTTCAAAGTGCCTGCACAACAAGCACTTTGATGTTGCTTGTTGTGCAGGCACAGCCGAGAAGAGAACTCACCTAATGCTGAGATGGCGGCAACGTGCCACACCATGAGCCTAATTATAGGAAACCAAGAAAAAGAAGATACGCCAGGCCGGAGAGACAATATTCTCCTTTGAAAGATTTCCACTCTGGGTTCCACTGTTTCAGTAACCCACTTACCCATTTCTTTCCCAGCAAAATTATCTACAGCTATTTTTCTTTTAATTGTTTGCCACATTGTCACCAAACACTTCTATGTTGTTGGTGAGAATTTCATTGCATGAAATGGCATGAAAGCATAGCTTTTGAAAAAGAGGAGCTCATTGGACAGTATGACGCTTGCCATTTGTTGCCGTGGCGACGAGCCGTTGATGGTGATGTGCAGCATCAGCTTTCCTCCACACAAATCATTTGGTCTCATCTGAACAAACAGATTTCTTCCTCATTGTTGCTGTGCGGCCAAACTTTAAACAGGCCACCTTGTGAGAACTTTATATAGGCCGTCTTATTATCTTACTTAACTTTTTTTCATGGCTTTCTCTTTGCCGTTCTTGCATAAATGCCAGATTTCAACAGTCGGCCCCTGAGCAGACTCTCCTTCATACACTGTGGATCTCGCCGGCTCCTCCGGTGTTTCTACCAATCCCTTCTCCGCTTCTCTAAATAGGTGCTCTTCTCTCCTGACCTGTCAGTTTTTGGTGTCTTTCTGGGTTTGCTGTTGTGTTAGTCTTTTTTAATGGTGGGTTGAGCAGGCCTCGGCGAGAAGTCCAGAGCTCGGGATGGCATTTAAAAAAAACAAAAACACAAACGTGACCCCGAATACTGTTGCGCGAGTTGCACTTTTCAGTTTGGTATTCGTAGAAGAATCCCCTCCACCCCTTCTTTTATTTCTGCTTTATGCATATTCACTTCTTTATTTTAGTTGATCACATGAATGCATTTTAAGCTTGCACAAAAATAAAGCATGACAGACAGACACGCCAAAACGGGAAACCGAGAGAAAGCACCGGGCTGTGACCTTCCTTCACTGGTAAAGCCTCGGTGCGCGCAAGCTCCGTTTTAAAGCAACAGACGTGGCGTACACGCAAATACATCACACACCTGCGCACACGCATACACACATGTAAAGCTGCTCTCAGAGAGCGGGACGTACAATGGAAACTGTGAGTCATGAGCAGTCCTTTGCTATTCGGAACCTAAATTACTGTGGCAGTGAGTCACAACGGGGGCTTCCTGTGTGTTCACATCTGTGCCTGAACGTGTGAGCAACGGAGGCAAACTCAAACTCAGCCTGTAATCTCGACTGTACATGCCTGCATACATGCAACATGCCCGCATGCACCTACAGGCAGCCCGTTTGGTGGGGCCGCTTATAGGAGCATTCGGCCACGTATGCTGCAAATAGCAGCACAGAGGGGGCTTTTTTTCAATTTTATTTTTTTATTTTTATTTCTTGCTTACTTGGCATCTTTACAGATTGTTTCTGTTCTCACCTTTCACATCTCAGATCGTGTCCTTGCCAACTCAGTGCGAGAAGCTCCGTCTTTGCAGATTGTAAACATAATAGGGTTGACATGTCAACATGACTAAGGTTAGCAATCACACAATTTCCAGAGAGATAATGGGGGCTTTTAACATTCCTGTTGCACCAACAAGATTTTACAAACACACAAACCACACACAGACACACGCACACACACACACAGATGAGCATGTACGCAGAGAGCATAATGACCTGTCGCAGCACTGAGATGTGTTTGTGGTAGCAGTGGCTTGATAAGCAGGAGGCCTTGATGAAAATGACTGCATTGTGCTTCCTTGTCACGCTCTGCTTCGTTCCAGCGCTATCACACGACTTTTGGCAGCCGACTAGCAGTCATGGTAATGCGCTCGCCACAAGAACTTAAAGATAGCATTTAGAGAGCAGTCGCCACCCATGCATACAGCAGTTTGTGGAGGCCTGAAAAAAAAAAAAGCTGCTGCATTCTGCGGGAGAGCCGGAGCTGCCGTGGAGCTCGCGTCGCAGCTGGCCATTTTGAGCAATCACGGAAAATTATGTGGACGCCAAGAAACATCCGCCCTGGGACCAAAGTTTAAAATTGTCGAGGCGTCGCGATTGCCGGTTGTCAATCTGAAGCGTTAAGTTAGTTGGGACCCAAAATTGATATGAAACAACAAAAAAAACACGTCTGTGGGAGTGATTATGAGACAGGAAGGTGGGAGGACTTGAAACTGAAACCGGCCCAAATGGAATCAGATGCATGCTCAGTCAACCGCTATCGGCCTACTGCTGTCTGCCTGTGAGCGCCTGACCTTTTTGGCGAGCAGAGGGATGTGGAAATTCTTCATTAAGAGGTTTTAAACACACATGAACACAACCATCCGGCAGCAAAGAGTCAAATGCAAACTGTAATCCGCTCTTTGTTGTGCCACAGTGGTGGATGACGGGCTTTTTAATAGGCTTCCTAACATTTGAGAGAGAAAGAGACAGAGGGAGAGAGAGAGAGAGAGAAAGGGTAAAAACAGAACATTTTGACTTTCCTCCACTTCAGGCAAGCCGGGAGGAATGAAGCGGCTGACTGCCTCAGATGACTCATCCCCATTGATGAGCTTAACAGCCATCAATTCCTCACTGGGGAACAGAGCCCGGCATCCCACCCGCTCGCTCCCCCTCCACACCGCATTTTGTTTTATTTTTTTTCTTTTTTGCCCAGGGTACGCTTCCTCTACTCTTGCGCTGTCCCAGTTGAAGGCCTGGAGCTTAAATTAAAGCTCTGGCAGGAGGCCATGTGAGAGAGAAGCAGGGAGCAGGCAACAGGCGTTCATCCCCCTGGAGTCTCCAGTCACATTCACTGTGACAGAGACAGTGCTCAGACAGAGCCTGAGTGTTTTTGTTTTTTTTTAAACACACTAAAGTTGAGCTGAGGTTCCTCTACAGTTAAAAAAGAAAAAAAAAACTAAATTTTTTATTAGTTGCTGCCTTTTCCACAGTGAAGCCAGTTTTATGCAGAGGGCAAAAAGTAGAGTAAAAAGTACTATCAAAGTTGTTTTTTTTCCAAACATCACTCAAGTAAATGTAACCGGATAAATGCAACCAGTTGCTACCCACCACTGATTTTATATCTCCATACACAGCAGATGAAATAGTGACAACTACCTCAAAACTCCTCAACTTTTATTTATGTTTATTTATTTATTTCAAAGAGATGAGAAGCAAAAACAAGAAAAAATTACAAATTGAAACCAATTTTCAAGCCCAATTGCCATGCAGTTTTTTTTGTTTTTTTTTACATTATCTAGTGGGAAAAAAGCAGGTAGAAGAGACAAGATCTTATTTCCTGCTGCTCTCACACCCCTCAAACTACAAACATTTAAATCTCCAAACACCAAATAAACTTAAATAATTCCCACATTGTATGACAGTTAAAATCTCACATTGTCTTCCTTAAATGCACAATTATTAGTATTATTTTTTTCTTTATAACAGTCTGGTTCTCACTCCAGCAGTCACTGGAACTGGAACTCGCTACAAGCTATTTACCAAAATGACGTGTGTTAAAATCTAACTTTGAGTTCATGAGAGAAAATCTAGTAATAAACTCACTTTATTCTTTATTATTATTATTATTATTATGTAGATACCATTTAAGTTGTAATTTTTATCACTATTCCAACCTGAGAAAATGAAGAATTCAAACAAATTAATAAAAGCCCTGAATTTGTATTGCATCAGTGACTGCCGAAAGCAGTCACTGATGCAATACGAGTCATTTCCAACCTACCCATGTCCCTTTACATGGAATAAAGCAGCTGAAATAAAAGGAAAAAGCAGCTTCCATCATGTCTATTAGCTTTGATCAGGTTTAGCTACAAGAGAAATCAGCTTCTTGCACCAGCAGCCTCCCATTAACGGTTGCAGGATATTTACAGTTTTCATCCCGCTCCAAAACGTTTGTGTAACGCGCTTCCAGAGTGAGATGTTACTGCCGTCCCAGGAGATTGCCTTTTTTGCTCACTCTGTCATTTCCTTGGCAGTTATTACAGCTGGAGTCACAGGGGGTCACCTCGACATATTGTTCAGCTTGTCGAGAGCCACCTGTTCTTATTCGTTATGATGTGGCGGCGCACCCTGCACGCCGGCTTAAACTGCTTCCCTCACAGTCAATTTTGCAGAGGAACATCTGCAACAGGCGGACGATTTGTGCCGTCGCCGTGCCGTGTCTGATAAAGAACGCCAACCCGACCTGCGCTGCAGGGGTCGTTTTTCAGGAGAATGATGCCATTAGGTACAAAATGTGCTCATCTGTGTCTGGAAGCCTTTGTGGCTTTTTAAAACGGCACCTTAAAATGCCAATGCCTTTCATTGCTCTAATTATGATTTTGAGGAACATGATCGCTTTAATCGTCATCGGCGGCGGCCGCGGCGTGCTTCTTGGAGTTGTAGTTCCTGCTTTGACAATAATGGATATTTTTTGTTGTCGTTTGTTTGTTTTTTTTTTCAAATTGGCTTACAATTAAAAATAAATCAAAAATTATGGGTGCAGAAAATCCCCACTGAAGTTCGTGGAGGTGTATAGACAAAGGTCGCCGTTGATTTGTCAATAAGCTTTTGCATAATCACAGCACCGTTCCTGCATGCGTGCAAAATTCAAAACAAAACGTACGCATAATCTAAATCAAACAAAACGTCCACAGTCATCCCTACTGCTGCGAATGGAGCAACTTGTTCATTGCGGTCGATGTCGCCTGTGACCTTTATTTTGAAGGGTAAAGTCGAGCTGATTGTTGCACAAGTGTAGAAAGAAAAATATTTCAAGACAACCAGGATCAGACTGAAGCAGACCACATGAAATCAAGTATATATACCCAGTTTACAACTAACTTTACCTAAATGGTTATTTGGTTGCAGTGTGTGTGCGTAGACTGGTGGAATGATGGGGGTGCGCCGAGTAAACAACGCCCAAGGTGCCGACGTGGCTAGCGCCGGCCCTGCCTCCAGATTCTGGCAGCGACTTGTAAAGCCAGCGGGATTTACTAATTGTGAATTCTTTTTATACTCACAAGTGGCATTTATAGAAGAAGAAGAAGAAGGGCAGCACAGCATGCATTCTTCATACAGCTATTATTTTTTTATGCATCTCGTAAAAAAATAATAATTAAAAAAAGAAAGAAACCTGAAAACTTTGAAATACGGCATAACGACTTTTTAAACCCTTGTTAAACTTTGATGAACGTAACCTAGAGCTGAGTACCACGAGTACACTGTGAAGGAGATCCTTCTTTGATTCTTTCACTCTGCATGTCTAAGTTCCCATTAAAAATATATGTTTTATTCTATATTTCCCAGAGACTAAGGGAAGTAACAGCTTGCATCGTCGAAGTTGTTAATACTCGTGTTACGAGGCGCTCCTTTGCAGGTCACATCCCAGCAGGAAGTGGATAGAATTTGCCAAGGCTGCAATAATTGCATCACGCTCCTGTTATTTGCATCTGCACGTGCGTGATTTCCTTTCTTCTTTTTTTTTGGAGAGCGTGCGCCCGGGAAGCGTAACGAGATTTGAGGGAAAACTATTGTCGAACGGCGTTCTCTTGGACAAAGCAACCGGAACATAACTAGTTACATTCTGAAATCCAAAGGGGGTTGCTTGTGTTTCACTGTACGCAGCAGTAAAACACACAGTCAGACACACACCTGTGAGGTCAGCACGAAAACATGGCTCCAGTCAGCAGGGGGCTGGGAGGGAGCGCCGCGCTGAGAAACCGCCACGATGAGCTGTTCCCATCCTCGGCTCCTATCTCTTCATCTGCGCTTTACTCGAGCCGTGGCACTCGAGGGGCTGCCCTCCTCGGAGGAACAAAAACCATGAAAGACAGAGTCAGAGATGATATTTCAAAGATATGATGCACACTCTTGAACAACCTTCTATTGTAAAAAAAAAACAAAAAAACATGACACGCCGGTGAACTAACTGAAAGCAGACTTTGTCGGGTCTGGTGAAAAGGTCGATGTAAGGGTTATCTGAGCAGCCATTTTGTTTTTGTTTTTTAAGGCCTGACTAGAGAGAGAACCGAAAGAAGGACACTTTTCTTTTAAGCAAACAGTCGAAGCAGCAAAGGGCTGATGATTGGAACAATGAACAAGTGAGTCCAATGAAGTGAATGTTTTGCAGCAGTGTAAAATGGCTGGATGTGCGGCAGAAACTAGAAAAGTCAAGAAGAACACAACAGGTTCCTTTGTCCATTGCTAACCACTGTTTAGCGTAAAACTTTGTTTCTTGGACTTTATAGTCATGCCACATCATATTGAAATTCTCCTCAGACTGACAGGATGTTGAACCAACGGAAGGGCCCAGCGGGCCATTTTATCAGCTTTCTCTTCACTTCCCTCTGTCACAGACTTAGCTTTCAAGTTTGCTTCTGCTGTGCAGCAGGGCCGATTGTTCCGTACAATGGCGTCAGCTCAGCTGAGTGTACCGCCATGATTGTTCATTAAGGAAGAAGAAGAGCCTCCTTTTGACAAGGATTTCATTTTATGTTTCACAGTTTCACATTTGTTCCACGCGAAAACATTGCAAAAAAAAAATTGATGCGACGAGGTCGGCATAAAGAAGCTGTAATTCACTTCAGAAGATTGAAGTGGCAGTAATCCGACAACAATCGCGCGGGGATAGAGTCGCGTGACTGCACCGTGATGCGTTGCATTGTAGTAGTGAAGTGAATCATGATTTATTATTTTTTTTCCTTTCTAAGGAGGCATGAAATGTACCTTTTTGGCACAAAGTGTTCCTTTCCCTGGAGATTAGAGCACGGGGGGGGGGGGGGGGTGACTCAAGTGTAATTTACTGCGCGTGCACGCGCCGTGTTTGTGTTTATTGCTCGTCGTGGGTCCTGCGTGATGCTCTCTGGAAGACAGAGACAGGTTGCCATGGCAGCGGCTCGAACGTTGCATGGATTGCAGCGCACGCGCGAGTGTGCGTGAACTCGCGTGTGCGCTGCTCGCGCGGAGGCCAGAGCGGGACAGCGTGTCCTCGGTCTTGTCGTCTCCTCGGCACGAAGGTATGGCGAAGGACCGGTTTTCGAGCGACTGTCTGTAATGGGAACGAATGTCCCCTCGGTGTGAAAGAAAAGCAGAGGCGTCAGGCACAAAAAGCCACCTGCACAGACGTGGTATTTTCACCTGTGAAAAGTCTTTCAGTCTCTGTCTTTCTGCTTCATTCATGCTTTTGTTTCTGCAGGAACAGCCTGGAGATGAAAATCGTTTCCTTCATCTTGTGTGTTGCCACTAATAAGAGGTGTGTGATACAGAACGGCGCCGATGTGTTGACAGTGCATTACTTTGCTGGTAGGGCGGTGTAGATTAAAAAAGTATGAAGAGAAGTATAATGAAAAGACATTCAGTGTAATTTTACAGCATGCAAAGCTAAATATTTCTAAAACTATCTTGTGCTTTTTTTCTTTTTCAATTGATTTATTTCAAACATGTTTTCAAAAAACGAGAATTTAGGCAGAGAAAACGTCTGCGTGCACAACTTTGGACAAAATAATTTGTAGGCTACTACTAGTTTTCTGTTTGAAAAGGAGTGGGAGGAAGTGAGCACTTATTAAATCCTACCTCAAATTAACGAAATGTACTACTTACCGACTGAATAATTATCAAAAGAATTGCAATTAAAACCATGTTGTAATATTCATCCGCTTGTAAATATCAAACGATATTACATAGGCAAAATTGCTACAAACTGACTCATAACAAGACGAGAAAAACAACGGACAACAATAACAGTCACGATTGACGATTGTGTGCACATTCGTGTGTTAGAATGGTCCAGTCAAAGTTCAAGTCTAAGCCCAATTCAAAAGCTGAAGCAAAACCTGAAAATTAACGTTCGCAGAGGCTCGCCGTTTCATCAGACTGAGACGGGGACATTCAGCCTGAAAACCGGGCAGAAAGCGTGTGCCAAGGTAGACGACGTTTAAAGAAGAATGAACTCTTCTACTTTTGGAGCTCCAGTCATCCCGATATAATTTGTCTGCATGCTCCGGCTCGTGTCGAGCTATTAACTTAAACGTGCCCAGTAACAACCAGAGCAAAAAAGATCAAAGTAACATTCCTCCACAACCCTGCATGACCGGAGCTCTCTGCTTTGCGTCTATTTTAGCCACATCTTTGCACTCAGATTGCTTCACCTACAGTTTGTTCAGTTTTCTTTTCATTTTGTTTTTTTTATGCTTTTTGATGCTCTGCACTCATTCAGTTGTCACAGTTATATCGTCCATGGAACATGGTTTTATAACATTAGCACAAACCACAAGAGCTTCATCTAAGAGCCTCTCATGGTCTGACCGTAGGGTGAACATGCTGGTATGTCCATTCTTTAAAAGTCTGGCAACTTTCTCAGACATTTTCCACATTAAAAAAAAAAAAAAAGTAAAAAAAAAAAAAAAAATCTCTTTCTGTGGAGTGATGGACTGCTTGGAAATGACCTTCAATCCCCAAATTGAAGAGCAGATAGCCCTATTCATCTGCAGTCATTTTTGCAATTATCCACAACGCCACAAACCATTTACCACACACTCGGTTTTGGAGCCTGTGGGGCCCGATGTGGTCTGAGACAGTACACTTATCCAGCTGTTAAAAATCTAGTTTTTGCTTTAACTGTTTCTTAATGTCGCTGTTTTATTTTACCCCGCAAAAGGGACTACATCCCTAGCGAAGACGCGTAAAAAACAAAACAAACAAACAAAAAAAAAACAAGTTCAGCTTGCAGTGTGAATAATCCTGGCTTTATTTTGACTTTGTTTATTCTATCATGAAAACCCAGCAGCCAACTTTTACCCAATGCGACAGAAGTTATTCTCTCCTACAACGTTTTACAAACTGGGGAGGAGGAACAGATCCACAGCCTCCCGGATGGGTTTGAGGTGTCTTTTCACATATTCATCCCAGGCCCTGGAGTGATTTCCTTTTTCTTTTTTCTTTTCATAAAATTGACCAAAAATCTCAATATTCCAGATAAAATCTACATGTTTACGTTTGTGACAGTAGGACAGAAAAGATTTGGCTCACCTCACAACCTACCATTTGGCATGCGGGTCGCGTAAAATGGCTGTCATGGAGACTTGGCGATCCCAGGATGCCGCTCTTTGCTAGAGTTTTCTATCCCCAGGGGTTCGCAGGTCACATTTTCATCCGGGGGCTGTATCAAAAATCTGAACGTTCTTAAAAGGTTGTGCCAGAATGTATTGATAAAACCAATTCAGCCGTTAAAATATTAATAAATAGCTGGTCCTCCATGATTCTGAGATTGTTTTTCTGTTTATTTGTCTTTTGCGATCAACATAACAGATTTTTGTGGTGCCAATTTAGAAGTGTTCGTAAGGAATTTTAAAATATGCACTGTAATAAAAGAATTCATGATGCTAAATGTGTTTTTTATTGATTGCCGTATCAATTGTGAACTATGACTTGACATCCAATAAGGATTTCTTCAGATAAATTAATTTATGCTGATTGTTAGAGGTTTTAAAAAACTCTGCAGTGTGATATTGCTAGAAAGAATTAAAGAAATGATAAGGGATTGCATTTCAATTCATTTTATATCAATTCAAAAACAATTTATTAATTCAATAAGGAAATTGAATGTTATTGTCATTTACAAAAAAGGTGTTGTATTTAGCTTATGTTTTGTTCACTCATTCTTTTTTATCAATGGGCCAATTTAACTGAACACAGAATCCATTGTCTGCACTCCCAATGCCTCTGCTAAAACTGAATCCCCTAATGTGTATTTGTACTTTTCCACCACATATTTGCAGATTGAGCATCGTTGTGGTGACAAAATAATCCAAAAAGATTACTTCCAGGCTGCCAAGGTTTGCAGAAACATCAGCATAAACTGGAAGCACTGCCATAAAAGCCAAGGAGAACATGTGGTTAACATCAGGCCACTCTTCCTCTCACAGCATAGTACTGCATTTCTTTGATACACCAGAAACTGAAGTCCGTCTTTTTTTTTTATTTATTTATTTTTTTCTTAATCAAAAGTGCATTGCCAGACCTCAGACAGATAAAATGTAGATACTTTCTGTTTGGAATGGTACTTTTGCCAAATCCGAACCCAGAAGTTACACCGCTGTATGAATCAGGGGCTAAATCAATTTGCACAAACACATTAAATGTCAGAAAAATGCATTCCTAACTTGAAAAAATCTGAAAAAAAAAGGACAAAGAAACATGCTAAAAAAACACGTTCAGCTGAAGATATGCATTAGGCGTGAAGTCTTTGCCACAATTATGTTAAAGAAAGTGACTGCATTTTTAAATACTTAAATGATTTATTGAACTATGACTGAAGTGTGGTGCTATAATAGTCGAAAGCAGCATTTAATGGTTAAAAGCAAAGACTGCAGAATATTACATTGCAACCATCAAGAGTTCTGTAATTACAAAGTATCTGCAACGCTTTAGTGACTGCTGCAGATCTTTTCTTGTACTTTTTAGATCCTTCTACTTGCTACTGATGTGTTTGAAAGTTCAACACCCAGTCCCACTAATGGATCTAATTCTGCAGACTCATCTCGTGAAGGAAACAAGGAATACAGCGATCCAGCGCAGCTTTTCTTCGCTGTAGGCCATCTGCAGAACGGCTAATGCTGTGCGATTTCACTTCAAGAGCCATAATGCACGACTATTATTAACCTCTCTGCTTCTGAGCGAGTGAGTCACCCCGTCCGGTGACGGGGCTGCCACAATCCCTCACTCAGCTGTCTGACTTCACCGAGCGAGCGATCCAAACCAGTGACGCCAATGCCGTCTCCATCTCGAGCCAAGATCCTTCCTCTCCAAGCTTGAAGCCTTCATGACCTCACTCGCAAACAAGCCGCTAACACTTCCTGCAAAGCCTCCGGGAGGAAAAATGGAAACGTGTAGCCGCTAAGAGCTGCTTCGCGGCCGCATGCACATCCTGAATTTATCACAACAGGACATATTTATTTCACTTTGTCTGATGAGGGCAGCAGATTTACTGTTTTGAATGAGGTTGGCGGGTTAAGCGAAGGTCAGTGGAAGTGGCATTGTTTGTTTAACCCACTTAAAGGTCCCCTTGGGTTTAACTGTTGCTGCTGACAGTGTATGTTTTACAGCCGCAAGTCTTTTGGGGTATGCCTCTCCCGGGTTTGGAGGATGACGCATTCCTTTGGCAAACGTTATTTGCTAAATATCTTAAAATGCTTTGCCCACTCCTCAGCAAAAGACGCTCATACTCAGTCCAGGTGGGCAGGTTGTACTCAGGAACCAGTTGTGGATTTTCAGTTTGTTTTAGACTGGACTTTAACCCATGAATATCCTTGGATCTGGACCCATCTGCTGGAGGTTCTGACTGAACATTTAGCTTCGCTGTCTTGCTTGAATGTGAACCTCCATCTCTGGCTCAAGTCTTTGGTGGCCTTTACAGTGTTTGTCCTATATTTGGCACTGTCTATCTTGTCATCAGGGCTAACCAGCTTCTCGGTTCCTACAGAAAATAACATTCCCACAGCATAATGGTCCCGCTACCATGCTTACATGAAGATTTTGCTGAGCCTGGTTTTATTTGTCAATAACTTTATTTTATTGCAGTTGGCTCTCTAATTTCCTCCTACACCAACCTCTAAGTTTTCTTATAGAACAACTAAATGCATACAATCTTAAACTAAAGACCCATGAACTCAATGATACGTTTACTATTTATGCAACTTCTAAAGTTACACTGGATTTTATTTAGGGATACCAAAGAAAATGGAGTAAATAAATTTTTGAAACAACGTGCCCTTTTCCTTCCCCTTAACAATTATGCATCACTTGGTGTTGGTTTTTCACATAAAACAAAACAAAAATAATAATAATAAAACCTTTGTTTGTGGGTTCACCATGACACAACATAAAAAATTTGAAGTAGCAATAGGAATACCTTTCCGAAGTCTATCTTGCACAGTCTTATCCGAGCTGAGCTGGAATAAAAGTGTTTTTCCTTTGGTGTTTCGTAAAGTGCGGGACGTTTTATCACTTCTCACCCGAACGCCCGTTAATAGATTAAACATGTCACATTACAAAGAGTCGTGGAATGCACTCAGTCATTAGCAAGAGCGTTTTGATTCGCGGTGCGTTGAGTAAGCCATGCAGCTGTGAGCAACCTACCTTTTCTCTTGGAGCAGTTGTTGAGCAACAACTACATCAACGCCTCTTTGGGGATTCTAAAACGAACAAATCCCAAAACCTTTGACATTTTTCGATGTGACCACTCGTGCAGTCATCGAATGCCGTACGCTGTGTTTGCCTTGCTCCAGGGCTCGGTCTAAAGCTATTCACTTGAACAAAGATGTTTGGTTTCATCATTGTTCAGCAGTTATCTCTTTCATCCCCTCCTGCAAACATTGCTCTCATTGTTCCTCATTTTCCACAAATGTCTTTCTTTATTCTTCTTTATCGTTGTCTTTACCTCGGTTTTTTTTTCTTCCATCTTTTGCCCAACTGCCTTTCTCACACCGTATCCCCCTCGCTGAATGTCATGTTTTACTTTTTCTCGTTGGAAGTTACCTAAAGGGCTTGGCTGTGACAGCACTAAATGATTCTGGCTGATATCAGGGAGGGGCGGGAAAGCTGCGTTGCTATGTAACTGGAGAAATTGGCCACTGGATGGATGTAAAATCGGAGTCAACTGACTCTCATCTGAGGTGGTTTTTGTTGTTGTTGATTGCAAACAACGAGACGAAGCTGTACTTGGAGACAAAACAGATATTGACCTCTAGGCAGTTTTTCTTCAATTTTTGAGTAGCACAGACCAGGGGAATGGGGCGACTATTCGTCCACGTTGACATTTCTTTGAAGAGGAATCCTGTTCCAGTGGCACACAGAGTTTAACAGGCAGTGTTTGGTGTGTCTAGAGACTTGATAAGCTTCGACGCTGCTCTTCGTCGCAACCAGGGAATCATGGAATGAACGCGAGAGGAACCTTTGGGGATTATTATTTTCAAATCGCGCACAGCTGTGGTTTAGGCTTAGCAGAATCCTTATTTTGGGTCATAGCCATGGCCAAATGCAGATGTTCAGCGGCATTAGACAGACATGCACCGTGCTGAATGGGGATCCAGCTGAGAACCGCGTACCCATTCTTCTTCTCTGCAGAATTTGTGAAGTGAAAGTGAAGCTACTGTAAAAGTAGAGAGTTGTTCCAGCACTGCAACAAAGAACAAAGCGGGTGGCTCACTGAGATTGTATCTCGGAACATGCGTGCACATACACTTGAAGAGCTTGTGGGTGCAGCCGCATTCAGCAACTGTGAGCCACTGTTTTGAAGATGAGAGGCTTCTATGTGAATAAAAAGAGAGAGAGAGAGAGAGAAATTATGCATTTCCATGCTGCGGGGGTTTATCTGGGCAGGGAGAGGAAGAGCGAAATGAAGGCAGGGACCAGTGCATGAGTGCGAGCAGACGAATGCGAGTTAAATCAAACACTTCTGTCAGTGTCCCGGGGTCCAGCTGCAGTCATTCCTCTGGCCGCCCTGGATTCCTACGCGGAATTGCACAATCCCTCTGTCATACCTTGTGGTAATCTAGGATGAACAAGCTGGGGAACCATAAGCCTCCAATATTCGGTTTATTGCCAGATGTTAATGCTGTCTTAGGAGAAATTACATTTGTGAGTGATCTTTCAGTCCACAGCATGGCTGCATTACAGATCAAGGATTTTATTTTGAGGGTAAACAAACGGTCAGCGTCATGTTTGGGAAACATCCGTCCGTCCATAAGCACCAGACAGGCACCAGATGGACTTTGTCGTCTGTTGTAGTTTCTCAGGCTGAAACAAAAAGAAAGAAGAAAAACACCATTTAAAATAGATACAGTCTGTAAGCAATTAATTAGTTCCATGTAAATAAATAGAACATATCAAATTTATTGAATTATTTACCCTTGCTCATTGTCTGCTGAAATGTCATTGACAAAGCAGCCAAGTATGTATGCATATTTTGCTGTTATTCATTTATTTGAAATAATCCAATATTTAAAATAGAGTTAAAAAATATGTTTCAATGTGTTTTAACGTTTCACTCTGTGGGATACTTTTGACATGTAAGAACACGTATCCAGCTGGACTATAGGGAAACTAACATCCAATTTCACTTTACGTTACCTGTTTATTTAATTTTTCTTCTACGAATGACATACAACTGGATATATATTCTTTATTTTCCTTGGATAAAAGTACAAAGGCATTGTAAATGCTGCCATCGCGTATGTGGTGCTGCTGTTGGGGAGGGGAGGATTCCTCCCCACTTCCCTGCGCTTCTGCTTGAGTGACATTTCAGGGGGAAACACATTTGTAACGCAGCATGTACAGTAGCTATACTCTGTTCCACCAACGCTGCATTTAGATTCCTGGGGGCGTAGCCACGGCGCACGGCTCTCACATGACCTCACTGCAGGCTGAAAGCCAATAGGATTTCGTTGTGAGCGTGACGTTGGAGGCGGGTTGGCTGTATATGTGCGTGTACGCGCGCGTGCGTGCGCATTTAAACCTTCTCTTCCTCCCCCCCTCCTTCGCGCTGGGCAGGAACGCATCTCTCTCTCTCTCTCTCTTTCTCTGTGTACAGGCGCAGTGTGTACAGCTTCGCTCTGCACTGAATGAACCAGATTCCCGGCCACGTAAGAAGCACAGCGGTACCACGAGAGAGAGGATGTCCTGCTGAATCAAGGGATTGGCCTGGGAAAGTCGGCCGTCCCTTCCTTCCTTCTTTTCTTCCACAAGCTTTTGCAGCGGCATTCACAGGCGACAGACGGCACAATTGCTTCTACTGGACAAGTTCAAGCGGAGGATAGAGAGCGCCGACCCGAGCAACACAAAGAGCTTCAGCGGTCTCTCCGGATGGGGCTCTCTCCTCATGACAATCACCGTGCATGGATGTGAATCCCGGGGAACAAGGCCGTGCACTGACCTGGTACTCGGTTAGCCCGTCGAGCTAACTAGTTAGCTCTGCACCTGCTAGCAAAACCCCTGACGAATTTCAGCAGCTATTATTAGCTCAGAAACTTGCTTAATTTGTCTGGCTTGTGCATTCCTTAAATGCGACTGCAAGCCGCGTAAATTAAAAAAATAAAAAATATATATGTATATGTATATATTGTTTCCGTTTTACGAAACGTCTTGGCATTTCACCGGCGAGATAAGCTAGCGGACCGTTGACTTAGCAGCCTTCATTCATTTTTAAAAGCTAACTTTTGGTAGCCTTTGTTGCAGCTTTTTGTCTCGCATCCACGTTAATGAAACTGCACCTCGTCGCTGAAGGCTTTCGAAAAGCTTTGGCCTCACAGCCGGGTATTTAACACCGACTTCATTCCATGAATGTATAACAAAGGGGAGCAAATGAGCCGTGGACAAATTAAACCTTTTTTGAGTCTAGCTTCTCGCCGGTTGTCACAGAACCAAAGCACGGTACTTTAAATTCACATTATTATTTTTTTAAATTATCCATACATATATACGTGACATATCTTAAAGTGTTGGAGGGGCCCTAACCGAGGAAGAGGAGAACAAGGAGAAAACTTCAATCATTTTTTATTTTTGTGTGTGTGCGCGCGCGCGTGTGTGTGGAGATTTCGCACTTATTCCTCATGAACATACAGAGGTCAAATCCAATCAACATTTCACGTTATGGGAGATCGCGGCACAAATCGCACGACTTCGAGGAGTTGTCTTGCCTAAGGACTACAGAGTCGAACCAGAGCTTCAGCCCGAACCTCGGTTCCCCGAGCCCGCCGGAGACCCCGGACTCCTCGCACTGCATCTCCCGCATCGGGGACTACCTTTTGTTGGAGCCGCTGGAGGGAGACCACGTTTTCAGAGCCGCCCACCTGCACAGCGGGGACGAGCTCATATGTAAGGTGAGCATCCCCCAAAATAAATCGGCTTACATTTTTTTTTTTTTACATTTTATTTTTCTACGCACTTCATTCAAAAAAAAAGTCGTCTGTTCAATATTGCAGTTGCTTCCGGTGCTGAGAATATCGAGCACAAAAATGCAGATGGGGGGGAGGTATTGTTGCAGGATGGATGTTGCATCAAAACCTGCCACCTCAACTTTTTTTTTTTTTGAGGGGATGGGGGGTGGGGGGGGTTGAAATTATTGCTTGCATTGTAAATAGAGAGCTGGCAGCCCAGCCTGGTGGAAAAAGTGAATGGAGTGAGCTGTGTGGTTTGGATTGCATGATGTAACGTTGACAAAGGAGTGAGTAACCACGTACACACGCACACACACACTCTCCTGTTAGTGCCATTCTGGCTTACCCGTGGCTTCTCCCTTTCACGGCACAATGCTGTAATCAGTATACCATCCGAGTGGCATGCGAGTGTTGCCATGTGCTGCACTAAATTCTCAGGGGAACTGAATGTTTAATGAGCTGATGAGTTTGGAGGAATATATCGCCCTTGAAAGCAGAGGTGCACCAATCAATCGACATGCACACACATGCAAAAAAAAAAAGAATGGAACGAGATGAGTTGTCCTGATCTCTGCATCTCTTTTTTTTCGGGTTTAATGAACTTTTCGTTCCCTGACTCCTGTTTGCTTTATCCCGAACCCCTCCCTTCCCCCCTTTGTGACTATAAAATTACACAGTTCCTCAGCTCGTTTATGACACATATCGACTGTTGCATATTACTGATAATCACGGCAGCAGCTCTTGTCCCTTTGCAGCATTTATCTCCTGAGCCGTCCTCGTCTGGGATGATTAATAGAAACAATGGCGACGTCCACCCTTGGACCCATAAAGGGTGACACATACAGCAACCTGCCCCTTCTGACTTGTGATAATGTTTTCTCTGCCATGAGAAATGAGTGACCTTTGGCACTGGTTATGAGGTAACAGCTGTTTGTCCTGCTCCGCTTGGTGCCGACCTCAATACGGCAGCAATCAACCCCCTCCTCCCCACTTCCTGGATCGTTTTATTTTTTATTTTTGTCAAGCTCGAAAGCCGGGCACCGTCGTCAGACCCGCAGGGTGTGTTTTGTATTGAGTTGTAAGCAGAGGAGCCTTCTCACCTGAACTGGTTGTGCTGAAAGTCAATTGGGGGTTGCTATGGAAACAAACAAGACACTGCAACCTCAGGCTGCAGGATAATGGCGTGCACTGTTGCGATGCTTCGTTCAGCCCTTACTTTTAGCACACACACAAAAAAGAAGCAAGTCAGATCCCCTTTTTGTTTTTTTCTTTAGGTTAGAACGAATCTCTGCTGAAGAAACAAACTCTCCTGTCGCGTTTGCAGGTTTTCGACATCGGCCGGTACCAGGAGTCGCTGGCGGCCTACTTCGCCCTGGGCCAGCATGAGCACATCAACCAGATCCTGGAGATTTTGCTCGGCGAGACGCGAGCCTACGTGTTCTTCGACAGAAGCCACGGCGACATGCACTCGTTCGTCCGCACCTGCAAGAAGCTGCGGGAAGACGAGGCCGCCCGGCTCTTCTATCAGATAGCCTCGGCCGTGGCACATTGCCATGACAGCGGACTGGTCCTCCGTGACCTCAAGCTGAGGAAGTTCGTCTTCAAGAACGAGGACAGGTAAGCCTCGGCCATGTATGCACTGTTCCTTCTCTCTCTCTCTTGCTCTCACTCTCTCTCTCGCTGAGAATAAAGTGTTATGTCACATCTTGGCTCAAACAGCGGTTGGTGAAAGCTGAGTCAGAACAAGAGTGACATGGTTCTCCTGAACAGATCTGCCCCAGTTCTTTCTGAGCGTGTGGTTTTATTGGTGGAAATGTCTCACGCACAGTGTATGCTTAGATGAAATGCACGCGAGCGAGCGGGCAATCATTAGCCAAACTGGAAGGCCAGCACCAGCGCCGGGTTGAACAGCACGGTCCGATAAGCTGCTGGAACAAGCTTTTTGGATGGCAGATGATCAATCGAATGGAGTATCCAGACTACTGTAGCGATAAGCTGAACCTGACACTCACACTTGGAGTACAGACCCTGACACCTGCTGGCAGCAGTCGCTTACTGCAAAACATGGCATCTGTTGCTACTGCAACCCCAGAACAAGATTGACTTTTATCTTTTCATGTTTTGTTTTATTTTTTTCAAATAAATGGAAGAACAAATGACAACTCCCAAGCAGATGCTTCGCACTTCCTTGGCCTTTAGGTTATTCCTTTTTAGCAGCTCTGCTTGTTGCCATTTGCATGTGGAGTGCCATTCATTTGGCACATGCTGTGGAAACTAGAAGCTGAGCTGCTTCACATACTTAGTGCAGGTCCAGTGACCTCCGGTGGTCCTGGACAGAGGCATGCATCCCATTTAAAGAGGTTGGTGCTGAGCGGTTTTTACAAGCCATCTCTCTGAGAGATACATAGACGGACCGAATCACAAATCTATTTTTGTTTTGTTACAAAGATGTAAACAATATTATTTTTTTAAATCGGAAATGAATTGTAGCATAGGATTGTTGGTTAGTTTATTCTACTCTTTCACTTTTCTGCGCTCCACACCATACACATAAGTTGCCCCAACACGTTAAACCTTACTGAACTATAAATTGTCCCTGAAGGTATTGCAATAAATGAGGATGTTGTTTTGAAACCATTTGAGTGGTATGATGATAACAGCACAATAATGCAAAAACGCATTCTCAGTGATGAACATTTGAAACCAGAACTGGAAGATGTTTTAAATATCCAAAAGGCATAAGATGACAAATAAAACCATTTATAGTTTTTTTTTTGGCCTGCCAAAAAAAAAAGGGGGTTATTTGAGACCGAAGCACCAGACTGCTGTGGTAGACAGCGAGAAAAGCGAAAAACGATCAATCGCACAAATGGAAAATATTGAGTTTGCTTGAATTTGTCATGCAATTAATTTATTGCTAAACACAAGTTGTAAGATGTTGTAAGTTTGAGTAGAACCTGCCACCTTTCCATACAAACCCTGACTAAGAATGTTGCCCATAGAAAAGTTTTTTGTCTGAGGCTGGAGAGACAGCCGAACGGCGTGCCGTCTGAAACCACAGGTGGGTGAGGGGCAGCGCTGCGTTGCCCCGGGTTCTGCATGTGATTAAGCTCGAATATGTTCCAATGAGTAATGTGGTTTTAATCTCGCTTATTGTGCATTTAAGCCTTTTGAAAGCGCGGTAATAATTATTCCTGTTTCGAAAATGAGCAAGGAGCAATTCAATTAGGCATGCTTCTAAATATCATCGAGGAGGAATGAGTGTCTGGCTCAGGGAAACGGAGCAAATGTCCATATTTGAAAGCTGTACTCTGTAGCATAATAATGGCATTTTGTTATTATGCTCTGGTTAAATGTTTTTGCAAACTTTTATTTATTTTTTCCCCATAGCTAGTTCTTTTTTGTTTTTTTATTCAATTGATTTGATATAAAACAAATTGATACTTTTTCGTGTGAAAGTGTCAGCTTATTTTCTAGCAGCCGATGCCTCATTAGTCAGACTCATTGTGTGTATGTGTTTTTCGCCTCTTCTTTGGTTTCAGAAACCTTGTTAAACTGGAGAGCCTGGAGGACTCTTACATCCTTGCTGGTCTTGACGATTCGCTGTCAGACAAACACGGCTGCCCGGCCTACGTCAGCCCGGAGATCCTCAACGCCAACGGCAGCTACTCGGGCAAGGCGGCCGACGTCTGGAGCCTGGGCGTCATGCTCTACACCATCCTCGTGGGGCGCTACCCTTTCCACGACGTCGAGCCGGGATCGCTGTTCAGCAAAATCCGCCGGGGCCACTTCAACATCCCCGAGACGCTGACGCCGAAGGCCAAGTGCCTGATCCGCTCCATACTGCGCCGGGAGCCGGCGGAGCGCCTCACCTCCCGGGAGATCCTGGAGCACCCGTGGTTCGCCTCCTCCGGAGTGCTGGGGGGGTTCCAGGCGCACGGCAGAGGGGAGAGGGAGCAGGAGCAAATGGTGCCTGAGGTGAACATGGAGGAGGAGCTGGAGCTCTTCAGCTGAACCGCCACCACCGACAGGAGAAGCACAAAACGGAGAACGCCGCCACGGGTCGGCTCGCCACGGTATCAGCAAAGCTCCACCCCTCCTATAAAGGACCACCCCCCCCCCCAAAAAAAAAGAACAGTAGTGTAGAGATAAATAGATGAATTTGTCACTCATAATAAAGGTGTTTCCATCATGTTTTCCTTTTCCACCACTTCATGGAAAACCTTGAGCCTGGCATGACAAATGGCATCTATACACCATCTGGCGACGCGCTCTCCCCTGTTGGGGATGTCATGCAAGTTGCAAACAATGTAGCAATTTTATTATTATTATGTTTTTTTTTCTTACATGGTTTGGTTTAATGTGATCATACGAAGTTGGTGCATTCACCTTTTTTTTTTTTTTTTGACACTATTAAGCGCATGAAGGGACATATGAAGACTGTAAACCAAGGACAACCATACTAAACGAACTGCAGCACCACATTTTTTTTTTTTCTTACAAATTTTGCTTTTTTTTTTTTGCTTTTTGCGTCGCCATGGCTGCGGTCGGTAACAGAGCAGCGCCGCAGACCGAAAGTTAGAAAGGGCAACCCCGCGTTCTGTCGCTAAGCCAAAAGAACTGACTTGGGACCACTTTGTCATCATTGCATAAGAAAAAAAGAAAGTGACCTCAGTTTTTTTGTTTTTTTCTTTGTATCTCAATGCTGACAATTCTGACAGTTACTAAACTCCTTGGTGGCCTTTTTTTTCTTTCAGTCACGTCTCTTAAGCTTCTTCCATGCTTTCGTTTTCTTTCCATTGTCATTTATTGCTTTTGTCTCTTGAGCTATTCTAATCTGCTCCCTGCTGCTTTAATGTCTTTCCTTAAACCCTTTTTTATAAATTTTCTGTGTGATCATCCCAACATGGCATAAAGCACTTGGTGCGTTAGGTTAATGGACACTTCCACCTTCTTGAAATTAGCTTCCTTTTTCTTTTTTTTTCTTTTTTAATTTAAATTTTGGTTGTAGAAGCAATGACGTTTATTTAAATTGTAACAGGTATAAAATATATATAAATGAATATAAATATATATTTAAAAACTACATAGCAGGGTATTTCTTTACCAAGAGATTCCTTTCTTGTTTTTGTTTTTTTCCATGTATGACGTAGGCAATATTTT
Source organism: Poeciliopsis prolifica (assembly GCF_027474105.1). NCBI lineage: Eukaryota > Metazoa > Chordata > Actinopteri > Cyprinodontiformes > Poeciliidae > Poeciliopsis > Poeciliopsis prolifica. The sequence continues at coordinate 3,432,309 of NW_026562395.1, forward strand.
GACACAGGACAGGTGTGAAGTGAAAACGTGTCTGTCTGAAGTTTTAGGAAAAAACAAAACACCATCTATGCCAGTATTCCTGTGCCCCCAACAGGCCATGCCACCCAGTCTCTCCCTCATTTCCTTTGGAGGAATAAAAAATAACAAAAAAAATTAGATATGGGATATTCAGTAGTGGTATTGCTATTCCATAATCACTCCATGACCTCATGTTAGTTTTTTCTACTGCCTGTGTAGGTTCTGTGAAAGGATCATGCTCAGATTGGGTAGCAGTGGACATGTTTTGTCTTATCTCAATGTTACTTGAATTTGTGTTTTTTTAACCTAGTCAGTGGCATGTGCTACATGAATGCTATAGCCTGCCTAGCGAGGGGTTACGGTTGGGTTGGGGTTTGTAGGATGCTTTTTTTGGGGGGGGTTTCCTTTCTTTTCAAGAAAAGCTATTTTAACAGAAAGGAAAAAATCTCAATTAAGTCGCTTTTCAGTTTGAAATACGGCTATAACTTTCATTGTTTCTGTAGACTGAGCTATCTTTTTATTTAAGTTGGTGCTAATGTTCAGTTTCTTTTTTTCCCCTTTTTTTTTCTTCCTGTTTTGTTCCTTGGCGGGTGGGGTGGTGCATGGTGGGATATCTGCCTCAGATGTTCAGATTGTATTGTAACAGATTCTGGTGTTTTGTCCAAATTTATTCAGTAAATAAATAGTGAAATGATATTTGACTATTGTTTTTGTGTTTGCTTTTTTTGTGGGTGAAACTTTATCAAGTTTAAATTCAACATCTTCAAAACAAGCTTCAACATATCATAAAGCAATATTTTGTCTTCAGTTCTTTAGTATGTCTTGTTATCTTGCAGACTCCAAATGTTTCAAAAGTGTCTCATCTGCCATAATGGTGTGTTCAGTTTGTTTTATAGTGGTTATATTTCTTACACCAGAGCTGTGCATGTATTGGCAAAGCAGAAAACTAGTGGGATTATTTTTGTGGTGCTTGTTATCAGTGCCAGTCAGCTGTCCATTAATGACGGTGGTTTTCTCTCCTGTGCCTTCACCACTAAAGGGACATTCCAACAAATGAAGTTTTCACACTACAGTGAGCACTAGTGGTTCCACAGGTGCCCATTTACTGCAGCTATCACTTTGTCAAATGGTAAACTCACAGATTTTTCAGGTCACAATTTGGACATAAGGAGCCGAATTGTATTTCTGATGGGCAAACCCAGAAAATACCCAGGCATAAGAGAACAGGCCATATTTCCCACCGATCAGTTGACAACTTGGTCTTATCAGATATTTAAATTCAAGTGCGGCTTGGCAGTCTTCCCTAAAAAAAGCACCTCTTGCTTCTTAATGAGATTCCAATCACTTGTTGGGAGAACTTGACAGAATCCCAAATGAGTGAGGGGCTCCTCTGTCTGCTCCGCTTCCTCAAAACGATTGCACACGTACAGCAAGCGAAGGCTCATCAATCTGATGGTTTTCCAGTGGCTCTGTCATGACAGAGCCCTGCAGCCCCCTGCGTCACAAATCTCTTTGGTCTGTCTTTAATCTTTCCCTGAGAAAGAGATTTACCTTTCCACGTGTTTTTGGCATCTATTGAATTTATTGCACAGGGTTGGAAGAATCTTTTTTTTTTTTTTTTTCAAATTATTTTACAATTAGACTTCCAAAAGAGTTTATCTTACTATGTTACTGCCCCTGAATCAAGACATCTTATAACCCTATTTGTTCGTAGTTACAGCCTCAGTTTTGGAACGACGTACATCTGGTTTGTGAAATTTGATCAGATTCTCTGTCCATTCGAAAGTTAAGCATTCCTACAGCATAACAATGCCACAAAAAAATGTTCCAAGTTGTTTTTTCAAGGCTCTAATGCTTAGGGTTAACTCTCAATCCTGATATTTTTCTCTTTTTTTGAACATCAAATAATCATAAGCAAAACAAAGCCTTGCTGTGTGTTTCTGCACCGTCTGCATTATCATTTTCACACAAATCCTCTGCGGTATTATCTAAACTTTACAGTGTGTGAAAAGGCATCCAGCTGACTGCCAAGTTCCCACACAGATGTGAGACATTAGATATACTAGTCTGACCTCTAGTGGTGCCATAAAAGCACTGACTTTACCTCGGTCAACTGCTTGGTCAGGGTGAAAGGAAAACAGATTATCAGATGCTAATAACAAAGCAAATCACGTTTTGGAAAAGGATTAAGTCCACTATGGTCTAATATCCATCACTGTAAAGATGAACAACAACAGTAAGCTATGGATCCATGAAGCTGATTATTTAGATAAACCACGATACACAGGAATTATTTGACTCGGATGAGACGATTTACCACTCCAGAAATTCAGAACTCTGAATTTTTCAAACAAATTCATTTCTGCAGACAGAACCGATTAGAAAACAAAAAGAGGAGCTAAACGAAGGGCAGGATGCTTCAAAAGTTAGACGCTCCGAAAGGATTTGAGATGGAAAACGGCGGTTCACCTTCCAGCAAGATGATGACTGCAAAACAGTGGGATTGTTCATATTGCATGTGATGTATTAGAATGAAAGTCCAAGTTCAGACTTGTGTCACCATCACAACACAAGTGCAGTGACACCTGAAAAGCCCCCTCCCCCCCCAAAAAAAACAATCACTTTCTAGATTTGCAAAGCTGGTGAGGATAAAAAAAGAAAGACTTTTATCTATTTTCTGCCACTATGTCATGTTGCTCTATCATATAAAATTCTAATGAAATACATTCCCATAAGAGGTTTCAGCGTGACAAAACTTAAAAAAAAAAAAAAAAAAAAACAAAGGTCAAACTGGAAGCTGAAGGTCAAACATGTTCTGTTAAAACCCAACAGGAGAAATGCAAAATCTACTCTTTTTCTAGGCCAGCAGTCAAAGCAAAACATTTCCCCCTTTTCCTTTCCTTTCCTTTCTTTTTTTTTTTTTTTAAAGAATATGATGAGACCCAAATATTTTGGGCTCGGATTACCCCGGAGGGTTGTTCCAAGCGCAACCGCGACAGACGCGTTCAGTTTCGAGACGAATGTGGTGGCGGAGAACGTTCCACACTAAGCAGCAGCGAGGCAACGGGAAAACCTGGCACCAGAAGCCTCTCCAGAAGCAACGGCACGTTTTTGACAAACAGCCGAGCAGAACGAGGCCTCAGAGGACCCGCGGCAGCCTTTCAACCAGACTGACGAGGACGCGCGACTCCAGAAGTCTGATGGAGGCTCCTTTACGCATGGAAACAATAAAACTGCGCGTTGCTCCATCATCTGATGGAGGCGGAGGGATTGAACGTGGACGATATGTTTTTAAATTGCTTCAGCTGTCTGTGTCGGTGGATCGGTTAAAGCAGCACAGTGTGTAATTAGGACTGTGACTAATTAAAAAAAATCTGTTGAGGACGCAGTGTTGGCAGTACCATACCCCTTAAAGCATAATCCTGTTTCTTTCTTTTTTTTTTTTAGTTTTAGTTTTGTTTTTGTTTAACACAATGTGCGAGGCTCCATAAATCCGCAGAGTTCGTACCTGCAGACGTCATTACTGGATGCAGGGATGGAGATTTAAAGGCTCTCTTAAGGCCAAGAGCTGCTCGGCGAAGAGCGCCGTTTCCTGTGCCGCTCGCTCGTATCGCCTGTGACAGAGATGACTCATCTCTTGTTTACACTATTCATTCACTGCCACGCTCTTCCACAATCTGTCAAAAAAAAAAAAAAAAACAGCACACACACAAAAAAATGTCGACGCTCGCAAACCATCGCAGGGCCCAGAAAACACTCTTGAAACATCCCCGAGTCTGTTTGGGGTTAAATATTTAATGCGTCTCTGTGCGTCTTATTGTGGCACAAAAGGAAATGCTGCAGCCGCGTTGTCAGACGGGTAGGAACCCTACTGCTGTTCGGTGTTTTCTGCGTGTTTTCCCCGACATCCCGATGCGCCAATATCCCGATATCCCGATATCCCGATATCCTCAATTTCCCATCCCAAAAGGAGAAACTCCGACATCAGAAAACAGAAAAGGGAGAAGCCAGGAATTTATTAGCCAATAACTTGCATTTAATATGACTGCTTGCAAAGCATGTGCAGTGACCTGCTGATCCTGGGAGAAAAAAACAACAAAAAAAACCCTGCTGTCACAGTAATCTTCTTTCACGATCCAATCTCAGCGGAGCTTCATATCAGTATGAGATAACAGATGTGGGGAGGACGTACTGTGGGCTGTTTTCTCTGATGAATGAGCGATATTAATAATCCTTTCTGTTTGCTGCGCCAGACGGATAAACTAAAGAGTCTCAAAGGGGAAATGTGGAATGCGGAGCAGCACTTTTACAGCTATTACCTGTTTTGATTTTCTCCGCATTTGTAGACACTCCAATAAAAGCCTCTGCTTTTATTGTCATTATTATTAATTTATTTCGCCTCAAGGCAAAATTGGACCATATAACATGAAAGAAACACAATGCAGCGCCGTGCAAAAGAGATACTTTTGGACGTTTTGTGTCACGACTTGCTGAAATGTCAATGTTTTTAAATAGGATTTCATGTCACAGACCAACACAAAGTAGAGAAGTAAATGGAAATCAAGATTAATTATTTATTTATTTTTAAATATTCCCACAAATAAAAATGTGAACAAAATAGACATCTCAGACTGTCTGAGTCAGTTTTTACTAAAATAAATGTTCGGATCTGGGTGCGGGGCTTCATTTTGATTTTGGATTTTTATAATTTTTGGTGTTCCTTGGTTGTTGTTTTTTTTGGGGGGGTGTTTTTTTTTTTTGGATCATCTTAGTGATCCTTCCCCAGGATTTCTTTGTGTTTCCTGTTTGGCTTCGTTTGGATCTTTTGTTCTCCTAGACTTGTATATTTTTGAATGTTTGATTCTTGGTTTTTACATTAAATATTCACAATTCAACCACGTCCCTCGCCTGCTGCACTTGGATCCGGATTGAAAACATTATAACAAAACAAACAACAATACATGTTTTGCAAGAGCACATTTCCATAGTCACTTTACATCGGTCCTTTAATAATTGACCAAAATCCAAGTCTCTTCTGAACGCAGCATAGTGCTGCCACCACCATGTTTCCCAAAGGGGATAAAGAGTTAATGGTGATGCGCACTGTTCATTTTCCATCACACAAGGTTTGAATGTAACGCACTCACTTCTCTTTCACCTCACTTTTCAAAGCAGTGGATTGTTTTCCTTCTATTTCACAAAGATTCATTTCTGTGTGTTGGTTTGTCACATAACATCCCCTCAAAAAGTACACTGTTTGTGATGGTGACATGAGAAAATGCATCCTGCATTGGTTTCCTTCCTGCACCACCAACGTAGGATTTAATAACATGTTCTTCTTGTGATAACAGGGAAATATGGAGGAGGAGTCATTCGCGTCACGTTGCTGTGTACATAATAAATTTAGCATTCTGCCAGAGCACAGAACCAGAGAGGGAGAGAGGGGCTGTACTGTACAGCATTCACTCCTCAGCTACTCCTCCTCAGCAGGAAGATAAGTATTCTGCAATTCAATTAACTCAGCCCGAGATCAGTTTCGATTTTATATAACTCGGCCTAGAAGCTTCTCTGTCTCAGAGCACTGAAAGTTTGTATCTGTTCCACCAAGCTGCTCCAATTAAGGTTAATGGCATGGTTTGTGCAGCAGTCCTGCCTCGACAAGGCCCCGATTTAAAACACCACCGCCATTGTGCCGCGTGCTTTGGCAGAATCCAGGCATGCCCCAGTGGAGCCAGTCTGCCGTAAAGGTGATTTAGTGAGCCGTTCCCCTGGGCGAAGCCGTATCGCACATGGTACGGCACCCCTGGGCGTTCTGGCAGTGGAGTTTTCCGTGGCAGGGCACCAAAGAAAGCACACAGACAACAGATGGCCTTTGTTGTCCTCCATCCAGCCATGAGGCTTTGACCGGCTCGGGCTTCCAAAGCCCCTCAGAGCAACAGGGACACAGAGGGGCCAGTCAGGTGGACACAGGAGTCGAGTGTGACACACCAACGCGCTCTTGTACCATAACGACATTTTCCATCTGACCAGTAATCATTTGTGGAATCAACATTCTTTTTTTTTTAGCAATTGATTTACATGTTCCATATGTTAGAGAAGTAATCATGCATCCTCCATAATAGCCTGCATAGTTAATGACACGATGCAAGACATTTTCTGCTGTGAAAGAGTGACGACAACGAGTCAATCTGCAGGCTTCCTACTTTGATAACTAGGATCAAGTGACTTGCATGAATGATTGAAATGAACTTTGTCTTTTTTTTTTCCGTCCTCTTGTAAAGTGCCTTGAGATAATGTTTGTTGTCAATTGGTGCTGTGTAGAATTGAACTGAGCTGAACTGAAATCAAGCAGCCAAAAAAGTTGAGTTTTTGAAAGAGATCGAAGACGATTGCTTTCAACACTAGATGGCGCCGGGATTGTAGCTTCCTGTGGTGCAGGAGCAAACGCTGGGAAAAGGGCGGCTTTATCCTGGACAGCAATGAGGGATTATTTTACCACAGTTCAGTTATATTCTTTTATTCCTGTTGTTTAGCAGGTGGACAGGAGGGTGTTGTGAAATGAATAAGTTAGTCAAAATGTTGTGGCTCAGCTGACGGGGAGCAACGTGTGGAAAAAGACATGTTGGCCAGGTGACGGTGGCAGCATCATGCTGAGGGAATGCTTCTCGTCAGGGAGGTCTGGAGCTTCACAGCAGCAGCTGAATCCTGGTGGGAAACCACGAGAGGCTGCAAAAGCTTTGAAAGCTGGACCTTCGAGTGATGCGCTAAAATGAGGAAACAATGTAAATACTCTTTGGGTACAAAGCTGAAGCAGTGCATTCAAGCTGTATAACCAAATGATTAAGTCTGAGGGGCAGACCTTTCAAAACGTAGAAAAAAAAACTGTTAATCCAGGCATGGATTCTCAACATTGAGATTGAAAGAGCTGTCTGTGGCCTGCATGGAGCAGACTTCATCAGCTGAACAGACGGGCAAAGCATTCAAAGAGATCCCAAACGAATTTAACATCAGTCATTCCACTTTACGGAAAACAGAGAGGAGATTTAAAAAAAAACGAAAAACAAAACTTCCCTCATCCCCAGGTCTGGCCATCCAAAATAAAATTCACCGTTGAAAGCAAGAATGTGAGATGCTACCCCACCGCCCCCTTTGATTTCTTACAAAATAGCATTTAGCATTGTTTTTTATTCACTTGTGCCTGCATCCTCTTCCCCTGTCCTCAAAACAACTGCAAGTGACAGATTCAGGTGTGTTTTAACTCTAGTAAAGATTCTTGAAAGCACTGAATGGAGTGCAAAATACTTAAAAAAAAGAAAAAAAGAACAGTTCTCACTTGAATTAACAAAATATCTTCTCTTTTATGCTTTGTAGGATTATTTCCTCCCAAGCTTAATACCAATGAAAGATGCACTTATTACTTCCCCTTAAAAGCCTCTGCAGTGGAAGTCATGATGGTTTCATTATGGTAATTAACTCTTGACTGTCAGTCAGTATCAGTTAATACCCACGGAAGCGTGAGTGCCTTCCCTGGTGAAGGGGAGTTGGGGAGAAAGAAAAAAAACCCAGCCGGATCAGCCCAGTGATTAAATGAACATTAAGTACAAGAGGTCACATGTCAGTCAGGTTTTCACTGCGGAAAGAAGGAAGAAAAGCACAATTTGAATTAAGTGCTCCGAATTATTTTTATGCCGTTGTCAAAATGAAAAATTGCCCTCCAAAAAATGTTTTTTATTTTGTTTTTTTGTTTTTTTTTTATTGACGGTTTCACCAATTATATGGTCAGTAAGCAGCATAATCAGAGGCTTGAGCTGACAGGTTAAATTGGAGAGCCGTAAAGCGTGTTGTCTTCGCTTTTCAGATTCTTTCGTCAATACCCAATTATCCTCCCTCTCCACAGAAACTACCAAACCTAAATAGCTTATTTTTCCCTTCTTCTTCTTTTTCTTCTTCTTCTTTTTTTTTTTTGTTGCCACATTGTTCTTTAATTACAACAATTCGGAGTGACAGGACTCCTTGATCAGCCGCTGATGGCTTCGAACCCCAAACAGCCGGGGTCAAACCGAGGCCAATGGGAGATCAAGGAATTCGCCGCCACCTTTGCACCCCCCGGGAGGCTCACTGGAAAAATACGTTTCTTCGCTTCATTTTTGTCATTTTTCTCGTAAATGGCAATAAAATGGCAGAGGATGCTTTCATTTGGGCCTGACATCTTGTAGCTGATGTGGGCAGGAAAAGTCAACAGCAAACAGAAGATGGTCCTTTTTTAAAAAACAAAAAAACAAAAACTGAACTCCATTCTACTCCGAAACAAGAAACCGCAAGAAAAATGACGTGCTATTCCTGTCTCTGCCGGTCCTTAGTGGAGCAACTTGCACCGCTAACTATCAGGTGCGAATCTTGGAGCAGTTTCGGTGCTGGCGTGCTGACTTGTAGCCCCCAAAAGGTTTAAAATCATCTGGCTCAATGATTCAGTGTCTTGACTGAGCCAGACTGGCCGACTGTGCCCAGTGGGAGAGATAATTGGGTGAAACAGGTTGTTTTTGTGCCTGTGTTTTTTTCCCCCTCTCTCTCTCTCTGCAGCCTTAAGAGAGGTGAGAAAGGAGAAAGGAGCTGGAGAAAGGAGAAAACAATGTGGACTTCTCATTTTAGGAGAAAAAAAATAGCCATGCCACGTGTGTTTGGTAAAGTTGAGGAAGTTTATTTATTTATTTATTTTAATTCAAGCCGGAGTAGCGTAAAATCCTGCAGTGCTCCAACAAACCCTTATTTAGGGGCATTACAGTAACAGGGGCTGATTAAAGACAAATGAAAACCAGCAATAATTTCTTTTCCCACGTCGTAATTATGCACAATCTTGTTGCGCTTTCAAATAAAGTCCCATTAAAATTCCACTTTACAGCTTTTTGTGGCCATGCAAAAAAATGTGGGAAAAGTTCCAGAAGTTGTAAGACTTTTAAGTGTGACGATGGATTCTACTCTGTGCGTCTCTTAATGGAGCCCTTTGGGGATTTTGATATGTGTTCTGAAGCAGAAGTCGTGCCTTTATGCTCCAGAGATCCCCGTTATTGAATCGGATCCATCAGTGAAATGTTCCCAGTTTCCTTGCTTCTTAACACCTTGTTTTTGCAGCATCGTGGGTTTCATTTTATTTGTAAAGAGAACGCTTCCCAGCTAATTTGCATGCTCATTTGCAAACTTCTGACACTAAACTTTGGCGAGGATGCATGAAAGGATCCCTTCCTCCCTCTGCAAGGTGGTATTTGTACAGATGGCTCTTGCATTATGAGCTGAGAATATACAGCTGCCTGAAAAAAAGTTGTGCTGTCTTTCTACTTCTTCTCCTGCCTTTAGTCCCATCAGACGTTTCACTATACAGACATTTTTTGGGGGTTTTGTAGGAGCTTTCAGGAATCAGTTTGCCGATCCTTGGCACAATGCGTAAAATGATCCATAATCCGGTTGCTGTTTTCATCATCTTCGCTTTGTAAAAGTGACGGTGAAAAAATGTGTTGCCTTAACCTGAAAAAAGTCAAGGTGTTATCTTACAAAGAGTTTTTTTTCTGGTCATGCTAAAGTTGATTTTTCTTTGATTTTATTGGGAAAACATGTCTTGCGGTGACTTAAATATGAAGTGACCAAAACCTAGCAGTTGGAAGAGGTCTAACTCATTTTTGATCAGAAGTCTTTTGAAATGATGGTAGGAGAAAAGACTGCAGTCACTTTTAAGAACAGGAGAAGAAATAGAAGAAGTTCAAATTTAGTTTGGGTTGTCAAATGTATCAATACAAGTTTGGGGGCCTCATAGTTCAGTTTCACAAAGGCTCTCCAGAGTTCAACTACAAGTCTCGGGCCATTTTCTGCATGTCTTCCTGTTTTTTATTCACCATCTTCTTGTCAAGTTACTATATAATAAATATAGCTAAATAAATATAGGATCTAGTATAATCCTAAATAATAACTTTGTTAAATATGCCTAAGCAAGCTGCAGAAAAAAAATAAATCTCACAATTTATTTTAGATTTATTTGCGGTTTGCAAATAAATAACTGGATATGTGACTTATTGTCAGAAATGGTGCAGCCACCCTCTTGAACTTGAACTCGGTCACTGGAGTTTCAACAACTTCCAGTTAACTCTTGCTTCAACGTCTTATTTAACTTCCCTACATCAGAGGGTGACAGACAGTTTTGGGCCTGATGATTCCTTTCCAATGAAACAAGTCTCCCTACAAACCAAAACAATTTTTGGAATGGAAAAAAAAAAAAAAAGGATATTCCCAACCTCAAAAACATAGAAAATGCATTAAATTGAATAAACTCCACCACTTCTGATGAGAAAATATCCAACCACTGCTGTGTCAGCTGCATCAGCACATTACACAACTTCAGTGTTGTAGACAAAAAATGAAATCTTGTGCACCCGATTCTTGTTTTGTTTTATTTTACTTAAGTCAAAGGCTTTATTATTAGTCCACCCTGTACAAAGGAGCCTTGAAATGCGTTCACTAAAATGTAAACGCTTGTCCACACTGACGAGTGTACGTGCTTTTCTGAGCAGACCGCAGCCGAGAAGACAGATTTGCACCGCCGACCACCAAGTTGCAAACAAGGCATTGGCTGCTACCTCTTAAATAATATCTAGACTGTGTAGTCTGCGACTAATCTTCATTCCAATTACGGAGCCAAGTAAGAAATTTCGTCTTGTCCCTTAATCCCACTGATCATTTAGCTGCATTTTTAAATTCACACTCTGAGATGAACAGTTGTATGCACGCACACACGCAAACACAGAAAAACACCTACAATCTCACACAGACACAGAGACACAATAGATGGCCCACAACTCTGTGGAGCTGTGATGTAATTAGACTTGGTAATTGGAAAAGAGCGCTTCGCCACCTGCAGCAGTGAGAGTGTGGGTTTTGTGGTCATCTCTGCAGAAATAGTCCTGATAATTGTTTTGGATTCCAGAAATCCATGAAAAAGGACAGATTTGACAGCACAATTTCTCGAATTACATCTCAAACTGCAAGAACGCAACAAAATATATATATCTATATATATTTTTAAATGCTGCTGTAATAGGAACCTTGTGAATATTTGCAGGGTTTGCATTCACATGACTTCGCCCGAGTTCGGACGGGAATTTAGCCATGTAGGAAGCACTAAGCACAGCACCTTGAGAAATGTTCGACATCTGTAAATCTGTGTTAAACAGAGACAAGGCGAGAAGCACTTTGATAGCTTCCGAAGGTGATGTCATTACGAATTAACACAGGCCAAGAACCAAAGCCCAAAGGTCCCCCTGTAGCCGCATTTGCATTTTTGGAACGCTTCAAAGGTGAGAATCATCCTGAATATAAATGTGGCCCGTCTCGATGTAACACAAAGTGTTCCTGAAGGTGTCTCGTTGAGGATATTTGCTGTGATCTACGTACTTAACGCGCGGCTAATCATGGACTCAAAGCTCCTTATTAATGATTTAGCGACTTCTTTGCAGACCACGTTTTTGCAGAAGACGATGTTCTGAGACAGAGGCCCGGCTGTTTCATTTCCAGCCAGATATGGATTTCCTAATGGATAAACACAGACTCGCTGTCTCCTTGTTTCCTCGTAATAGGATAAATGTGTCGACTCTCCCCTTTTCTGTAATTCTGCTCACAACAAATGCTGCCAGTATGAGGCTCCTGCTCTGTGGTTTCTCCTCATAGCTGCTGAAAGCCTGTTTCAAAAAAAAAAATAAAATGTTTGACTCTTAACTACGAAAATGAAAACATTCATTTGATTATTATTTGATCTTACTGGACAGATGTGAGTCATGAAAACTGCAAAAAAATATCATTTTTAAGCATTAAAATTGATCTTGTTCCACTGTGAAGACTGATTTATTTACGTTTTCTATATTAAAACTGTATAAACTGCCTTATTATGAAGGTTTTGTTTGAATTACAACATTTTTTTTAGAGTTAGTGTTGCATGTATTCAAGCAGAAATGTAAAAATTGAAATTGTTCTCATTGTACTCAATGACCAGCTGCACTGCAGAAAATATAAGCGTGTGTAAAATATGATCAAAGCTCCACAAGTTTTGAGATTGTTTTGTTATCACCTTAGTTAGCATTTTCTTTTGCAAAAGCAATAAAGATTTTTTTTCAAGACAGACATTGTTTAGTAGAACAAAAAACAAAACAAAACAAAAAAAAAACTACAAACGTAGTCTCTCCTGTGAAATTATAGATGGTTAATATAAATTATAGACTATTTATACCTGCTAACATAGTGTTCTCTCTCATGGCTTTGACTTTTTTCAGTTTAAAATGTTTTAAGTAGCTACACTCTCCAAAAAGCTCACTCTGGTACCACAATGTACATCGCTCAACATTTTAGCTTATGGATTATAAGTAAAATATATGAAACTTAGAAACCAACTTTGCAGGATAGCCCTCCTCAGAGAACAATCATCTTTTTCCTCACCTAAGTTTGTTTATATAATTTTTTTTTACAAACCAATGCTCATAAACATTGAGCGTTTTCCCAGTAGCCTAATCTCTCCACTTCTAAAATCTGCTGCTTCCATGCAACGCAACATGATCAAGAATATCTCTCAAGGCTTGACTTTACTTCCCTTAATCAACCTGACCTCAGATTCGCTTTTTGCATTTCACACCAGTTAAGCTTTTTATTTCTTCTTTTTTTTTTCCAGCACTACTATCTGCACGTTGAAAATGCAAATGACGTACACAGTTTTACTTGGTCTGATTTCACATGCATATTTTAATGTCTCGCGCACACAGAGAGAAGTATTAAGTGAATAATTGAAGCACTAAGGTTGCTACGGTTAGAGTACACCAGACTGCAGACCCAGAACTACTCCATTAAAGGAAACAGAACGAGTCATTCCTCCGCCCGTTCTGTTTCAATTTCCTCCTACTGAATTATGCAGAAAAAAAAAGATACGACCTGCAAAATAAAGTGAAACTCATGGAAGCCATTTGTTTTTTAGTCCACTGCCCCCTGAGCCCAATTACCACTGTTTACATCTTGCAGACTTTGTCACGTAGAGTAAAGGGCATGAATAACACAATGCCCTGCAGAACCTCTGGCACTAGTTAAATAGATGCTGAAAAACCTGCAAAAATAACAAAACATTTTTTATTATTTTCTTTTTTGCACTCCCACACAAAATTTCATGAAGACCTTTTTTTTTTTAAATTCACATATGCATCTTATTTTCCCCCCCCCCCCTCTCGTTTAATTAGAATTTATGTCACAATTACTGGCAACATTTTTATCGGGCTATAAATTTGGCATGGCCACCAAATTTGCTTTTGTTTGAGCATAAAATAGTTCATCCCAATGCTGGCAAAAGAAAACAAACAAACAAAATGAAAAAGCACAACAAAACACAGGGAATATCTTTCTCCTGTCCCCACAAATACAATATCCTGCAGCGTTACTTACAGTCGGACAACAAAGGGATATTGTGCTGTTTTCTGCCTCTTACAAATCTCATATTACATTTTTCAGAGCTGGACATCTTCCACGGCTTTCCTTCTTCCCGATTAGAGTCACGCCACTTAAACACAGACCCATCGGCTTCAAAATGGCCCCAGAAGAGCTCCACTCCATCTTTGAACACGACGCCAGTGTTCCTTTGGGAGGCTCACTTCATAAAACCAAAGATCTCAGATACACCGCTTTAGTTGTTAAAATGCAAAAAAAATAAATAAATAAAAAAAGCCCCCCATTTTCTAATTCAGCCAAGTACCTGCAGGCTCGGATTTGCCTCCGTCGGCTCTACAACAAATTAGCACACACCATCGCACATCATCTCGCTCCCTGCCTCTCGCCGAAAGCCACAGCTGAAAGACTCCTGAAATGACTGCAGAATAGAATTTGACCCTCGATAAGGCCCGCCGTCTATCCTGCCAAGTGTGACATTTTGATGCAATGCTGGATGTCTGGGGACTCAAGAGCTACTCGAGTATTTTATCCCCGCATTCGAGAGCGAGGATAAAATACTCAAGGTGTGTACCAGCAAGTAAGACACTACTATTACTATAAGTGTTTTTTTGTGTTTTTTTTGCTACTTTACATAGAATATGTTTGACATGTGCAAAGCCCAGCATAATATCCATACTCTTGGAACATTTCCGCATTTCGGGATGTTGCAAACGCATACTTCAACGCATACTTTGAGGGAATTCTGCGTGAGAGACCAACACGGCGCGGTGTGGCGGTTGAGATGGGAACCGACATGTTGGCACCAATATGATTTTGTTGCATTTGAAAAGTGTGGCATGCATTTGCGTTCAGCCTGAGTCAATACTTGGTAGAACCGTTTTGTACACTTCTATGTCTCTACCTTTCTGACACTGACCCTTTCTTCTTCGCACAATAGCTCAAGCTACATCAGAGTTGAGCTTCTGTTTTGAAACCAACATTCTCTCTGACCAGGCTGGTTGTGTTTTGTTGACTTTTATTTGTTCACTAATGTTCTCTAAATCTCTGAAGGTAGCTCATTACCAGTGAGTTAACTTGTAGAATGAACTGGTTGCGCAGGATTTTATTCAGGGATGCCATATTTTTTGAAGACTCTTGTTTCTGCTTTATAACATAAGTTATTTCTCCTACCATTTGTAGTAATGTTCTAAAAAAGTGAATGCAGAGTCTTTCTCTGGATGCTTTTTTCCTACTTTTTCTACTTATGATGCTTGGAAACTGAACTGAACTGAACTGAAGGGAGTGATTTTATTGCTCTACCTGTTTTCATTGTTGAACACCAAAAATGTGCTTGAAATGTTAAGTCCCATTTGACTTTTTAGGATTGTTTTCACTATGTTGAGCAAAACTTTGTAGGGCAGCTGAATATAACTGAGTGCTGCAAAGCTTGTTTTGACATCATAAAAATTTTACAAGGAATGTGGAAATATTTGCCAGACTTTAATCCAGATGGATGATCGTGGCAAAATAAGCAAAAAATTAGGGAAAAAAAAAAAAGAAATAGCCTAAGTGAACATTTCTCTGTTGGTTTAGGAAGCCTCTGCAGACTATTCCCTGAAACTATAGTCCTTTGGGGAACCTTTAAAGAACCTTCCCTTACGGCTCCCTGAAGGTTAATGGTTGCCGTAGAACTTCGGGGAGCTTTTTCCCAGAGCAGAGTTTTGATACCTCTCCCGGGATGAAGCACAGCCATATTAATGACGATCACTTTCCCTTTGGGCAGATCCACCTTTTGTGTTTCCTGGCTCTCTGCAGCAGCTTACTGGGATAAACTGAGTCATTGTTATTTCCACCTGGGCTTTTGCTCACTGCCAAAAGTCAGAATATCTGAAGGGGTGAAAAAAAAAACAAGAACTCAACATAACAGAAAAATAAACTTTTGTACATTGGTAGCTTAGGTAAATATATATTTTTTTCATGATGTTTCTTATTTAGAAGTCAAACACCAATGAGCCACTTTATTAGGCACACCGGTTGAAAGGTTTGCGAACACAACTGCAAATCAACCACTTACGTACAACTCAATGCGTTTATGCATCTAGATGGGGTATAGATGTCCTGCAAAAGCTCAAACTGAGAATCAGAAAGGGTAAGAAAAACCCTTAAAGAAATGTTGGTGCCACACATACTGGCCTGAGGATGGCAGGCGGGTTTTCTGCAGAATGGGTCACAGTCCAATATTCCAAGTGGCAGTTTTGTGGATGAAACACCTCTTTGTTATGTCAGAGGTCAGAGGTCAGACGGCAGGTTGGTGTGAAACGCAAGAGAGGCAGTCGTGGCTCATACAACTACTCGGTGCAACAAAGGTGTACAGTACAACATGTCTGACTGAACAACTTGTTGAATTTTGAAACCGATGGGCTACAACAGCAGAAGGCCACACTGGATGAAACTCTTGTCTGCTAAGAACATTAAAGCTAAACGTCATACAGACTTGACTTTGGAGTGATATTCAAAAGGTTGGGTGAAAATGACAATGCAGGGGTTGTTTTAATTGCACAGGTTGAGCGATTTTGCAGAACTTTTAAAGGCCTCTTTTAGCAGGATTGTTAGGATGGTCCAAAATTTATTTCATCTTAAACTGGTGTCTTTAAGTTAATTATACTACAGTGGGCTTTTAGATGCCTTTCGGTGGGATGGAAAGCTCCACACTAACTGCATGATCGCATGTCAATTAATAAATTAAGTTTGTTTTTATAGCACATTTCAGCAACAAGGCAGTTCAAAGTCCTTTATATCGTAAAAGCACAAAAAACGTCATAAAAACAGCATTCAGTCAACATCTGAGAAACTACATTTTGAACATCGAAACGCGTTGAATGTTTTGGTCAATGTTACAATAATTTTTTTCCGACAGACATTTCACCAACAAAAAATAATGAAAAAGTAAGACTTTCCTATTCTTAAGTGTAAATACAACATCTTATAACCAAATATACAAACACCACTTGTTCCATTTATTTTGGTTCTAAACAGGTGGGGTTTGAGGAGCCTTGATTAAAAACAACTCCGTGTTTCAGCTGGTTTGGAGTTTTATGGACACTTGCTCCACATTTATGGCGCACAGAAGCTGTCAAAAATGTGCCAAAATTCCTAAGGAATGTTTCTGACACCTTTTTGAATCTATGGCACTAAGAGCTAAGATGGAAAGGAAAATGAGAGGGGGGGAAGGAAAACAAACAAACTGGTACCTAATAAGGTGGAATGTATTTTTTTAATGTGAGGCTATTCTCCACTCCGCTAACAATGTGTGGCGTAGGTAGATGTAGACATAAAATGTACACTTGATTTCACCAATTAAGTGTACATTTGCAGAAAGGAGTCCACTAAAATGTATGCATTCAGTCATCCTGCTTCTTCTTCTTCTTCTTCTTCTTGAAGGTTGTTGTCGGTATTCGAAGGAGGTTCTGTGGTCTGAAACGTTCTTGTCCGAGTTAATTGCACATGTCGCAGCCGAGATAGCGGCGAAGCTATTCGAATGTTAAAGAGCTATCGGTTTAATTGAATTGATGTATAATTAATGAATTGCTCGCACCTGTCTTGTTGTGGCGACGTATCGCCGCGACCTTCACAACAACATTAGCGCATCATTCGTCATCTGTCCCTCTGGCTGTTGTTGACCAGGCCACACTGCTCTCTCTGTGGTCAGGAGAAAACAACAACAACAACAACAACAACAAAACAAGGGACATTGATTTCAGGCTATTTGTGCCACACCAGAGAGATGCCTGTTGATTTTTCGTTCTGGCCCCTCTAATTAGCCACTGATTTACAACCAGGATGCAAAGTGAATGTAATTACCAGCGTTTAACCACCAGGTAGGACAAAGAGACTGCTCTGATAAACCAGTTCGTTTACCCAGTGATGCTGGTGCAGCAGTGCATGCATTTTATTTCAGTCAACCTTGAAGATTATTTAAGTTTAACCCAAGAACACGACGCAAATGTTTAAATTCACACAAACTATTAGAAGCCTGGCGGGCCACCAGGCTGTACTTGTACCCCCACCATGCTTAGTAATTTATTAGTTGACCGATGGCCTTTTTTAAGACTTTGTAGTTAGTTTTTAGATATTAATCTTGCAGTCTTCCAAATATGCATAGTTGTCAAATTATATATTTCAATTTTCTGTCAACTTTGAGCATTTTTTGACTCAAAAATGGTTGAATGCCGAGGCGCCTTGAGCACCAGACTTGGCAAGCTTTCTGTGTTTTCCCTTGCCTCAAACGTAAGCCAAATGTTTAATGGAAATATGAAACGTTTGTGCAATAAACTAATGGCATATATTCATAATGTCTTAAGAATAATCTTTCCTCTATATACATTAAAGTTCAGATTAATAAAGCACCTGAGGCAGAAGTATTTGAGTATTGACAGAATCACAATACACTTCGGATTTATCTCGGTCTTCACCATTAATGTCTCCTCTCTTTGACTTGAAAGTGTTTCTAACAAATGCAAACAATACTCTAACGTTATCTCAGTTTCCACAGACTACCCTGAATTTCAAAGACATTGTATGAGTTGGAGACAGTAGAATACAGCAACTTAAAAGTCCACTTCTTTGTACTCAGGTAATACGCAGAGCTGCACTGTCACTTTAAAGTAACAGTTTTACAACAAATGTACTGTGTTTCAAAGGCATTGAGTTGAAGAGAATAAAATACAGGAAAATAAAAGTCCTTTGGGTTTGGACAATGTTTTTTTTTTTTTTGCTTGGAAATCCAGCATCAGCACAAATTCTTTTAGCGTTCCCTTAGCTACTTGCTCTGCCAAATAAACAAAATGACTCACTAAAGGGTTTAGGACTCTAAATGTGCATGTGTTGACTTTGGACTCGCTTCAGGATTTGGACATCACGACTCGCATGGAAAGACTGAGAAGTACTTGTGATGGAAAATAATGACTCGTTCCCACCTCTGTCCTAAGGATGCGGTTTTGGTGCTGCAGTCATTAGTCTGGACAAACAAGATCGATGGTTGCAAAGGACCCCCTCTATCACAACAGACACTCTCTGCCGAGTCCTTGGCAAGAGAACCATGACTAGTAAAAATCTTGATTGTATTTTTAATGAAGGCATCTTGGCCTGATGTCTGTTTTAAGAAAGAAGTTAATATTGCTCAACTTGAAACTTTTAAAATGTATCCTAACCTAACAAAGTGGCATTATAACCTTTTTCGTAATATTCACTGAGTTGCAAACTTTGCTTCAACACAAACTTTCTCAACTATAAGGTCTATAACATCTCTGAACTTTAACCAAAGTTTATATTTATTCATTCACAATGCAGAATGCAATCCTACTTGCTTTGATTGTTCACGATTAAGAATAAAAGTTAATGAACCAATGTCTCTGTTTTTGAAATTCTAATCCAAATATCTTAGGATTCATTACCAAAACAGCTCATTTAACATCGTTGGAACTAAATCCTCACGAGCATCACATTTAAGACTTCTGCTTCTTTTTAATGAGTCGTGCAGCTGTTTTATATTTGACATCCCTTCTATTGTGTCCTGCAGGATCGGGAATTAAAACCAAAATGGCGAGTTAGGACAACTTTCAGAAGACAGCTTGGAATAGTCATCAAGGTATTGTTTTTTGTGTGCCATAGGAGTTGAATAGATTCAACTAAATGTGGATTTAAAGGAGACCCTGTGGCGGCTGCTAATGATCCTAGTGAACCTCTGGAGATGACGGCGTACTGATGCAGGTCGTCAGGTGCGTGCAGTTACGCAGAGCCACGGGGTGGTGGCGCTGGAGGGCTTGTGTCAGCGGAGCGGAGTGAAAGGGGAGGAGCAGCATCGGGAGTAAAGTGGCCACACTGTGAGCCTGCCAGTCCGTCCGAGCGAGTCGCTCACAGCGCAGATCCGCCGCTGCCGCGCAACGAGCGCACAGAGACGCGTCCACCCAGTCCCGTCCTCTGGCCACACTTAAGTGACGAGCCTGGGCCGAGCACCGAGGGGGGGTCTACTCGCAGAGCAGCGCACCGCCACTGCTCAGTGTTGCTCCACTGGCTGTAAAATGCAACTGCGGTCTTTGCGGGATAAAGACAGCGCTCACGCATAACCATCGCCGTCGCGAAACAAGGACAAACGCCCGGAGGAGGAGGGACAGGAGCGGCGAGCGGAGGCAGAGGTAAGCGCTCCGTCATGTCAGCGCGCTGGCTCCGTGTGTGTGCGCCGGGTTTTGACATGCTTTGTGCTGGCGAGGAGTTCCGACGCGGACACTTGTCCTGCCACGAATGAATGAAGGAGGAGGATCATCAGTTTCACTGCCAGCCCTTAGCTCAGGACCATAGCCTGACAAATGGTGTGTGCGGGCGCCCGCTTTCTGCGCAAGCGCTCCTGTAATTGGCAAAAAAAAAAAAAAAAAAAAAAAAAAAAAGAAGAAAACTTCAGGTGTCAGGGGCTGTTGTACAGCTAGAATGGCAAGGATCTAATGCCAAAAAACTACTAGTTTAATTCGGGACAAAAACTGTTACAGTTAATGTAGTGATGCTTTTAATGGTGCGCACATCATCATAGATGTATGTTATGTTGCTTTGTTGAACTGTTTCTGTTTTTATAGTCTAATCTTTTCCCAAACACTTTTAACGCCAATCCACACACTATAGCAACAATATTTTTTAGATCCCTAGTCTTCTGCAAATCTGGAAACTTGGAGTGCATCATCCTTCTGAGAGGAAAGCATTCCTCCCCGTAAGTCCCATGTGTTAAAGCAAGGTACTGCTGTGCAACTGTAAACATGAGACTGTAGTGACATTGTTTATCTTCCTGCCCTGGCGTTAAAGCAAAACTTTGCAGCCATCTCCTCAGTGGTCCTGCTGCAGACTACTCCACGCGGTTTGTTTCATTTCCAGACAGCCAAAGTCTCCTGAAGAAGCGGGTTCATGACACATTATTAGCGCCGTCTGTATTTAGCAAGATTTATGGTGAACTTGCATATCCAACATCTCACTTGTCAGACTTTGCTGCTGCTGGAGCTTTGAGCGTGGCTTACTGTTTATAAATAGATGGCGAGCAGTCTGACTGGCATGTTTCTTTTCCTGAATAAATGCACCCCAGTGTTGTATTAATAAACCGAGCATGTGGGGCAGGAGGAGGACACACTTCCCCACTGATGACATTTAAAAACCTAGCAGGCTATCGCAAATCAAGGCGGGGGATTAAGGGTTTAGTCCTAGTCCTCTCAGAGCAGACGGGGGAGCTCTGCTCTCGCTGAGGTAAGACAATACGTTTGCCTCAGAGCTGGAGCCGTTTAGCGGGGGTCTTCTCACCTCATGCGTGTAGTATGAATAAAGATATTTAGAGGAACCACTGGGCTGTAGGTGGTTAATCACAAGGCGGTAATACAGAGGTGTCACATTGTTGGCATGGAAAAAAAAGGGGGAAAAAAAAAAGTGCTCTTAACACCCTCTGTGATGTACGTTCAGCTGCAGAGCTGTCATTGTTTGGGCAAGAATTGCCTCTGTGGAACCATCATGGCGTTTTCGGTTTGTCACCAGCTTCTCTGAAATAAACTCAATCAGGGATAATCCTTCTCTATCAAATGTGCTTTGGTTTGGCTTGGGGAACCACTTTGGCCTGAGGAATTAATTTAGAAATTACCTCGAGGAATTTATCCTATTAGTAATTTATCCTATTAGTAAGGGCCGGACACGCACACATAAAAATACCCGAATCTTGTTGTTGTGGTCAGCAAGTTGCAATATTGTCGCTCAAGGCTGCTTATTATTTGTTTAAAGTTGCCCATGACGAATGATTTAGGAAGGGGAGACTTCTGTGCTCATTGGTCCGCTTTCCCGTCCGCTGCCAGAACGACTCGGACCTGCCAGGGAGCCCTACGGCGTGCGGCGAGGGATGTTGGCAGTGGATCATTTGGGTCCTGTGGGTTGTTGGACGAGCACTCTTTGGCTTCCGGTGCATCCCTTGTGAGCCTGATCAGGCTTTGGGGTCCACCATGAGTGCTTTGTTTCTTGAAGCTCTCTATTTGAAGTTAAGAAAGGTGATGTATTGTTTTTGCTGTCACTGAGGTTGTGCTTGATCATTAGTGATGGCTGTTGTATCAGAAGCAAACGGGTCTCCAGCTAGAAATTAATCCGGTAATTATTGGACACCCTTCTTTAGTAAATGCACATATGAGACAAAGAGCGTTTAAAAAAAAAAATTAGATTAGATTAGCTCCCACTATCTGTGGCCTATAAATGCATCGACCAACATAATTCACTTTGCATCATTGTTCTTTTAAGTCAAATAAAAGTCAAAGGTTAGGTTCATTCTCAGATGTATACACTTTCCTTCACTTTCTGTTGGATCCCACTTATGCTGCATATGTTTTTTTGTCTCTCGTGTATAAAGATTTTAAATTGATGAAAATTGGAATCAGAAGGTTAGTCCTCAAAGGAAACAGGAAATTATTATCGGGAAGGAAAACCGTAGCAGCAGCAATCAGGAGCAGAGGAGCGACTGCGCTGCCGTCCACGGCTCCGGCAGCAAAAGGGACAGAGCCGTTCCCATTGTCTCTCGGTTCTTTGAAAGTCGCACGCGTGATTCTTCTGTTTATCTACCACTGCTAACCAAAGCAAAATATTGGCGTGAGAATGTATCGACCAATTCCACTGATTCAGCTGGAGCCGTGAATATTAGAAGGCCAATCTGGAGTATCGTGCCCTCAATCAAAATGAAAATGAAGAGCAGTTGTGCATGATTTTGTGCCTTTGGTAAGAGATGAACTCCATTTTCTTCAAGGTTAAAAGGTTTTTCTTTTTCTTTTTTTTTATGTAGCCACCTTTGTAAAGAGGCGCCCTTGCAGGTTTTTATCCATCTCCTTCACATTGAGTCCGCTTCTCGGCTCCGTTGAAGCATGCGGGCAGAATCCGATCAGTAAACCTGGTGGTTCTTTTATTTTTTCCCCCCTGTCTTGTTGACTCTGAATTTGGTTGTTACAAAAATAAAAGCATGAATGTTGAAGTTATTTATTTATTTTTTGAGATTGAGAAATTGTAATTTAAAAAAAAAGACTTTTATTGAAGGATAAAAACATGCTTGTATGCTTTACTTTAATATGGAGACGGAGGGTTTTAGAAAGCTTTTCGGTCCCACAATGAATGTAGCCTGTCTTCTTAGAGATTTTTCTTCAAAGCACATTAGCATACATCCCAAAAATTGCAGCAAAGTATTGGCAGGCTGTCTTGGTGCTTCACTTGCAGCACGTGATTCATGCGAAATGACACTTTTGCATGTTTTCTTTTTATTTGTCAAAAAAATCTGCAGAGAACAAATTCTCGTGTGTATGGAGCTCCTGACAGCCACATGATGACGTGACAATAGCAGAAAAGTTTGGATATTTCAATTATCTTATTTTCCACTAAATATTAACCACACAGCTTCAGCATTCTCACTGTCTTCATTAACAATAAAGTCACCACTCCTTTGCAAATCTGACACAATCAAAACTGAATAGTTATTTTGTTGTTGAAGGCACTCGTGACAGTGACTGAGGATCTATAAAACAAGAAGCACATAATGTTCTTGCAGTTCACAGAAATGCTTGCAAAGTCAATTAATTTCATTTATGAGGTTTTGAAGCTAACAGAGCCAGGAGAAGCACAGTGCCACAAGAAAACGGGCACAAATTGCCCACTAATGGACATTAAAAGAGAAAAACTAAAATGCGTCAACTCAGATTAAGAAAAGGAAAATAATATTCAAAATGGGAAGCAGAAACGCATCTACTCTGAGTAGAATGATAATACTACAAATAACGTTAGTGATTTACAATACATAAAATTTGGTGCTGAGGACTGACTGCATTGTGAATTTTTTATAATCCATCGAGGGATGATATATGTGATGTATAGTAGCTCAGAAATTCCCAAAGATCTTAATGCAGCCATACTTTATCCTTCTAAAACTAGTCTTGATGTTTAGCATCTGTATCTTATTGGAACATCATCTCATGTCTAAGACTCAACAATCTACCTCCTGATATAAAGTGAAATGGAAGATGTTCCTCTATCCTCATTGTATAGGCCATTGGCAATGAAACATGCTCTTATGCTACCACCGCCTTCCTTGGAAGTTCTTAGACTTAAATGCTTCACCTCAACTCCTCCAAGCCTTCTTTGTCTAAATAATTTGGTATTCTCTGAACTATTAAAATTTATTTGGATTTTAAGTACGGACGAAGAGACTTTTAATTTTTTTTCAAAAGAAAGATTTTGGACCACAGTTATTCCAAAAGCATGCAAGACATATTTTTTATGATTAATCTATTAGACTTCTTGTCTAATAGTTAGTGATATGATTACAACAGATTTGGTTTTCATATTTATTTATTTTTTGACAGAATAGAAATTCCCCAATCACTTTTAAAAATTCAGTCCCTCTCTCTCCAACATTGGTATAATAAATACAAATCTAGTGCCAGCAGCTGGCTAGTGTTATGTAGCTCACTGTTGTACATTAATCTTTCTAAAACCACAATATTTCATTTCTGTTGGTGAACCCAGTTGCTAGGGGTAGGCTTTATTTCTTTATTTTCTTATTCTTTGTTTGTTTTTATTTATTAATTTTTTGTAATTGAGGCCATCCTTTTGTATCCCAGCAGTATCGCTTTAGATTCCACTCTGCACACTCGGAGTGCTGAGTGGTAGATGAGGGCAAGCTGCTCATCAAGATGCTGTGTTTCGTTTTTTTTTTTTTTCGTGCTTAAGTGGGGAGAGATGCAGTTTAAATGACACCAGAACTAAACTTCGATTATCTGAATCTGCTGGTAGTAACAGCAGGATCCAATCTTAACATTGCAGCCAGCAGTTGGTTAATTGATCTGAAGGCGCCCAACTCATTCATTAAAAATTTGCATGGGATGCATAACCGTGGCAGGTTTCAAAAAAGATTTTTGTGTCAGAGCATATGGAGACACAGGCTTTATAAAAATTAAAATTTAAAAGATTTTTTTTATGTGTTGCATTGATTAGCTGTGTTCATATTTGTTAAGGTAATTTATTAGTTTTCTTAAATGAAAAGCAGTGGTTTAGTTTTTCTTTTCCAACAAGAATAATGAGGATTTCATCTGTTTCTGCCAAAAAAGTATATATACTATGTGTGAAGTTTATATTTTTGTGTCTCAGATTTTTTTATTTTTTTTTTCCCAGCAAGGAGCAATATTGCAGCTTGGTGGTGCTGCTTACACTCTGCTCCAAAACAGAGCACCACCTAATGAAAAATTGGAGAAATCACTCTATGCTGACAGGTATGGAAACCCTCTGTAAGGACAAGGGGGGGATGGACACGGATCAGGAATTTCTTGAGTGAATTTAGCTTCTGTGCTGGCAGATGTGAATAAGTCGCCTCTACTTCTTCCTCCAACCTTTATGGCTTTATTGGATTTCAGTGGCAGTGATATCTCTGCTTGAAAACGCAGTTAATATTTTGCATCAGCTGCCATTATAAAGCGTAATACACTTAGTAAGACATGAGGGCAAGAGGCTATGAGCGAATGCCATGCTTCCAAAGCTCTTTAGAAATCAGTGAACTATGAAAAGCGTGCTCTTCAGCTGCCCTCTTGAACACAGTCACTGAAGGACTCGTGATGTTGGTATCACATTTCTAAAAAGCTTGCAGTTTCCCTGTTGAGCAACCTGAATGGTCTCAATATGCACTAAGCTGTGAATCCACTGAGACTTTGGTTGGTAGAGCCCTTCCACTCTTGTTTCTGTCTTTTTAAGCCACCTTTTTAATTCTGATATATTTTGATATAACTTGCAATTCTTTATAGATGCCATATTTATTTAAATGATAGCTTAAAAGCTATTTATTTGATAGCTTAAAAGAATAACACTGTGCTGTGATGTAATGTTTAGCCTTCCTGTTACCTTCTGAAGTGTTACTCACTGTTTAGGTAGCAGCCTAAATGAAATTCTGAAATGCTATCAGTGAAAATAGTTTCCTGTGAGTTCTTTTCCATGGCATAAACCACGTCCAGCCATTTAAGGTTAAGATTTTCAGAACAGGTCTATCTATAAAGTCCTTTTTGATTAAGCACACTGAACAGCCTTGTTATCTTGCTACTCAGTGGCATATCATTTCAGCCTTTAAACTCACCCAGCTTTCTATTTTACATGGTTTTACTAATTATTTATCCAAATGAAGGGGGAAAAACAAAAACCACCGTCTCATATTTTTTTACAGTGGCAGTCAACACTCGCATGAAGTCTCTTCTATAATCAAAAAATGCTAATCTTGGCACACAATATTGTGACTGTAGTAATAAAACACAAGCCATGCAAAAATTGCTCCCTCTTTTGTTTTTTAAAATGAACGCAAGCAGATTCTAGTGGTAATTTCTTTCACTTGGGTTTTGCACACCACACGATGTTAAATGTTTAACTTTGTGTCTTCTTTCAGATCAACTTCTGCACTGGAGAGAAGTGTTTTTTTTAGTGTGTAG
This sequence comes from Poeciliopsis prolifica, assembly GCF_027474105.1. Lineage (NCBI taxonomy): Eukaryota > Metazoa > Chordata > Actinopteri > Cyprinodontiformes > Poeciliidae > Poeciliopsis > Poeciliopsis prolifica. Next base: position 3,458,276 of record NW_026562395.1, read on the forward strand.
GTATGAAATTTTTTTTGTAATGTCTTTTGAGCTGTCACTGACCAGTCAGGGAGAGTAAAGGTGAAAATCGTCTCTGATCGCTAGCCATATGTCTTTGTGCATCTCTCTAAAGCTGAGTGATTTATTGACCAAAAAATAAATGCAACAAAATAAACCACTCACTGAATTTTTCTATACAGTTCCAATATTTGTCACAGTACAACTTTAAGATGACAGTTTAGTTTCTAAGGTGGTATTTGTTACAATACAAGAACATTTTTTCTTAAATTTATTTTTAAAAAAGTACAAGGACACAATTCTGTAAGTCTCCCGATATTCTTCTTGATTGGCCATGTATACTGTCCATTTTTAATTGAAAACATACTTTTGTCATTAATAGTTTCCATTTTCTGTTGCTTGATAAAATTACTGTAATTGTTTTATTGGCCTTCTCTAATCTCTACCTATTATCTATACAGCATGCAGTTTGTGTTTTAGGTTTTCACTTTAGGTTATTTATTTATTTATTTATTTAATTAATAAAATGTTTTCCAAAAATAAAAACCTTAATCAAGTTTTGATAGTTAAGGCCTTTTCCCAGCTTGTCCATCAGCAGTGCTTCTCTGGAAATTAACCAGAAGTCAAATAATAATAATAATAATGACAATAATAATAATAATATAGCATACTAGGATACACAAATACAGACTTAAATATTCCCTTTAAGCATATTGTGATTTAATAAGCAAAACTCTAAAACGAGTGTGATGAATGCCCAGAAAGTGTGTGAATTTCCTGAATATGATTGGGCAACAGGGGGCAGGACTCTGGGTGGACTCCGGCCTGTAAGTCTAGTTCTTGGGGCGCCGGGCGCTCTGGGGGGCTACGTTGTGGAGAGAGGCTCCACAGGGGGCAGGTTAAGCCTGTTAGCTCTAGAAGAGAGGGATATGGACATGGAAAATCTTTTTTCATCTTGTAACCCCTCAACACAACAAAACTGCTGCTGCGTTTGGTTGTTTTGTGAGTGCCCCATTATTCTCCAGCAGTGGAGAAAAAAAAAAAAAATCAGTGCTTTGTGGTTGCTTGACAGCCACGGCTTCCCCAGGAGCCCTTTATGAACCTTTAATCATTTTTATAGTGTGCACTTCATTATCTTAGGTGTGTTTTGCAATAAACATCCTTCAGTAATGTAACCTCCATTCCTCGTTAAAACGAGCAGTAAAAATGGAAATGCATCAGGTTTTATTGGAGAGTATTGAAGGAATCGGGTGTATTAAATCATAATTTAAAATAGAATAATTATATATTTTTTATGAAGCAATAGGGCTGGAGCAGGGTTTGAGGGGTTCGGACCTGGAACAGGTGTAAACCAGGCTTTAAATTACCTCAAGAGGAAAAGTATCTTCACTGGAGGCAACAACACTTGAACCTGTTTTAATTTAAAATATTGCACTAAAAAATGGCTTAATGAGCAATCTTTCTTAGTAATTGACCTGTATGCAAAATTAGTATTAGTCGTTAGATTTTGTTTGCCTTCACCCCGTGATATAAATCTCCATCTTTTTCCTCTCAGTTTTACAGCTGATCATTTCTCTCCGGTAAGCAACGAATGCATAAATGGATCACAATTATTGAAAGTGTACAACAGTGGCTTACGGCCATGTCTGATTTGCATATTCCAACAGTGGCGAGTTTAAAAGGTGGCTTTTCAGTTAAGAGGATACATAAATCATGTGTTTGCTAAAGGTGGAATGTGCATTCGTAACGGCGGCCTATTTATGATCTGTTTGCCTTTGCCTCCGATGTTCTCTTCCAAGGAACACATCGGCTTATAAACCACTGGCTTCATCCCAATTTTGTAAAGCCACGAAGCATGCACTGCAACGTTGATTAATTCATTCTGGCAGTGGATTCTCTGTATAAATACCTGCACCACAATGACCAGGATCAATTAATTGACTTTACAAATTACTGCACAACATATGGTAAGAAATATTAAAGAGGGCAGCTTGTTTATTTGCAGACTGATTGCCTGTTGCAATGGTACACAGCTGCAGATGGAGTGAAAACCTACTTCATCATAATCCTTCCCCCCAACCCCCCATAACGCACAGAAAGTTTGATTGGAAAAAGAACCCCGAATGAAGAAATCGCAAGATCTCAATTTATCCATCACCAAACAAGCTGTTATTTGATGCAGTGAAACATACCTCTTTAAAGGAAAAGTATTTGGAGTTCTAGGTTTAGGAGTTTAACCTTTCTTCACACTTTTATAGCTCACAGGAGCAGACTTGAAAGTCAGGCAATTGCAACTCATATTCGCTGCCAAGGAATGGAACAATGGAAATCAGAGAGAAGTAAACTCCTGCCCGGAAAGACATAAAGGGCAATGTCTCTGCCTGGTCTGTGTCCAGCTCGTGCATTTTATGCACGGCAGGTTGGCTTATTTTTGTATTCAAAGACATGCAGGCCTCCTCCACAATAAAACTGCCCATAATGTTAATAAGGTGGCAGCTGAAGGTGGCATTGTGAAGATATCCTTTGTCATTTCTCTGTGCCTGTGGGATGGAGAACTGTTTTGTCACTTGGAGGAGAATCCTTTTCTCATTTATGAGACCAGCCTATCCGTTCCCCCTCTTCATTTTACATGGAATTATTTTCACTTGAAAAGAAGTCTTCTTTTATTTTCACGTTTTATGTGAGGAACAATCCACCTGCAGTCATTCCATCTGCATTATTTCACTGTTGTTAAAGAAAATGGGTCAGAATAGTCTGTTTTTATGAATATTCCTTTCGCCGCTTATAGAATCGGACAACAGCTCGCTCTCAAGTGAAATAAATAGTCCACTCGTAAATAACTTCAGCAACCTTTGGAGAATGGAGCCAGTGTGATGGCAGCCAACTTTGATTATTAATGGCGGCTCTCTATCTCTCAGGCCTAATTGGTCTCTGCTGATTGCTGAACGTTCTGATTAAGAAATGCCATTAAAATTGATGTATTATGCCTCTAAGTGTTTTTCCACACTTAGATAGCTGCTTCAATCAATTGATAATTGCATAGATGATTTGTAGCCGGGCCTGATTCTGACAAGTTTACAATAATTGGCAAGACGGAACTTTTTGTGTGTGTGTGTGTGTGTGCGTGCGTGCGTGCGTGTGTGTGTGTGTGTGCATCATTTACATACAGATTCTAGCAGATTCTAAATTGATTAAAATTAAAATTTGAGATTAAAGCAGATTCTAGCGTGAACTAAAACCGTAAGTCACAATATTTTCTTTTGTACCTTTTATGCAAATCTTTACAGGCTTTCTTTTCTTTCTTTTTTTTAAAAAAAGTTTTCCTTAATTACATATTATGAGGTATAGCAAGGCTGTCCTTGGTGACTCTGATAGAGTCCCTGTGCTTTATTACAAATAAGTAAACAAATAATTAGAAGCAGAGGAAAAAAAACCTATAGGGAGAAGTCAGTGAGTTGGTTAATGATCCTGCTTTGTGTAGAGTTAATGGAAAATGTCTCTCTAATTTTCTGACAGGGTAAACATTTTCCCTGTAGGGTTTATTTTTTACGAACTAGTCTTTCTTAAAGCATTGCAGCACAGGCCACATTTATCAGCACCTCTGATTTAAGGAAGAAAAAAACAGTAACCAGCCTAAATAATAAATATTCATACTATTTAAATAAACCTAACCCCAATTTATGTGCATACAATAGGTAAAATTAGCCCTTTAACAGAATCACAGATGTCGCAATGATTGGTACCGCTTCTGTTAATAGATCAGATGATCGCTGTTTTGGGTCAATTGAGCACTTAGTCCTCAGTTATGACACTGAGAATGAAGAGATATTTGACCATTCCTCTCTGCAGAAGCTCTAGAAATTATCTTGAGCTCATCCAGCAAGTTTTCCACAGCATCTAAATGGGAACTGAGGGAGCCGAGAAACACAAATTTGTGTTTGCCTATATGTTTCAGAGATCAATCTTGGTTTCATCTGACTCAAAACACACATTTCCAGTTATAAAGTCCCTGGAGAGTTTGAGAAATGTCTCATGAAAAGGGCTGGTCTGAACTGAATGGATTGCTTTGCATTTATAGTGTGTTATGGTTGTTATGGAGACTTTGTGAAACATTCAGGGCTCACAAAGTCTCCATAATGTCGCCTTCTCATCAATGAGCTGCAGATGAATGGATATTAGTTCCTAACCATCCTGCTCAGTGTGTGGCGGGACAGTAATATGGGTCATTTATGGTCATTTTTGGAAGAAAAATACTTGGAAATTTTCTATATATTCTGAATTTCAAGTCCTGCTTATTTTTATCGCTTGGCTGAATATCAACCCATTCAGTGAAACATTTAAGGAAAACTCTGAAAGTCGCTTCTAATTTATGCAACTGTTCTAATTTTGAATGCTTTAAATTAGTTTGATTACATAAACAGCCATATGTCAAAACTCTTTAGCACTTACACTCTGCAGTAGAAAGTGGAAACTAAAAAATAGAGGGGACTGCTGTCTTTTGTCATCCTACCGAGGAGGATTTGTCAAGATTGCTTTCTGTAGTTGCACAATTATTACAATGGCAGTCACACACAAAAATAAAGCAGCACATCTTCATTCACCGTTTCTCATCTTAAAAAGAAAAAAAACTAGTCAAAATCATGTTCTACAGATTGTCTGTGGTGATGACTTGAAAGCAGATTCAGCAGAAGATGATGAATGAGCGTTCGATGACATTTCACTTTTTGAAAAGGTTTCCCTGCCTGTGCTGCCTCATGCGGTCGTCTCTATGCTGCCACTAGTCCTTAAAAAAAGGTCCGTATCGTCAGTGCGTTACTTGGAAGCAGCCAATGTGTCAACCTTTTCTTTTTTTCCTTCTTCTTTTTAAAAAGCTACTTTTAGGCAGTGGACGTCAAGGAGAAAGCGAACGAGAGAAATGTGTCTGCACATCATAAACCACGCACAAACAGAAATGCTGTGATTATGAGCTGCCCAGCATAATAGCAGCCTGTCAGAGGCTCCAGGTTTTCCTGCATTTATTGAAAGGAACTAAAAAATTGTAAATAAAAGCCACTCTCAGCCCGCATCTGATTACACTAGAACATGAGATCAATTCCAACAATGTGTATAATTTTATTCATTTTCAGAAGCTAACACTAATTTAACGTGCCTTCTCCCTTGTGCTGCTTTTATAAGCAGTTGCAAAGGCGTGCTTGAACACACATAAGGATTACATCCATGCGTGATGCATTTAGATTATTAAAATGGTGGAAATCCTTTTGAGCCTAAAATAGGATTTTTCTTTATACCCACAATCCAGGACTGCAAAACCTCCATGATGGCAGTCGTGCAGCCTTAGTGACTGCTTTGGCTTTTTATTTATTTAACTACCATCATATTTCAGTACGGATTTCTTCTTTGCTGCCCCCCTGAAGTTACCTGGTACATTTTTTTTTCCGACCACTTGAGCATTTTTGCTTTGTCTAATGTTGCAGTATCGAAAACAGCGAAGACAACGTAAAAGCAAATATGGCTTTCCAAATTTTTGAGACATGTGTGTAGGTTTGAGACACCCTTAGGTGTCTCAAACCTGACATCTACAATCTTGCACCCTATAACGGTTCCTGGTTTAGAAAAGCCTTCCCGTAGTATGATGCTGCCACCACCATATTTCAGATAAACTCCTGGTCAAACATTTTAAAATGTAATGGGACAAAATGTGAATAATAATAATAAAAATCTATACATATGAACACTTTTGCAAGCAATAGTTATTGCTTTCATTTCCTCTAATCAAACATTTTTATTCTTAACTGCTATTAAAACTCTTGTTTCTCCCCTTTTTGAAATTGGACTTCAAAAAGGAGCACAGCCTCTAACAAAGAATGAGATGTGGTGACTTCCAAAGGCTGCCACTGGGAATCACATGATTGCTGGTTTCTACTAGCACCAGCATTGTTTTTCTTCTACAATAGGACCCTTTGAAATGTCTCTCCTCACGCAAACCGTCCCTTGAGTCATCATCTTAAAAAGACCACGTTCTTCAGCTACTGCGGTATATGTTTGATGCCATTTTTCTTTTCCCCCCTACAGTTTCATCTCGCCGTTCATTTGCCTCCAGAGCGTTTCAGCCATATGCTGTCAGCTTGGCCTTATTCCACTGCTAAATTATCTGTCTCTGACCTCTGATTCTCTCCCGACAGTTGGAGAGTTATTGATAGGTTCTGCATGATGTGCCTCTGTGTAGTCATTCATCTGTTCTCCACACCAAAGATTGCGCTAATAAATCTCTTGATACAGATTGTTCCACACTTGATTGTTTTTTTGTTGAGTAAAGAGATGCCTGTTTAGTTTTTTTTTTTGTTTTGGGTCCATTATTAACAGATGGTGTAAACAAAAAAAAAATGTTACAGCTCAGAGATTTACATTTTTGGGATTTAAGGCTCAACTTTGTCACCAACTCCTGTTGTTTCTGCAGGTGTAGAGGACAATACTCCAAAGGTCTAATTTGTCTGTGATGAGCATCCCCATCCACCGGAGACCAAAGGTACGGTAAGATACAGAAAGCTCATTATCTGATGTACTAACAAACATCCTAATATTGGTACAGACGAGCTTCAGGGAGTAAAAGAAAAAAGCCCGACACATTGATATCAAAACCAGACATGTTCTGCATCATAATTTTTCTGCCTTTTTTTTCCATGCTTAATTTTTATTGGGGAATTTTAACTAAGGTTATTATTTAAAATGGCATTGGTTTAAAAAAAAAGTTACATTTTTCTCTTGCACTTCATTTTAGTGCTTTGCATGGATTCATGTTCCTGAACATGTGATGTTGGCCTGGTTTAGTGGGGGGTTGATTGTCTGGAGTTGATGATGTACAGCATCATTAATATTGTTTGACTTTCCTGTCATGCCCAGAAAATTAGCTGTGTGTCCCCTCTATTTTTTTTTTTCCCCCATTTCCCAAAATAATCTTGCAATTATGTGTGCAAACAAACCCACGTTGGTCTCAGAACAATTACAGGGTTAGAATCTGGTCATTAGGAGATAGGATTACTCCTCGACGGCGGGACCCCAGGAATGCACAAACCTCTCTGGTGGTCTGCTCACCACTGATGAAACAGAACTGAATTAATGGGGTTGCCCACTGTGAGGACTGATTAGAACGACATACAGCCTTTGATCCCCGAGCGAGGTGACCAGGCGTGCACGCCACAGGCATCTTTGTGTTTCTACCAGTGATTATGAGTCGTGTGTATCTGCTCGTCCTGGGTCAGTGCATCTCTGATGAGCAGGACTCATTTTGTGTGCTTTTTTTTTTTTTTCTGGGGTGCAGTCTTCACTAGAGGGGGGCTTGAGTTGCAAAAATCATTCTGCGGTATTTAGCTTGCGTCCCGTGGTTGGTGCCAGCTGCGTCGGGTTTGGTCTCAGGGTGTTTTGTTTCATGTTTTTGTGAGGTTGCTACAAATTAATGGAAGTTCTCTAAACATTTTAAAAAAGCTCATGTGCGGTCAGAACCTTAGCATAACTTTGCTGTTTGAACGATGAAATATTCAGCAGTAACACTGCAGGCTTTCGCTTGTGATGCAGGCAAACGTCGATGCAAGAGGCGCGCCAATCTTTGCGGCATATATCCGATCCCTGGGGTCTGTGAACTTCTCGACTTCAGAAATCGGTTTTTGAAAATTCTTAAGTACAAGCTACAGCTTTCAAAAAAAAAAAAAAATTATGTAACCTTCCATTAGTATGCAGAGAGAACATTCAAAGTAAAATACGACTTTACAAGTTTGTAACAAAGTCAGAATTAGTAAGCAATGTTTAAGCTGATTTTTATCCCGTTGTAGGAGTGATTACTACAATAAGATTGGTTAGTAGTAACTCTAAGCACAATTTCTTCCAAAAGGTGCCAACATTTCAAATCCAAACTGCTCCACATGCTGAAATGGAGCAGCTGGGCTCTGTTCAGCCTCATCTAAGGTGTAGTTCAGGTAAATTCTCTTATTACCAATTTTTGTTCATTGAAAAAGTCAGTAAATTGAAAACACCAGAAGGTCAACTTGGTAAAGGAGTGAAAGGACATAAGTGAAAAGAGGTATGTTGAGAGTTTCCTTTGAGCTTTGTGTTCTGTGTCAATCTTAACATGTTTTTTGCATCAGATTGTGGAGACATTCTAATTTTTAAATTAGAATTTCAACAGAGGATCATTTGCTCTTGTTTCTGCTATGTTGGCACCCACAAACCGTGGTCCTGCTGTCTTTGAATTGTGGAATTAATTTGACATAGTGACAAAACCAAGCAGTCTTGGCCCCCTATAACATGTCATAACCTTACAGCTGATCATGATGATCACTTGCAGATTATGGATATCATGTAAGTTCTGTGGCATCCTCAAAAGTTTATTATTTCAGACAAGAATTTCCATTTTAAATAGTTACAAGTTTTTGTACTCCAGCTCATTTTTAAACAGTTCACCTGTACTGAAAGTACCTTAGTTTTTGTCATTCGCCTCCATCCACCTAATCTTTTGTGCACCGTTAGGAGCAGTACATGAAGTCGCAGTTGTCATTGCAATATTAGCCTGTGTGATAATGCGTTCACCAATATGCGCTTGTATGCAATATTTGGTCGGCTGTAAGGTTTCAGGTGTTTTTACGTGTTAAAACTCTGCTTGCTCATAAATATACTTTGCTGGCTGCGTTCCTCTTCCTTTTTGCCCAAACTTGATACAGATCTCACTTATCAAGAGCCAAAAGCTCAGGGTAGAGGGAAGAAGGGGGGCATAAAAATGACAATAGAAAATAAAGGGAAGAAAAATGTGAGTTTATTACAAATGATACCATCATCATAATAATAAAAAATAATATTTCAGGGTCATGTTTGCTAATATCTTTCAGCGTTCAGTTTCTTTGTGTATGTCCAACTAGTAGAAGTAGATACTATTACTAAGATTATTATATCTTAAGATGCAAAAATCCTAATACCACATCCTCCTGTCACACCAGTCCTTCAGGCACTGGTGTTCTTGTAGAAGATCTTTTTAGACTGCAGAGGATCTTTCTGATGTCATTGTGTGGGCTGCGTGTTATTTCTATTTTCCCCATTCTCAGCATCTATTTTCAAAAGTTCTCTCATTTAAAACACATGACATCTTCACACTCTTACGCTCCCTTTTTCTCCTGGAGGATAATCTGTTTCAGTGCGATACCTTTTTTTTTCATGACATTTTTGTGCTTTACTTTCAGCTTCACTTTACTTAGGTTTGATGTGCTGGGGACGCTAAGGCCTGCTAATACAGTTAAACCATTGCAAAATATATCAAATCACAGTTTGTCATCACAATATCAGTGTGTCGGGTAAGGTATTCCCTGATAAGTGCTCGGCTTATTTAGTGGAATATTATATTTCAATACCATGCATTCAAATTCTGCGTGCAGATCATTCATCTTGTGTATATTAACTTCGTGTCCTGAGGAGGATTTTTACTGGCTGAGAGTTTAAAGCTTTCAAAGAGTGATAGTGACATTTTGATTGGGAAACAAAATAAGCCTCAGGAATTGCAATAATAACGCTATTATATATCATCTTAATATTCAACAGTCGGCCAAGTTCTGTTTGACCGGCCACTTGACATTTGGCTTAACTTCTTTTTCTTTTTTTGGTGTTATTGTATATATTTTGTAGACTGATGCCATCGTTGATGTCATAACTAGACTGAATTGAACGTCCGTTAGAATGCCTTGTCCATTACTTATCCACTGAATAAATGTAAAATTATCCTCCATATTTTATTGACCCCAGTGGGGTGCTACCAGCCTAACAACCTGCAGATTGTTTTACATTTTTATTCTAAGCTGCTGCAGCTGTTCTAATGCCAAAAACATTGGTACCATTTTGCTTTTTTTTGTAGTGCACACACTGGAATTTTTTAAAGGAAGCCCCGCTGTGTTAACCTGTCTGAACTTACTATGCTATTTGCATGCTAAGTAGAAAGGGTGAGCAAACCAAACTAAAATCCACTCCTGATATTCTTGGGCTGATTGTGCTTTAAATCCTCCCTGGTGCATCAAACAAAAAAAAAAACAAAAAAACCTAACTTTCTCAAAAACTGGCAAATCAAAGCCATCGAGAATAACTCTGACACCTGTGTCGTCTGAAATATGACACTTGTCTTTGTTCCATTTTTAACCATGTTTCTTGTGATATAATGGTCATCATTTGGCCAGTTTGCCCCGCAGTGAGCTGCTTACGTGGGAGCCCCCAGACATTAGACCGGAGCTGTCTGCCAGAATCACTTTCAAGGCCACCTCGAGTAATGATAGATGACAAGCTTCTGCAAGGAGGAAAACAGGTCCCCTGGTTGCATGAAGAGCCGCTCAGACAAAGGTGCCCTCAGCTGGCTGCTTTCCTGAGGAAGACGATGGGTGGGTGGAGGTAAATAAAATGCTACAGGGAATTGTGCTGCAGCTAATGAGGAGAGTTACGTCCCTCCTGTTGAGGAGAGCAGTAAATTATGAGCCTGTGTGGCGACTCCTACTTACTAGTTGACACCAATTAATCCCCCTGGTCACCTTGTTCAGGCTGAAGATGAAGTTGTGTGATTTTACTATCAGTCTATAGGAGCTCTGAAATGAAGTTTTTGTTTTATCACTTAGAGAGGTAAGCATGTTCTTTTAGTCACCTAAATGATTGGGGTTAAGATGCAATGTGTGTTTAAGGGAATGATGAAAAGTCTGTGATTAGGGTTAATGTGCAGCATTACACACAAAGTTACCCATATCGAAGTAAATTTACCGTGTTGTGAAAAGTGTTCACTGACTGTTGATATGTTATCATCATGGAGATGTTCTTCCAATTTGCACAGGACATTATAAATGTTTTAAATTAGCCTGGTTTTGCTCAAATCAAGGAAGTCAAAACATATTGTAATAAATTAGATTTTTTTGCTCTTAACTTGAGCAAAAGAAGGCACAGAAGGAATCCTATCGCCGTGGTGTTGAAAATATCTTATTTTTCTTGGCGTTGACATCCAGTGTGAACTTTTTGCATCGTGACCCGCTCCGTTGTAGCCCTGACTGCTAATCATGTAGAGAAACCATTTTCATGATGTATGCTCTAATTAAGTCAAATCAAAAAAACAGTATGAACTCAACTTCTATTACTAAATATTTTCAACATTTATTCTTATCGAGTTAAAGAGCTGACGTTTGACATCCCACCACCGGCTGCACTTATCACCAGGAATCCGAACTCCCAGTGTCACAGATGTTTAGTGAAATGTCGTAAATGTATTTTTGCATTTTTACTCTGCCAGTCCTCTGCGAGACATGATTACATTTGGTGCTTATCCATGCATGTGCCTCTATACCTAATGGATGGTCCAGCTGTGAGAGGATAAAAGCATAAAATTAAGAATTTTATTTAGCTGTGCTTTGTGGGCTGTCAAAATCCACCTCCCACGGCCACATTTTTTTAAACTCTGTTAAATCCAGCAGACACAGCTTTACAGTATGTCAAGTTAAATGCTGTTTTTGAAAACTCTGAGCCTTTGAGCCCACTTGAGTAGACCCCCACCTGCCACCATTATTAAAGCAAGAAGGATCCTTCACCTGCTGACAGAGAGGGAAACAAAAGCAGTCAGGCTTTTTCTTTGATGCCAAGAAGCAGCGTATTTAGCTGCAGAGCAGAAGGAGCCTGGTGGGGGATGAAGGACTGTTCTGAGCAGAAAAATGTAACACCACTAATGACATGACCTCTGACCTGGCCACCAATAGGTCCGTGCCTGATAATGCTTTCGCTGCTGAGCTCAATCAGGTGTGCAGGAGCGAGAAGCAGAAAAAGCGAAGGGTGCAAGGTCAGGAGTCTAACAAGCCTCACCCACTGCCACTCATAAGCCAACCTCTGACCTTTCTGTGCACGCTGCAGTCGCTAAAACGCTAAAGACTGCTTCATTTGTTTTCTTCTCACGTGGTGCGGTTGGACCCATTCACACGCTGCCACCAGAACACAGGCGTAACGTAAACACGATCATAAACACGGTCGGCGGCTGGCGTTCCTCTATCCACCTGGCTAATTCACTGTCACATAAACGGAGCGGCATTGTTGGCCCGCAGTGATTAAGACATGGAGCACCAGGAGGGGGGGTCGGCCCATGGAGAGAAGAGCATAGAATCTGTAGAGGCCGGCGTGCGCACTCACACACGCGCACACAGCAGGGGTCCGAGCATGGCATCTTATACGGGCCATTGAGGCTAATATCTGTGAATGGGGCACGCTGGCAGTTTGAGCAGAGGCTTTTCTCAAAGCGCCTTCAGGAGCTGAACAGCTTGACCACATCATAAGAGAAGAGCTAAAGTATGTAACTTTTTTTTTTCCCCCCTTAAGCTATGGTTGATGTGTTGTATAACGACAACACTCCCACATTTAAAGCTCTAGCTGTCGTATCATGCCTCTCTTTAAGGAAAAAGATTGTGTCGTTTTTGCAGCTAAACGTCCCCAGCTTCCTGTTTTATCTCACCATATTGATTCTTCAATAAGCAGACTCGGTTTGCGTGGCGATTTGACCAGAAAAAAGTCAAATGAACAATCAACAGCTCACAGTGTACATTACAGCAGAGTTATGAGCTTAGAAAATTATTAAAATTGCCACCTTGCATTATGGATTGCACTGGTCTTTTACAGCTTTGATCCAAACTGAAATTAAATCATGAATTCTGTCAAAGTGTTTAACAAACAATGCGATAACACAGAGCAGATATGAATCCATGCAGAATAAAAAAAACCTCTGACTTGTTTTTAAATTGACACTGCCAGCTGCAATTTATCCATAGAACTGTGAGCTAAAGAATGACGTTTTATAAAAGCTCACCTGCAAATATGCTCCACCGGGTTGTCTTCATCTAATTCAAGGTCTCTATGTTTCACTATATTCTTTTTCTTTTTGTTTCATATTTTTATTTGGCTTTTCAGTGGAGGAGTGGAACCCAATAATTACAAACCGCAGAGAAAAATCTGAAATACGTTTAGTAACACCAGCTGTTTATTCATCTGCAAATCCCTGGGAGTCACTGCTGGAGTCATTTCTCTCCCAAAGGTTTCTGTTCCTGGACAAGATGCCTAGTGGTTTAATGACAAAGTGCGAGTGTGAGATTTAGATTTAAATCATTGGGATCATTGTTTGTTGTTAACAAACTACAGATATAATTTTGGCTCAATATTTGATAGCTCTTTTTTTTTGCAATAGGATATACTTTAAAAGGATTTTCTGGCATAGACTTTGCCTTTTTTAGCACAATTCACACATTTCCAGTAACGCTCAGGCTGGCGCTATTCCACAAGCTTGATGTGTGTTTGGCATCGTTGTCCTGTTGCAACCCAGTTATGTCCATCTAACTGTGGATTAAAGGCACAGTTGAAGAATTTGGAGAATGTCCCCTTTGTTTATTATTCCACCCCTCTTGTGAAATGTTCCAGTACCACCAGGCAGAAAAACAAACCCTCAGCATGTTGCTGACACCACCATCTTTGAAAGCTGGCGCAGTATTCCCAGGTTTGAAAGCCTAACTTTGCACTTCACATTTATCCTTCTTTCCATTGTTGGCCAAAAAGCTCAACGTGGCTCAGATGGCAGTAAAATGTTTCTCCAAACTGCCGTTGAGTTGTCCATATGAGCCACCGCAACTTTCACCTGTGGGGTGGATGGAAAGTGTAAAGTGTTCTTAAAGAGGCAGAGGCCAGGCTTAATGTGCCAAATTTCTTAAGATATATTTGACACATATGGCATTTTTCTAACAACTAAAGATAACATAGTTACCTAATTGTGCTATGAGATGGCACTATGTTCCTGGAAAATATATAAACGTCCCCATTAGAGTGAACCAATTTAAAAAGCATTTTTAGTTGGATTCGTACTAGAGGCTTGCTAGGCTCTTGCTCTAACAGACTCTTAATGAGCTATAGAGGGGTTTCTATTTTATGTTTAAGCCCGTATGTTCACAAAATCAAATGTCTGCATCCTGAACTTGCTTTTGAAATTCCTATACTTTGTATGATCTGTTCTCCCTCAAAAAACCCCAACAAAAAGCAATTCGAGTGCCTCGCTAAATACGACATTCATATGGATGAGTGGATGTGACGTTCTGACCTGCATCTTTTTGAGCATACAGATTTCCTGTCACATCAGCTGTTTTTAGTTAAGGATTTGAACACCTGAGCATCCCCGTGTGCTTGTGCTCCATGTAAGCGATGCAGGATTGATTTTTAGACTGGGTTTCCATGCTCTCTGGCAGTGGCATTATGTCATCCTGTCCTGTAAATCAAAGCTTAGTGTGTCGCTGACCGCTTTGCTATTGGAAGATGCTTATCGCATCAGATAATGTATATTGTTTCACCTAATGCCTTGAGTAGCACTCAGCTGTGGATATAAAACAGTGCATCTCAGGAGCAGAGTTGGAGGCAATTTAATCCTCACAGAACATACTACATTGCTTTTCGCTCCAGCGTGGTAATTTATATTTTTTGACCCCTTTGGCTGCAAACATCTAGTAAGTGGTGTGTGTGTGTTTTTTTTTTTTCACACCTCCACAGTGATGCTATTAGGATGCACATAAAACTGGAGCTAACGGTGCCTCGGATAAAAATCAATACCATAACTTACCTCCTGGTTTCTCATTGAAATTGGAACTTGAAAAAAAAAATTAAAAATTTCAGCTGACTTAAGCTGCTTTAAGGGGATGGGGAGGATAGTTGGACAGTGTTGTTGCTTTTCTTTATTTAAAATAAATAAAACATCTTACATTGAGGGGAGCAGAGGTCCGCCCGCCTCAGCTTCCGTTAGATTTGCAGCGATGCATTTCAAAGGAGGCAATTTCTGCGCCTGATATGGAAACCCCCTTTTAACCTTAATTACATCGCAGCTCTGCAAGGACCAAATGTTCTCTGCAGAAATTAATTTCCCAGCAGGGATTCTTATCAGAGAATTCACATGTACCTTCTTATCATCTGTGGTCAGTGGAACTGCGTAGAAAATTTGCTCTGAATTAATTGGGAGCATTATCTGCCAAATTTTTATTTGGATATCTCCCTAATGTTGACACGAGGCCTAATGGCCATCAACCGAGTGCAACTCATTATGGTACATATCTTTATTTCAGTGCATAGAGACTCTTTGTCTTATGCAGGTTTTCCAATGCAGTTTGCAAATGTGAGGCAGATGCCAACGTTTTTTGTGCACGAAGTAGAGAAAAGCTAACTGCATTTTCTACTTCTGGAGGGTGCTGAGAGTCTGAATATCTTTAGTCCTTTAGACAAGTGCAGACATAACAAACCGAGCCATTATACCAGCAAGCCACAGGTCATTTGCAGTTATACATGTAGACATACACTTGAGAATAAAGACTTTAGCTTATGTGGGTTTAAATGACTCAAACAGGAGCTGCTTTGCTTCTGCAGATCTGCGGGAGGTTTATAGATACCATGCATGTGCAGTGCAGATGTCAAAGGTATACTATGGGAGCTTGAAGGCAATCTCAACTCTTGTAAAAGTCTTTTTCCCGCGCCATGTGTTTTCAAATGCATCCCCATTAAATCCTGCTGCTCACAAAAGCAAAAATGTTGCGTAAGCTTTGCCAGAAAACACATCCCTAGGAATTTTGCCTTAAAGTTATATGCCAATTAAAGAGCTACTTGTAAACTTTTGAATTTAACACAAAATGTTTAACAGTAATGAAGTAAATGTATATATATATATATATATATATAACATTTTAAAGCTGCTAAAGTCCTGGAATGACCAACTAACTTCTCCAGCTGTGTGGAATGAACCAATTCTCAATGCTCATAGCTGCTCCACCCCCACTTGTAGGAACGTATAAGGCCTGCCAAAGTTTTATTTATTTATTTTTGTCTCTTTTATTTTAACATCTGGTCATTTATTGCTTCTTCCATTAACAGCTTTAAGCTTATTTTCTTTTATTCATTGGAAATACTTTGGTTGCACTAATTGGATACACTAGCAGCCTTTACTTGTGCTGTGATTGTTCTGGAAGGAAAGGAATAGAAATTATTTTATTTCCAAAACACATTTAGTTCATCAGATGCTTATTGTACATTTGTGCATCAAAATAAATGATTTGTAACATTGTAGTTGCAATAATCCGTTGAATCTCGCAGTACTAGGAATAGTTTAGTTTTCTGGCGTTTTTTTCTTTTTTTTAAAAATTTTTTTGTTTCAAATTTATCACACCGGCTTTTGCCTAACATTAAATCTCATTTCACAGAAATCTGTCTCTGTGGGTGAGTTTCTTATCAGGCATGTTGTCTGTGTTGTGCCTAAAGAAGCAGATGTGAGCAGGTGTTGCCTTTCCAGCGAGGTTTAAAAAAAGGAGCTCTCAGCCGTACGTACTGACCTCCTGTAGCTGGAAGAGTTGATAAAAGGGAAGTAAACATGTTCGTGAACAGTCTCAAGAAAATGCTGCGCCTCCCTCTACCTGTCTCCCAGGTGTTACTTCAAAGAAACCACCTACAAATTTCACAGCATTTTGAGATTTGAAGCATCCTGCATGCATTCTCCCGAGTCTGCAAGCATCCTTTGTCTCCCATCATGTTGCACTTGTGCTTCACTGTAGAAGTCTTTTCGTAATCAGTATGTTCTGTTTTTCTCAAAACGTACAACCCACCCACTGTGATTAGGTTAACACCAACTACCCAAACACAACACCACTGATTTGCATGCCCAGAGCAAAGCATGCTGGGATGGAGAAGAGACTTAAAATACAATGCTCTGCGAAAGCAGAAGTGGCCAGAAACATTAGTGGCACTGTCCCCTGTAATTACTGTGAATGTAATTCGGTTAGGGTCTATGCTGCAATTTAATGCAGCCACTCTGTAATATCTTTTTATGAGATTCTGTATAATCTTGTTTTCTCTGCAATCACTACTGCACATATGTCGTTGTTTATTTAATTTGATCATTTCGTGCGTAGATGAAGTTCCCCACCTCTGTGCTGGGAAAACCGAACCGGACTGCAGTGGGGAGTGAATTCCTCGGCGCAGCATTCTTTGCTGTATGGCACTGGACATGCCATACAGCATGTCCAGTGTCAGAATAAAATAATAGTGGAGTCCATTAAGTTCAGCGGTATAATTATTACTTGAAAGACCAGTCAAATAGTTGTCCTTCATTTAATTCATCCCTCTATGTCTCTCTTCACTAAAGCGCCTTTATTTCTGTCAAAGTGACCAAACCTTCAATTTGTCTTTTTTTTTTTTTAAGTGAAGTAGAGAGAGCAATACGTTTGTTTAATAACCTTAAGTTCCTAAAAAAAAAAAATCGGAAATTCATTTTTTATGTACTGAAATTAAATATTTCAAGTGAGAGAAAAGTTTTTGATACATTGTTCATCGTTTTTTGAACAGGTAACAAGTTCAAAGAGCTGTTTAAGTACACCAGGGACAAAATATTAGACCAGCGCAAGGCAGAACACTAGTGAAATATCTTGGTGAGAAGGCAACAAGGGTTGGCAAAATTATTAGAAAATTAAACTAACGAGCCATGGTCTGATTGGCTCGTTAGTTTAAGCCTCTCCTTCTGTTTCTGTTTTGTCTGGAAAGTTATAAAAAAATAGCAAAATGAAGAGTGACTGTTGTTAGCCAGGCATGTGCAGACTTGACCTGGTGGACACTGGCTGATTTTTTTTTCAGACCTTTTGCAGAATTAGATGAGAATGGTGAATATGATTGGTTTCTCACATTGTTGTCTACTGATCACAGAGCTCCCAAATTTGAGGAAATCCAGACCGATTTATCGGTGCCGCCCTAAAAGAAACTCAAGAAAACTCCGGAAAACGTGGAAAAATTGTCAAATAAGTACCAAATACTTATTTATCCCTCTGTAGTTTCCTATTATAAATAAACGTGCATCGAAGAAAAAATTGCCATTGATGTAACACTGAGGATGTAATAAATGAAAAATGTTTTCTTTTAAATCAAACCGATCTAAAGGAAGGCTGGCCTTTATCTGAAACTGGAACATATTAATAAAAAAAATGTTTAGTTCTGCAGTTACGTGATTATTATAATTGATTTTATAGATGTTTGCCATCCATATTTGTGGTGCTGTTCTGTGTTGCTTGAGTATCTTTTCAGTTCAGTTCATTCCTCGTTGAGTGCAAAGGCCAAGTGTGATAAAGAACTGCTTGCAGACGTTGCTGTATTTGGAAGCCAAACATGGAACGCCATGTTTGGCTTCTTGCAGCGAGAACATGAGTTGTAAAGCCAAAGCATTTGCATCATCTGTATTATGTATTACAGATAATGGATTCTGTTCCTGCTCAAATACTCCTCTGCATACAATGTATCTCAGTACCATTTTAGGCTGACAAAACATCAAACTGGACATTACAAATAAATAAAAAATGTCCATGAGACATTTTATGCAAATTTAACATCAATACACAAATGACTGTTGAACTAGGATTTTTTTTTATTTTTTATTTTATTATTATTATTATTTTTTTGCATTCATAGTTTAAAACACTATTCAGTTCTGTATGATTTAAGGCTATTTATGAGTTCTCAAGTTACCAATCTCTGGTCTATTGCATGCAAATCCAAGAAAAACATTGTGGTTGAAAATGTGGAAACTGGCATGAATATTGTTGGAAGGCACTGTGAAGTAATAATAACAACAAAAAAATATTTAAAAGCAAATTAAACATTTACTTTTTCTAGCAGCTTTTAGTTAAGAGCCACTTAGGATTCTTAATGCATGGAAAGAAAGTAGTTCAGCTTGACTTCCTTTATCTTAAATATTAACATTTTTTCAGTCCCTTTGGCAAAACATGGAACATCTTTTTGAGGTAGATCCACTTCCCTATCATCTCTGGGGAATTAGGTTTGTGACATGCCTGGAGTGATTTCTGCTCATGCAAGTAAAGAGCTGACAAGGTCGCAAACCTGTGAGTTTCAGGCCTCTCCCTTCACGTCGCACCTGTGCCATCACCTCTGCCTCCTTTTGTAATTCATACATCCTGTATAAAACTTTATCTAACCCCCCCGCCCCATTTTTATTATTTGCTTTTTACACCAAATCGACAGAGGACTTTTTATTTGCTTGTGTGAAATCAATAGCCATTACCGAAAGGAGAGGGAAAAAGAACATGTTGAAAGGGAGGGAGACAGACTGCTATCCCTGTCAGTCTGACCCTGCCTGACGGCTGTCATCTCCTTAATTGCTTTGCTAATATCATCCCTACTCAGCCTGGATCTAGGTCAGCGGGGCCCCTCTGCTGGAGCTGACTTCAGGCTGTCCTCCTTCGTGATCTCTCCTGCAGTCTGAGTTTTAAATCATTTTTTTCTCTCCATCATTTAGAACCATTTCAGCAAGGAGTAAAACACACCCTGGAAGTATTGGGAATAGACTTTGTGCTCTTTTGAGGTGACCCTGGGTAGACCTAATAGTCATTTAGGCTCCTAAATGTACCGTTGGATTAGAAATTGGTTTGCCATAATTGACCTTTTCATCTCCCTCAGGTGGTGCTAAATGTGAGTTTCCATTTGTCCATCATTCTACTTTCATTGTTTTTAGAGGCAACACATCTAAAGACATGATGTGGTGTTTGTTATAAATATAGGGGAAAAAATATAGTTGACTTATTTTAGCCAGCTGGCCAGCAGTGCTCAGTACCAGCTGCAGCTGTACTCTCCTTCCCTACAAAAAGGAAGGAGAGTAGGAAACTGCAGAGGAAACTGCAGGCAAATAAGGGCGTTTTGTGGCGTTCAAAAAGGACATTAAAAGGTCATACAAATAGGATTGAAGAACATTTTAGGCTTTTACAGTACAAAGTTTTAAAACTTATGCTCTGATAACGGTAGTCAGCAACCTGACTATTGTTTGCGCAATCTCTACAAAGGAAGAATGATTTGTTTTCATTGTCAAGGGTTAAAAAAAACAAACTTGTTATACAATTACCCTAATGTATTTAACATAGGTTCTACGGTAATGTCTTTCACATAAAAAGAAAATCGTCATACTTCACACCTTTAGTTATCATGCCAGTAAGGTAATTTATTCCAATTAGAGTTGTAAGGTACCATGTGTTCTTTAAAATATTTCTCAGCATGATGGAAGTATTACTGTAATTTGTCACAGGAGATATGTATTTAAATAAGTTAGAGCTGTTGGAATCAATTAATTTAGAATCCATAAATGTAATGTAAACATGCTTACTTGTCAGACAAGTGAAATTTGCAGGAGGCGTATTCCTCCGCTCTTAGTGTGAAACCGCTTCACCCTTAATGAGTGTTAATCAGACTTCAAAGTGTCAGTAACCCATAAATCAAATCAGTAAGATATAGGTCATTTAGATAAATATATAGCGTATCATTTTCCAGATTAATTTAGATTTTACAATGTTATTTTATATAAACGTACCCAGGGAAAACTGGAACGCTCTGCCCCTACTTATTTCTGCCAAACGCACCGTGGTGGTACTGCCTACAATCATTTGATGCCTCAGTCATTTGAAATCTGCTTGTGTAACAAAAAAAAAGAGGATAAAACTTAAGTTTTGCTTCCAGCTTTACTTGGAAGTCTTTCTGCTGCTTGTTAAAAAAGTAGCCAACGTAGAGTCTGTCTCCCCGGGGGGACCGGGTGGAGGGGAAGGGGGTGTTCACGGGTGATGGGGATGAAGCACAGAGCAGTTGTTTTCTGCCCTAGTTAAAACTGCAATTTTAATTTTATTGTGAGGTGCGAGTCCTTTTTCAACTTCTTCTCTCCATTTCTTCTAAATTGTTTGTATTTTTGGATACTTCATTCACATCAGAATTCGCACCCACAACAGTGTTGGCAAGTTTCTGACTAGAGCAGCTGTAGGAAATGTTTTCAAGGTTCTGCCTAGATTGGATCATTTCAGTCTGTGTTAAGTTTGGATTCCAAACTTCTTGGTTTCAAACCATAACATTAAATGGGAAGAAACAACTGATGCCAATTGAATATCCCAAACACTGGGAAAGGCCTGCTTATTTTTGCTGTATACTTATCTTTTTACGTGACTTCTTTGCCCTTTAAGCCTCTCCTAAGAATTGCATTAAAAGCAGGCATAACATTATGACTAAAGGGTCGTTGGGATTGATTATCCTTTTATAAAGTTTTGAAATTGAAGTTGATGTGTTTGAAGTAGTGAAGCAAGCATAAATGTCAAAGCGTGCTCTGTAAGATCAGATAAATGTATTCTTTTATTTGAGCAAATTCTTTGCTGGGAAGCATGTTTCACAACTCGCATGAAGAAAATGCAGAACTCCTACAAAGTCTTTATAGATTTAGCCCACTTCGGCACACCCACTTCATGTTGCAAGATAAAGGTTGTGGTGAAAATGTATCAAGAGCAAGCTGCAGAAGTTCCCAACACAGTGCTGCAAGACCTTTTTGGATGAGGAAATTTCTTTTTGCAGAGTATATTTTGGCCTTAAAAGTGCAGTAGAACCCCTTTATACAAAAATATTTTTTTGTTATTTTTTTACATGTTAAAACCGTCACTGTTGTTGCAGTGTAATTTTGGAGCAATGTGTGAAAAAAATTAGCGTCTCTGCCTCCTTCCTGTGGTTTTACTGCCATCTGCAGAAATACACTGCTCCAATTCAGAAACAACCAATCAGAACCAGGACAACTTAAGCCTTCTAAATTGATCAGGGCAGCTTTAAAAACACAGGAGCAAAATTTTATGTTTTATCTCCAACTGTCTTCAGTCACTCTATTTGGCATATAGACTCATGATAAGGTCAGGTCCCTGATCATTAGACTACTAGACCATAAGAAAAACATTACAATTTTAATCATAAACCGCTAAAGTAATTTTGTTAACAATGGAAATAGGCTGTCATAATGGCAGAGTAATGTGTTGTTCAGTTCATCTACCTTTTTTTTCATTTTTGTTTTGAGCAGAAAGCCTAGTCAAAAATGATGTTCCTGATAGCATTGTTGTTTCATATTCTGCCTTCTTGTAAGTTTGAAGATCTGCAACACCATTAGTGTTGCGTGTGAGGTTATTCTTACCAAAAATCATCATGGCTGTTTTTAATTTTGAGTTTGAAAGCCCAGAACACTTGTCTGCAGATGTTTGCTTGTTTTTATACACTGTGATGGCTTTTGGCCATTTTAAACAAGGTAGCAAAGCCCACGGAAGGGATGAGGGGCTAGTAATTGTGTCAGCAGCAGGGCCATGAGCCAGGAACTGTCGAGACCTCAAAGTTTCCCCTGCTTCTGGTTTAATGGAGTATGTGAGGGCCAAGGTGTGTTGCCCTGGCTCTGGCGTATGTTCTGTTTAAATGGCCTCCCATCATTCTTTGATAGGCACAGTGGAACAATAAGGCTAAGGTGGAGCAGCTGGAGAAAGCATTAGTATAAGACCCTTCCTGCTGTTTGCCATTTCAGCCTCTGTCCCCTGTTTGTTTTCATGGAAAATCTTCTTTTTCGTGACATTTTGTGAAAAGATTGACCCCGTTTTATGACCCACATGCAGTCTGAATCTAGGTAAAAATCTACAATTAGTGTCCCAGGTGCAACATTCAACAAGGTGGCAACAAACGAACAGGATACAGTTTTCTAATTACTCCCTCAGAGAGCATTTTTTATAGTTTCTCCATCGCTGGGTGGGTTGTGATCTTGTGTATACTGGCCAACACTTGAGGATTCCAAACACAGTGGAAATGAAGCCTCCCTTCATGGTACAGAGTGAAAGTCCAGCTGTCATGCAGACTGTTTGGTTTCAGGAATCTGACTAGAGGCACTGGGCTTGTGTGTTTGGATGTGATGCTAAGAAATGCCCAGATTTCATATATTCATGGCATATTTGCTTAAAGCCTCATAACCTGGTGATAAGCTTTCGAATGAAAGGGGGGATTTTTTTTCTATTCAGCGCCAAGTCTGTCTGACACCAGCTTGATTTCTTAGAATTTTATTGTTCGTCACCAGACAAATAACTGGTCTTGCGTATAAAAAACCCACATTTTATATAGGATTATTTATCTAAATAGGCTTATTTTATCTTTTCAAGCTTACTGAAGCCTGAGGTGTAACATAGGAGCTTTTTAAGTTGCGATATGGTTACTCGTCTATTTTTGACAAGATATGTGAAGTGTTGTTTTTTTTGCTGGTTCAGCTAAACCCACTGGGAGATAACAGGTGACGGATGCCCACTTTCAAAATATTGGACAGGGATGTATGTGTGTTATTTTTTGTGATTTAGGAAACATCAACAGAGAAGACAAAAAAATGCCCTCCACCTGTCCACTGTCTGTACATATAATATTAAGCAAAGAAAAAATAACCATTATTATTCACCAACACGATATTTTCTGCTGAAAGCTTTAACTGTGAATTTGGAAAAGGGTTAGACTGGGAACGGTGAAGGTTTCTCACCAAATTGCATTGTAATTAGCTTGCGTTGCTAATAAAAGCTCGATCATTGAGCAAATGGAGTAGTAAATCCCTGGTTTTTCAACTTTGAACTGGTGCACTGCTACATTGGGCTTTCAAAGACAGACGACTTGGGTGGCTACTAGTTCTTGTTCCAGTCTGCTGTTCCATTCTTGCACCATATAAATTAGTCATAGCTATTTTGGTGTCAATTTAAACACTTACTGACTAGAGGCACTAGGCTTGGGTTAGGGTTGGCACTAGGCACTTTACATCACTTGTCCCAAGAGATATAAATGTGTTAAACTAAAATATTTACTCTTTGGCGTCTTTGCTGCTATGGCAGAAGTTACTAGTTATAATAAACTCTCATGTATCTTGTTCAACATAAACTGAAGTATTTGTAAATGATGCCTTTACTGCACATTGTATTTGTTTTTGGACTCTGATACTTTTTGTACAGCCTCTCTGTGGCCCTAATGATCCATTCTGGCCACTTTGAGCTGTTTAACAGACTGTGGCTTTGTGTACTAGCAAGATACCAAAATGAAGCAATTTAAACTTTTATATGTTGAATTTATATGCTTTGCTGTAAAAAGTTAAGTGAGGATTTTATTAGCAGTAAACTTAAAACAGCGTCTTGGTACTTTCAGTGGTGACGCATCGGAAAACAAAGTGCTTAAGAAAAATACACTAAGAAAAGTCTTTCATCTCACTTTAATTGAGGATCTTTGTATTTGGTGGAGTTTGCTAAAGTTGTGAGTTAAAGTTCACTCACAGTTTCTTTGTTTTAATGTAACAGAGTGAACTAAATGTAAATTCTTAGATTTAATAAATGAAGGACTTCCTCTTGGTACATGTCAATGTAACCCTGGACTTAATCCACTTAATCCCAAATTTCCTTCTAATCTGCTTATCAGCATATGAATGTGTACAAGTTAGTGAATATGAATGTGTGAATCTAGTGAAAAATGCTTAAATAATTCTATGTGCCTAGAAAAATGACAGATTAAATCCTGTTCAGTTCAAATGTCATTTGGGTGAGTTACAAAGACTTCGTTTATTAAGGTAAACATGTATTTTCTATGTACTTTAACACACAAATTCTACAAATTTACATTTTGCTGGTCTATCTCTCTTTATTACAGAAGTCGTGGATCAGGCAGAGTGAGGACAATTCATTTTGATAATTTTTTTTTTCAGTCACATAATTTTTGTGATCATTTGGAGAAGAAATTCAAACTGAATTATAAGCCCATGTCCACTTACATAAATCCCATAATTTTTGCTGCAAAGAGCAAAAAGTGCCATCATATATAAACCACTTCGAAATCTTGCTATGATGACAGCAGTTCATTGAAATGACTACAGACCAGAAGTCTAACAAAGTGTGCAGGTGTTCTCTACACCATGTTTCATCACTGTTCTCTCTGTACCCAACTATTGGCCGCTCTCAGCTTGACTGTGTTCTTGAATTGATTAGCCACAGCATGTCTGGTTGTGACACTTGAGCCAATCCCTTTCTTATTGGAGCACCATCTGCAGCTTGCAGCTTCAGTGTTTGTCTCGTACTTCCAATCCATTTTAGAAGGGAGTGCCAAAACAATCAAATGGAAGATACTGACATAAAAACTCATGATGCTGAATTTGTGAGTCAATTCTTCCCTTTTGTGCTAAGCTGCGTCTTCGCAGGCAGATTTTTAGATGAGCTTGTAGAGTTGTCTTATTTGAAACGAAAGGCCACAACCTCAAATGAGATGAAATGGTATCTTGCAGAGAGAGCTATACGAGAAATCATATTGAAATAATCTTTTATTTTTTGAACAGCATCATTTATTTATTTACGAGTATACAGTATATGCAGTTTGAATTCAGGACAATCTGATACAGTACTATGCTGTAGAAAAACTCAATTTGACTTTTTCTTTTGTTATAAAATGGTGTATTAAAAGGATTTAATACACAGTAAATTAATAAAACAAAAGCAAAGTAGAACATCATAAGTCCCTCCACTGGCTCCCTGTAGCTCAAAGAATAGATTTTAAAATACTGTTGTTAGTTTATAAATCACTGAACGGTTTAGCACCACAATACATCAAAGATCTGCTGTTGTTGTATCAACCTTCCAGACCTCTCAGGTCTTCTGGTTCTGGTCTGCTTTGCATCCCCAGAACCAGAACCAAGAGAGAAGAAGCAGCTTTCAGCATCTATGCACCAAAACTTTGGAACAAACTTCCAGAAAACTGTAAAACAGCGGAAACCCTGACTTCTTTTAAATCGCAATTAAAAACACACCTGTTTAGAATTGTTTTTGAAATGTAATATGTAACAATGTATTGTCTATTATATGTTGCATGACTTTGTGTTCTTGTGTTTATGATGTAAAGCACTTTGAAATGCCTTGCTGAAATGTGCTATACAAATAAAAATTGATTGATTGATTGATTGATTGAAGTATGTTATGTGAAACCAATAAAAAAAAAAAAAACATCAAGTCAATGGAAGAAACTCCGTCTTAAGTCATCACTATTCAGTCATTTCTCTGGAAAGTATCATGAAATTACAAATCTACCAAAACACAGCTTTAGTATGTTTTGGTAGAAAAATTGAGTAAGAATCAATTTTGAGTAAGAAATTGATTGCAAAATTGAGTAAGAATCGTAGATCAACAAAGCTGGTAAAGAATTGTAAGAGTCCAGACTATTGTCTCAAGGCAGCAGAATTAAATGGACAGCTCACTTTTAAGATGTTTATATGGATAATACTTTAAAAGTTGCGTATATTTTACCTTACATGCCACATTGATGCACTGCTCTGTGCTGGCCTCTTAATCTAAACAGAAAAAATCAAATGAAGTTAGGTTGTAATATGACAAAACATGAGACGGTTTAAGAGAGATGAATAGTTTTACAAGACACTGTACAGAGATGTGAATCTGTGAATCCACCTTTTACCCACTTTCCCCCTCCAGCTGTTTGATCAGATATTAACTTAAAAAAATGAAATTGGCAATGAAGGACTCGCATTCTCTGAAAACAATTGCACTTTTTAAAAACCAAAACATGTGCTGTGTTCATTGGATAACTTCTGGCTCAAAACTACTTTAAACCAAAGAATAAATTATTGCAGTTTAAAAAAAAAAAATTCTTTAGAATTGTTTGATGAATTCAGATGAAGACATTTTCTCTGTTAACATTTCTATTGGCCAGTTGATCAATATTCAGCTTTCTAAACTAGCATCATCCAGCATATACCCTTTTCTTTTTTATCATACACATCAGTACATTGTTTCAAACATGCAGCATTTCTAAATGTATAATTTTAATAGAAAGCAGCTGCAGCCCATCTTATGACATAATATCTCCTGCTGGTTGGGGGTGTCAGGAGGCAATGTGTTTTCTTTCTCAAGTCAAATGCCTGAACAGGGAGCTCAAGGAGGAGACAAGGCCTGAAGTGAAAATAACCTAAATATAACATGCACCTCTGTACTGAGACAGTACAATAAAATATCAGGATTGCAACCATTCGGATTACTAGCATTGCTTTCAGTAAGCTGTCTTGAGTGTACCTACAGAACCCATCTGACATTTCCTGATGGGAACCACCTGTACTTTCTTCAATACCTCCACACATCCTTACCAGAAGGATGTGTGGAAGTTTATGGTAAAATTATGGTAATTTTACCCAAATAGCACACCGGAGTAGCCGGTCCACAACTTTATTTTTATACATTACATTCGATTTGATTGAAGCAATTGGAAACTTGGTACTAATTTTCCCTGGAAGTGAACAATATATTAGCTGACAAACAGGATGGGATTTAAATTTTTTTTTCCTGATTAGTTCTAAAATTGATTTCTAAGATGACTAAAAATCAGTTGGGTTAATAAATCCCAAATGCCCCTCTTTTCTTTCCTCGGTAAAGATGGGCCTGAGACTTCATGCCACTTCCTTAGTCTTCTTGTCTTCATCTTAAATTGTTAGTAATTAAGATTTTTTGAAAGCTGCGCTCATTTACGACGAGTTAAGTATCACCATTTAACGTTGTTTGCACTAATGTCCCAAAGTTAATTTTCAGTTCTATTGAACAGAGGCCTTTTTAGGCAATAAGATACTTCTCCTTGTCCATCAGGCCTTTGGATCTAAAGAACAAACATGCATCCCTATTCATGCTATTTTTAGCTTGTCTAAAAATAACTTATCTCTTGTGTTCCACTTGAAGATATACAGCTTTCACTACAGCTTCTTATCGGGCCATAATGCACTGGTTTATGCATTAAACCAATTATTCATCCAAATTATTAATAATTTAGGATTTCTCACTAGAATGTCAGTGCAGTATTTGTATTGTTGTTCCTGATGGGTAAATTATTCAAACTGCAGATACTTTTATTTAAGTGTTTTCCTCCCCCTGCTCATGATCTGAGTTTTTGTCTCTCAGGTGGCGTATGATTTTCCCTGTTTGATGCTACAGTATGAGTGTTTTGTGAGTCAGTCTAATCTTGATATAATGAGAGTGCGGCAGTTTAATGATGAGACAAGCTAACTCCATTGTACAACAATTCAACAACTCCCTTTACTTTAAGGTAAAACTCAAATGTATGTCCTGGGCTCAGCTGACATGGCAACTAGATGAGTTCTTGAGTTTCCTTTGACAACAAATATTGAGCTGCTTTTACATCATGGAGTCTTGTGACATGTTTTACACACTGCTTACGACCCTAAACAGCCATTCAAAGGGGTCTTTATCACAGATAAGATAAAGATTGCATTAATTCAACAAGTTAAAACTAAATGGTTTTTGACGGGGCCGATGCTGCTATACACAGCGAATACATCTACTCACTTATGTTCCAGATATTTCATGCTTTCCTGGTGTTTAAAAATCCTGATAAAAGTAATAGAGCATGTTAAAATAATTTAGACATTTCTGCATTCTAAACTGGTGCTACTCAAAGTCAAGGTCCTGATGAATCTTTCATCGTCACCTTGAATCCCTGAGATGGGAATCGGTGCGGCAGTTTTAATAATAAAACAATTTCATCCATGCAGTGACCCTCTAATTTTTGAATTCACTGTCACTTATGACCCAGACGGAGAACTGAAGAGGATGTAATATTTAATAAATGAGCAACAGGATAGTTCCTTTTTCAGATAGTCTACAGGTCATGTTAGATAGATGTGTCTCAAGTTATATTTTATGAGTGGGCTAATTAAAATGTCCAGTCATTTTTTTTTTATGGCCGTGGCAGGAAACTTTATGACCTCCTTGGCGGCGTAGTGGGGCAGAGATGCTGAGGAAGGGCGAGCGTATACCTTCATTACATAAGTGTTCTCTTTTCATTTTCTGACAGCGCAGAAATAACTCAAAATATTTGCATTGTAAATTCTGCACGTTACTTGAGGTTTTAAATATTTTGTTGCAAAAAGTATTTGCCGATGTTGGACGAATCGGAATGATGAAATTAGTTGAAAAGTATGTGTCTGACATGAAGTAGGCTTAAAGGGTTTAAATCGACAATCGTGCCTCACTCCAAAGGAATTTATGAACGGATGTTTCACAGTGATGACCCACCTTAGGAGTTGCTGGCCAAACAAAATTGCTCCCAACAACTGATGACTAATCCAGGTGGCCAGGAAAAACCCAAAACAACCAAAGACTAGGAATTTATTCAGCAGTGAGAGAGAAAGAATTGAAATGACATCCATAAGGTATTTCAACAGCAAGAGCAAAAAGGTACTCCTGACAACCCAAGAACACACTTTAGATTTTCCCAAAAACAAAACCTCAGTCCACAGAATGTTTTCCAAGTCGTATTGTGATTGGAGGAGACTGAACTGGTGGGTGTCTCATTATGTCAGGTGAAAAACTAAGTCGGTACGCATTTCACTTGAACAACATCAAGCATGATGTTGTATTTAAATGAGTTTGTTCTCGAATTACTATTTTCTTGCTTGTTTTGACAAGAGCAGTAGACTTGTCCATCCTTGCTCATAGCAGCTGTTTTTTTGTTTTCCAAGGTTGGGATTTGATATGAGATTCACTAGACAATTTTCAGTTTATTACTGCTGTGTCCAGGTAGTCCCTGATAAGATTATCCAATGTCTATGAATCATTGCAGCGTGGCGTCTGAGGCGCTGGTCAGTGGCTCGGCTTGTATATCCAGGGTTGTTCACCGGAGCGGGACCGTGCTCTTGTTTTATAAACAGCATTTTACAGAAACTGGCCCTGACTAGTTACACAGGGCTGCTGTGATGACATGCCTATTCTGTACTGATATTGGCTTTGAGCCGGACACGCGGCGTGTTTGTGTACATGCCTGTGACTGGGTCTTTGCCCCAAACGTGTTTTCCACTGATAGATTTAGGTGACCAGTGTGCTCTAGGCAAAGACTCGGCTCCCTTTCTTGTCTTGTATTTTAAAGACATTGTTTTTTATTATTATTTTATTAACCTTTTCTTAACCTTTTTGTGAAAAATAAAAAAAAGGTGCATAGCAGAGCTCTGATTGCATCTTCATTCTCCAGAGCCTCAGCAGAAACGGAATTAACTTTTTATTTTACTGTAAGATTTTATTGTGCATTGTTGACTTTGACTAATGGATTTCCCTACCATCAAACATGTACGCATGGGATACCTGAATACAGTAAAAGTTATTAATTATTTATCACTTCACTGGATATGATCTAATCGATATAAAAAACTGTAGCAACACTATCAACAATACCTGTGAAATCCCACTGGAGCGAGGTATATAAGTGCTATTTGAGGTAACATGTTTTTTTTTTGTTTTTTTTTGGTTTTGAGCCAGTTTGTCAGCCAATAAGAAACAGAACCATTCATGCACTCCTTTGGTGTTAGCTTTCTGACAGTGAGGCGGATCAGTTGTTTTTGTACTGGTGTGTGAAGCGTAGATTGACTGATAGTTGGACATCAGATTGGTGTCCATGTTTTCATAAAGCTATTAGTCTATATTGTGCCTCTACAAATCAGATCCTAAGAGATGAAAATGTTGCTCATCTAGTCTGTGTGGGTTTCTGTCAAGTTAAACTGACTGAGATCAATATGTTTCTTTGTGATTCTTGTTAGTGCATCCTTCTCAACCCTTACCCCGTAAAAGTGCCAAGAAAGCTTTCTCTTCGCATCCCGAAGGTTTGGAGCGGTGCGTCTTCCCAGAATCCAGTCATCCGTGATTGCTTAGGAACCCCGCGCAACACCCTCCGGCCTTCTTCCTCCTGCGTGATTAGCTGCGAGATCTCTTCCAAGATAGACGGTTCAAACGTCCTTGACTGGTTTGCAATAAGCGCTGCCGTACTCTCCCTCTATCTTGCATTTTAAATCACTGCTTTCTGTTTGATGGCAGGCAATTACTTGAGATTGTTTCTCCTTTGTTGTACAAGCTTCCTGGCACAGCGCCCCTTTTCTTCTTGGAAGCTAGTGTCCTGTTTTTTTTTCTCATCTTGACAGTCGCACAAAGCCTCAAGTTGAGCATGATCTAACTTGGCAATCGCAAAGATTGATAGCTTTATGAGTAAATAACTTCATAGGTATCGGCAGTTCCTTTGAATTGGCTTACATTGCTGTTTGTTATCTTCAGCCCATCTGAAAGAGTAATTATTGTTTGTGTAGGAGATTGGGTGTCTTGCACACAACTGCCCGTCATATTGTACAGTTTGTTTACTACTTTTTGTTATGGGGCTGTCATTAGAGAGGCCTACCATCAGAGCTTATTAGGGTTCCTTTTAGATGCTGTTGCTTTTTAGCTGATTTCCTATTTGTGTGGCCAATATGGCAAGAATGTACTGTATCCAATTAGTCTCGGATACCGCATTAGGTCATTGGTTGGGTTAGATTAGAAAAAAACTAGAATGAAATGTGAGTTGTTAAAAAGGAAGGGGGTTTTAGAGAGAAGGCTAAAGCCCTCTGCGACTTTTGGTTGGTTGTTGTAGGAAGCTGTATGTTTTGTTGCAGATTGAGATCTAACCATGGTTCATTATAGCTTTATGAAGAAAACTGATAACAGGAAGGCTAAGTGGAACACAAAAATAATGTTGTGTTTTATCCTTTCAGCTTTCTGTGTTTTGTTATTAAGTCTGCTGGATTTGAAAGCTAGTTTTAGTGAAGTTAACTTGTATGAGATGCCATATATTAAAGCTGTGATAATTTGGTCCTAGTTTTAAAATAATAGCAAAACATAATTTTATAATGCCTGCTCTCTCACATGTCACTTATACTCCTAATATTAATAATGTCGATTTCAACCAATTCCAATTTCTCTTCAAAATTGGAATTGGTTGAAATCGACATTGGCAAGTCAAGAGTCAAAATAAGAAAAAAATGCTAAAAATGTTGAGCAGTTTATCTCTAAATATACTGAATATGACTTTAGGCATTAGGCAAATCAGTTTATATTTCACATGAATGGCAAGGTTTAACCTGTAGCTTTTTCTCACTTTCAGCTATCCGACAGAAAATAGAAATGTAAACTAAAAGAGGTAGCAGTTTGAGCACCTCCATCCTGAACGGCAGAGATGTGACAGAGCAGGACTGAGTGACGGCTGAATGAGATGCGTGAATAGCCAGAAGAGAATGACCTTGGCATTCATATCAGAAGGTGCGGGCAATAATCAAGAGCAGTCTGGGCCCTGATAACGGTGCTGCAAACAATGAGCTTTACTTATGAATAGAGTCTATGAGTTCTTTTTCAGGCCCTTTTGTTATTCTTCCTTTTTGTTGTTTGGGTCTGGGTATGTTTCCGACGCTTTAACACAACTCCAGCTGAAAGGGCTGGTTGGTCATTAAAATAAATGGTTGCTTCTGCACCACCTCTAATAACATTCCCCACAAAAGGTGCTCCTATAGTGTTTATTTATACCTATAAAGTAATATTTGCACTCCAATATGGTTGGTGCTCGCTTCGGGAAGAAAATAATTCAACATTAACACCTCTCAGCTGTTTGAAAAAGCAGGACAAGGCGGTTGCTTTAGGTTCTGGCAGTACTCGGCGGGAAAAACCCAAACGACCGCTTTTGGACTTTTCTGACTTATTGGACTTGTTGTACCTGCGACTTTTGTTTGGTATTCTGAAAGCAAGCTTGGATAAAGTCAACGGCAGGAATATAGACATCACAACGCTCTGCAGGGTTAGCAGTCACCCCAACAGTCTGTGACATTCAGCAGCTTGAAATGGCATTTATGACATTCACTGAGTGAGAGTAATATATTCACCTCTGTTGGTTCATCAAGCCCCCACCAGAATAGACAGCTGCTATAAAGGCTATGTGCACCACGTATTCTCACCCTGTCAACAGCTTTCTGTAGCCAGGCTGCCTGATTTTATCACCTTAGAATGGAGTGAAAAGTAAGCGATACATGGCTCATGCTTTTTTAGAGATGCCGCTATGAGGTGTGCTTTGTTTTTTTTGTTTTTTTATGTCTTTTACATGTCATGCATGCCGATTTTCACACCATCTTGGGCTATTTTTTTTTCTTTTTCTTTTTTCTCCCAACCATTGCACTCGAGCATGGTAGAGTGGCTTTAACCCACACACAAATGTGGGAAGATGTGACGGAAGGCTATTACTTTCTGACATATTGCAGTGGCTGTGTCATATAACATTTAATTCAGATGATGGACATTGAGGCGTGACTTCATTCAGCTTGTCACACAGAGCATTCCTTTAAATTTTTTTTTGTTCCTCACGCTATATTAGATGACAAAATGACTCTGTGTCTTTCACAGTGTTGTCGATGCCAGAATTTTCATTTATCATCTCCACCTAGTGAGAGGCTGTCAACGCTACCTCCTCCACCTCAATTTCTCTCCACATTTGTAATCACTTAAACAGATGAAAATAAAAAGAATGAAAAATTCTTTTTATTTAGTAGCATAATAATTCTGCACAATGATAGTTTCTCCATAATTTTACACATTTAGTCTCCTAACATTCATGTCTAGCATTCATGTTTTAAGATTTATTGAAATTGTGGATTAACTTGGAGAACTGTAGTTGGTGGTTAATAAAAGCAATCATCAAAAATAAGACTTTTCTAATAACAGCGCACACAATGTAACGTGATAAAGTGCTAAAAGCCTAACACTATGAGTAGGTTTGTAAGGAATCGTATGTCTGGTACAACTTAGACTTTTCCAGTATGGTTTTACATTTATAACCGTTACAGCATGACATTTCATAAGCTTTAGAACTGATTCCTCCTATAAAAAGTCATTTATTACTAGTTGCAATAGATTGGAATACCCCACCCAAACTTTTCTTTGAGTATGTAATCCATCACGCTGAACATTTCATTGCCTTTAGTATTTGTCAAAGTTACAACTCCATTCCTGCTGCCCTTCACCTTAATTTATTACTCCCTTTCAACTCTGGCTTAGGACTTTTAACCACTCATTGATTTCTATGCTTCACTTTATTATTCTGTGAGGCTAAAATCTAGGAACCAGCTTCATTTCTACAAGGTTTTCTTCATCCACTCATGCACAACTTGCATTGCTGCTTCTTTCTTTTCTCGAATTAATGCCAGCTGCTAAACATCTGATTTATTTATTTTATTTTAACTTAATTATTTCTTTCTTTTTTTGGTCTTGCTTTTGATGCTGACATCATCTAAACACTAACATCTCTGCCACCTTCAGCATTAATGGTAAAGCAGTTTACATTAATGCTGCTGTGTGTTTAATGATCCTCTAATGTCTGACATTTCAGTCTTTGGGATGCCCAGTGCTACTTTTTAAATCCACAGACAATTTTTTTTCCCAACAACCTCCAGCACACAGTTTCCTACCATTTTTTTTCTGATCCATTTGTGAATTCATTTTTCTTTTTCAAAGCCCATTTTTTAAACGCCTTGCGTTGTGTGTCCTTGACGAGGAGAGTTTTCAGAATGCTTTCTTCTTTAACTGAATTGATCACACGACGACAGCACGGTTTTTAAGAAATGCCAAGAGATTTTTACTTTTCCTTTGCAGGAAGGGTTTTGTTGAGTTGAAATGAAGACGGGTGTGTGGCTTCATTGATAATTAAATGTGACTTAAAACCTTTTTGTGCAAAGTGACATGTAGCCACTGTGAATAAAAGTATATTGACACTTGTAACGTTTTAAAAAAAAAGTACATTTGGCTACATTTGTTGGAACCACTGTTAAAGATGTACAAGACTAAATGTATGTTCTTTTGAGGGCATTTATTTAATCGGGATTAAATAAATGTTTTTAACCAAATCCACCACAGCACAATTATGAAAACTCCTGCTGAGAATAATTTATACAACCCATTTTTTCTTAATAGTGCCGCCTTCTCCTATAACATCCAACAAGTGGGAACATTCAGACAGGGGAGTCTTTGGGCAAAATAGAGATTATGCAGAGGAATTATTGGTCCTGATTTATCTTTTTTTCTATTTTCTCTTCACTCCAGCACACAGGTTTTCAGTAGGAGTTAGGTCTGTAAATAGAGATGGACATGGGAAAAAAATTAGATTTTTGTGTCTGTTTGCTCAGACAATTTCGGCTGTCCATATTAATGGATATCCATGTATATGTATAGCCTGGTAAAAAAAAAAAAACCTATTGTGAAACGATTGCTTGATGGACTCTGAAGTTATATAACCTGATTTTAACAAATCACCAATATTTGTCGGTGATGCATGTAATGCACCACTTTGATTGTGAAAAAAGCTACGTTATGAAGCTTACCTAAAATAATGTACCATGTAAAGGGAGACATTTTGAGCCGAACAACATCTTTAGCAGCAATAAAATATCGTAATCTTTCCTCTTGTACTGACTTTAGTTGTTTGGAATCGTGGCCAAAATGAATGAAATAGCTCTGTTCACTTCCTCTGCTGACCTTGCCAAACTAGAGCCGCATACAGTCATATTACAATCATAAAGCAGCACAGAAAATCAATAACTCCTCCCGTTCGCTTATTAGATGGAAGGAAATTAATCCTGAGAAATTTATCTCATCGGGAGAAATCCCAGACGGAGCACTGAAAGAAGATGAGAATTGAGAAGACCTGCGTGAGATGGCAACGGCCAAGTTGATATGTTTGGTGTTTGAACAATTAAAATTGGGATTTCTCAGCGTTTTTAGAGAGGGTTTCAAGTATTCAGAGTCTAGCTACTCATGGCTGGGAGCCCTGATAACGGGGTATGCACTGTAAGATATATCAAACACTTTTTCAGTACTTTGCACAGTTTTTCAAATTTTTCAATCCCAGCTAAATTGTCAGTATCTATCATTAAGAGAGAAATCACTTATTAGTTTAGAGGCAATTAGGCAAAGTCAACTCATGAATGATGTTGGCACAATAAACAACCTAAAGAAAGACACTCGATCTCTGGGGAAAGATGATGGATGATGCCGCCCTTCACGACTTCTAAGGAGAGATGATAGTTTTCTCTCCACTGCCAACAACTGCTGCTGCTGGTGGTCCCCTGCTGTGGCTCAAGGACATCCCTACACCATACTATGTCCACGTTTTTCCCACATAGCCTCCAGCCAGAACACCCTGTGATGAGTGAACTCCCACATTTAATCAACACGATAATGGCTGCTGAGACCTGGGGTGAGAAAAAATTATTAGAAACAAAGTGAAATGGGAAATTTCTCCAATGTTCCTGGCTTTATTAAGCTACATAGTAGAAAAAAACAAAAACAAAATTGTGCTGTCGCGGACTGGAGGACCAAGTGTGAACAAGCATAGTCGAAAGAACTAGATTGGACTAGCAGCTCAAGAGAAAGTAGATTATTGTATTTGCAATTCTCGCATAGATCTGCACTCCCCACAGCCTCTACATTGTGGTCCTCCACCAGAGGATTGAGAATGCGTGTAGCATAGGGTCCGCAGAGGCTTCTCAACACTGCTGTGCATTTTACCGCTTGTAAAGCAATCATTTCCATCTCAGGCTACCCCCTTCTGCATCTGGGGCTGCTGAGTCAGCTCACCTTCATATGGAGAGTGGCTCCCTGAACCGAGACGATATTGATTTACCTCCGTTTGTAAGGGGGAAATGTTCCCAAACCTCTTAGGCCAATTTTGCTGTGCTGCACAGTTGGGAAGGCCATTGGGCATTGGATATAAAGAGGGGAAACA
This sequence comes from Poeciliopsis prolifica, assembly GCF_027474105.1. Taxonomy (NCBI): domain Eukaryota; kingdom Metazoa; phylum Chordata; class Actinopteri; order Cyprinodontiformes; family Poeciliidae; genus Poeciliopsis; species Poeciliopsis prolifica. The sequence goes on from NW_026562395.1 coordinate 3,494,780, forward strand.
AAACGTCAACATTACCACCTTATACATGAACACACAGGCAGTCCAGGTGGGCATTTAGGGGAAAAACTGAAAATGGAGAAAAAAGCCTACACCTACAGACAGTAAATGTATCAATACATTTACTATATACATATACTATACTCCTCCCTACTTGTATTGATACAAGTAGGGAGGTGAATGTCAGTGAGACACTGACAGTAAAAGCTGCAAGAAAGTGGGAAAGCAACTGAACAAAAACAGACTAGAAATCGTTTGCTCAGAAAAGCCTTGATTTTAGATGCAACATTCACATGTCAGGGTTTGAATAAGGATGAATTCAGCCTTGCATGTATGAACCAAATGCATATGAACTGTTCAAGGAGCTGCTTCGACGTTGTTGGAAATGATTCAGTAAACTTTGCAACTGTCTAAATCTCCATTTTCCATTGGAAAATTTGTGCCATAAGCTGTATGTACACTTGACAAATCTGCAGCAGCTACCCAACACTATGTCATGATAATATGGTTGAAAATCTCTGAGTTATGTTTGAGACAGTCTGTTTAATCTGTCAAAATGAACTGAGTTGGGTTTGAATCCAAGCAAAGGTCCAACTATGTACCACTAAAGTTTGTAGCTTTAGCAGCTACAAACTATAGTAATTGTTTTGACAGAAAAAATTGCAGCTAAGCATTAGAGCACTATTTGCTAATTTGTAATGATTTTGTTATGTTGTAGACATATCTGTTGTAATAGGAAAGTGGGTCAATTTTGATTGAAATTTTATGTATCAAATTGCTCAAATTTAAAAATCTCAGTATTCTGTTTCGACTTTTTAAAAGGGGATTCTAACGCTCTTTCCAGTTGAAGGACATTACAGTGAGCACATATTGCACAAAGACGAATAGAGAACAGACATTGCATTACTCAATTTGATGCTATGCAATGTATCTTTTTATAAAATGGAAGAACCTACGCATCCCAAATATTGAAGCACTATCTGCATTACACTTTTGAACATCTCTTTTGTTTATCTCATAGTTCATAATTTCCTCTGGTGTTTTAATTTTACAACACAGCTTAGTATAAACTCTGTCACCATGATTCCAATTAAGAAAAACAAACTATACAGATCTAGTGTATGATTGCTCATTCCAGACAAAATTTTTGAATTTTAAAGCAAAGAAAAAACTTTTTAGGGAAAAACTGAAATCTTTTATCTCGTGTAGATTCTTTATAACTGATCTAAGATCAATTTTACTGATGCAAACCAAAATATAAAAAATTAAAAGATTAAATGCTCCCTTTCTCTACTAGCTACCACAGGTGCATTACCTATAATAAAAACCCATCTACTCTGAGAATTTGAATGCAGCCTCTTTGAGAACAAATACAAATTGTGAAATTCCACTGAGGCACATTTTGATGAAATTAGAGAACCTGTGGCTCAAGGTGGTATGACCAGGACTATTTTTCCCCATATGTTCATGACAGATTTGGGAGCATATTCATGTATTCAATTCCCACACACGCGCGCACACACACACACTCTCTCTCTCTGATTCAGCCAAACCACATTTAACTAGAGCACACTTTCACTTCAGTGTGGGCTCGGGCCAGTGAGCTACATCATTGCTTCATTTGGATCAAACTCCAAAGCTCAGGAGTCATTTATCTACATACTGGCCGTGTGTCTAACCTTCAGGCATCCCACTCTCCGCCACTAGCAGAAATCAATGACTGGGTATAAGACAAAAAAGAATCCTCTGGCGTCTTAATTCATACAATAGAGATTTGAATAATTTATTTGTTACTCATTGGGTGCAGACACTTTATGAAATAGAGTGCTGAGATTGCAGGCTGCATTAGTTTTCTTAAATCTTTTTTTTTTCATGCTCAGAGAAAGAAAGAAAGTGGAGGCCTTGAAACAAGTGTTCTTGTTTACTGGAGCAGACAAATTCAGAATTTTCCTTTCACGACAAAACAAAAATCACCAAAACAACATCTTTTGTTTCTTAGAAGTAGATGTTCTAGGGGGTGTAGAAGCACGCTACATGTGCATTTATTTATTTGTAAATTTTGTCAGTTTCTATATCCAACCCGGACCTTCACAGGTCTATAACAAGTCTCTGGTGGCCCCTAACTTTCACAGTGCCCTCTTCTCACTTTTGTTTTTTCATCTGCTTTGAGAGAAGCACCATGGTGATTGCCAAAAGAAGAACTTGCTTGTATAAAAGTGTCAGGGAGATTTAGACAGTTGCAAAATTCGTAAGGCAGCAGTTTGCTATCATCAGCTTCTGTCTGTGTTTAAGCCTGGAGTTTCCCCAAAGCTTTCTCTAGTATCGATACTTGTAAGTTTTCAGCCTGTGTGTGCCTCCCCTGAGCAGCAGATATTACTGTTGACCATTCACTGTTTTCACTCCTGCATTCCCTTTCTTGGGAGTTTATTACACACACTCACATCTATAAGTACACCGCACTCTGCGGGTATCCTGCCATCCTGTCTTCCCTCCTCCTGTGACTCTGTCTAGCTGCTGGTGTTTGAGTGACAGCTCTTGGTCCATCTGGATATCCATGGTTACAGCCCAGAGATCTCTGTCGGGGGATCCAGACGCGTCAGCGCTCTCTGGATCCTGAAATCAGAGAAGGATGGCTCTCAGCTCCGGTAGTCTATTCTGCTGCTTTAGCTTAAAAAGGCCCATTCTCAACGTTTTTCCCCAGCATAAAATCGAGCTAAACACGTCTAGTTATCAGTTAGTCTTTAGGAAACGGGAGAAGTGAAGTGAAAATAAACTGAAACGTAAAGGTAATTTCCACCATATGAACCTTTTCACAAACCATGGTAGTTTCCTGGGGCCATTATTACCTTCTCTCTCCCTTCCTCAATCCTGTGTATTTCCACTCCATTTATCCAGGATGAAAACTACTTATCAAGGTAGAAATTTACCCCTCAAAAGTTGCCTGGTAGGAAGGTAGTGCTTTTTCACTCATCAGGAATGCTTGCATGTTGTTGTCGAGGGAGTCTTAAGCACTGCACGTTTTTTTTTTCATTTTCTCCAACCTTATAATTCAATCATTTTTCTTATAATCTAATCAACAGCTCAAAGTTTATAGAAATTTACATTTGAAGTAGAATTTTAGAGTTTTAATTTAAGAGTTGTATTCTCCATTTTTAAACACCAATGGTGAAAATGGCTTCTTCAGTCAACAACAACTTCCACACTGAATGTTGTCAACATGAATTCTTAAGTATGGCACATTCACTGTTGAGAGGAAAATACTTTCAGTTTCCAAATGCCAGTTATCAATCTCAGCTGGTAAAATATTTAAAATTGGCTGCTAGTCTGAGATATACCTTTAAAAATGTATGTAACTTTAACAAGAGGTATATTTTTAAAACAGATAATTGAAAAAATCAAGCTCCTCTGCCTTTGTACAGTGGTAACTGTAAACAACCAGCAGGTTTTCCTGTAATAATGAATTGTTTCTCCATCATTAGCACATTTAGCAGCAAGTACATGAGGATGATTGTCAGTGCTAAAACCCTCCTCCTGCCTGTGACTGGTTGTTTTTGATCAGATGTGCATTTCTTCTTTTCAGCCATCCTTTTCACAGAGCACGCTGTCACCACATGGTGAGAGTTTCAACAAATATGTAAAAAAAAAAAAAAAAACTTTTTCACAGAAGTTGCATACTGCACCTTTAATGATTTGTTTTCTTCTTTTCTGTTTGTTTTTGTTTTATTTGTACTAACTGATGATCCATGAATGATGATGACGGATTTCAAGTCGATGGTTTTTAAGGACGGCTGCACGTGTTGTTGTTGAATCTCATGCAGTCGGCGTCGCTAAGGCTCTCCCAAAGGGAGTCTACCAGTAACATCAGATCAGGTGTCTGTCCGTCCCCAGAGCCGCACCAACATCGCCTCTGCTTTGACAGGGACATGCATGACAGCTATGATGCCAATACTGCTTGTCGTTCCAATCCCTGAAGCTCCCCGAATGATGGATCGAGACAGGGGGGGAAAAAGGAAGGCTGATGAAGAGGAGGGAGGGGGATGTGGGGGTGTTTGGACCGCCTCAGGCTCAGGCCATTAAAGGCGGTAGCAGTGCTGCTGGAGTATGTGTGCGAGCTCTCAAGCAGCTAATGAGAATATTTAACATTTGCTGAGTCCACAGTGTGTTGAAAGTCATTCATCACTTCACTGATTCAGTTCTTGCTAGTTGAGCATGTTGATTATGCAAGATGCATGCCTTTAGGCCTGAGGATGAGTTTAGGAAGGTGTGTTTAGTGGAGAGAAATAGTCCAAGAGGAACGGCGCTCCAGTTTTCAATCAAGATCTAAAACCTGCTCAGATTTGGAAATTGCTGGTGGTTCATCTTGGCTCCTCATCATCCATACCCTTTGAAAACAGAACTTGTAACTGAATTAGTTTTGTCAATCTTTGAGACGTAATACTAACCTTGAATGTTTACAGGCTTCTGTAGTCTTTGAGAAAATATAGGGGGGCAAGAAGTAAATCAAAGGACTTGAAAGTTTTTGAAACACAAATGATCTGAAAATAGCACAAGGTCCGCTGTTTTGAGAATTTGTTTATGAGAAGAAAATGAGCTTGAATTGAGAGATCCCAGTAGAACCCTGAAACTGAACCAGACCCACATATCATTTGAAAGGTGCTAGCAACACCTTCAGAGAGGTGATGCCTAACTTAGCTGCAGAGAGAAACCTGACAGACATCAACTTCACAGCTAATAACTAACATTTTAACAGTTTGGGGGGTTTGAGGCATCCTCTCTTTTGCGAAGCTGTGATGAATGTAGTCCAGCTGTCTCTCCTAAAGATGCTTTCACCTGATACGCTAGTGCAGCTAAAAAATAAAGATTTATTCTGTCTTTCAACTTAAAGTTTGGGTGAAGCAGTAATGAGAATATGTTCAGACTTTGCTACTCTGCTGAAAAGGGTTTATCTGCGTTCTCGAAAACATAAATAATGAAAAAGATTTTCCAAATACTTCAAATTAGCTTTAAAAACACAGAAAAATAAGGAATCTTTTTGTGTGCTCAGTTGTGTGAATTTTGACTGCGGTGTGTACCTGAGTACGTGAAATGACAGTTCTGACTAGTTGGTCTCGCCGCTTAGTACTAAACGTAAAAGGCAGCTTTGACTCACCGCTGGGATAGCCTGCTGATAGAGCGCCAGATGTCGGCGCAATGGGAGGACAAAAGCCCAGGAGGGTAGAGAATCTGTTCTGCCATGATAAGCACTATCAGTGGTTTATCTGTTAATCCTGGTTGTCTCAGTGGAAACTTTGAAAAGCCACCAAGTGCAAAATGGACTAAAACGGGGATCCTAGAGCTGTCAGTCAGTGTGCCACTGCACAAAGTGAAGTGACAAAGTTGAGTGCATTACTCTTTTGACCTTTTGGAACTCCAGTTCTGAGGACTGCCATGATGTTGAGGACAGATGCATTTGTTAGACGACGGCAGAAAGGTTTGCTCGGGAAATGTCTGGAATGTAGATGAATAGCTGGTGTGTAGGGAGTTTAGAACATTTTGTATCCGGACTATTTTCAATAAATACAGCTGTATTATCAATGCTATGCCGTTGTTAAAATGTGGATACAAAGGTTGGACCTTACCCAGGTTTCTGAAGGTTTTTTTTTTTTTTTCACTGTTTCATTCAGTCTCATCTCACCCACACATAGAATAAACTTAAACAGATATAATTTAATACATGAGATAGTTTTTTCTTGACAATAAGCAGCACTATCTCATTTAGTTTGACTTGTATCAGGGTGGAAGTTAAAGGTATATTAATAAAATGGCTTCAAGATTTTCAGAATATTTTAAGATTGTGATAAACAGACAAGAAAGATTAAGTAAGATATGTATTCACTGTTGGATTTATTCACAAAGATTCTCAATGCTGGATGTATTCATTTGAACAAAGCGTATGCTGCATAAATTACTTTTGTTTTTTTTTAAAGACAGATATGCTTGTTGTACATCATGTACGCATAAAACATCAGTTTCCAAAGAAAAAATTAGAAATTTTGTAACTCGCTACCCAATTCTTTCATGATTATTGTAGATGCTAATGGTTGTCAGCAGGAATGATATCCTATAGCCGTCTGCATCACAGCAGACCTGTTACAACCTCTGGCTGTTTTACAGCGGTCTCATGAAGGGGATGCTCAGGGTTGTCCATAATTAGAGGTAAACATCGGTAGCACTCCTTCAGAAAAGTGACTGGAAAAATTTGTGCAAATTTGTGCAATTTTGAGCTCATACATGTAAGAGACACAACCTGGTGATGTGACAAAATTGAAAAATGTTCAACATTCATAACCCTACTAACATGTTTACAGCGTCTAGCTAAACAAAGGCAAATTAAATAAAAAAAAAACAAGAAGAAGAAGCCAGTATAAAGCATTAAAATAAGATCAGTAATTACAATGATGGTACATGTACCAAATTCTTGTAGATGTTCCTTTTCTTCCAGGATTTTTTACATTTATCAACATCATTTCAACCTCTCCATTGGGTGAATTTCCTTAATTATCTTCCTCTAGCACAGAGATGATGGTGGATCCACACTAAGCAACTTGCGAGTTATAGCATTTTGTCGCCCGTTAGTTCTATTCACAGACGATATCTATCCAGTTTCCAACTCTACATTTTAGCGAAAAACAACACAGTCATTATACTTCTCACGTTATAACAATTATGGTCTAACATGGATAATTTGTTCAGAAACAAATCTCTGAATTTGCTTTACACACACTCTAAACGCCTTCCAGCTGGTGGTGGAAAACAAGTGTTATTTGTTTAGAATCAGCTTTGCATTTTAGCTTCATGTTGCATTGTGAAGACATTTTCAAGTCCTTGACAAAGTGACGGCCCGTTTCCTTTCTTTGCCTCAAAGTCTGCAGACGTTCAGATGCTTTTCACATCTAATCACAAAAGAGTTCCTCAAATGCTACATTGTCCAGTTGAACTGCCTTGCTGTTTATGTAAAGGATTTAAAGTTAAAACAGTTATTTTATTTTTATGCAGTTTATGTTCATTTATATTTTTAACTTGTAATATATTCTTTGTCAATGTTATCGTCATAATTTCTGGCTCTATAATTAATAAAATCGTAACCAATCAAATATAATATGTAAATGTATCTAGTTTTTTTTTAGTTTATGGAGGGAAATTAGGTGTAGTGTGACATCAATTCCCCAGCAGATCCTTTGAGCAAGTTGAATCCTACAAAGTGCTTTCCCATATTGACTGCCCAAACAATACACCGACACACGCTGCTCTTTTAGTGTTTGATAAGACCTCTGAGGCTGCTTCCGTTTGTTTATAGGCTTTTATTGGTGCCCTTCACATAACCAGCTTATAAATCCATTCATAGAAAATATATACCAACAAGTGTACTACTCAGGCAGGCAGACACCCGTTCCACAAACCGAGAGGAGTCCCCCCCATCCTGTGTCGCTGTGATGTGTCAAACCAGTCAGTGACCGTGAGATGACCTTCCCCCAACACAGACAAGTCTGCAGGGTGAGAGTGAGGTGAACGTGCATGCGTGTCTGCACCTCTATTTATTTTGTCCTACGTGTTTGTGTGTGTGCGCACTCAGTCCCATGTATAGCAACAACGGACTGGTGCTGTAACCGAAGAACAGCCCTGCACTCTACCTGACCCCTGCGGCGATGAGTATTACATGAGCACTAAGGCTGAAGGAGCCCAGCCCAGTCTAGCCGAGCACGATGCACCTCTGCACAGGGACCTATGACTATTTAATGACCATTTCCAGGGCATAAGCCCGGAAAAATGCCTCCTCCTAAAATGTGTGTTTTTTGCTCCGTCCAGAATGAACCATTCCCCTGTGAACGAACACGGATGTTGCCCGACGGAGACAGCATGACTGTGTCGGCACTGTGCTGCTTGTCTATTAGACGTGATTTTTCTCCAGACTTAAAGGAACTGGGAGGTCGTGTAACACTTGGCTTCCTTCTTGTGCTCCATGTAAATTTTTAGCACTTTTATTCTCCATCTGACATTGAAGGGCACTGACAAACAAAGCCAACTCTCAGTGACCCTGAGCCCCATTCATTTTTTATAATGTGTAACAGCAAAAAACTTATTTTTAAAGGGACATGTACATCGCTAACATTGTTTCTATTTATGAAGCGGAAATCCCCAAGGCGTACGGACTGTTGTAATCACAGAAACTGAACAGTAAGCAAAAACCCTCATAATTACAGCCTCTTATCTGGTGGGATGGCCATTATAAATTTGTGTTGCCATGAAAATAAGTGTTCTGGAATATTTTCCATATATTTAATGGCTTCTCTCCCGTTTGTTCTTACACAAACAGAAAAAAAACCTAGGATCTACGCATGCTCTCCAGATCTTTTGTTTTTTTGATATAATATAAAGTCTTTGTGGTTTTTCTTTTTCATTGTAGATATTCCCAGTAGATGTATTCTCTAACAGTTAGCTCTGTTTATTTGAATACATTTCTGCAAACTTTTTTTTAATGTCACATTAATTGCATTGCTGCCTTTAATGCTATCAACCACCACATTCTCCTGAATCATTATTCCTACATCAGAAATTGAAGAATGATTCCTACTTTCTAAATCTGCAATACATCTTGAACAAATGACATTGTCCCATTGCACTGCATGATTCACTTGTTGTGGTGTACCACAGGGATTTGTCCTAGGGCCTGATTTTCTGATCATTTGGTTCTCGGTCATCAGCTTATTGATTACCAGAAAACTATTCTACAGAATCTGTTGGGTGTAATTTTTCAAAACATTGTTGTTCAAAATATTCCTTGGACACAATGATAAATGGAATATCCTTGTTATTGATCTCTTGATTTTATTACTCATTTTGATGACAATTATGATACTCGATTAATTGTAAATTCCAAACTTGGATTTACCGAATGCCAAATTTAGCGATTTGTTTCATGTCCAACATGCGGCTTGCAAAAACCATTCATGTGTTTGAACAACAATAATATATAATATTGCATTAAAACTAGTAAAACACTTTTTTAAGTTCCAGAGCTGTTGGGTTGCAAAGTATTGCAAGATTCAGCTTTAATTTGTCTGATATTGTGAGCAGTCACTTCACTCAAGTTCTTGTAACCCATTTCAACATCTGTTTTGGTTTTTATTTTTTAATGTTCCTTTGGTGAATGTTTTTGAGAATATCCAATGGTTATTTTTCTCACATTTGATTGATGTATTCTGAAAATGTATCTGATGTCTTACATTGCATTAAGAGCATTATTTTTCTTATTGCAGCTTTTCAAAGGTTGCCAAACACGTTTTATCACTGTTCATAAACGCATCTAAAGATGAAGAATTCCTAACTTGAATAGAGTTGGAAATGGTGAGGGCTGAATGCAACGAGTGACTTTGACAGTAATTTTTTATTCTGAAATTTTCTGTTGGATTAAAAATACTGAAAACCACTCCAACAAATATCTTTGGGGAAAGAAAAATTGGTACATTTATGTAATTTCAAAATGTTCTGTCTTCAATTTCTTTTCTTAAATAAAAGTTTTCCAAGGAGCCACTCTAAAGCGATAAAGAAATTGGGAATGCTTACACAATTTAAGGCTGTGTTCAAACTTTGGCTCATTTTCCTTTGAGATGATCCTCCAAATTACAGTACCTGCAATATTATCAACCCAATTGTATTTCCAGGCTGCAGTAATTCATCAGCTCTTGCGGTGGCTTTTGATAGTTATTTATTCCGAAGAGCAATTCCCATCATACTATTGAAAATTTGCTTATTTGGCTGGCAGAGCTTACATCCCTGGGTTTGCAAATTGAAAATGTTTTTACATTTCCTGATTACTTTTACTTTGAGTGAGTGGAAGAATGATCAGGTTTTATGTTTTTTTTTTCTTTTCTTGCCTGAACTTTGTTTCATCTCCATTAATTTGACTTTCTATGCTAAACAAAAATAAGTTGTTTTTATTTTCCCAAAATAGCTGCTGTTCTGGAGGAGCCAATGAACACCTTTCTGTGTGTCAACATACAACAAAGAATAATGATAGTATTTTCAGGTATTGTAAGACTTTTGCTTATGTATGGTAGAAATTCAACGTGCACGCAAAGCAGTTCAAAGATTCGCAGCTTTTACATGTCACGGGCGGCAGCTCTCTGAGGGATTTTTGAAGTGAAAAACAATGCAAGAAGTAGCTGGGGGCGGGCAGAAGCTGATAAGCGCTTGCTAACGACAGGGAACGTCAATCCCAAGTCCCATGTTAATATTTCTTTGTCATGTAGAAAAATGACCATGACAAGCCAGGTAAAAAGGAAAAAAAAAGGCGATTAGCCTGAGGCTCTCCAAGCTGTGAGCCTGGCCCAACACCTACTGTGCATTTTTCCAATTAAGATTTTTCTACTTCAGAATTATAATCTTTGGTTCAAAAGGAATAAAATATTCTTTGAACATCATGGTGTTAAATCTCCAAAAGATTTAGATAAATCAAAACTAACACCAGGATTCTGAAAATTGACATATTTGCCAATCTATTGAACACAAATGCATATTTGTTAAAGTGTACTAATACCCAAAATAATTATTTTTGCTTATGCACTGAATAAATGATGATGTCAGATATTTCTCTTTTTTTGTCCATAGTAATAAGCAGAACAAAGGGACCAAAAAACTTCAACATTGGTCATATACTTCACTCACAAACTGATTCTGATTAAATTTTCTAATTGTTGAATTATGGCTTCAAAAATCCCTCTTGTTTGGATGAATGATCATGTTATTTTACTAGCCAATCCACCCTACAAACTCTAGACTTTCTTCTGTTAGAAAGAAAGGAAATAAAAAAAAGAAAAACTTCTGATCTTCATACTTGCATCAAAATCCTGAGAAAATTACACCCCATCCTACTTTTATGGCTATAAAAAAAGCAGCATTAAGTAATTCTCTCATCAGTTTGGGAAGATTTCCAAGGAAGGCCCCCCATGTGCATTGCAAAGAGTAATCTTTGCTCAATATCATCTTCAGAGAAAAGAATGAGAGGGATGGAACAAAGGTGGATGCAAATGAAGAGGGGTCAAGCCATTTAATACATGGTAATTAGACTCTGCGGTGCCTCTGACGATGACCTTTCACAGTTGTGGCCAGGAGCCAGATACTGGCAGAATGAAGCCCTCCGTGGAAATAGAAATGATAAGTGAAGTCCAGTGAAGTTGATGTCACAAACCAGGGAGGGAATTATTCATCATGTCAACTGCACACTTTCTACTTTAATATTTGTTTATGTTGTCATAACAAGCTTTGATAATTGCATTTTTGCTCTAGGGGACGTTGTTGCCAATTCAATCTCTCCGTCTTGCTTTTGATGATGGTTTATTCAATGCATATATTAATAATTTTAACATGCATTCCTGATTGTGCAGGCCCTTTCATCCAAATGCACATTAGTAATTTTAAAGATAAAAACCAATTTCAAAGCTGCTGATGCAGATGGATTTGCCGAACAGACGCGTTTGTTGACTCCTATCATTTCCTCCCACTATTCAGAGATGAGTTTATTATTTTCTTTGTGCTTGAATATGATTGTGCTAGTCATCCCGCCAGGATTTTATTCTTGCCAAAAGATAGGAAACACTAAGTGAATGTTTACTGACCAGGGGAAAATTGTTAGCTCTCGTACCTCATTATTTTTTTGTTGCTGTGAAGTAAGTGGGGAAAAATAACTAAGGGGTGCAATTGGAGTTCACATAAATCCAACTCAGACGTCTAAACATAATAAACAAAAACTTTAAAATCCAAATTTTACAATTTGGATTTTGTGGATATGTGAATGCTGTGTGAATCCATTTGTTTGCTTTTCAGCTTCACGTAAGTTGGGCCATTTATATTTTTTCATCATCCTTTGCAAAGGAGATAGAAAGCGAACAAATAATCTAGGATCTTGTCACAGATTATCAGTTTTATGATCCTTATTCTACTTTGGAGACGGTGTATTCAGGGTGATGCAAGCCATTTCTTACGTCACCCTACATTTTCATGTAGACCAAAGAGTTCATTCTTAGTCTCAAATGACCCGATTATGTTATTTCCCTTGTTTGTCCTGGGAGCCCCCTTGCTGGTTTGTGGCAGACATTAAACATGATTTTTGTGGCACTAGTGGCCTTTGACAGTAATCACATAGTACTAACGACTTGGCCCCTCACAGTAATCAGTAAATCAATTAATCGCATGACAAAATTAAAACAAAATCAATTTCCATTGGCATAATTTATAGTTTATGTTCTTTTCTCTCTTTTTACCAAAAACTGGATGATGAAAGTTTTCAGTTTTGTGCTGTGGTCTCAATTAGCCCATTTTTTGAAGGGTAATTTTGTTTACAATGAAGTAAAGATTCCCTTGATTTGTCATTTTGTTTATTTATTTTGGATATTTAAAATATCTTCCAGTTCCGGTGTTAAATGTTCATTAGAATTTAAAAGTTTACTGATCTGTGAGAATGTTTTCATCATTATTTTTATAATTGTAATGCTTAAAGGTTTCAAAACAACTTTGTCGTTTATTGCAATAACTTCTGGAACAATTTATCGTACAGCAAAATTTGTTAGCGTGACCATGGCTTGACAGGTTTACAGTTGTGCCACAATCCTTCCAGTTCTAAATAATGAATTGAACAGGAGCCGATTGAGATGATCATAGGCTTTGATTAAAAATCAAAAATTCTCTACGACTTATTCACCAGTTTGATGTGTGCCAACGTTTTCCACTGAACATCGGAGGCCTTAACATAACAGCAATTTTTTTCATACTGAAATAACGTCACACTGGTAGATTCCATCTACTACTTTTGTCACACTAGAAAGCAATTAGTTGCACTAGATGTAATTTGGAGTTGCACAGTAAATGAGAGTGCGTACGCTTGCGCGCCACACATTTTTCCTTCAAATTCAATTATGCACTTCTTAATGCACGTCCTCCAGAGTAATTGTGATGTAAAATTAAATGTTTTTGTTTTTAACTTCAAGAGTTTCATTGGAGAAAGATTTTATCTAAATAATTTCCGCAATGTATTTTTCTAAATAGTTAAAACTATTCCATTTTGAAAGAAAAAAAGTTGTCACTGGCTCTATTTATTTTTCTACCTGCATACCCATAGCACAGTTTGATGTTTCTATCTGCAAGTCTTAACAAAAAAAAAAGGCAAAAACAAACTCAAATCCATGGCTTTGTCATATTTTGACTGCATTCACTGAACTAAACTGAACATGCCATCTCAGTGCAGCTTTTTTTTCAATGCTGAGCTTACAATTCTGCCTTGAACTCTCAAGGCCTTTCCCAGCTTTGTTGCTGAGGCATGCATCTACTTTTTGTACAACTTGTGAGGAGAAGAAAAAGGGACAAAAGACATTGAAATGTTATCTCGCTATTAAGAGAAAAATGAAGGCAATCAGTCGACTTATTTTACATGTAGCTGAAGGATGCGGACCTGCAGAAGACCCCACAGAGGCTTGTCGATGCACAAATATGCACTCTGCAATACGTGCAAGCAGGGCTCCACAGCTGGGGTCGATCTTTTATGGTTTATTGAACAGAGCTCCTTGCTGCGAATGCATCCAGATCAAACCTCCTATTCCTTGGACATCTGCCTTCACTTCGCTTCACACGGCAAAAACATTACGTCCTCAGAGTTCTGGGCTGTTTCATATGCCTTCAAATATTTACAGCCGCAGGTGTTCAGCCTATGTTTCTGTTAGGAAACACACGGAAACGTAATGCCTTTCTTATTTAAATTTATGGATGGGCATTGTACGAGGAGCACATTTGCGTTTCTCTGTGCGGGTTCTTATGGTGTGATGGGAGGTCAGTCAGAGTGCAGAGACAAAAGTGTGTCATCAGGTACTCCTGTGGTATTTTCAGCTAAGTGAAACACCAGCTCCATCGACCAATAAGTGATACAGAAAGCTCCCTATCGCTCCCTCGTTGACAAACTGCTCTCTGCATGCACACACACAACCACTTTGTCACAAGCAGTCGCACCATCCAGCAGTGTTTCACACGTAGCCGTAGTAGCACACAGCAATGGTAAAAGAGGCACGTAGCTGCACATGAATTCGCAGCCGCCGTTCTGCTGCGTTTTGTGCAACGCACGAAGTTGCACACACTCGAGCGCAGAATTGTTTTGTCACATAAATTCACACAGCCTCTGACTGTCTCTCACCTTCTCACACGATCAGACAGAGAAGCTCTCCTCTAGATGGGATTTAGCAACGTTCATGCGTACCGCATGCATCAAACCTAAGCTGCGTCCAGAGGGTCCGCAAGTTAATGTAAACATATGTTGTTAGCACAGTGGCATAATCACTACTGCAAATAGACTGCTGATTGTTGTTAAGCAGCCTTTGTATTGCACAAATTGTTTCGGATTTACAGCTCTACAAAACGTAAAGCCCTTTTTCAAGGCTGCAGAAATGAGATTCGCCAACTCGCAGCGATGTAAATAGAATATTATGTTTATCGCGTTTTTGCTGGCAATAATTCAAGTCTTGAATTAATGCACATCACTGGAAAACACTGGATGATATCAGAAATTGTATTTGCTATGCTGTTGCTTAATACTGTTCCCATAGCGATTACAACTAACCCATATTTTAGTAATTTTTTTTTTTTTGCTTTATAATTTACACAATGCTTCAGTGTCTCAGTGTCTTATCGAAAGCGTGTCTAAGGTTGTTAGACAAAACAATTTCACTATAGCTTCCTTTGCCTTTTTTTATTTGTTGACATTGTTGTATGCAACTTGTAAATTTGTGGCGTTTTGACTAGTCTGAACAGATTTGAGCTGATTTTCTTTCAACAAATTAAGTCAAATGATAGACATTTAGAGTTGCATTTCTTGCCTTATGGGTAAAAGTGATTGTTCATCATTTATATTATACAGCGGTTGTTGTGTAAAAGATTTAGTGATACTTTAAAATTAAGATGGAATTAGTTAGGGCTGACATTTAATCAACACCTTATGTCATCTTATATTAACAATTAGTGCAACTTGGATTACTAAAACAGCAGTTTCTGATTGTATGTCCTTCAAAGTTCAATTCCAGCAATGAAAGCTGGCGATGTATAACATACTAAGCACGTCATGTTCACTGGTCTATAAGAGTGGATTTTTAATTTCTAACACAACAGACTCCAACTTTGGGCCAGTCAAGCTGTAAAATATTTTTTCACTTCTGATTTCTTGATACATCTCAGTCAAACTCCTGGGTTTGTTTATTTGGAGTCTGAAGGTTGATGTTTTTTTTTTTTTTTTTTTTTTTTGGCTCATTAGAATTGTGAGACATTTCTTCAAAAATAAAGTAATTTAGTTGAATTTGTGCAAACTTTTGTAAGTCAGGGTTTATCTGGAAGCTTTTGCCTTCCTATCATCGCCACTGTAAGTCGCCTGTAAGGATGAAGGTTGGTGAAGAGTATCAGACATAAATGGATCCAAACATCCTTTTGTTTTTTCCCCAGTATTATTTGTTTGACCGAGTCTGTTCTGGACTTCCTAATCTTCAAGATCATAAAAGGTTTGCAGGTTAGCAAACCTTAATCCTTTACTTTTTTTTTTTTTTAATTTATCTTTTTGCTCCAAAGGATTCAGAAGTTTTTCAGTCTGCTTTGTTCCTATGAAGAAGGTTTTTGTTTCTTTTTAACCACTGAAATGCCATGATCCACCTCCGTCTTTTATAGATATTTTTGGTTTGAAGTAGGACTGGTCTGCTTAAGCTGCTTTGAGAGCCGCACATATTTGGGTTTCAGTTTCAGATTCTACACATGACTGGCACAATGGAAAATCAACTCCAATGCAGTAATTACACATATTCTCAGGAGTTTGGGCTTTTGTGATGGCCTTCATTCTGTTTTCCAGCCTTTGTGGATGAAATGATTGTGTTCACCCAGATAAAAATCAGTTCTAAAATGTGACATGAAGAACGCAAGTGCTAAACTGTAAGAATATCAACATATCTAATAATACTAAATAAAGACAAATCCAGTGGCAGAGAGCTGAAACAGTTTTCTCTGCTTCCATCCCATCGTTTCTACATTTATTAATCTTTCATGAACTCTTGCGTTTCCATTCCGTGCAAGCAGAAAGATTAACGCAGTATAAACGTATCTGCTGGAATTTGCACAGCACAGTCAAACTGGTAGCTGGGTGATGGCTGGAGGTTTAGTTTGGCTGTGGTGGAGGCACCACAGTCTCTCTCTCTCGCGGAGTCATGGTACTGATACAGTAAACACACTTCCAGCCATGCAGCGATGTTGTTTGAGCTGGAGAGGCCGTTCCCAGCTGAGCGGGCTGACTGAGGGTTTTGGGCCACGGTTCTGACAGGAACAGACCTGTAGAGGGAGAAAAGAAACTAGCAGAGATGTGCATTTTAAGTTGTGTGTTGCAGTATTTATTTGCCTACAGATGAGAAGGAGAGTTAAACGAGTCTATGGCACTTTGATTATCTTCCTGTTTATGCTTTCTGTTGGTATTCTGCTTGCATAGAATGGACATGCATGTATAGATATATCCACAAGGCTTCTGTGCATCAATTAAAGTTTATAGGTAATATAATCTAACGGTATGTCATTAAAAAAATGCTCAGAGTCTCCTTGGCTTCATTTAATGGGCTGCTGCAAAAAGGAATGAATTGATTTCTTGGTCTATGCCACAGAGATGCTTTCATACACCACCGAGGGCTACAGTAGCATTACACATTTTTCCCGCTCTTGCGTGTTTTTGTGCCATAAGAGAGGGTGAAAGCAGTTGAGAGAGAATCTGAAAAGGGGGGGTGGAGAGGGAAAGGAGGCAGAGTGAGTGAGACTTTTCAAAAAAGGGAGAGTTTAGTTTCTCCCTCGCTCTTTAGAGTTTCCCTGGTGAGTTCGCTGGCAGCTTGTTTGCTGGCGGAGAAGCAGGAGGAGCAGCAGCCGTCGGAGGTAGAGAGATTGCGATAAGCTCCTTCAGAGGCAGACAATAGACGGTATAATGCTGTTGGAATTAATGACTGGCATCCCATCGTTTCTCATCTGATTAAGACCTAGTGACAATCTTGGAGCTACAGTCTCTAGTTGTCACCAGCTATGACTAATGAACTGTGATATCCTGCTTCTCCTTCTCTCTCCTTCTCCGTGTCTCTCTCTTCACTTCACGCTCTATCGATTATTGAAATACTCTCCGATCCCTCCCATTCTTAACACACCCCAGCAGCCCTGCCTTTCTCCCTGGGCTCCTTTCATTCACCCGTCTGCTCGTGCTCGCTCTCCTCCCCGTGCTGTCCTTTATCTTGTACCATTCATTTGGCTAATTTGATATTTGGAGTTGATAGAGCTCCGAATAGAGGGCCGTGTTTTCACACACATTTGTCTCCATCTCCCATTCTCTCATTTTTCTCTCCCCACCACGTCCCTCTCCTCCTCTCCCCTCTTTCTGCTCGCTTCCTCCTCTTTTTCAGAGGAGCGATAATGAAATCAGGCTGCAGCCCTTCTTCATCTGTATTAGCAGCATTTGCAGGGTCTAAGAGAGACTAACAGCCTGCTAATTCTCTGCCTCTGATTCGTTAAACTGACAGGCATTTGCATAATTTAGTCGACCGCCTCCCTCTCCTCAAAAGGTTGCCGGCAGAGGCTTCTGACATTGAATGAAATCGAAAGTTGTCAACATAATGGCTTGTTTGATCAGATTTTGAGTATTTATTTAGAGATGAAGATGAGAACTACGGAAATATGCCCTTAAAGTGGCATCGATTTCAAAGAAACTTAGTTGATCCTTTGCAAGGAAACTTAAATGTTTTTTTTCTCCCTCTAGTAAGAAGTTAACCAAATTCTCCTCAGTTTCTCCATCGCTCCTCTTTGGCTCACCTTCAAGGCATACAGTTTTCACACGAGCATGCTATTCCCCAAAAGTGAGCTCCAGTTTGAGGCAGAAGGCTTTTTCTCTCTTTTGTGTGTGTGTGTGTGTGTGTGTGTGTGTGTGTGTGTGTGTGTGTGTGTGTGTGTGTGTGATGCTGACAGATATGAGCAGCGGCTTCCCTTTTTACCATTTTCTTTTGAGCTGCAGTGTCTCAAGGCTTTACAGCATTTTCAGTGAATAATGCACACACTCACAGGCACATGCACCAGGCACATGAGTCTGCAAAAAGAAAAAGGCACCTCCACTGATTTACACACATATTGAACGTCTCGTCTTTCGAGCGGTTTGGATACAGGTGTGCCATTAACCTTGCAGGCTGACAGCATCTCTAGGTGTCTCCATTATGTGACATGATTAGCTTTAAGCTACGTCGTTGGTTTTGAAGGCTTGCATAAACACCAACATGGAGCCCCACAGCCCGTGTTGTCAAGGGGGCACCCACAGCGCAGTCATGCTTTTCACCATAGATAAGTGACTGTGTGGAGGATTGAGAAGTTATGCGAGATCCTCCACTCCAAATCCCCTCCTGCCTCCAGGCATTAATAAAGAGATGCAGTACCAGGTGTCCTTTGTGAGGAAGACACACCGAGCAAACCTAGGAGAAGAGAAAGTAGGAGAAGAGGAGAAAGAGGAGGGGTCGATATTGTGGTTTGGCATTTTAGCGGCCTCCTTTTCTTAATGGCGCTTCGGTCTCACTGGGATTATCTGGCTGGCGTGTCATGGTCCGTAAACTGCAGCGCACCCAAGGGGGAGAAAGCCACACTGAGAGGGGCGAGAGGCTTCGAGGTGGAAGTGACAGGGGGAAAAAAAGGCAGGGATGTGTTTTCAAAATGCCAAGCAGAAAGCAACCTTTATCAACCGGAATAGGCCGGAGGGAGCACATAAAGTTACAGCCTGCCCGCACCTATTGCTCTACACTCAAACCAATGCAGTGGAAAGTGAACTTGCAATTCAGCACTCAGTAAAAAACAAAAAAAAAAAAAAAAAGAAAAACAGTAAAATACCTATTAAAACTTCTTCTTGGCTTGTCACAAAATAGCCACAAACCTCAGTGTTTAAAATAGGACTCTATGTGATGGACCACATACTCAAAACATAATCGTGTAAGGACAATATCAGGTTTTTAAAATATGTATTAGGGTTAAGCCTCTGCCCACTCTTTAGTGTCATGCACCCTCTTACAGGATTTCCATCGATATCGCCCTATATTTAGCTGCATCCATCTTCTCATCAACTCTGACCAGCTTCCTTGTCTCTGCTGGGGAAAAGTGTCTTCAAAAATTATGATGCTGCTGCCACCACTTTGCACAGTGAGGATGGCCTGTTCTGGGCAATGTACAGCGTTTGTTTTCCACCACCCACATCACATTGTAGGTGGGTTGAAGTCTTTAGTTTTTCAATCTCACCAGAGCACCTTCTTCTGCAAGGTTCCCACATGACTCGTGGCAAACTGAAAGCTGGAGTTCTTCCAGCAATAGCTTTCTTGCAGTCATATACATATATACTGTTTATATTGGGAGATAGGGAGGAGCTTATTTATTGGCTGACTCATATAGGGACTAGGTTTTATTCAAGGGTATTGGAATCAAGGGGGCAGTTAAGCCAGATAAAATAGCAACATGCCTTCGTTTGTGGTTTGCAACATAACAATCCGTGCGAAATTCAAGACTTTGTATGTTTTCTACGTCTTTGAGGGATGTATGCAAATTAACACCAGTCTGGAGTTAATTCAGGTGAGTTTTCTGTACATGTTCTCACGCATTCCTTACTTCATTATCAACAGCTCTCACAGGGCAGGTGAAACAATACCTTAAATGAAGCCGTTTAGCCCCGACCTTCTTCCGGGACGACTCGAGTCTTTTGCTTTCTCCTGATGAAAAATGACTTCACATATGGATAAAGCAGCACTCCCTCCAGAGAACAGTTTGGCATTTCTACTTTTACAACACCTGTAAATTATTGCTCTTTGTTGAAGCCTCTTCCTGAAGTCCCCCCTTTTTCCATCTCATCCCTCTTTGTTTCCTTCACCTTTTTCATTTATGTCTTCGACAGAAATCGCATATCCGTCTGTTGGCAGCCATAATAGTGAGCCCTTTCAGTGTACAATGGCAGGTGCAGTAGGTCAGTGGGTGTATCTTTGGAGCATTAATATAATTCTGCATGCTGCTGCTGTCACTGCTCTGGTCACAGACTCTCTATAGTGTGTGAATACCTAGTAGTGCCTGGTGTATTTTTCTGTGCTTATTCTGTATATAAACACACTCTACCCCCTTCATTTCAGCCTCATCTGCTTTTCTACTACTCCTACAGCTCTGGGTTGACCCTCACCGTATATCATATTCTACATTTCACAGCTTTTTTTCCTTCCCTTTTTCACAGTCTCTGCTGAGTATGGAGAATTTCCACATATTTTATGTCCTCTCTTGGTCCAGGTTTTGCTTCTGAGTCTAGCTCCCCGCAGTTTTGGTCGTTGCTACCTGAGATCAAAAGCAATAGAACCGTCCCCAGTTTGCATGCGCTCCATTTGCATAGATCCCTGCGTTCTGTACGAAAGGTTCAGTTCTGACCATTTGAGAAGCTCAGTTTGTTTTATTCGTGATCATTTGCCCTTTATTACTTTCAGTGGTCACAAATATCTAGATCAAGAAGCAGTGGGAGAATCCCATACAAAATTCTGTTTCTTTTCTTTTTCTTCTTTTTTTTTTTTACACTGATCCCGTCTGATTTAAGCCTTTCTTTATAAAAGCATCCATGGTGTTGTGTATTACACCTCGAGTGTGTCACAACTCATAATTCAGCCACAGGAAATCAAAAGGTCCAATTTAAGCAGTTTATAACTTGCACGGAAAATGAGATGCAGGTTCATAAAGGAAAGTGCTGACTGATGTGTGCAGCTATGCCTTTGATAGCAGTCATCGGATGCGTCGCCAATAAGAGCAGTGCGTCATGGGTTTGTCACAAGCTGAAGCGAAACACAGATCGTTAGGCCCATATGTCATTAGTATTTGTCGTGTGAAATTTGAGCAATATCAAAATGGCTTTTAAAGAGAGAACCAGATTGAAGCGGAGCAAAACAGCCTCGTCTGCCTCAGTTGTAATGCACCACTCTTTATGGTCAGCTAATTAAGATTAAATTGAGTGTGCTGGTTTTAGCAGAGCGTCTGCTGCATTTAGTTTGGCCTGTCGATGTAGTTGACAGGGGAGCACTGAGAATGCGTTCACAAAGAGATGAGAGCAGCTTTACTCTGTGTTTGAGAGTGGAGACAACTTGTCAAATGCAGTCGGATACAAGTCCCAAGTTTTCTGCTTTTACAGCGAGAAAGAAAAAAATACCATTCTGACAAAATGTCAGCTCTAACCTGACCAACCCATGTGACAGATTTTCTTTTACAGGAAGTTTTTAGGCTGCAGTAAAGTCTCATCAAAAACCATGAATTTAAATCCAAGAGCAAAGGCAATCAAAATAGTCAAGCAAGTACCATCAGAGTCATAAAGTCTAGTGCTCATAACAATCCTCTTAACTGTTAAGAATCAAATGAATTGCACTGATGTGACTGTGCAGTAGGACAGTGGCATATAATGCAGATAAATGTTGTCAAAAAGACTGAACCTCCACAGTCCAGTCACTTTTCTCTTAATGGTCAGTTGTAATACCTTGAAGCGGTCATTATCTTTAATAACTTATGAGTCTATTGCTAGGACTAGAGGAGTTTTGGTCTGCACATCGTTAAAACATTAAGTCAGTTCATTGAGGTTAGTGGGCATTTTTTAATGGACAGCTCTCGATTTCCCAGGTCAGACATTCAAAGAGGTTCAGGTCTGGTGTTTTCTTTGGGTCACTGAGAGAGATTCAGGTTTTGTTCCCCATCTTATGTATTGTAAGTTTGTAGAAACTTGAGCCGCACAAATCTAAATTAAAGATGCCCTGCTCCTGTCTCTGTACATTAATCCAGATTCTCTTTACTTATCTATCACGTAAATGTGGCAACGTCAGAGGCAATGTGACAGCGGGTGTTTGTGAGAACAATTGCTCTGAAAACCATTTCATTTCATTGTATTAGTGATTCATGCAGTATTATTTTCACAAACAGTAAGTCATTTGTGTGTTTCCTTGATAATGTATATGCCACCATTACTCTGCAGAAAACTTTCATTTCTAATACCTTACATCTTATTTGATCTACTTTATTTTAAAACTTGCCACCGATACAGAAAATTAGTAACTTTGAGACTTCTTCCTTTGACTTCTACACCAAAGAGTGTTGGTGGTGCATAGATATAATTTACTGCAAGTAAAGATAACATTTTTGAGTTTTTAGTGGTCAATCTCCAATCAAGGCCAGTCGAACTAAAATCGTTAAATTCCGACATTACGTCTCTACCACCGTGCTGAGACATTGTTCCTGAAATATTGTGTTTTTCATGTGCAACTTTACGCAGATGTACTTACTGAAGTTTTGTCTCTTCCAAACTAGCATCTATCCAGGTTTAGTCTAGATTTCTGCGGGGGCATTTAGATGACTTTTAGATGTCCTTCCAACCAAAAAAGTGCTCTGTGGGCTACTGTAACCCATCCAGCTGCGGGCTAGTCAAACGAGATAAGATGTCCCATTACTTATTTAGCAGCACTTTAAAGGGTACCCAAGTCAATTGAGAAACCACTCTCTTTTATGATAACATTTGCCAAGCAGCCTCTAACACGGCGGGCAAGGTTGAAATTGAATGAGATGGAATCAAGTGAAGGTATAATAAAAAAAATGGTTGGTTATGTGCCCTCTGGTCAGATAGCAAAGTGAAGGTCAATTTGTTGGGGCAATGTATATTTTGGTGACTGTCTGGGTAGTGACAGGCAGACAGATTTGTGAAGCCAAGGTAGAAAAGTTGCTTGCCTTCAAATTGATGTGACCAGAAGATGGAACTTATAGTTTTTGTTGTTCCCCCCCCCCTCCTGTAATGAAATTTTTTTGAGTTCCTCTCATATTATGGCCGAGCCTTGCTTTAGGAATGGCATGTTTTGATGCATTGAGAGCTCATGTGAAGGGACACATGATGAGAGGGGTGCAGGAGAAAGGGCAGACTTCTCAGCCAGCTCTGGCTGTTCCATCTTTATGTGTGTGTGTGTGTGTGTGTGGTGTGGGGGGTGGGGGGGGGGGGGGGGTGGGGGTGGGGGGGGGGGTGTGGGGGGGGGGGGGTATGTGTATAGGGTTCAACATGGACACTTTTCCCCAACCTAATCATGAACCCCCTCTTTTATCTGAGCGCTTACCAATTGTCCTGGTCTATACATCACCGTAACGTAATACACACACATGCATTCTTACAACCGCTGCCCGTCTTGTCTTTCTCTTCTTCGAAGCCATATATTACCGTATATCACCCACCGACACTCTGGCAACATATTAAAAAGAGGGATAGTGGCTGCTCTGTTATTGCCAGGGAAGTGATTTACCATGGGGCCACATTCCCACCATATTGATTAAAGAATGTGTGTGTTTGTTTCACCTTTTCTCCCATCTCACTGAGCTTTCTCATTTTCTCTCGCTGCTGTAGCCTGCTTTCCTCCTCCTTCTGCCTCTTCATCCCCCCTTCCTCTCCTCCTTTTATCTCTCACTTCACTTCCCCTATCTCTGATCTTGCCTAAAAACCTCCACCACTCCCGTGAGTGTGTGAGAGTCTCCTACTCTCATCTGTGTCGGCCCCGGACTCATGTGGCTGATTGTGTTTGAGAGTGCAGCCGAGGCATGGGCTGGAAAGAGAGGGAGGAAATAGAAAAGTGAAAATAAGAACAAGACAAAGAGAGAAGTTCGGAGAAACCTTGTTTCCAGAGTGTGGCTCTGCCTGCTGTCACAGGAACATATTTCAATCATTTTTTATACATGTAGACGAGAAAAGAAACCATGTTTGGAAGAAATTTCATAGTTCTTAGACATGTCAAGAAGCATCATCGGATGTTGTCAGACTGATTTAGCAGGATGTAGCATTTGTCGTGCACATATTCACTAAGGAAATGACAAGAAATTGCTTAAACATGCTTGTTTAAGCAATTTTTTAAGGTGTCAAGTTTGGTCATACCTAGGGACTCAGGTTGGTTGACATTACAAATTGTCAAGCACTTTAATTGAGAGACGATTGGAATTTTATGATCAATTTGCGATTGATAGTTTCTGCAAAGCGTTGTCCTGCTGATTCTGAGATTTTGAACTCTAACCATTGACCATATAGGCATATGTATAAATGTGTCTTAAGCCTTCCTGTCATGAAGAATCATTTAACAACTTGTAATGTGCTAACATAGAAAGTGATCTAGTCCAAGACAATGTTTAACATTTTTCAAGCAGAGACATAACGATTGGAATATGTCTCATAAGGGATATAGAACCTCACTCTGTGAGATTACAGTCACCAAATCCAGCATGTTCAATTCTTCCCCACTCTCTCTCTCTCTTTCAAAAATATGTTTCTCTTAAATAGTTTCTTACATCTGTCTCTCTTGTGACATCAGTTTTGAACTCCTTACAGATCCAGAAAATAAATAACTTGAAGTCTTCTCCGTGTCAACAACATCAGTGCGGTGCGCTAAAGGATCAGAAACATTGTTTCTGGAGCTTCAGATTGGGAAGTCACAGATCGGCTCTGCTCAGGCTGAAAATTACCCCATTCCAGTAAGCATCCGATTTCTTTGAGGAATTCTAGTTAAACTATAAATGAGACGCACTGAGCAACAGAAATCACACAGAGGCTCGTGTCACGAACTGTAATTTAAAAATGTTTCTCTGTGTTGAATTCTTTTCTTCATTGATCTTGTGTAAATAAATAAATGTTAAATAAATGTCGAAGCCTTTGTAGCTAGCAAAACAATTTCAGCAAGGTATTTTAAATTTTTCAGGATAGCGACGCTTTCCTTGATCAATTTGTGTTCCTGGCTGCTCAACGATGCTGTTGTTAGTTCTGTTTTGA
The DNA here is from genome assembly GCF_027474105.1 of Poeciliopsis prolifica. Classification (NCBI taxonomy): domain Eukaryota; kingdom Metazoa; phylum Chordata; class Actinopteri; order Cyprinodontiformes; family Poeciliidae; genus Poeciliopsis; species Poeciliopsis prolifica. The sequence goes on from NW_026562395.1 coordinate 3,519,672, forward strand.
AGCACTTCCCGGTTGGTATAATCAAAACACCTTCCTATCTCTGATTGTTTTTGGACAATGATATTTGAGTTTTCATACTGACATTTCTATTGATCGATTTTATACTAGGAAACTTGTATTATGTCATAAAAAATATAATTTAGGAGATCTCAAATCTTTCATTAAAGTTTTTTAATTAAATTCTTAGTTTATGTACTGCAGGTATTTATAGTTATTTGAAAATAACATTTTGTGTCTCCAGGCCTTCCTTCCTACATGCAAGCAGCATTTAAAGTCTCACAGATAACTTTTCCTCTAACACTTGAGATAACTTTTCTCTCTCGACTTTTCAGCTTCAGGTACGCACACACATATTTTCCAACTGTAGCTGTTTTAATCAGGAAAATCTAATCCTTGTAGCTATTTGTAATTAAAATTGCTACCTGCTTTTTTTTTTTTTTTCTTTGCATGCCTGCCAAACTTGGTGGTAGGGGCACCAGCGTGGACAACCGGCTGCCCTCTGTGTTTTTGTGCTAATAAAAGTCAAAAGGTGGCAGATTATGTTATTAGAAGATCTTATTGACAATATTTAGACACAAACTATCGTTTTTAAAAAGGGCAAACAATAATAAACAGCTCTTTTTTTTGCTGTAAAATACCACCATTTAAAAATGGTCATTTTTAAAATTAAAATAAAATATTACCTAAATCGAGTTAATGCTCATCTAGCTCTCTCAGTGTTTCTGTCTATATTTAGAATAAATGCTTATCACACCACCATCCATTGTCAGGCCAAAAAGTCAGTCATTGAAATTTTAATACAAGTGTCCTGCATTTTTGAAACGTTATCCGTGACTTGTTGCCTTATTTGAATAAGTTGCTAGCATGTTGATGTGTAGAGGCTTTAGTGGTTACAAAGTTGCACTGAATTAAAAAAAATAAATAAGACTTCTGACCTTGACCCTGTGTGTCCAGGTACTTGCCATAATTTGTCACTTTTGCACTTATCATTTCACCAGATTTTTTTTTTTTTAGCCTGCCATCATTGTTACTGATGTATAAAGAAAACCTTACTTAAAATAAACATACAAATAATGCTTAGCCTGGCAGTGGGCGCAGTAAAGCCTGGTTCCCTGCAAGCCTTATCACACCCTGGGGGAAACCCTGTAATTAGCTGTGCTCATGTCATTTTTTTTTCAAAAGTGTTTTTTTAGGGATATTTCTAGCTGCATTGGACCAAAAAATGCAATAAGTTAATCTAAGACTGTAGACACCTGAAACGTGAGACTTTATATTCCTGTGTTTAAAACAACAAAACTTATATTCCATGCTTTGATTTCTTTTTGTATTTTGGGGCCATAATTGACATTAGATTCTTTCTTTGTTTTCTTCTTGTGATTGTTGGATGAGTTAAGTAGAAAATAAATGTTTTTGTGCCATTTCATTTCTCAACCGATTAATTTTTAGTGCTCACACAAAGTTGCGAAACTTTAGTGCGAGAGCGAATTCCTCAAGTTTATACCCTTCCTACAGTAAAGTTCACACCTGATTCCCTTTATTTTCCCCAGTTCTTCTCTTTTTTTATGGTCATTTCAGTAGTCTCTCTATTTGTTCATTCCACCTGCCCTAGGCTGTCTCCCAGGCCATTAATCTGTACTGCTCCAATCGCTCCTCTGGGCCAGACCATGCTGTGGCGCCACTCTGAAAGGCCACTGTGCTCATACAGATATGAAACGATGGACAGTGACAGAGAATAGCTTTTAGAGGAAGCACCAAGAGACATGAATTAGGGGGAGACAGAGAAACTTAGTGAGAGAAATGAAACTACTGTCGCTTCTTCCTCACTTTTCATGTCACCTGAAACAAAAGTGAAGAAATCATGAATGTGAGATGTTACCCTGAAGAACTGGACCAAAGACAATATGGTGCCTGCCCTTTTAAAAAGGTTGAGATTTGAAGAGATGAATATGCAGTTGGATCACACGGCGGGGATTTCAGGCTCGCTTGCATCATGGCTGGACAGACAGCAGCTGTCAGAGACATAGTGAGGAATCAGCCACATTGTGTTGGTTGGAGACCTCTGTCTGGGTGCGCACATTTATTAATGCACAAATGTTTTCACATGTAGCAGCTCTCAAAAATATGCACACCCACCATAAATTAAAAACGTAAATGTCACGTAATGTGACAGTAAATGGGATTAACAGTATTGTACTTTTAATGTGAGATACGTAAGAACATCCACAATTCTTGGCACACAAAGATGTATCGAAAGACTTTGATATATAAAGCTTTTATTGCAGGAACCTAGCTTACAATAATAGAAAATATTGAAGGGGCTGTAAGAGGCCAAGGCCAACAGTGAGGCCAAACTGCAGGAATATCTGGCAAGCACTGGTATAGTTCTCTATGTAGCAATTTCAGTTTTCTGAGGAAAAACACCTCGACCCACCTGAGTTTGCCTTCAGGGTACAATCCCAAAAAATATGTTTGGCACAAAAACGAACTGAGCATCACCAAATGAACACTATCCTCATAATAAAACATGGCAGGGGCAGGATCATGCTCTGGGGTTACTGGAGTTTCTGTGGAGGTGAGTAAAAATAAAAAAAGAACAAAAATATCAACTTCTAACACCAGTCAGTTTTGTCTGCTAGAATGTTGAAGATCAATATTTTTTCTTTTGCAATCTCATCATCCCTCCTTTGGCCTTGCACCTTCTCAAAAATAAGTTTTACTGCAAGTAAATTAAAAAGCACAGTTTTCAAATAGCTGAGTCCAGAAGTAAATGTGACCAAAATTATGTGGGTTGGAATATTAGCTGTCACAGAAAGTTTCAGAGCATGGACGTTAGTGTGCAGAACACCAATAATCTGCGGTGTTTTAGCATTAATTTGTGTGTCTATGAGGAAAATGTTGACCTTTTTGATTCAGTAGTTATTGCCGCATTTTGGTGAAATTCTTGAAAGCTAATCAAGCTCAGCACACAAAACAACTTGCTCATCTGCATCCTTTAGCATTTGTTTTTGATGATCTTCTCCAGGAGGAAAAAAAAAAACGAAGCTCATTATCGTCACAAACTTTGAAATAAAATTAATTGCTGTTTAATTGCATGCATGGAAAATTACTATTATTTACTTTGAATTGGCTTTTTCATTTCAACTGCAGGGCTTTTGTGGATCCGGAGATTAAAAAGTAATAAAAATTTGAATTGAAGTTCAGCATGTTCCAAATGGAGTAAGATCATATTCTTGTTGCATCGACTGACTCTGTGTAGGCAGACGATCTGAACTTTAGAGCACTATCCTTCTGTTACTGTGGAATAATGATATGAAGCGTAATGGACCTATTTGCACCTTTAATAAAAGTGATGATGACAATATCACTTCCTTGGATTGTCTGAATTTTTACTGTTAAATTAACCAGTTCATAGCTAAAAAGGCTGGTGGCCAAAATCTTCCCAAATGAATTCCTGATACAGTTCTGTGAAAAGGTATTATCCCTCTTAGCTTTCTATTGTGTTGTAGTGATGTGGCCCATCAGAAATCTGACTTTTCACTCACATTCAACACATCTCGCTGCTTTTAACTGGTCATCTTTTTTGCTATTATTTGATATGTTTTAAGTGTACATTTTCCAGAGTCTTTTCTTGCGACTCTGGATCAATCTGATGACGCAACGGACAGCAGCTTCTAGAGCTTGGAGTTCTGGGAGAATTGGTGGCCATGGCAGGAGATTTTAATAGGGTTGTCAAAATATCAAATTTTTTTATGTCATCGAAACTAATCACAAGATGGTCGTTAGTCAGACTCAATGGAAACTTGAGTTTTCATTCTACCGTTCCTGTACAACTTTGGACAGCAGCAATGCAAACTGAGACACTATTGGCCTTCCACTGGAGAGGCTCCACTGAACAATCATGACTGAAAATTAAAACATTTTGCTGCTGCTATGGTTGTGCCATGTTATCTACCATGGCACAGCCACAAGGCAGTATTATTTCCAATAAAAACCTGGTTAGCTTGAATATTTTCCCCCTGTTATTAATAAAATCATTTAAAAGATGTATGTTGTGTTTCTTAGGTTTATTATGCTTGGCCTCCTGGAGTCAGCCCACTGAAGCAAGTTAAGGCGCTTGTAATGGTGGATCAGACCTGCATATTCTGAGTATGAACATTGTTACCAATATGCAAGGCTATTCTCCACACTTGAGCAAGAAAAGCCAAACTATTAGCACAGAAGCTAACCATAGCGAGCCCTTAGTAAACGTTCTCTATCGCTGTCCCTGGAGCCACCCCTCTTGCTCTCCTCCACATTATCCTCCATCTTTCATTTAATTCCTTTTGTCCCATTTCTTTTCACCCTCCTATCGTTTGTCTGTCGTTTTGATGTTTAGATCTCTTGATCTTTCCTCCTTGGCCGCGCACTCTAAGCTGGTGGCGTTGAAAGAGATGGATGCCCACTGGCCTCAGTAATCTCTCCAGCAGCCATTTAGATAATTAAGTCACTATTCTTTCACCAGTGTCGCATTCTCCTCCCAAAGCTTGAACTACACACACACGGCACAGCACACATCCATGTGTCAGCGGTTCATTACAGCGGCGCAATGCTTAGCCTATACAATTTTTCTTTTAGTTCCCTTGAAATGTGCATGGAGAGTAATGTGTGGCATCAGCAGTGAGCGTTGTTTGTTTTGACGCTGTTGGTTTTTGTTGAGAGAACAGAGAATTTTGCAAAAGAATGCAGCGGGAAGGGGAAAGGCGACAGCTGACACGGGCCACAGAGAATACGCAACAAACACACAAACGTGCACAGAAACACAGGCAGACAAAAAAAAAAAAAAAAAAAAACACAGCACATGATTGGCGTCTGGAAATTTGCTACTCCATACCCTAAAGAAGCTTGCACAGAGGCTAGATGGGGAAGTGCGCCTCAGGGTTTTCTCTTGCTTTTTTGTCTTGCCGTGGTGGTAATGTAGCTTTTTGTTGAAAGTCTGTGTTTTAATTAACTGAGCAGCAGCATTCAGCGGCGGAGCTTCCAGTGCCTCTGTTCCTCAGGCTAATGACATGCCTGGGATACTGACAGCCAAACTATACCGGGGTATTACTAACTGTGCTACTGCAACATTTTATAACATGGTGGTCATTTCCATCTGCATGGGAAGGAAGGTTACTTTTTTATTTTTTTTTAACAGAAAACAGTCACCCTTGATGTTTTTAAGTTGTAAAAAATAAACCAGTGTTCAAACGTCATTAAACAAATGGCTTTGAAACCCTTGCATCAGGTGCTATCTTCTCAAATTGCCTTTTCCGCCATTAGCAGTCTACAGAAAGATTTGTGCTGACGCGCATCGAGAAGGAAATTTTCCGTCAGTGGTGCAGGCATGTGCAATATTTCTTCAGATGAAAAAAAAAAAAACGAAATAATAACCCTTGGCCTCACTTCCTTTTATTTCACTCCTTGCTGTCTGTGTAGTACAAGTGAACCTTTTTTCATTCGCTTTGAAAGGTCTGCCCTTTGCTTGCATGCTTTATGAAAGAGGAGATGATCAGGAAATGACTGTCTCTGGCAAAACGAGGCAGTGCGTGCATGTAATCCATGAGTGTTTGATCCATCAAGGTGTCAGATTAATATACAAAGTGTCGTTTCTCACTGTGATCTCAGAACCTGTGGATAAGTTCCAACAGGCAGATCACAGAAGGCGCTGTGCTGGCTTCTTATATTTGTCCTTGATGATTGCCCCCATGGTTCAATTTTATTTGTGTGTCAAGCGCTTCCTAGTAGTACTGTGGCACAGGCTCTCAAAGTAAAACCTTCCCATATGCCTCTAATCTGCTAAAATGGAAGCTATTTTTGGTTCCAGTGGCACTTAAGCTGGTGAGCTCTGTTTTGAAAGGGCCTACATTTGTATGATTTGCTGCCGTGTCTGTGGTGTCTTCAGATTCCACTCAGACCACTAATTAGGTGTGCAAATAGTAGCAAAGTACTAATTCCCCTCAAACCACAGGGATTAATCCACCCTGCTAATGCCAGGAATCAATCCCAACAAAAGGCTTTTTAGTTTTTCTGCCAGCAGGTAGCTGCATCTAGCTTCACTTCCTCAGAAACTGAAGATGCCCCTTTCTCTCAACCAGTATTAGAGATACTGGGATGGATCCAACGATTCTTTTTGTGCTTTATGTTTTTTCATCTTCTCGGTTTGCAGTAGTTCCAGCTGCTGCTTCATTGTTTTTATGTTTTATACCTTAGGAGCTAAAGCTAAAAATAACCTGGAGTTTCTGACACTTCATTTGCTCTGTCAGTGCTTCATTGAAAGTGCAAAAAAGAAAAAAGAAAAACTCCTGCTGTATCTGCAACTGCAGAACATTAAAGCGCCTGGGCATAAAGTTATGACCATATACAAGGAATGTGAAGAACACTGTCTCTTCATCATGGGCCTTGTTAGTGGGCAAGGTGGATTGAGCAGTAATTGGTAGAGGAAAAACTGGGCTTCAGTGACTTTGACAAGGCCCAAATTGTAACCGTTCGATGTCTAGGTAAAAGTATGATCAACGCTGCATCTATTAGGGGGTGTATGTAGCCTGTATTGTATGAAACATGGTCCAAAGAAATATTTTGAATGAAGGGAGCCAAGATTGGCTCTGTTGAACAGTCCTGTTCAACAGGCATCTGCTGAATCTTAAACTATCCATCCATTCATCCATCTTCTTCTGCTTATTCCGGGTCGGGTCGTGGGAGCAGCAGCCTTTTTGACTCTGCTCTCTCTTCACCACGACAGACCGGTGCAGCGCCCGCTTCACTGCAGACGCTGCACCAACCCGTCTCTCGATCTCGTGCTCCATTTGACCTCATTTGTGAATGAGATCCCCAGATACTTAAACTCCTCCACTTGGGGCAGGACTTCCCCCCGACCCGTAGAAGGCACTCTACCATTTTCCGACTCAAGACTATCGAAGAAGACATGTTGTTTTTGATACAAAGGTGTCCGGATATGTAATATGCATATAGGACTGCATTACCTGGGGAACTATTTGGCTATTAAATATTATTCTATGAGAAGGTGTGAACTGGAAGACTTCCAACCACAAGTCACACCAAAGAGAGAAAGTTGGTTTCCACTCTTCAGCCTTTGAATGATGTTGAAGATTGGTGTCAACAGTCTGCAGCAGTATATCATTCATATTTGCTGATGTGTGTCGCCTCTTGGATAAGGATAATGTACCCTGTTAGGAAGTGGTTCAGGAATGGCTAAAGACCTATCCTCTAAATTCCTCTGATTTCAATCAGAGGAATGTGATGTACTGGAAAAACAACTCTGGTCTACGGTGGATCTGATTCTAAAATCTTGGGGGACAGCATGTTAGTAGGCAAGGGGAGTCATCATTTTACAAGACTACATTATCTAGCTGAGAATGCTTTATTTTAAAAATGAATTGCTTTATTAAAGATGCATTTTATTGTTTGCTTTTCCCATCTTTGCGCTGTAAAACAAGAATTCATGGGTGACATTCAAATGAAGACAGTATATCAGGTGTATCCCTGGGAGCAAAGGGAATTTATAATTCTCTGGACTCTGGCATGCTTTGCTCCGGGTGATCCCTGTACCAAGACTGTCTCCTTATATTTGAATATCGGTGAAAACACCCCAGTCTGTGAGGAATTGTCAGCACGTCGTCCTTCGCTCTATTCTTGTGGTTGTACAGTGTGTGAGCAAAGTGCAAGCACCTGCGCTACTTAGACCTGGTGTGCATGTGGTCACGTTTCTCCCACAGGAGCCCTCACTCACAGCAATGTCTTGTTCTCAGAAACTTATAGCATCACCTGCTATTTCTTGGCCGTTCAGACTTTGTGATGGACGAGTTGATCATTAGCATAGATTTGTGAGTGCAACAGGTGGCTGTTTGTGTGTTAGCATGGTAAAAGCTGAGCTGTCATCAGGTCAATAGAAGCAAACACAACCACAGATTGGAAATGGGAGCTTGTTCTCTTTGGGAGTATTTGTGGCAGGGGCACTTACTGAGGTATTAAACATGGGATAGAATGTGCCAGCAAAGCAAACATCACACACTCGAACAGAGAAACGACACACAACCCGCCCTTCTACTGTCTGATCCCATCCTTAACACCCTTCTCTCTATTTCTGCCTGATACACACACTCTTTACTGCTGTTATTACTGGTTTGCACGCCATCTCATACGGCCTGGCTGTCTCTCTGCTGCTGCAACGTTCTGTCCATCTGTTACATTCCCTCTTTCCTCACGTCTCTCCACAGCTCCCTGCATATTCCCACATGGCTTTGTTAACGCAACTCTGTCACACACACCCAGCATGCTGTGCGTCGCCTCAGAGTGACAGATGCTGTTCTAAAGGGTGTGTGTCACATTTCCACTTCCAGACAACTTTTATTCTAGCTAATAATTTAGCAGTTTAAGATCAGATGCCCCTGGATCACTGGTATATCCCTGTTTTTTTTTTTTCACTGTTAAAGTGACCTCTAATCCTTCATGCTTCTGTTGAAATGTTGGGTTTTAGAGGTTCTCAAATTTTCTGCTGATCGATCTCAGGTCTGTCTGAAAAGCTATTCATACCGAATGAAGTTTTCCAAGTCATAACATTTTATTTGAATTTGATGTAATAAACTAATTGAGGGGAAAAAATATGGCTCAGAAATGTGAAGAAAAATTTCTTCTGTGTGGTGGAGCAAACATTTGTATTAGATTTTTTTTTTCTTGATACCCCTAAATGAAGTCTCATGCAACCTCCTGCCTTCACAAGTTGTCTAATTTGCATTTCACTTTTAAAATACCATCCCCATGTGGAAATATGGTGGTGGCATCAGCGTTTCACCCATCAGAGTCGATGGGTGAAGTCTTGCTAACAGTTTCTCAGGGTGCATTCACACCAGCCTTGTTTAGTCCATCGTAGTCAAACTGGTTTGTTGCCTAGAAAGTTTTTGTTTGGTGAGACGTGAATATGTAACTAAAAACTGATGCGGCCTATAAAATTGTACTCTGGTTTGTCTAAAAACCTAGTTCTTGGTTTGGTTCAAGTGAATTCTGTGGGGTTTGAATGCGTTGTCTTCTTCAGAGAATTTTTTTTTGTTTCTTTCAGTTGTTCTAGGTGCAGCACCACCACAGACCAGGGGGTTTGGTTCGTTTGACACACTGCGGTGCGGAAGCAAATCGCACCAGCTGGAAATGTAACAGATGTTATAGTTTTGGTCCCCAATAAAACTCAAAGAAAACAGCCTGAATATGATTTAGATGTTGATTTTGAATTGCCTATTCAAAAATGCACATATCTTTTGATCTAAACCATTTTGTTATGTCTGTCTGTAAGCCTAGGATCATTGCTCTACTGCAATATCTTCATCCCAGTCTTTAGTCTTGTACTTCTTCTCAACGGTTTACTTTCATGATAATTCTCCCTTTAGCTCTGCCATTCTCTGTTGCTGCTGTAAAAGAAAGCTTTAATACCGTACCACAGGGCTTTTTGCATGATGGTCAGATAGTTTATTTTAGATCTCATCTGACCTGAGCACCTTCTCCACACATTTTCTGTGCCCCTACACAGCTTCTGGCAAACTGCAAATAGGACGTCTTATGACTTTCTAGCAACAATATCTTTCTTTTTTTGCCAATCTGAGGCAGTGGTGGTGGACTCCTGATGTGCGCTGCATGGAGCTACAGTGCACTCAGAGATGCACAGGGCATCTCCATGGCGATGGCACTAAGGTCAGAGTGATGTCAGCCATAATTGGATTTGTACTCATGCAGACTCTAGTGTATGCCCACACAGAAAATCACCCACAAGCTCTCACTTTTTCCCTGCATCCACACCATGTGCATTAGGAGGATTGTGAGCTGGGTGTCATTTGCATTATGATGCATCAGCAGACTTGGTGCAGGTGTACAACAGTTTTCTAAAGTTGCGATGGAAAACACCCCAGCAAGCATGAATTTTTGTCTCCTCCATGGCTCATGGTGTGACTGACAACACAATGGAGATGCCAGTCTTCCTGCTCATTAGGTTTGATTGCTGACAGACTATTTCTTCTTGTCTTTCTCAACAACTTTGCTCATGTTGGAAAGTGAGAGCCTTTATTTTATTTGTTCTGTGTGAGCATTAGTCATTATAATCATTAGTTCAGTTCCCCATCACTCCGAGAGAGAGTCACATTCATCAACTTCCATCTAAGTGGGAGTTAGTCAGAAAAGAACATTTTGCAGGAGAAACACCTCCAGGTAGGATGATTAACATGTTGCTGGAGAATCTTAGTCAGTGCTATAGGGTAAAACTGTTGTTTTTTTTTTTGTTGTTGTTTTTTTTTTAATCGGGCAAGATTTAATTAACTCTTTAAGTAACTTGCAGCAAAATGTGTCTCGTCTAATCTCAATGACCAACGCTTTGTCCAGGAGCTGACACTGACTTTATTGAATGTGAACGAAAATGGGCAAATCCTCATTGGCATCGTCTCCCTGCAGCGGTGCGGTGCAGAGCAGAGTGTCACTAGAAATGTGAAGTATTTCAGTGTTTATCTAGTCTGGCAGAGTCCACAGGTGTGTTAGGTGTTGCTTTCCACACACATCTCTGTGCATGACATTTCTTTTTATCGCCTCTCATACATAACCACAAACTCAGCCTCAAGGTGAGCTCCACGCGCACTGACACCTACGTGTGTGCGCAGGCTATAAAGGAGGTGCAGAAAGTGAGCTGAGAAAGGAATTTAAGTCTTAGTAATTAGTAGCTTAAATCCTCCTGTTCACCAAGGACCATAAGTGTGGTGGGATTTGTTTCGGTGACACTTGCTCTGCCGGGATCAGTTGCCAACCTCCTGTTACCCCGTACATACTTCCGTGCATAGTGCAAGGATGACAGGAATTCAGTTTCAGGATTTCGCTCACATTGAAATGTAGAGCCGAGATTCTAAAAGTGTCGCTTGGGTTAGTGATTGGGAGAATGCGGGGAATGGTAATGTGAGAGCTGCTCGTGCTCAGAAAAAAAAAGTGCATCATATGTGATGGAAGGTACTTGAATCAAACCAATTAACATTGTTAAAATACATCTGGCGTGCTGTGACATCTCGCTCATTTCATTCATTACGCTTCTATTGGTGAAATTGGCTAACCCTTTAATGAAATGGCACAGCATGCTACAGATGGAGAAATGATTTTAGCAATATTTGGTCAATATTAAGATGTTTGATTTTTACTCAAATTTAGATTTCAAAGATTAAAGGCTGTTTTAATAACCATATAGTCAGACTTTTTTTATTCTCATCCAAACCTAATGCAGTCCTGATGCCAATAAGGCATTTTGTCGTAAAGAATGAAGATTCATTCAGTTGATTTTGGTCCTCATATGGAGGCCTCCAGCTACCCAGTTAGCCAGGAGCTTTTAAAATGGCTTCTGCCGCTTTACCTTCTACATATCTGTGTTCTGGTCTATTTCATAAAATCCTAATTCAGTACACAGAAGAGTTGAAGATGAAGATTTTTTCAATGCTTTGCCTCCTGGAAATTTTTGTGAAATTAACCTTATTCTATTAGTTTTATAATACAACTAGATTACTTTGATTTTCATTGTAAATTACTGTATTTTTGGTTATTGAAATTTTATGACACCCATCAGAAAATGTATTTTTCTTACACTCATTAGAGAAATGAGACACATTTATACTTGGGTTACTATTCATAAACGTTTTAATTCCTTTTTCTCAAACCGCGAAGGCGTATGAAGTCTTTGTTTCTTCTCCACATTTGTCGAGTTGTTGCCGTATTTGGAGCTTCACCTCCAAACTCCCCAGAGATCGAACATGCAAACCTGGCTGAATTCCTTTTCCTGCATAATCAGCTGTATTGATTTGTCCTCCCGTTCTTTCATGTGCTTAGACTTTTACAGGAGACAAAACACTTGTCAGTTTCTCAGTAAATCAGTATTTGTGATGGCAGTGAAATGTAGGAATTGTTTAGTTAAATTTAGTGACGGAGTGAACTGTAAAAGAAAAAATAAGATAAACGTGCTCTTTTTTAAATAAAATCTTTTTTTTTTTACTTTTCAGAAATTTCTCCTTTTATTAGAATTTCTCACCACGTTTTTATATATCTGCTGCATTTCAGAGCTCAGGAGAAAAGGCAATACTACCTTGGACCAACTCTACCATTGTTAAACTGACCGAGCACCTTATTACTTAGTCTGTACATATTTTGAAAGATTCTGCAAGGTTAGTATGCTGGGAAATATTAGGTTATTAAAAGGGGTTACTATGGAGAAGGAGAGGTTACTGGAGTCTTTCCCATAGCTTTTAGTTTCCCCTTTTTTAAGTCAGTTGCCACAGATCTATTTTCAACATTTGTAGCCAAAACATAAGTTTCTTCCTTTTTTCACTTGCAATGTTTTCTTTTTAACAACAGTACACCACAACAAAACCCTACTTATCCCATCCCAGAGGAGAGATCAGCTGGTTTCTCAGATTTTTTACCATTACAGCATCTGATTTTGAAGTACTTTGCCCACCTTATGCAATGCTTGATTTTCCTCTTTTTCTGCATTCTGGTTCTTTAATTAAATTCATTGATGCTTCTATTAGATGCTGTTATGTGATTGACTGATTGTTTGCATTAAACAGCAAAACAGTAAAAGCCTTATTAAATGGCTGACGACTGTGCAAATTAACTTGGCAACCCTGGTCAGAAGTAAGCTAAAGAACAACAACTGGTACATTATGTAAGCACCATTTTAATGTTTCTCTCAAACTGTGCAAAGGAAGGCAAGTAAATTAAAGGTCAGCTTTTGACCAATGACATTTTGCTGAAGCAGGACATATGTGACGAGTGGCTTCATGCCAACCCACTGCGATGAGAGATTATTATTTATGATTGATTCATTTGGTGACCAGAGTCAGCAGGAAAGTTGAAGAGATGGCATAGAAATGGTCTGAGTTGGTAGTATCTAATGGTTTTAGGGGAAGAAAAAAACTTTCCATACAGTTACTAAAATGAATCTATATTGTTCTGTGTGAAAACATCTTTTTAATGGATGATACCAGTTCTGTGCCAAACTTGGAAAATATAAAAAAGTAGCGAGAGCGAAAATAACTTTACAGTTTCCAATGTAAAGACAGGAAGATTTCTTCACCTGCCTTTCTCCAGATTGTGACCAGTAGCTTTAGGGTGTTAGAGGATGCTTTTCCACTCTTCCTGTTGGATTTCTGATTGTTTATATAAGATACTTTGCTTTCTGGATGTGTAGGGTGGCTGAAAAAAGTTGACTTTAACATAATTGATTCTTCTCACCAGACATTTAGACTTGACCATTGTGATCTGCTCTATTTGATGTTGTTTTGCACTTGAAAGCAGCTTTCTTTTAAAAGACATTTAGACATAGTGTTGTAGTCACCTAATCTAACACGGCTTCATTCGTGTCGAGACCCATAAAGCTGGGGAGAGCATCACCCACACAGAAAGTTTTTGTAAAGAAACCTTTGTTTTCTGCATGCTGAAAGATGACGTCTTAAACTATTAAAAAATGTTTTCTGATGTTTACTCCAAAATGTTTCCCTTTTGTTGTTGTTCATGTACGGTCATTCATATTTAGTGTATTCTGCTTTTGAACCCGCACTCCCACACGCAAGCACACAAACGTGCATGTGGGCTCAGCAGCTGCCATTTCAAGGCGTTCTCTCCACTGAGAGGCAAAGAAACAGCGTGACAGACCCCAGCGTGCAGAATAAAGACTTATCATCCACTGTCATTCTCTCCTCACAGACCAGGGGATTTTGCATGAGACTTGCTAAACGTTCTTTGAAGCTATTTATTTATTTATTTCCCCTGTTATCAGGGGGCCCCGTGAGCATAACGGGCCTTTGGTGCGATTGAGCACAATGTACTTCAAACCCCCCTCTGCGATAGATTCCACTCCTTATATCCTGTCGGTCTTTGATTTGCGATATAAGAGTTGTGCGCCGCGAATGCAGGACAATAACGTCCAACTCCATGCCGATGTAATTCTGGCTCGCTGTCGCCTCTCAGCCTTTCACAGCCTGTCGCGCATGAAAAGGGGAGACCCCTGAAATGCACTTGAAGGGCAGTGTGATTGAATTAACCAGCCATTAGATGTAGGAGATGAGCTGTAATTGCATGGGTATTTATCTATTCAGATGAAAGAGTTTTGACCGCGAGGTCATGTTACTGCTGTGCTGCCCCGAGGATAAAATGTGTGTACCTGTTTACGTCTTCCCCAGCCGTGTAGTTTTAACCTCGTCGTAGAGCCGAGATTTCCCGTGTAACAGCTTTGCTCCTTGTGGCGTAAAGCGTGGATGATGTGGCTCAGCAGTGCTTATCTCCCTCCATGTTGCTGCAGCCTTCATTAATGACCAGGAGAACAGGAATTAGAAGCGTTAAATGATCCACAGCGTCAGGTAGCAAGCGGGCAGATGCTGTGTGAGCTTTTACTCTGTCATGTCACTGTGTTCTTTCCTTATTCCACCTGATGTCTTGCTCGTTATTTTTCCTCTTTGTACCTCCATTTTTTTTTTTTTGGTTAAATGTTCTTTTGTGAGTTATTTCTGTTTCCACCTACCATCATAGAAGAGAATGTCATCCTGACCTTCTGCTTTCCATTTCATGTAGGCCTGCCCCCGTTCTTCCCACTGAGAGGAAGTGATGTCACGTCACCACCACCGCTTTGAGAGGGACTACCGGGGGCCCTGGGATCGGAGAGACATCCGTCCCTCCGGCCTTCACAATGGAGGAGCCAATCATAGCTGTGCCTCTGCCGTCGTCAATGGCAACAACCGTCCGGGGCTGCTTCCCCTCCCGGTCATCCCTTCTCTTCTCCCCACTCCGGTTACTGTTGCCGTGACAACGTCGAGCTGTGACCTAGTGGTCAAGCGAGGCATCACGGCGGCAGGATCAGTGGCTCCAGTGTCGGCCAAGGTAAGATGGTGCTTTCTTTTTCCCTCTCCTTCCCTTGTCAAACTTGTCAAGTTTACTCCTTTGCTGTACCAACTTTTGAAATTTATCGCAATGTCTCAACTGGACATAACATCCAACTCACTCCCAGCTTTTAGGCCTTTCCTCTTTTCCTCTGTCTTCTACTTTTCCCTTCGCACATCCTCCAAATATTGCAGCACCACCACGTCTGTCTTCATGGTTCATCTGACTCACCTCTTCAGGCCCCTCAACCCCCCTTTTTTTCTCTCTCTGCTGCTGCCTCCTCCACTCTCCACCTTTATCCCTCTCTCCAGCTTTGCTGCTCTCTCTGCACTTTCACTGTCCAATGCCTCTTTCTTGCCAAACCATTTTCCTTCCATCTTCATTTTCGTCCTCTGCCAAATGGCAGGCTCGTCCTGCTTTTGCCTCCTTAGTAATTCTCCTCTTTCATTATGTAAATGACCCCTGACAGTTTCTCAGATGGATGCTGCTGTCGCAAGCGATGGTTAGAGGGGAACTAAATAATTGTAGGAGACCTAATTTGAAGCGGTTTTGAAAATGTCTTGCATCTAAACGCCCCATGATCATGATGTTTGGGCCAAAATTTGATTATTAAGCAACTTATATGAGGCTGGTGCATTAGAGGTGCACCAACCACACATTTCAGGTGACTGACTTATGATTCCTGGTTGATTCAAGCTGCTAATACCATGTTGTTTTTTTGTTTGTTTTTCTTCATAAAAAAACACTGTAATCACAAAATACTTCTTGGATGCACCTTTATATAACATAAACTTTAAAAGTCCTGCAGAACACACTTTAACTATCTCAGTTGCCCACACTTGATGAATGTTTGAAGTGATTAAAAGTTATGGGGATGAAGGTGGGAGTTCATTTTGATCAAGGTCATGAAAGTAAAGTATTATAAAAATGTGAATTATTCATATGCAGTATTGTTATTGTAATGCACCCCTACTGTCTCACCTGAAATAAACAGGGATTTTATGCTAATTCAGTGATCAATATAATGAATTTACCAATATCATGAGCTGACGTCACTTGAGTGGAGGTGTGGTGTAACTGTAGATCAAGTTATTACTATATAAACACAGACAAAAGTATTCAGAGTTGATATTTTAAACCTCCTTTAGCATGTTTTGTAGCAGTTAGCATGCCAAGTGAGCTTAGCATCACTGAATGGCAGTTTCTGTAATTCCTGGAGAAGTTAGACCTTTACTGTGATACTGAGATCTCCCACAGTCCAAAAACGTTCCTAAATCAGACATATTCAAGGAATGTGGTGTGGGTAGACCAATCAGATGCACAAAAAACAGAAGAGATGTGCATCCTGTCTTATGTCATGTGCAGTTTGACATGCATGTCCAAGCACAATTTCTTCTCCAAGAAATGCTGAAGAACTCAATTTTTTCCCTATTTTCTCTCCTTGCCTCCAGCGAATGAATAGTCATCTACTTACTTTCAGTGCTGTTCTACACCAGAAAATCTTTTATTTTAAATAAACCTACTTCTTCTTATACACCTTTTTGGTTTCCTGCTCTCAGAGGCGTATAGATTTGTAAGAGCAGAGGTAAACAAAGCAGTGGTAATTTACCCCCTAAGAGCTCATCATTAGATTCCCCACTGAATGTACTGACCACAGAAACAGTAAATCTGCTCTGGCACCACATAGCCACCATTTTGTTTTTTTGTTTTTTTTGTTTTGTTTTTTTTGCTGAATAATTGCTTACATTCAGAGCAAGTCTCTCCAACTCCCACCATGGCTATTGTTATCATTCACTGAGTGCCAGTGCAATTAGGTGCTTTGCCTTGCACAAATGTTCACACATAAAAAAAAGCTACAATGTAGGAATGTGGGATGTCTGGACCACATATGTATAGATTTTTTTTTCTCAAGATGTCACCCTTAATTTAGGGTAACAGAGCTTTGTTTGAGGCTGTGTGTGCTTTTTACAGTGCAACTGAACTGGAGACAAACTCAAATGTTTTTTTTAACAAATAAAAAGACAAACTATGCCATGTGTTATGCATTAAAGCCCCTTAATCCTAAATAAAATCTTCCACATAAATCACCTAGCTCAATCAGTTCATCATCTAAAAGTCTGAGTTTATGCACAGCTACAAGCCAAGGCATAACAATCCAGACATTTTTGCCCTCTGTCCAGCTAAATAACAATAAGTTCAGATCTTCATTAATGTTATGGCATTTTGAAAACAGATGCCTTAAAAGTTAACATTTTGTAATTTTTTTTTTAAGGAACCAAAGATTTTCAATTTTAAGTGATTAAAGATGTTTTGCAAATACTGTATACATGGCATATTTACCCATGATATGTAATTTATTTAGCATGTATTTAATTATGTAAATGATTTTGCATTCAAAACACCATCCATGTGAACAGGAAGAGCCTCACTTGCATAGAAACGTTTACAAAAAAATAATGGACAAAAAACTATGTAAAAAAATATATATATAAATAATAATAATCTGGAAAATATTATTGGTAGTTTTAATATTTTATTGTGAAAGTTCTAAACAGTTATTTGCTTTAAAAAAATAAAAACTACTGAACCCTGCAATTGGTAATATGGTGCAGAAGATAACTTAAAAAAAGAAAGAAATAAAACATTGAAAAGCTTCCCATAGTAACATGGTATAGGTGTTGAAACTTTCTGAAAGGACAGCGTTGATGTTCACGCCACAAATCTGGCTTTTATGGAAGCGTGGGAAGAAAACAAACCCTTTTGAAAGAGGAGTTTGTCACCAGCCGTATAGGGGGACACAGCAAACATCTTGAATTTGTTTAGTCAGATCAGCACATCGTCCTAAAACATTCTCCTAAAACGTACCAGTGTACGATCAAGCTGTTGGGGAAACAGTTTTCCTTTGATAAGGCAAAGCTTGGCCAGAGTCAATTAGATGATGTGAAGATGCATAGAGCTAAATATTGGGCAACCGTTGAAGAAAATATCTTCAGCTAAAACCTCAATAAAATACATTGACGTTATTAGTTACAATGTGATGAAATGTGAAGAAGGGGTTTATGTTGGAGAACTCCAGTACTTGCATGTTGCAGACTGTAAAACCTAGAGTTGCCTACTAAAAACTCAGTTCTCTGTCTGCCCGTGATAACGTTGTGCTGCCTCATACTCAGCACAAAGCATGTGCTGAGTATGAGGCAGGGTGCCTTTATGCCACATGTGATCAAATCTGTGGGTGGTCAAAAGAAGTACGACGGAGCGATGCAGCTCCCTCCGTGGTCCCCGTGTCTCCGTTCTATCCATGGCCACGATAAAAACCTGACAGAACATATTGATTTCTGTTGTTTGGGGACTCGCCTCATAAACACACCAGCCCAAAAGGAGAAGGTGTCCAATAGCCAGACATGTACCAAAGTGTCTGAAACAGATAGCTGTGCATGCACTCTAACGTCCCGTGGGGTAGAATTGGGTTTTGCTTTAGCTTTACAGCTTATCTAAGTAATCTCTCTCTCTTTCTTTTCTTTTTTTTAAATAACGTCACATTTAATGATCAGCGAAATGCGTGTGCGTTTGTGGTAGTGGCACTCTGAATGTGCGCGTACGCACACATTTGTAGCCATGCATAAACGTGTGGGACAAATGCTGACAGTCAGAAAGTGCCATCTGGCTGCATCGTCCATGGGGATGTAAAACTGACCAAGTGGAACAGTGAACTACAGTTAATTCAGAGTTGCACTTTGTCTGCCAGACGATTAATTATTTTGTTATATTTTATGTTTTTCTGTCCTCTTGTCAGGGATTTATAGACCCTGCATATACTACAATAAATGGGTGGTAATGAGAAGAGAAACATTTATGCCCTACACCGACCAGGGCCTTTAGATGCTATTAGACCGTAGTTTGTATTTGTGAGTTCAACTGTTCCTCCAGGTGAGAGGTAGTGAAGTATCTTGATCACATGTGACTTTTTAAATTGACTTGAAATGAAGTGATAATTGCATTTTATGACTTTGTGAGGTCAACTGAGATAGCTTTTGATTGTACAGGCCAACGTTTCCATGTGAGCCGTCCTTATATAAGCGCTGGATTAATGCACAGCTTTGAATAAATTTGCAATTTTATCAACCTCGTATAGAATGCAAATATTCTTTCTCATTTCAGGTGTCAGAGCCCTCGACACACATACGCTTGTTTGCCTTGATGCACTTGCTTAAATGTTTGAAGATACAGATTGAAGATTTACAATCAACAGACACTGAATGTCTTGTGAATAAACAGAAAATTGAGCTAAATTATCAGTGATTTATTTATTCTTACAAAAAAAGGATTAATTCTGACAAACTGCCAGTCTTGCTGTCTTGCTAACAGAGTAAAAGCCTTCAGATTAAAGTACTTCATTTTACTGAAAAAAACCACAGCATATTTCCTATTTGCTCGTCCGCAAAACAAATTATTGAAAACACATTTTCCATACTTAAATTGGAATGTACACTAATGTTTTTTGTACGAGTTTGTTTAAAATCAGCTGTATTCAACTTAATATCTGAGAGGAAAAAAGCTCTCATTTATTGCTGTTAGATCATTGAATCATTCTTCCATTATGTAAACTATACAGGAGACTTAGAAAGCCTCTCTGTGACCTATCACTATTATTTTTATCACTAGTAGACACGATATCACACTGTGCGAGAGAGCAGTCGGGATTACACAGCTCCTCGGTTAAACAGGATTTAATGTTTATTTCAAATTATAGATGACTTGATTATTTAATAGGCATTGCAAACCGTATTTAGCATCGGTTCAGTGATTAGCACAATTAGTGCTATTATTTAGCATACCGTCACAAACAGTTCCTGATTTATAGGAAGATATTTGTCGTTTATAATATATACATATAACATAATAAGGGTTTTATAGAACTGGTTTAGAATATTATGCAATAGCAGATACCTTCGATTTTTATACATTTGTTTCATATCTCCAGAGATGACAGCTCTGTCCTTATACTAGGCTTGTGATTCACCACTTCAGTGGCGCCAGGCAGGTTGATGCGACACTTTAGTCCCTTCAAAGTTTTGTTTTTTTCTCTGTACAATGTTTCCAATTAGAAACCAGAAGCAACCTCCAATTATTTGTCTTGTCTGGCTGTTTAAACTAAAACTTATAAAACATATCTGTTTGCTTCTTTTGAGCTTCTCCAGCACCAAACAACCCAGAAGTCACGTTGACTCTGATTCATACCACTGCATCTACTTTCCTCCAAAAAGGCTTTGTGACTCTTTTGAGAGAAAAGGACGTGATGTGAATCCATCTATTTCTCTGCACATCTTCAGTTTTGATGAATTGGTACAAGAATTGCATGAAAAAAAAATTCCATTCCATCGTAAAACTATCTCTGGTTGCTAGAATTTACAAATAAATGGAAGCCATGTTTTTGTACTCTGCACATGTGATGAGGACATTTGGTCACAAAATAATTGTCCTTGTACATGTATGTCATTATTTTTCCCTTGGTTCATTCGGCGACTGAGCAAAAGAAAAAATCCTTCTGGTTTGTGCCTGAAGCTACAGCGTGTTAGAAGACTGAGCCACTGAAAGCCAGCAGACATTGTGGGATTCCCATCAGTGAGCATTACTGCATTGCCACTGTACTTTTCTAATAACTACAGTATATCCTCCATGGTTTATATGTTGCTGCTCACTCGAACTTATCCTGAGAAATAATTTATTCTTTTTTGCATTTTTATTACACCCTTAGGAGTAAGATATCTGTAAGTTTTCAGTGCTGATAAAAAACAAAACAAAACAAAAAACAAAGGCTGGACTAAATGTTAATTTAATGAGTGTGTTGCCCTGGTCTTAATTGTTTTGTTTTGTTTTTTTAATGTAGCGCTAAAGAGGGACTGGAGTTGTACATCTGTAAAGCAAAGCTGCATTCAGTGTTAGATTTTTCAAAGATATGCTCTCCTCTGAAAGTCTTGTGGAAAATACATGCTTTTAAATCTATATGGTTAAATGTTTGCTCTATATTATAGCCTGTTATTGACTGGATTTTCTTGGATTTATGCATGCGTTACAGTTGTGAAAAGAATCAATAACGTCACACTCAACCATCGGGTATGGTACACAATCACTGTCAGGTTCCTGCACCCTGACAAACACATTTTGGAGGGAAAACTTCGGACAAACTTTCTAAGAGTAGCAGTTTAATTTTAACCAAACCCAAAGTTTTTAAAGCACTTACAGACAGTTAACATTATATTTTTATGCTAGACAAAATCTGTGAGAGCTTTTTTTAACGTTAAAAACATTACTGAGACAGAGGGGTAACATTAGCACACATCTTTTCAGCAGCTCAGTTCGGCAGCTTCTGCCTGGCTGCTGCAGCTACAACCTTTCTAATAACCGTCCTCCCAGAACAATATTTAGGAACCAAAAATAAAAGCAGTATAAAACAGAAATAGCCCTGCTGGAATGCAAAGGCGATAACACACGTCAATTCAACAAAAAGATGTTTTGAGAAAGTTCATAAGAATAATACTAAATAAATAAAATTAACTCAGCTACACAGAAAGCTGAAATTATTAATCTACTAACATATTACTCAGGAAATATCTTCCCATGGACATTCGGCTACAAGCTGGATTTTCTTGCAGAGCTAATCCCCTGATATTAAAGTTTCAAATCCGTCCTTGCTTTATGTTTAATAACACCAGCGCTGTGATTTTTATTTAATTTTATCAACCCTTACTTATCACAAATGCTAGAACCATGGTAAATATTGAGATCATTTATTAATTTATGAACACTGATTTTGACTTGTAGACTGATGTTGATTCTCCATGTCAATGGTAATTTGGTTCAAAGTTCCTGCTTGTATTTGCCATTACACTTGTTAAAAAGTTTCTGCTTGGTGATAGACCAATAGAATAATATCAAAAAGCTTCACATGTGTCAACCCTCAACTCAAGTAAGTAAACAACTCACAACAGATCCTACATTATTATGTCAGACAAAAACAGAGAAAATTGAGATACATGCTTCGTACTATTACAAAATAGGCATTTGGGTTTGAATCACACAACACATCGTCACCCCTTTAGGTCCTGACTAACAGTTAACTAAACCTCGTTTATTAGTTGTCGTCATTGGAGACTGTCTTCAATTTCAATTTCTTCAGTTTCTTAGCTTCAGTTGCAAAACAGACAGCCTGTCTGAGCTCAAGGAAAGAGCAATTCAATAAAATTCCTGCCGTTGGAAGTCCATTACATATGTTTTCCTGAGTAAGACAGAATGAAGTGATATGTTCTGCAGAACAAGTGCCAAAACACGCAGCGCAGCATCCCCTCGCTTTGGCTACTCAGACTGTGAGGATCATTCCACACAAAAAATATTTCTGTTCAAAGTTTCTCACATGAAATTGACAATAATCAGGACAGCCTTTCATGAAATGAAACTACACTTGTTGTGAATTAGACCTGTTGGTCATTGATTTCAGCCAGGTTAGTTAGCCAGTGGACTGAAGCATCCCCCCATGCTGTGACAGCACAATGCTGGATAGCAGGTGTCAGCTCCCCACTGTGACAAAATCAAAAAAGAAAAACCTCAGGCATGTCTCCTCTGAGTCATTTTTTCTTTCTTTTTTCTTTTTTACCTGTGTACCGGCATTTTCCTGGTATCTGGATGATGAGGTGAACACATTGGAAAGTTGTGCTTTTTATGAAACTAACACGTCTGCAATCATACCATTTCAGCTAGCAGTTTATCAGAGTTGATTACCCCTGTGTTGCTGCAACACTGACATAGTTTAGATTTTTATGCATTTTTCATATAGCCGGGTCTTCATATCTCTATGGAGAGAAGAAAGAAACTCTTCTTTATATGAATGTCAGTCTTTGGTTTAGAAGCCTTGTAATGAATAGACTCGAAGATTTTGAAATTATTGAATCTCTGCAGGGGTTCAGGCTAAAAGGGGAAACGTCTTTTGAAAAGTGGGGTAACCTTGTGATGAGTTACTGTGAAATATGTTGAATATGAAAAGATTAAAGTTTGAAAAGGCACACACAGGGAAAGCTTGATGAGAGTCAGAACTGTGGGGACGGGAGCAGAGTGCGGTGGCAGGGGAGAGTTGTTTTTGAATTGACTCCAGATAGGAAAGAAAATGCAGGAGTAGAACTCCATCATCACGAGAAGGTAAAACTTTACAGTTTCAAGGCAGGTGCTCTCACTATGGGGTCTGAAAAGAAAGCCGCTTTGTTATCAGGAAAGCAAAGAACACTGCCTAGGTGTCTTTTAGTGTCATCTATACATCGTCAATAGGTGTTCGTGGTGTTTTATTTTCTTTTACTGTGAAAATGCCACAAGATCCACCTCTCAAAAAGGAAAATTGTAACAAATAAATCTGTCTGCCTGGGGAGAAGTCTGTCATTTATTATCCAAAAGGCATTATGTTAAACCTGCAGGCTTTTTGTAGGTGAGTTAAGAGTTCCATTATTTCACTGGTTGAACAGGTTTAAATATGCAGAGCAAGGGGCCTACTGCATTTTTTCCACCACTAGAGTGGTTAAGTGATGCATATGTCAGAGTGCATTTTAACGCTGAAAGTCAGCTTGTTGACAACGAGCTGAGATGAACCCGTCAGATTTTTCTGCCCCAGTGTAAATGCCAGTTTTGATGAAGATGGCTATCAGTGGGTACATGGAACTCGGCTTTGTAGTATTAGACATAGTGTGATTAAACTAAAGTGTGGGGAAAAAACCCTAAAGAGTAACATAAGAGCTAGAAAGTAAGAAAACAAGGCTTTAATTTCTGGCTAAATTAGCATGACAGGCTGCCTATGAAGGAATACATAACCTGCCTCATTCCTGTGTACAAATATGCAAAGTATTGAGACCCAATTAACTTTTGACATTACAACCACGTGTCTGTGTATTTTGTTGAAAATTACACACCGGCAGAAAGTACAGGACAATTATGAAACAGAAGGGAAATATTACATTGCTTTCATTTGTTAAATTTTAAAATAAAACTTTTGAAAGTTGTCTGCTTTTATTTTTAGGCCCCTTAATCAATACTTAGAACAATGGCATCTAAACCTTTTCCCACACATAGCAAAATTGAATTACTCATTGGCCATAAAACTGTCAATATTTCTCATAAAAAAATATTTTTATGTCGTACACAATAAACTGAATGCAATTTTTAAAAAATAAAACGGTTTTATAAAGAGGGTCATTCTACATCGTTTGAGGTTGATTGTCTTCCGTTTTCTTGGCATTGCTTTAAAGTACGAGTTTTATGTCGTGTGTCTATACACTGATTTCCTTTTCATAAATGCATGATGCTGCATTTATGTTTAACCTTTAGGAAATGTTTAGTTAGTTTTCTGGCACACTGTGTTTTCCATGTAGGCTTTTTTGCTTATTAGACATAGATTTTATTCTGGGGAGTAATAATAAAGGAGACATAATTTAACATTTGTGTTTCTTGTTGGAAAAAATGTAAGAGCTCAGAAGGATTTTTCCGCTGATTATTTATTTATTGTCTAAAAACTTAATTTCCAACGGGAAAATGTTTCTTTGAGCAATGTGACGATTGTCGCTGCCAGTTTCGTTTTTTCTTTTGATTTGAAGCAAATCAGTTGTAGGTCATAAAGAAGACAAGCCGGGATTTTTGTTTAAAGCAGCTTTTGTTTGACCTGAAGCACTGACATTGAAGTGTGGCTACCTCAGGACTGCAAAAGTAGAATTAAAGTGTTGGACTTGCTGAGATTGCTAATAAAGGGCAGAGATGCAGAGACAGCAAGACAGACACCTTGCTTTTAAGGACTGTGTACTGTCAAACTGTCAGAAAAATGGCATTGTTAGAGAAACTGTCAGACCTTTTTTTTATCCTTCTACATCTGAAAATCAAATAGATGGAAATAAAGAGTCATGACAGGTTTATCAGAAATCTTAGCTGGCAATCGGGTCATTGTCATCTTTTTCTGTCAAAAGAAAATATTGATGGACGGGGTTATTTGATATAAGAGAAAATAGCACAAATTGACATAAAGGCTAAAATCGAATGCCAGGTTGGGGTGAATAAAAAGCAAAGTTCAAAGAGAAAATTAAAGGTAAGCGTTATTTCCTTCCGTCTTGCCAGTCTTATGCCAGGATTTTCTTGAGAACTCAAACAATTCGCGTCCTGTCATTGGTTCTTCTGTATCTCTTCCAGGTTGTAGCGATGACGTACGACCTGACTAGCAATAGACTCTGACATTTATCCTAACTGACTTTCATTTTTTTGACTCTCCTTATATCTGCAGTTTTTCAGTCTGAGTTGGTGAGAACAGACTGGCACCTTAACACTTCAGCTGTTTTATGGGTCTGGCTCCAAAGAGGCGGCCTTAAAGCCCAATTTAATAAGCAGTCATCGGGTATCACATTCAGAGGCCTCTTTGTTGTGTGAAAGATGAGATGCAAGTCCCCTTTTTCCATTTCTGTCCCAATGACTGTGCAATATCAGGGTGTTGTAATGAAAGTACTGTGAAGATGTCGTCATCCAACACTGCTCTGCTCTCCTAGTGGCACTCAGGGACTATTGTTCTGCTGATCTTTAAATGTGCAGAAACTGACAGCATGGACATGAAAGCGCTGACTTGTCTTTGCAAAGATCTCTGATCATCACTTCAGATTCTCCATCTTTTTTTTATCCTCTGCTGTTGCCGTCGCTGCTGTTAACGTTTCCAGTCTTTAATTATTTCCACTTTTAACGTAAAAATGAAGGAAGATATACCCTGCTTAAAATAAAGATCGCTAGCTGAGGAACAAAAAGTATAAAAATGGCCTTATCATTATTTTACTAAAACTAGTCCAAACTATCTCGCATCACATGGAAAAACTAAGCTGATGTCGATCTTCCTTGCATAAAATCAGGATGGAAGAATCCTGTCACTGATGATTAAATACACTTCATTCGCTGACTTTCTGCTAGTGGGATTGCCTCAGTCAATATATCAACAATTACAAACAAGAAAGGATATTTTAATTTGTGATGCTAGTGATGTTTATGCACTCAGGTTGTCGAACCCTGGGTGCATTAAAGACCAATAGCTTCAGGCTATCAGGTGACAGTTCTATCTTGATGTTGTCCACTACACTTATAGTTTATAAAGGTAAAGCACCAAACAGACAGAAATGTGCTATGACATTAGTGAAAAGTCTTTTTGATGGCAACAGCAGGGCAATTAACTTGTACAGGCCTGTAAATCAAAATCAGATTGGCTGAAATAGAAAAGAATGTAGGTGTTGTAATGATCCAGTCGAATTTCAGACCTAACCAAAATGTGAACAGAGATTGATTTGTGTTAAAAGTTGGCCAAAAGTCCCCTAAACTAGTGATAGAATCTAAAATGCTTGGCAAATGAATTCATTCAGCTGCCCTGAAGAACAACTGTGAGGTCAACGAAGCCGAAGAAACCTCTGCTCTTTGGAAACTTTGCTTCTCCTTCAGTCACATCTGTTTGTTAGCCAAGTCCTTTAGTCCAACTCTGCTTCCATCTGTCCACCATTTCCCCGTAGCTTCTTTAAATAACTTCTTGTCTTTGAGGCATATATCCTCATTCCTACATAAGCATCACCTCCCTCTGAGCACACTTGTGTGAAATTGGATTGCTGATCCGTTGGTGCTGAATCGCAGATGTAATATGGGATAGCGGCAACCACATGCTCCACTGGCAGAGACAGTTGTTACAGGACACCAAGGGATCGGCGTTGACGCTTGACTTCTAGTCCCCGTCTCTTCAAGACCGATAAAGCTCTCGGCAATTCTCATGACGGCATGTAGTAGAACGCCACTGAAAAACAAGCCGGAACTCATAAGACCGCGATGAGGCGAGGCGCAGTTCACAGCGTGCAGAGGGCTGCCCGGTTTGCTTGATTCACTTACATGTCAAAAGGTCATTGTTGATCCCTGGGCAATTCGATGTGGCTGTCGTCTTGGATTTGCTATTATCATGTGTCATCGCTCCCACCATCGCTGCTCATCCCTCCTCTTCATCATCAGAGGGTGAAAGGGCTGTGTCAAAGGGTAAAATTCTATTTCACACAAATTTATCTTCATTACCATGTTTTCTCCCCCTGTCAGCCTTGAAGGTTGATTTAAAACGGGTTGAACTTGAATAAATCTAAAGCTAAGCTGTTGAAAACATAGAAACCTTTTCACTGCTCAGTCGGTAAATACCCTCAGCTGTTATGCGTCATTTTAAACCAAGCTGCCTGAAGATTATATGTTTTTTTCTTGACCTCTGTAAATAGGGAGCAGTTTAGGTATTTTTCTTATCGTAATTAAACTGATAAGAAGTTTAATGTTGGTAATTAAAATTCTACCGACATTAGTTTTAGTGAAATGCGTTATAAATGCTGAATAGTATAGTTTTTCTAATGCTACGATTTTAGTGGTTTAAGGGTATTGTTGATTCCTGTTGAAGACATTTTATTGTCAAATGATTAGAGTCAGTCATGCCAGTCATACTAGCATTTTCTTGCCACTTGTAGTTTGATCTACAAACTTTTTAGGACATTATTTTAAACAGCAGTGATGAAAAGTTGTTGAAGAAAAATATACTATTTAGTTTTCCAGATAAAGGTCCAAAAATATTGCATGCATATGTTTCAGTCCTTTTTACTTGCACTAACAAGAGATGGTGGCATGTTGGTTTACCTTAAACAGTCAGAGCTGCACCGAAAAGATTTACACCAGTGCATTTTTATGTTAGAATATCCCAGTCAAGGTCCGCAATTATATTTTGTTCGGAATTTTATTTTATTAGGAGTCTGCAAAACTAAAAACTTGATGTTCACAAGATACCTTCCAACCACTCCATGAGCTATTTTGCAAAGCAGTCATCCCAAAAAAAATGTGTATGGATGTTCGGACCTAGTAGGCGTTTTCTGTCTGTCATGCCAGGACAAGGTGGTGGTGTTGAAAATAGTCTAAGGGATTGAATACAAATGTATTGCACCTTTCAGACTTCAAAATCTCCAAAGGTTTGAATTTATGAAAAGTTTTGCAAAACACTTTTTATACATGTCGGCCTCGACAATCTTACTGAACTGAGATATTCCCTGCAACTATCATTCTGATTCTTAGTCTGAATATTTTCTATGAAATCTGGGAAACAAAGATTCTAAGGTTTTTTTCCTCAAGTAGAGAAGAAAGTAACTATATGTAAGACAGCTGTGAAAAAAAAAAATCAGAAAAGAGTCATGGCTTTGCTGCGTCTTGACGTATAGTTGGATCTCTGCATGTTTGTTTTTACGTTGAGAAATGCAATGCAAATAGTGTTGTGCTAAGTCCTGACTCATGCTGTGTATTATAAAACTACTTTTGAGCCCAACACTGAGTTTATAGCTGCCATTCATCCATCTGTGTAACTGAGCGCATTATCAAATGAGTGGATCGGCTCTCTTGGCCGTCACAGACCCGCACTTAGTACCCATATTTCTTTCGAGTGCTAAATGAACCCCCCGCTGAGCTTAGCTGATTGTATGTCATTTGCTTTTTGTGCATTGAGAGAAAACCCCCTCATCTGCCAGCCTCTTGCCTTGGCCTCCTTCCTCCGTGGCCACCCCGCCATCCCATTGTCTGTCCTGTTGCACGGTTGTAGAATGAAGGAAAATGGCATTTAAAAAGGTGCACATGTGGAGTGGTTGACATTCAGAGTGCTGCTACCTTAAGGTTAACCCTAAATGAAAGACAATGGCAAATGCAGGCTTTTAAAGCGTCAGTCATGTTGTGTGGACTATCAGGTGTCAGCGAGGAGGCAGACAGGATAACGTTTGCGATGCACAAGTAAATAATACATTTCCCTTCAGCACGTCTGGCACTTGACTCAGCTTTGTCTCACACCTGTGCTATTACACACAGGCTCTCTTGGCATTGGTTGCTCGCTGTTAAGGATGAGGTTATTTTTTTATGTTTTTAAGCCAAGTTGCTTTGAGGCTTTGTTCAGAGTGGGAACAGAAAGAGTAGTTATGGACTTATTCTCAGATAGTGCCCTAGCTGGTACTTGACTCCTCATAAAAACCTTTTTTTTTTCTACTTCCCCTTTTCTATTTGGAAAAAAGGTGAACTTTTTCTTTGACTGTAAATAGACATCGACAGTCTTGGCTTTGAAAATTCTTCGCTCGATTAGGTATGGCTTTCGGTTAGGTGAACAAAAGAGGCAATAAGTGAAGCTTAAGAGAGCCTTCTGGAGAATACTGTGAAACTAAATCATCAGCCAATTGACTCTGCTTGTTTCTCCCCTTGAGCTCCTCTCTGATGACCATTTTTTTCCCACATCCAGTTTAGTTTGAATGTCTGTAATGTAACTGAGCAATTTAGTCTGTCACCCTGTGGCATTGGAGATGTGATACATGTCACTCCACACACCTTTCTGACTTTCCGGTTCAGACTGGCACGTCGTCATAGCTGTATAGCGAATTTGTCTTTGTCCTGTTGGGAGCAGTACAATTATTACATTTTTACTACGGCAATTTTTATAAAAAATATTTTGAGTTTTGTGTGATTTCATGAGTGGCTGACAAATTTGCAAATTAAAACCTTTGCAAGTCATCCTCAGAAGGAGAAAAAAATATCCTTACTCATGGGTTGTCGATGTGTTTGCAAAGTATTTCTAGGTTGGCTGTACAAATTGGAGGAGGATTGCTGGCTGTTTAAAAAAAGAATACAAATAAAAAAAAACAGCTGACAGAGATTAATCCATAATTTTACATAAAATATTATATAGTAGGAGATCAATGAAAATCACAAGTGTCGTTAGAAAACAGTAGGTTTTCGGCTAAAAGGAACATTCTAATTATGTTATTCTAAACAGCTGGTGTTTAATTTGTTCCTTTTTAAAGTTGGAGTGCTGGGAGTAGAGTGCACTTGTATGTCATAAGCAAGTCCATGCAAAGTTTTTCTTGTGGTTTGATTTTCAGTTTTATCAGGATCTTCTGTTGCAGTGAGCCAATACGCTTTTGGGTCTCTTTGATCATTACTGTCAATAGCAACATGCACTATTTAATTTGGTTTGGGGCTATAAAATAATTACCTACAGGCTAAATGTTAGTGGTTATGCATATCTTTAATACATTCTGCTCAAAGATGTTTGAAACCAAAACCAGCGGAGATGTTCTTTGGAACGTCTTGCGTCATTTCCACCTCAAAGATTAAACTTATGAGTATTTCTCCGTGGATAAACAAACTTTTTATATGTAGTTGATTTTGTATTGAATATGTATACGTCTCTATTATTTTCAGTGTTAACCATCCAGCTAAATAAAATAAATCTTTTTCAGAGGTTTAATTTTCTCCGTGATGATCTGTGTGAATACGTTTATTTCTCTTCTCTTTTTACAAAAACCATAAAGTTAATCATAAATATTATTTCTTTAATAAGTTGATCAATTTTGCATCGGATTTTTAAATTGAAATTTTATCAGACATGTTTTCTCAGAGAAATCCTTAACTGTGCTCTGCTCACATCATAAGCAGAAAGCGACTTCAATTTAAGTACCGTTAAAAATGTTTTTTTATTTTTTAAAAGTTAAAACTAAGGGGAGGTTTTGAGTTGTTCTCGGGAAAAACCGAAGCAATCCTTTTAGTGTGGAAATGGCAAGAGATATAGAATAGACACAGAGATATGAGCAGGAGACGAGGTGAAAAAACAATAAAGAAAGAAACCTATTCAAATCAGATCCACTGTGTGCTTTTCCCTTTTCAGCCTTCTGTGAAAAAGAAATTCATCATTTTAAGATAAACAAACAGTTGGTGGTTAAAGATGACTCATAGCAGTAGGGACATATTACATTATGATAAAAAGTAAGGATTTAAACTCCAAATTTCAGTTTTCTTTCATACTTTAAAAGTCAAAATTGAAGCTGTGAATCATTGCATTTGTGAAAAGTAACTATATGAATGAAATATTTGATTTAATAAAGAATTTGAAAATGGGGCTACCTTCCACACAAAGCTTTAAAGCCACAAGATAAAAGCCTGCATGGTTAAATGTGTTGAAGCTATGTTTTCAGAAATTTTTCTGAAGAACTTTGCAGTGTGAAAATCTACAGCAAATGAATTTGGCACATCCAAGAAACAAAAATACAGGACTCTGAGATGGTAAATACAAAAGAAACTTAGTTGGAATATCTTAGGGAATCCTGTTTTGCCTTGTGTCTTAAAGATTTTACATTTAATAGAATGTTGCTTTTGGTTATCTGCATTGAAATATTGAATATGTTTGACTGGCGACACTGTATGCCATTTAATGTGTTCAAAACAGCAGAATATGTAAATTTTCCCATTTGCCATTTTAAATTGTGCTTTAACCTTCCAAAGTCCTCAGAGATGGAATCGGTTGAATCCTGCAAACTTCAATGGTTTCAGGAACTGACAGTCTGGCAGGACACCACCTTTGCTTCCCCACTGTCAGACAGTGACATCTGCTGTGCTCCTCCTGAGCGTCGCACTAATAACGTAGGAGGGTTTAAAGTTTTTAATGCATTTTATGCCAAGATGAGGAGTGTATATATATGTATATATAATTTTTTTTTTTTTTTTAGAAAAGACAGTCTGCACTGGAAAATTTGAGAAAAATCACCCACCTCTTTGCAAGTTTCCCTCAGAAAGACCACAACAATCTCTATAATTTGCACAATATTAATTTTCTTTGGCATGGACAAACCTAGAAATTCACTTAGAGCCTCAGATTGTGTAATGGTTCAAGAAATTACATTCTCATTTTGTAGGTCTCTGTTACATTTTATGTGTAAAATAAAGGATTGTGGAATAAAGAACAATTATGGCCTGCTTATAAATGTTGGTAGCAGATAATGTCTAATGGTAACACAGCTTTGCAAAGTTGCATCTAAATCAACAAAAGAAAATTTACATAAATGAATACATATGTATATTATAATATGAATAGGAAAATATGCCTTGATGAATATCATGTTTGTTAGTAGAATCCCAGTACAAACACCTCATAGCAATGTACAGTCATGGTGATCGAGGTATGATAGTTTGATCATGTTTTGCTGCTACATAACCTTGGCATCTAAATGAAACATGATCATTATGAAGTAGGAGAATACTAAAAAATGTCTAATAAAATGACTAAGAACTCATTTAGACCCCACTCTTCAATTATTGGTAAACTCTTTGGCAGGAGGTTAAGAGGACAGTAAAGTGTGCCTGCAATTTAGGGAATAGTAACTGAGCAAATTATATAAAAAGGAAAAAACAGAAATATTCAGCAATTACCTGAAGATGATTACTTCAAGGTTTTTCTTGTAAATTAAATGTCTTAAGTGATTCTCAGAATTTGTGTGGCCTTATTTCAATTATGATAGTTTAGAAACAAAACAAAAAAAGCTCATTATAAAATCACTAAAATACAAACAATATTTTATGGAATGGTAAATATCACATAATATGTGAAATATGGTTTTGTTTCCCTAATTGCAGTTTTTCAATTGCTTTACTTAGGCCAGGTTTGCTCAGGTCTAGGGTAAATACTGCACAATTTAACATCGAATCTTGACTTGCGTGCAGTTCCTGCATAACTGCCATTGATTAATAAAAAGTCTAATTGGGTTGTCTTTGGCTCCAGACAACTTTTTATCTGTCTCTCATTATTCTTCCTTTTCTCTCAGTCCATTACTATTTGATTGTCTGTCCTCAGTGCTGTTTTCCAGTTGCTCTGGTCCCTTCCTTGTGTGGTGTGCTCAAGGGACCCAAAGCCCGTCATTTTAATAATACACACATAAATAATAGATACATTTTAAATGCTAATTCTAAAAAGGAGTCCGGGGGTGACTCAATCTCGCAGCATTTGCGGTTCGACCTTAGCACAGGCAAACAAATTACTGAGAGCTCAGTGTTTCTCATTAGGTTCTCCATGCATCATCACGCTGCCAAGTTGCCCTCCTCTATTTGCATGACCTGTATATACCATGAATATATATTTTTTAGGGTCTTAGCATTGTAGAGTTTACCTGCATCTTCTTTTTTCTTACCTTTGTCACATTTGGTCAGTGATGCCGATTAAGTTCAGTTTACACTCTAATCAATGTGGATGATAATTCATAAAGCAGTTCTTGGAACAGAGTAAAATACAAAGAGAACATCAATGTTTATGGTAAGTCAGTGAATTTGAAATATTTTCACGTAGTAACCCCATGCTTTGTAAGTGAATAAAGTTCTTTTTCAGTAAGCACAGGTAAATGTTTGGCTCACAAGGGTTGAATCATGATCCAGATCAAAACGAGAAGACGCAACAAGAATTTTGTAATAGTTGAAGAGGATGCTCAGGGTTGTCAAAATTTTGGGGAGTTTTATTCTTTGTACAGAACCAGCCTTCTTTAACAGATAGCTTTTTTAAGTTACCAATCGTCATCTTATGTTTGGAGTGCTTTTCTAAAACACACGGCTTCTATTTGGGAAGGGAGCACACAGGATGAATATTTTATATAAAATTTCCTGCTGTACAATGTCGGGTAGGATATATGAAATATTTTCTCTACAGATCCATTTGGCCAGTGTTTCCTTGTTGCTGATTTAGCATCCTTCACTTGTAGTTATATACAACTCTAACGCTCTCATTATCTCTGGTATACGCTGTATTTTTAAACCCATGTTGCCACTAAATGAATAAATGTAGCTCACCAGAGGCCACACACTTTGTATTCCTGGGTATTTCAGCTCTAATAACAGCACTGTCAACTTTATTGCAACCCTAATCAGATTAGATTCTTCAGGGAAATAACAGCTGATAATGTTTGAAGGGGAGGATAATATCCTTATTCGAATTAGTCTACAAATTGGAATGGAATAAATCGTCTGTTCAACATAATATTTTACCGAGTCGAGAGACAAAGCAATTCAAAAGTAATTGAAAGCAATTAGATTATGATTACTAAATTTAATTTGCCTTGGGGATTACCTAACTGTTTGTTTGGCAGTTTTAGGTTTGTAAAAGCTTTAGTTGTTTTATGTTTCCAGGAGTAAATGTTTATTTAAATTGTGCTTCATAGCACTGCTGACAAGAGTGAACGTTCTGCCTACATGTGTTCTTATGCAATATGAAATCACGTTCTCTGGTGCTAAGATTTCTCATTTTTGTATTAGGAGACTCTCCTTAGAAAAAAATACCACAGTTTTGCAGGATATGCACAAAAATAGGATATTTGCATACAAATGAGACAGAATGACAATATGTGTTAACTGTAGTTGTGGGCATAAAATGCATCTTGATTCACTTACATGGACTAAAGTCAGGAACTCGATGCAATCTGCTGTGTTTTCTTTGATAGAAAAAATTTCAACTAATCTGATTGCATTGCTTGGTAACTCGAATAAATTTGGAAAGTATGTACTTGACTTGAAGTAATATTGGATTGAATTGACTTACAATTTGCTGTACAGTGTTGATAAACTGAATTAGGTGGAAATACAGAGTAACCATCCACCTAACAGTGTGGTAGGTTTTAAATGCTCAATTCATAGCCTTAAGAATACATGCAGTAATTCATGCATCTAATTTTTTTTAAAGAAATCATTAACATAATCTAACTGACTGACAATTAAAGCATGTACATGTTTTCCTGTGCCCTGATTTGGAAGAGAACCATTTTGTCTGCCAAAGGTTTTAAGATTGTAGTAAGCTGATTTAGTATCGGACTGTAAAGACTGGTTAAATATAAGGACTGAGGAAATGTCATATTCTTTTGCTTCACTGAGTCAACATACTAATTTCTGTCCTGTTTTTGAGATCAGAAAAACAATAGTTTGGCGATACATTTTGGCACTAATTGGAATCCAATGCACAAAAATATTCCATAATCACTACTGGTGCTATTCCTGAGATTCATGTTGTAAATATCAGTGCAGTCCATCATATTTCCACCGAAAATAAAAACAATAAAAAAGCTCTTGTGTCCCAAACGGCAGCTTTGTTTTGGTTCTTATGTTGGAAATCCTCCAGCTGTCATCCCAATTAACAAGCTGATTTCGAAATGGCGTTTGCGCAGTCCCGCAGCATCACAAGTGTCTCCCGACGACTCGCAGAATGTCAGAACAGCACATGTGGAGAACGCTCTCAAGGTCAGATTGAAATTGGAGCCATTTCATCATGAGTCATTATGGGAAGTGCTGTGCATCAGAGGGTGCAATAAATACTCTTAAAACACGAGCCTGACACCGTAAAATATAGTGTACAGTACGCAGTGCATGCAGCATGTCCTCTTTTTTTTCTTTTTAAGACCATAACTTATAGTTGACTTGTTCTTAGAGCTTTTTTATTACTCACTTGTTGCACATGTAATACCAAGCCGGGGTCTTTTTCCATTCTGTCTAATAAATTAATATAAAAGCAGAAATAATGTGAGGAATCTCCCAGCCGTGATCACTAATACTTTCTTTTTTTGTGTTTTGCATGGAGTCGGAATGTGTGGGTTTGTTATCGCTTTAAAAGATAAAAGCCGTGATGAGGGTGTAGGTGTGTTTGTCTTCTTCAACACAATGATTACCTTGACAAAATAACAGACGAACAAGTAGATCTGAATAAATTACGATCTCTGTGCAAACGGCCGCAGTCTGTACAAGATGGCTGCACAATAGAGCCCTGACACGAAGGGGAAAAAATGAAATGACTTGGATCAGCAAGGTCACTGGCTCTTCAAAATTCTCCATTTGATTGCAGTATTCTTGTACCAGATTGCCTCGGTAAAATGTAACTATAGGAGTAAAACATTATTGTCCAATGTGCGCGCGCACAGAAAGATAAGGGTACGGCGGGCCGAAGTGAATGCCTTGAACCATATAGGATTTCCGAGGATTAGAATTTTCCTGTTAAACAGCATTAACCTCCTACAAATCACAGAGCCAACCAGCTTGAAGGGCAGCCATTGAAATTATATCTTGATTCACACACAAAGCTGTACAATTTAAAGCTGAGGAGTCCTTGGGCTTTCGTCACTTTGCGTGCGTCGTACTTGCATATATTAATAGCATTATGCTCGCCCGCAGTTGGAGAACCGCGTTTCAGAAAGACTTTATTTCAGCTGCGTCTCCCGGATACAAAACAGTCACCTTGTTTAGAAATCATCTTTTGTGGTTTATCCTCTTGTTCCTGCCTGGGTGACTGCCAAGTCAGCAGACTTCATCATGATTGTGTAGAGCATTATGCAATCCGTCCATAACCTGTCTGTATCCTTTTATTCTTCCGGGGCCCATTAGGGGGCTGAGCCATTTTGAAAGAGGACGGTACACTGTTGGCTTCACAGGCTAACAGATATTAAAGACAAACAGTTATTCCTGGTGGTAATTTAGATTAAGGGAGACACTCAAATAGTTTTCTGTCATCCTAAAACAAGTAATAGCCAAAAGTATTTCTGCTTGCCTGGACGTGAGATGTACAGAAGTGTCTACTTCAGAATGACGTGGTTAAAAAATATTGAAGTGCATACAGAGTTGGACTGCTACAAAATTTCTCAACTCTTTAGTTTCTCGTCGGTTCTTTTTTTTCCCCCCAGTGACACTAAGACCTTACATATTGTATTATGTTTCTCATTTGAAATCTTCCAGATAATCCCCTCACTTGAACTGTTGCCTTGTCTCTGTACGCACTTTCATTTTTTAAACTGCAGGTAAAATGGAAACTGCTTACCATCTCCAACTGTATCCTCACTTCAGAAACATTTTATTCATCCTTGTAAATATGAGATCAAGGTCCAAATTTAGACATTTTTCCTTTACTACTTATTTAGTTAGTTTTAGTTAATAACACTAGACTTGTTCCAGAAGAGTTGAAACCGGAAAGAATGGAGTAACATCAAACTGACATCAAAGTGATTGAAAGTAAGTGGAGATACCAACATATTTGAGTCATCTAAAGTGCTAATTGGCAGGACAAAGGATAAATGTTGTAATCAACTAAGAAAATTAAAACACTCTGGATAACAAATGATGCCAATGTGAAGATATTTTTCTTCCGAGCTACATTCACTCATCCGTCCTCAGATTTTACAAGCATTGTTTTATTAGTCTTAGGTAATGTGATGGGAAGGATTAAATTATAGGAACTCTATTTACCGTAATCAACATTCAGATCTGCAAGCCCACTTGAAAAAAAAACAAAAAAGAAAAAAAAAAAAAAGAAGTGCAGGTAAAGAAAGCATTTAATAATGAATGGCAGACATTTTAATGAAAGCCTTTCCAGGATAATGAGTTGAAAATGAATAAAAAGATTAAACCTGATGAAAATCTATTTCAAAAGTTAATGTTTTTTTTCCCACTAGAGAAAATTTTTTTGTTGTTTTTTGAGATTTAAATCTACAAGAGATTTAAATCTCTTGTAGATTGACTATAAAATTGCCCCATAAAAATGTATTATTCCTTTTTGAAATGACATACTTTAATTATATTCTGCTTATCATATGCTCCTGAGAAAACCATGTTATGATATATTGCCTTGGTTTCCATGTAACTTAGTTTTTGTAATTTTTTTTCTTTTTTTTTTAGAGCTGAACTGAATATTTGCTCCTTTTGTGACCGGAGGTTGTTTCGTCTGTAGGTATATTAAGGTGCCTCTCAAAGATCTGGACTGAGCCATCATCACCCCACAGAGAGGCCATTCCTCCCCCCCACTTTCTACTGAAGGCACCTGCTTAAACCCTATTGTGGTCAAAGAAAAAGAAAACATTAATATTTATCAGGTGGAAACACAAGGAGGAGAAGAAATTTAATAGTTGTTCGAATTCAAATCTTTTAAATTTGTTCTGAGCGTGGTGAGGATGTGACCACAAATCTCCTGGTGTGTGACCTGCATATTTTCCTGGTAAATGAGACATGTTAAATGGTGTGCCAGAGGGAAAATGGGACTTTTCAAGCAGCACACAGTGTTCCGATCATCACAGATAACCAAGCTGGAAGACCAGGGACCTAATTTAAGGGCTATTTACCATATGCCAGATTTTCAGCAGAGCTGTACCCAGGCAGAAAGATGAAGAAATTCTGCAAGAGGAAAAGCCGACAAAATAGAAGAGAAACCATTAACATTGGGCATCCATCTCTGACTACATGAAAAGTAGGATATCAAAAGAAGAGGAGTTCTTTTTAATTAAAAAAGGCGGAACATAATCTTAATTCTAGACTTCACCAACAAAAGGAACATTTCAAGCACGGCAGAAAACTAAGATCTGTGTTTAAGCAGCATTTTTCTCCAACCTACTGAAGATATCGTTTGTGAAGATGTTTAAGCAGTTGAGGCTTTCTTCCTTTGTTCCATCGTTTTCTTTAATTATATTTTACCCCACACTTCCCCATTTGTGTGCATAGTGCAAGTATTTAGGAACAGTTTTCTGCTGTAGCTGATATCGCTCTGTAAACAGTTTTACCTCCTATCCTCTGACTCATTCAGGTACATAAAGATTTTTTTTAAAAGTCTGAACTGTAAGAAAACTAACATTCTGTCCATTTTTAACTCTTCGTAATTGGTTAGTTTCTGAAAGCTTGCAATGGTTTTAATGGTTAAAAGGCTGATCTCTGACAGTTTTAGATAAATTATTCATTCCAGCTAGAATATTTAAATCTCTTGTAGATTAAAATATTAATCATTTATTTGATAATATGTTAAGCAATGCAGTCAGGATTTAGACAGGACCGCAGAACAAAAACTGCCATTGCATCTGTTACACAATTACTGCATAACGATGCTGTGCTGAGCTTTTTTTTTAGAAATATTTAAAACTTTTGATTGCGTAAATCAGGGCCTCTTCTTCTAAACTCTGGAACATATACTGCAGACTTTGGGTTGGTTTTCAAACTAACTGGGAGAAATCTGTGTGTTTTCAAATAGCTGCAAATCTGCTAAAAATTCAGACTGGTGTTCCACAAGAGTCACTCCTGAGACGATTTGAGTTTTATATGAATCATTTTGGGATGGATCTGGATGCAGCTGTCATTCATATTAGTGTAAATGATGCTACTACGTATACAGTGACATTTTTATAAATGGTGATAGACTCTCCAAAGTTGGTAAGCAGAGTTAAAAAAAGACTAAATATTTGGCTTTTATGTATTCCTGCTCATCTTGCAGTAATAGCTGAACATCAGATGAAGCTCATAGATAAATTGCATCTCAGCAGGCTGATGTGGGCTCATAAAATACTATACGTTTCAGTAGAAGTTGAAGATTACCTGTTTATATTTGTAGTTCAATTTTTTTATTTTTTTTTATAGTTTGTAATCTTACCAAAGAGCGTTATTAATAGGATCCAGAACAAAGAGCCGTTTTTATTATGACATTTGGATGGTGATATATTTCCAAACATTCTGGTTCTGCTGAGTTTTAGCCTTTTTAAATGTCTCCTCCGGGCCCCTCCTTTCAGCGAGTTACTGTGTTTTCGACTTTGAGGAGGTTGTGCAATAATGAGAAATGGGAGACTTTTTTTTTTCTTTTTGTTTCTGCACTCAAATATATGGCCTCATTTCATCGGCTTAACAACCTCATTTAAATGAGCCTAATGACTCTCACTAATGTCCAGGCATGGCCAAGAGATTGTGACTGCTCTCACAAGCAATGTCCTCTTAATGCACATTGTATATCTCCATTATGAGAGCCAGTCCCAGCGGAAAACGCAACCCATTTGTCGTCTTCTTCCACTGTTTGAGATTAATTTTGATATTAATTTGGAAGTTTCTCTTTTGTTCAGTTTGCATGTTGAGTTTCTTCGGCTTGACTGAAAATGAGAGATTTTTATGCTATTTTCGTTTTCCCAGAAAGCTACTCATGATTTTAAAAAATATCTTTTTTTCAGTAAAGTCTAAACAAAAGTTCAATAGATCCATTTAATAAGTCATTTAAATATATGCTGCCTTTTTAACATTCCTTTCAAGTAGTGAAGCTTTTGACTACTCAATCGAGAGCTGGAAAGGTCACCGATAGCGCTAATGTGGAGAATTATCATTTTTAGCAGTAATTTCTTTAAAATTCATGTAAAAATACACAGCCAAAGCGAAATGTTAAATCTCCTCATGCACAAACATTAGCATTATTAGCCGCCGCTGCGCTTCCCCAACATAAGATTGTGATGACTCCGCTGTGTTGCACTCAATAATGCTGCCTGATAGTTTTCATTAAACATCAGTGTGTGAAACCAGCACTTGGCTACACAGCCATGGATCAATTTAAATAAAGGACTATGCTTGGCGTCAACACAAATCAATAGCTGTACGGGCTTCCTGATGTGGTCATAACCACCAAAAGCAGGCCCATTATATGAAGCGCTTCTGTCAAAGGCAAATTTAAAAGCACACACAGTCGAATGTGTGACAGAAAATCAATGCTCTCTGATAGGGAGTGAAACCTGACAGCTCAATAAGCTTTGGATTAAAGATGCTCTCTCCTGGTCTCCATCCCAAGCCCCTTCCTACAACCAAAACTCCCTTTCCATCCTACAAGCGACTTAAAAGCTCAAACCCGTACACTATTTAAGATTACAAGCACCTGTCGACACTTGCGCAAGAGTTGAAAAGTGGGAATGAAGCAGAAAGGATGCAAGCCCCTTCAGTGGACAATGTGTCTTTCTGCCCAGGGTGGCTCGACTTTAGAGGGGTAGGGGAGACGGATTTGATCCCAGAATGATTTCTTTACTTGCATGTCCAGTAAATGGCAGAGTGTTCCCCTTCAGCACTCGAACAGGGCTCTGCAGCCTGCGGCTCTTTAGACCTTTCACAGTGAGCTCTTTGTAATTTGTCTAAAAAAGTGCTGAACTATAGGTATAATAAATGTAGATTTTATCAAGTTTTTAAATCCCAAATTAAATTTTCACAACAAAATGACAGTGATTTATTTTTTGTTTTTCAACATTATGCTGAAAACTAAGTGCTTTTCTTTTCTTTCCCACAAAGGCCAATATCTCAGAATAAAATGTAACAGTCTTCGTTTTGTAAATGTTTTATGTTTTTCTTTGTCTTAAAATATAAGAATGAAAATAAAACAGTGGCTCTTTATTTATGAAAACACACACACAAAAAAAATCCTTTTTTGGCATTAGGACAACCCTAGATTGAGATGATCTGTCCTATCAAAAAAGCTGGTCAGATTCAATAAAATAGCATTCTAAAGGAACCATATCTACATATTTAGATAATATTTGACATACTAGATTTTGAACTGAACTGAAGCCAGGAGGAAATGCAGCCACGGCTGTGATATGCAAACATTTTAAGCACTAATAGTATTCCTTTGTGTGCACTATTGATCTGTAATGTCAACCGAGATACGCGAGATGGAGAAAGCAGAGGCATCTCCAGGTAAGCTCCACCTCTGTGCGGTATCCCATCTTTATTTTTGGCTCCAGGAACAGTTTTAAATAACATGACTCATCTATGAAAGTGATTTATTATCAAGCTCATAAATATTAATGCTGTCTGTCGGCGTCCAAGCAAAGACGCCTGACTTGCCTGAAAAGTTTTTTTCCCCCTCTTGTTTATGTATTTGGTGTCACATTTGTATTGTGTAGCAAATGAAATGAGCATTTTTATTTAATTCACTTGTGGAAAGACTTATGAATTGAACGTTAAACAACATTGTTGCCACGTGTTCAGGGAAAATAAGGAAGAAAACAGCTTTTAAAAACTAAATAACTTAAGTAATGACAACGCAACTGTATTGATTGTAGCTCCTCTTGTGGCATATGCTCTAATGCTTAAATGTTTTCTCCTTTAGTTCAAGGGTTTTACTAATACAGGCATTACTATAATTAAATTAAGTCTTTCTGGGAAATATTAAACTTACATTTATTTTATTCCAGATTAGTCGAAATTGCAGGTCATCAAAAACATTTTTACGCAATTCCAAAAACGTTACTGAATAACATTTCTGTACACTTTGCACAAATGTGTAAAGCTGGTTCCTAATGTATAAATGTTCATAAAAGTAGTTTTTGCTCATGAGAAAGACTTGTCTCCATGCAAGCCTTGTTATAACTCTCTTGCATGGAGACATCAACCAAGTTTCCAAAACAGTGTAATTTTACTTGTTAATTGGAATCTCTCTTTTTTTTTTATAGGAACATGGGAGATGGACCCTGAAATTACTTTTGCCATCTGTATAGACATGCATTAGCATTTGAAATAACCAACAATGGGCCAAATCAACAGAAGCTCATTCACAGCCACTTGAAAGGCGTCTCCAAACAGAAAAGTCTTTTGCTTAGGGTGGTGGTGGTGGGTGGAGGAATCCTCCCATAATTCAAGCGAAGGTCTGTTTATCCACCTGCCGCTGCACAGTTCATGGCTATTTCTCAGTTTTCTTTAGGAGACCTGGGTCTCTAATGATCCCAGCATGTCTCTCCGGTGTACGTCTTACCCCAAGCAGGGCTCTGTGTGGACTCCCTCCTGTGCTTGTAGGAGTCCAAAGCTGCACTGACCACTTCATCTTGTGGGATAAAACCAGTCTTTCAGTCCTCTCTCAAACCCTGGAGTTCCAAGACTAAATCCTCAAAGGCTGGAACATCAACACAGGTTACTTGAATAGCCGCTGGAGCCCTACTTTTTAGCCGACGTTTTTAGGCACCCATCTGTGTTGGTAAGTCATGTGACGTACCAAAAATTAAATCAGCATTTAGAATGGCTTTATTTTCTTGTGAAGTCTTGTCACACAATGTCTTGTGTTTAATGTTTTGAGGTTTAGAGCGTTTGGTAATTCTCGACGTTGGGAGAGGCGCCTTGTGACGGCGGTAGTGCAGATTCTGCTGTGCCTCATTCATTTCAGCTATTTTTTGAAAGCTTAATGAAAGGTGATAGCTGCTCATTTGCTAAGTGACATAGTTACCTCGTCCCAGATCATCCAAGCAGAGCTGACAGATAGGTCATTATGCTCTTAGTGTTTCAGCCTTGTTATAACTCTCTTAGCGTTCAGTTTAAATTCTAAGCAAAGAAGAGATCTAGTTGAAAATGTGCTGCAAAACTAAAGTCCAGATTCTCTCCGTCCACCTGACTGAGCTTTTATTGAAAGGAGATAAAATTTTTGTCTCCTTAATGCTTTGAATATTTTTGTTCAAAGCTTTTTCTTCTACTTCACAACTGCACTTATTTAATTTAGGTAATCACAAAATCTTCGTCTTTCACACTGTGTGGTAGGGAGAAAAATATAAAAAAGTTTAAGGTGTAAAAATGCTTTTGTAAAGTAAAGTATCTGCTAAATCCTGCTGAAAAGCTTTACAATGCCCACAGAAAAGTGTTAATATGCACATCTTGTTTCCCTGTCCTTCCACTGATGACCAATTGCAACCCAAACAATGCCAGTATAATAATAATCACTTTATAAAGAGGCCAGTGTTTACAAGCTTTCATTTGTGAGTTCATTTTGTGGTGCAGCTCAGATAATAATAATCACTCCCAACATCAACAAAAGGATCAGGAAGCCTCTCTCTGCAATCCGAACCGTTTTTTTTTTTTAAACACAGCTCCCTCATGCTGTCTGCGGTTCTATAATTAGTTGTTGCGAATGATGTCATTCTGGTTTAAGCAAAACGTAGCCAAATCAAAACTTGACTTCCTGTTTCTCAAGTGTAGATACTGTTCGTTAAAGTTGGAAAGACTTTCGAATAAGGAGGCTGGACTTCTTCTTCTCTGAGCAGAGAGTGTAATTTTTTTTTTTCCCCCATTGCAAATATGAAGCTGCTCACTGAATATATTTTCAGTGGGCCTCATACAGGGTGACAGGGTTGTGCTTCTGAATATATACATGCTCCCCATATAGTAGATGGTCTGAAAAAATGTCTGTTCATCCATAATACAGCCTTTTTTACCATGTTTTATAGCTATTTTCTCTAGCATGCATTATACATTATGTTCTAATTTTTTAGTATAGGATTTTGTGAAATCCTGTACAGAATGAAATTAGGCTTTTATGATATAGCCACCCTGGAGAAGGTTGTGGACTTTTGTACGTTTTTGTGGTTTTTACTGACAAAAATCAATGTCCTGTTGTATCAAACCATGTTATGCTTACACTTTCAATTGTTGATTTCTCAACTGAAAAACCACATTCTGCAAAGACATGTGGGTTACAGACCTGCGTTCTCGATCAATTAAACCGTTGAATGCTGTGAAGTAAAGATCTCTCCGGAGCAGCATGCTCTGCTTTCCCATCACATCTTTCGATAGTTACTGTAATAGATGAATAAGCAAAGAAGAAGTGCATGGGGTGTGGAGGGTTACAGCCAATCTAGCAGAATATGGAGACGTGGAAGTGGAGGGGAAAAAAGTCTATAGCTTCCTTAATTCAAACAAACAGCATTGTTAACTCGTACAGACGGTGAAGGCTGATCTTTGGCTGTTGCATTTTATGTAAGACCATAAGGTCCTTGCAAATGCACTTTGCTTCCTATAGCTTCTCCCAGCAAACTGCCTTATTTGTCCCAACAGCAGCAAAAGCCTGCAATAAAATTCTTTCACACAAAAACAACATGACGGTTTTGTTCCTGAAGTTGTTTTTATACAGGAAATTCAAACTGTTTCTCTAGTTTGAAACTTTACAGTACAGGCTATTGAGAGCTCAGTCTGTCAATGCGTAACACAAGAATTAAGCAGGGACAGCAATGTAGCTCATACTTCCCCATAAACCAAAAGCTATGATTGCCTGTATGGATTGACTGCCTCGTCCACTGAAGTTATCTGCTGTAGCTTGAACTATTTTGTGTCGGACTCCATCGGCTTTGGGTTGTTCCATCTCTTGCGGCAACAATTCAAGTTGTTTCCTAATCCTGGCACAAAAAAAAATAATATTTTGAACTTGGAGTGATTTTGGCAGATGAAAAGAAATCCCTCTACTTTACCCATTCACTTTCACAAAACCCACTTTTGCAGGGCTGAGGATGAGAGTGCTTACTCAACCCTTTTCTGTGTCCTCAATAAGCCGCAATACATCCTCTTCGACAGACTCCAAACTAGAATGTCCTTTTTATTTAT
Source organism: Poeciliopsis prolifica (assembly GCF_027474105.1). Lineage (NCBI taxonomy): Eukaryota > Metazoa > Chordata > Actinopteri > Cyprinodontiformes > Poeciliidae > Poeciliopsis > Poeciliopsis prolifica. Next base: position 3,564,591 of record NW_026562395.1, read on the forward strand.
TTATTATTTTTTTGCCAAGAAAACAGTTTTCAGTTCATAACGATGGGGAGTCTCCCTCTTATCAACAGATGCATTTGCTCTTTTCCATTTTAGAAGTATATCTCCAAAAACTCTATTCAATAAAATTACTCAACTGCTTTGAAATACAATAGGAAGAAAGATTCTGATTTGTTTTTGAATTTGAAGCTTTTTAAGTCTTTCGCTGGTAAATCTTTGTTCTTGAATATTTTGCTTTCAGTAATCAAAAAGCTTCCATCCATAATAATGAAAAAAAAGCAAACAATATATTGCCCATTTACTGCCATACTGAAATTAATTTAGTTTATTATTGGCACAAATGAAGGTCATACGGCATTTTTTATTTTGCCTCAGTTTTCTCCGGTGATCGGAGCTACACGGTGGTCTGTGGGTCTCTTGACGGCGCTACAGTGACGGGCCGAGGATATTTTGCTCCCCAAACACTCGCCACACATCAGGCTGGGTCATGGCCTGCTGGAGACCTATGTCTCTGACTGTCCCATGTCCATCTCCTCTGGGAGGTGTTACAGTGACATTAGGAAGTCCCCCATCGCTCGCATGTCCAACCACTGGTCACCCTGCGAAAGAAACCTCACTGTGCTGCTCATCCCCCAGATAAGAGATGCTCCCAGAACGTTGACAGGTTAGCCATTTGATCTGAATATATGAGAAAAAGGAAACACAATAAAATAAGAAAAGCTGAGGAGGGTTTTGGAGGGCAAACGCTGCAACCTCCAAGTACTCATGGGATATTAGACGGGCCTTCCAACCCTGCTTTTTCACTGAAGCTTATCGGCCTCGCCTCTGCGATCACGCTTCTCTTTTCTGGAACGTGTGCGTCGAGCCAGAAGCTGTCGGAGTGTCTTAGCTTAAATTTCAGAGGAAGGGAAGTCCGTTCCCCTTCACTCGTTCGGCCTGGGGCATGAAATTATAGAGTCTGCATCCGTACCCCTCTCTGTGGCACATCAGTAGCGCATATATCCTCCAGAGTGCTTTTGCTTTGTTTCCTTTGTGTTGGCATGTTATGCTGCTTGGGATCAGTGTTGTCTGTGTTAAATGTCGGTGCCTGAAACGATGTATTTTGTTTTGATTTTGAAATCTGACTGCTCAAACTGTCAATCCTGAACAACCAGCCATCAGCAATGGCTGACATTTCTGTTTCATAATAAGAAGGATTGCCTGACGATGGAGATGACATTTCAGCAAACTGTTCTGTTCTAGTATGAGCCAGGCATTGTCAATTTGAAGGTGTCACGAAAAAGAAACCAACTTGACCACAGCATTACATTTGACTTGGGAAATATTTCAAACTCACCGTGGGCCTTTCCAAAATTCCCACAGAATAATATTGAATAAAAAGTTTCGTAGTATTTGCACACAGAAACATCTATTCAAAAATAAAGAACATGATCTAATTGCTTTCCTTTTAAAACAGAAAACTAGAAAGCAATGAAACGTATATGTCTTCATTTGGTCCTTCGGACAAAAACTAATTTATATGCTCAATATTTTTCTTTAAATTTAAAATATCCATTCTCCTGCTTTTTACAATTATGAACAAAATGGCTTAAATTCTTTTTTTTTTTTTTCTGTGCAGTTTCATGCAGTGCTCCAACCGAATACACACCTTTGTCGTATGGCACCCTGATATTTTCGGCACATTGCTGCACCAGTTGGTTTTAAGATGGCTGCCAAACATGGCGCAGTGGACCCTTTGTTTACCAGCGAGATGCTCTGCTATGTTCTCACCGAATAGATTGGACACAGCTACACCGCTCTTTGGCTCCGGTATTCACCTCCATTATGACAGAACTCCAGAACAAATCCACTTCACATTTAGTTGTCAGCGCGCTGTCATGGAGAGGAGATACCTTTATACAGTAAGTGAATAATCTCCGAAAGAAAGAGTTGTGCGCTTTTGTGCCCTACTTACTGCTCCTGGTCACTTTCGGACCACACTCTGCTCGAGCATTTGGATGGAGGAGGTGTTGGTAGAAAAAGAAAACGATTTTTGTCTTCTTTTTTGCATTTTAGAAAAGCTTAAAATAATCTGTCAAATGCAATGATACAAGGCGTGGTGATGGATGAGTTTGTTTTACTCTGTTGCTCAATCTTTCGCCCCTTCCAGCGATGCCGTTCTTTCGATGTCTTTTCTCTGGGAAAAGCCATTATTCCCCTCTCCTTCCACATTTTACCAAACCAAATTCACTGCATCAGTCCATGCCTGGCCAAAGGGAAGAAAAGCCTATTCGGTTAGAGTTAAATTTCATTTCCTTGCTTGCATAGTTTTTTTTTTTATTTTTTATTATTAGTTCTTGTTCGTAGTGTGAAATAACAGTGCGATATTATTTTAGCCCAGTACGGTGAGGCATGGCAGTGACTGCTGTAATTGAAATTTCTTTATGATTAAATTTGTGTCCATGCATCTCCCAGGAGAAAGCCGGCTGATTGTCGAGGTTTCACTTTTTGGATGCATTTAAATTAAACCATAATTGCAGGCCGCTGCTGGACCACCACATGTCTGGAAATATTGTGGATTTATTCGCTTTGCATGAGAAATAAATGGCTAAACCCACCAGGAGAAAGACAAACTAAATTAACACGCCCACATTTATTTTGTTTTTTGCTTTTTATCTCTTAGGATCTCCGAGCTGTAGCTGTGAGCTACTTTACCACCTAATAAACCAGGAATATTAAAAGATGAAATAGAATCAAGGAGATTCAGTTTAACACAGTCGAGAAGTTAGGTAAGGCTGTCCCAGATTTGTCCAGAAATTTTAAAGCAGACGGTCTGATTTTTGTGCTGTAAAGGTGTTTCACTGTGCAAAATAGGGTAACTCAGGGTGAATTTGTTGCATTGACAATTTAGACCTCAATTTTATGTTCTAAAAATGAAGCCCTGCTTTCTTCTGCTTTGTGCTCGTTAAACAAACCTGCCTGGATCCTTGTCGACAGTCGTTGTGTTCTGCCATAGTTACTGTAGATATTTTAACATTTTCCTGAATTTTAAGCTTTGTGTCTGTATTCTCACATCTTACTTGTAATTAATTTCATTTTCTAGAGGTTAAACTAGATCCTATTCCGCTTGGTTTTGATCCCTATTTCAGACACGTAACTACAATTTTATTTTTTATTATTTATTTATTTTTTACAATAAACTTTTAGTATACCTTTCAAAAAAAATCCAAAAAAAATCAGTGGATGTAAAAGCAGATATCTCACATAAAAAAGACACAAACTACAAAGGTAATTTAGCACCCATCTGGGTTAATATAGACATGTTCATCTGTCACACACTCTGGTTCCCTTTTTTTAAAAAAAGCTAAAGAAAGTATTATTCAACTTTTTATTAAAAACCTAAGCCATTTGTAAATGGAACAGGCGCCGTACATTCAAGCTCAGCCATGCATGTTCCTCTCATAAACACCATAGAGGTGAAGCTTATGCTGAATGTCCACAGTTGTAGTTTTCTTTGGGAGGCTTGATGTCCTGCTCTGTGTTTTTCCAAGGATTAAACTGGTTCAATAAATCAGGGAAGTGAAGGCTGGCTTGAACAAAGACAAACACAATGCCATGAGCAAACGCTTTCTGTTTATTTGGATGTGGATAACTGAAAGCAATCAAAGCCCGAAGTCCTGGATCACAACACAGCCCCTCCTAAACATACTCGCAGCAGATGGTAGCCAGTGGCAAAAAAAGCTCTACGAACAACAATGCGGACTACAGATGTCAGTGTTTGCCTTGTCCGAAAGGAAAGCCAACATGCCAAGCAGAATTACACTGCTGCCTGGTCATAGATGGAAATGGTGTATTTGGATCTGATTCGCTGTGATATCATCAGGCTCTCTTGGATGCAAGAATCTGACATGGGAACAACAAGCAGAGGATTGAGAAGAAAGGACGTTTTTCTGGCTGGACTGTGGACATTTTGAAATTGCAGGTTGATTTAGTTAAAAGAATGGGTGTAGTCAAAGGAATCAACCATCTAAAAGTTCTAATAATATTCTGAGAATAACTTGACAACAGTAGTTGCAGCTTATTAGAAAAATATTAGTCCATTTTTTATTTATTTATTTTTTTTCACATTTTGTCATGGACTTTAATGTATTTGAATGGGATTTTATGTTATGCAGCAAAAAAATTGACTGTTAAGAATAGAGATTTTTTTTCTATTTTTGTTTTTTTAATCAAATAAAATCTGTCTAGAAGGTGGTCTTATTAAATGATACCTAAATTCAACTCAATGGCATTCACCTTCAACAGCTTGTACTCCAGTATGGTGCTGGCAGCATCATTCTGTGGGGATTTATTCAAGGTCAAGGTTAGAGATGATGTAAAGAGGAGTATATCAGGAAACATTGCGATCCTGGAGAACCAAACAAGAGAAACAATTTCAGAGGGTTCAATACAGGCTCAAATTTGTACACATTATGTGCATAAAACAGGAAAACAATAAAAACTCTCATGGTTTATCACAAGAAAGCTTAATAAATTTTATATATACAGTTTTTATTCCCTGTCTGGTCTAGTTTACCTGCTGATTGACTTCCTGTCGTCTTTGTGACTACATTAATGGCTCAGTTGCATCCATATTTTTCTATGTTCTTGACAAAGAGTTATGAAAGGGTAATTTAAATTTATGGATGACTCACATCTGTTCTTGGATTATTGAATATTTATTTCTGTGTATGTGACATTACAGTCTGAGAACATTTTGGCATGACTGTTTCAAGAAAATTCAGCATTTTAAGCTCATTTTCTAAAACAAATTATTTTAGAGTTGCCATATATCTGTTAACATTCAAATTTAGATGATGTTGCAATTCTCCCTGAATTAATTGGGCACATTTGAGAGCTGGACGAAACGTTTGCAAGCCCCCTGATAACACTGACCATCTTGTTACAAATGGTTTCTGAGCAGCCATCCTTCACCTTTTATCTAATGGGGACATGGAGGTAAAACACACGTGACCATAAGGGGGTTGTGTCAGAGCAGTAAGCAGAAAGTCCTGGTTACAGGAGCGATTCTAGGTGATCGCTTTAAAAAGGACATCCTTATTCCTCCAGTTTCTGTCTGTCCATAAGTTATGACATAATTGTGTTTATGTTTTATTTGAGTTCAAACAAATGCTTTTCTCGCATTTCCAGGTGGATGAAAAAGATACATTTCCGTTGTGGAAACGTTCATAATCAGTGCATGTTTAATAAATCGAGAAATATGGATTTTATTCAAAGCGATTTGTAATTTAAGCCCTTACATTTCAATTTGCGGCTTATTGAACCGGTCTATCACCCTAGTTTGCTTTCACTGAATTGAAGAAAAATGCATCAATGTACAAATTGCTGTTTTGTGTTTGTGTAATTCTTAGAATATTGGAAGCTCTCGGGTTTGTTGCATTTACCACTTCATAAAAAAAGAAAATCAGATTTGTTTTTGTGCCTGTGCTGGACCTGCTCATTGCTGATCCAAGCTTGTGAAGGAGAAATTGACTGATTCCAGAGTCTAGCTATCTCTAATCAAGAACAAAATGGACAATGAATATAAAGTTTATTCTCTGTGAAGTTTTTTTATTTTTATATTGAATTGCACCATAAAAAAAAGACATTCCTATAACTGAACAACAACCTTTTCGGGGTTTTTTGCACTTTTTTCTTTACCCATTGAAAATTCTTCCAATATGTGGTCTATAGGCAGGGAGGCTGCATATACCCCCCGAAAACATCCCCAGTCAGCCTGACGACTAACACAGAATGGCTTGGCTCAACTCAAAAAAATTATTTATCTGGCTCCCTTTCTCCTCCTCCTCCTCTTCCTCCTCCAGCGTGGGCTTTGTCAAGTCAGAGGAAACCATCTGCTGCCCGGTGATAATGGTTGGCCAGGGAGGATGGGGACTACAAATAGGGAAAGGAAATAAAATTGAGAGAAAATGGCAGCTACTGTCCCAGAACCTACAGTACCTTGCTGCCTGCCTACAGCAAGCCTGCCATCTTAATAAAAACCTTTTCCTGATATCTCCTGGCGACTCCGCTTGTGCATGCGTGTGTGTACATGCACACCTGTGTGTCCTGTGGCTGTGTTGGCGTACGCGCTTCACTATGTAACCTTGATCATTTTTAAGTCAGGATTGTTCCTGAGCCAAACTGATATGCTGTCAGTGTGATGCCGCTGACTAAAACCCCTTTTCTTTCCTTTCTCTCCTCTACACGATGCACTAGATCACTTACAGATGGATCACTTTTCAATGGAATGGATATTTTCTCCCCACCTTACCCATCCCTCAACCCCCCCTACTGTTTTCACAGAATATGTGGGAGGATAAATGCGAGGTTTGGGGACAGCAAGTGCGCTTTAATGAAAAGTTGCCTGAATGTAGATAAAAGTAAAGCGCACTCGGAATGAAACATGCAAAGCGCCGAGGAGGCAGAGGAGTGAAAACATTTATTAAAACAAATAGCAGGCTAGAGAACACAGCTCTTCACACCAAATCGGTCTCCCTGTGTCTCCAGGGCTGTCAAGTGCAATTGTGCGCTTTGGGCATTCTCCGAGTGAACCATTTCAGTTTTCTCTTGTCTTTAGCTGACAGGTTGAGCTGAACAAAAAGACCTGACAGTCTGTCTCCACCTAAACCCAGCGTCATGCTCTCACTCCATCACTCTGTTTTCTGCTTTGTCTTGACGAGTTTCCTTTAGCTGCTTCTGTTTTTTTTTCCTCTTTTGCCCCCAGCTCTTACAAACTGTCAGATAACTTTGACTATAGATACATCAAGTAAGTGACACTCATTGAGCTTGTCTGCTTTTATGAATCTGTTCATTAGACAGCAGATGCCGCGACACATCTGTAGCATGTAATATATTTAAGTGCTGAAGGCCCCTGTGATAAATCTCACTTAAAGCTGGGAGGGAAATGTCTTCAGAAGCGGGATTGATCCAGTATACGATGTCTTGCCAAATTATTCATTTTTTTTGTGTTTTGTCACATTTAAAACCTTGGACTTGATGGGAAAGACCAAACGCATGGTGTGTAATTGTGGAGAAGAAGGGAGACATCTGATTTTCCATTCATTTTTTTGAACGGCATTTTTATAGGTGTTACTTTGTTTTCAATTCACCTCAGTCTACTTTGATTCCTCTGAATCAATTCCAGAAAAACCCACCCTCTCTTGAAGTGATCAAATTGGTAAATAGAGTCCACCTTTGTCTAAGTTCTGCTTAAATATGGGGTTTTATGAAGAAGTTTGTTGTACATCAGGAACAAAAGCCATCATAAAAACCAAGGCGAACAGCAGAAATATCAAGGAAGAAGTTGTGAGAAGTCGAAAGCAGGGTTGGGGTGTAATTCACATGTGACACCACTACAAAATGACTGAGAAAGAACCAAAACTAATAGACCAGACAAGATCGGCATTAGTAGCCAAGAGGCCAAAACACAGGTGGACGAATCTGGATTACCCAAAGCTTTAAACATCTCACTTTGAACATCAATCATCGTTAAGTTAATGAGATGTGGCACAACTCCAAAAATACCAGGACATGATTGTGCAACTGTCATGTTGCACAATCAAAGAAGCAATTAAGATGTTCATAATAACTTTGGAAATTTGGGAGAATCTGTTGACAGGAAATTTCTTAGTTCTGTTTAGGTCTGACCTTCTTGTGAAAGTGACAAGTAGAGAGTTAAAAGAAAACCACAGGTCCTCCCATTTATATTTTGACACAAGTGTGTGTTGCAGGACTGAGACAGACCTTCACCTTTCTGCAAGACAGAAACCATAAACCGTACCCTCAGAATGGTTTCAATCAAAGTTTACTAATATGTGTTGGAATTGTCCTGTAAAGGTCCAGACCTATGCCTATCGAGAATATGTTACAAAACTTCTTAGATGCCTCACTTTTTAGATATCTTGGAGAAAAACAAACTTTAATATCAACACCTACTGCTTCGTATCGGACAGTAACAAGAATTCCAAACAAATTGCATTGAAGTTTGTGACAAAATGTGAAAAGGTTAAAGGGTATGAATTCTTCTACAAGGCGCCTTATGAGGCTGCATAGTAATTCGCTATGAACCAAATTGTTTGGGCTGCATTCCTGCCCCGGCGGGGTCAGTCTGACAGGAGCTTTGTCGACACGGCTGTTGGAATGCAGGATGGCGCGCCTAATGAAGTGGACGTGGGGTCGTGGGTTGGCAGAGGGCGGAAGGGGTAATGGAACTGAGGGATGGAGGCATCAGACGTGAGAACGCACGAGGAGACTTGTGACCAGGTCCTTTCTATTAACTCAAGCTGGCTGGGGCGAGGGGGGGGGAAGGGGGATAAGGCTTGGCTCTGACCTCTGCCTGCCAAGTTGTTAGACCAAGCGGCCCAACTTCTGATAGGGAGAGACGAATATTGCTCAGAGGTCTGCTGGTGATTGACCCTGTGTTTTCATCAACCTGCGCTGGCCTGATAACATTTCTTACTCCCCATCTGGAGAAAAACATATGAGAAAAGAAAGGCTTAGAGAACTTTTAGCAGCCTCTTGCAAGAAAGCTTTCCAATTTCCTTTCCTCACAGTTCTGTGAAAAGGAGAAAAAAAATTATTTGGACTCTGATTGATTTTTCTTTTATCAAAATTAATAACGTGTTAAAGAATCACAACCTTAATGTAGTCCGTGGTTGAAAGTTAATATTTATTAACATAAAAATGAAATATTACTGTCTGCGGATACTCTTGAGGCGGTGAGCAGGACTTTCTTTCTCCTGCTTGTCCCCATTATATATAGGCTGTAATCATTGCTCACTCACTGCTAATTATACGCCGTGCTCCGTCATCACCGCTCACTTCCACACCTTGAAGAACCGTTTTCACGTGGCTGCAATTTGCAAATTTCACCTAATTTTAAGGAACATATTCTATTAAAAACACATTTTGTTGATCCAAACAATTTTGGGGAGGCTGAATAAAAAAGCAGCGCTTGGATAATTTGTTTTTCCTTTCGCCGCGTCTCTTCGCTCTGTTGGTGCTCGGCTCTAATCAGCGGTGTTGTTTGTTGCTCTTCTCTGCTGCAGGTCTCTGGACTGTCTCCTGGAGACAGCCAGACTCCAGGACTGCTGCTGGCTCCGGGAGTCAGGTGGGGACAGACGCCCATCAACCAGCTCACGCCCTGGGATACAGACGAGCCCCCTGCTAAGCAACACAGAGACGGCGAGCCCACCGGTAATGAGTCACACATACATGGCATTTCTGTGCAACTAACTTGAGTTTACAGAGCTTGCCATCATCAGTATGCATGTGTGCAGCAGATGTATGCATGTCTGCTTTACTTGCTCATGTGCTTACGCCCCTGTCAGCCCAGGCCCGCTACATCCACACCTGATGCTAATGAGGGATCTTGCCCTGCAAGCACTTCAGATGTTCTTTGCCAGTGTACATATCTATACATATCTTTACACGAGTAAACATAAGTACGCAAACAATGAGCTTTTTCCCATTTTTTTCCTGGGACAAAACATAAACATAAGAGGATTTTCTTGGAATTTTAGGTGATGTCTTTTTTTTTCAACTCAAATCAATGCGAAATAGTGAGGTAGGAAGAAATGTATTAATAGTTTTATAGCTGTTTTTTCAAATAAAACCTATTAAAAGTAGCATGCACTTGAATTCAGCGCTTACTTTAATTTAACACACTGCCAGGTCATAGTTTTTGTGACCTATGACCTGGTCAGCTTCCTCCCCGGACATGTGAATGTCCTCCAACAAACCCGAGAGCCCTCCACATAACAGCTAAATTTATTCTGATCTTAAATCAAACAGAGTAACTTTATTTACTTACTGTAACTTGATCAGGCACTACTTATCACTGGATTTTATTTAGGGGTATCAGAGTGGAAGAGATTAAATTCAGAGTTTTGGGATTTCAATTTGAAAATATATAAATATGTATTAAGTCATGTGTCATTTTCTCTTATTTACAAGTTTTTTAAAATAATTGTGTGTTGGTGTATGGGATAGATTCCCAATAAAATCCATTGAACTTTGCAGTTTCCACAAAATTAAAAAGTGAGAGAGATGTGAATACCTTTGCAAGTCGGTGTGTGAATGCAGAAAATAAATATTTTATCTTGTGTTTGGCTCAAAAAGAGATAAAGATAGTCTCATCACAGCTGTTTGCTACTTTATTATACTTGGTAATGGCATTTAAAACCTGCTGAACTGACTCGGTCCCTCACATCTGTACAGCAAGAGTCCTCCAAATGTAGACGTTGACCTTATTCTTCTCATGCTTCTGTAAAATCTGTACGGTGCCAAGATCCCACTGCTGTGCACTACAGACCTGACATTAACGAGTTAAGCCAGTATCGAGCCTTTTTTTCTTCTTCTTCTTTTTTTTTTTTTTTTAACTTGTGCTGTAATGAACTCGCCCAGAATGGCTATGCCCCGGAGCTGTTAATTTTCTTCCTTTGCTCTGCCGGCCTCTGCCTCCTGCTCATCACAAATGTGTCTCATTTAAGAATAATACGTGCACCGAGCGGGATGCTGCGGAAATTCTGGCTGTACAAATTCACACCATGGACAGCTGGTTCTCTGTGGTGGCAAACATTTGAAAACACGAAAGCCACAGTGTGTGAATCTAAAAGTGCCTTCCAATTATAATTTGATGATCTTAAATGCAAATGGCACTGAAGGCGCGTTCCTTTGATTCAAATAAGTTCCAGAGGATTCCGTGAAAGCGGAGTTCGGATCTGCTGCGAGCCTCCCTGTACCGGCACAGCAGCACCCCGCCCAAGCCCCGGCTCAGAGCGAAGCGGGAGGAGAGTGAGATGTCGCCAACCCACCACGCTGTCACATATGACACTCAAATCCGAGCATAGTGTTGCATAGTGATTTGCGTGCGTTCGCTATTCCAAACTGTGACTGGCGTTTGCGACGAAGCCAGCTTCTCGCCACACTTCACTGAACTGTGTTGCCAGAAAACTTCTCTGCCAACTGCGCCAGAATTAATCAACGCAAGAAACTTCACTGTGTTTTTTTTTTTGTCTTTATGTTAGAAAAAAGTTTGTAATTGAGAAAGTTTTTTTTTTTCTTTTTTTTTCCCCAGCTTAAGTTTTGGTGCTAAAATATTTTTTTTTTATTCCAGGCTAAGGCTAAAGGAAAATAAATAACAAAAGGATTTGAATCTTTTACTGTAAGTTAAAACTGGCAACTACAAATATGGAATATGTTTTAATTAATGCATTTTCTTTATGTCATTAAAACTTTGTAGGCAGCGACTGTAAATGTAGGTCGCGTTATGAGTACTTTTTTGGCAGACACTAAAATGTGTTTTAATAAAAAAAATTAATAAATAAATGAACTTGGAAAAGTGTACATGTCTGAAATCTTGATCAACCATCACTGCAGCTTCATGGCTCTTGCTCTTTTTTAAAAATAACTTTTACATATGGCACAATAAATTAATCCTTTCTCCAAGCAGACATACAAACTAAATGAAATTTAATTTGTCGCTAGAGCTGATTGCTCAGTGTTGTGCAAATTACAGAACTACCCTCTCCCCTACAGAGCTCACTTTCATTCTTTTCTTTTATTCTCTGTGTGTCTTTATCACTTTTTCTTTTCCCCAGATTATTATATCAGTAGGGTTGGCAGCATAAATAATGTGGCCTTCCTTTTCTCCAGCTTTTTGCATGCTGTGATTTAGCCTTTAGCCCCTTTGCAGAGTGCTAGGCTATTTTTGGAGCTTGGACCCTGGCAGAAGGAGTCGGAGATGAAGGAGTAGGAGTGAGTGAGTTTGTGAGGGAGGGAGAAAGTATTCAGGTCCAATATGGCCAGCACACCCTCAGCATCTATCGCCTCAGGGAAGAGAAATGATTGGCTCGGAGTGTGTGGGTAAACACAGACTTGTGCATCGATGATGCCAAATGCTGTATGAAGCATGTTCTTCATGTTTGGAGAACTATTTATTGGTGTTGCTAGCAAAATCACATCTCTTAATCTTATTACCAAGTCAACTTTGGTCGCAGATCGGCACTTTATTCAAGAATCCCTGTTATTCAGGAGTCTCAAGTTAGAAACAAACTTGATCTGACATGGAGTAATTCACTGAGGGTGGTGGTATGGAAAGTAGTGACAGTCTGTCTCCTTCTGCAGACTTATGCATTTTGTTTGATCGGGTAACGTGTCTGACAATCAAGGTTAGCCTTGTTTATAGTTATGTGGCATACTTAAACCAAGATATCTATCTATATCTTGTCAATCAGTGACGACTCAAAGAGCAGTTTCACCTATTTTTGTTTGCTATGGACTCATTGTAATATAGCCTTAGAGGTAATTCCTTTTAACCAAGGGGTCGGTACCTTTGGTACCCAACACCGATCATGGTTATTTAAGCAAAGATATTGTGCAAGTCTGATACTAAATTAAAGGCAATGTCAGGAATTAGTTTCAAAATACAGTAGCTGTAGAGCTCAGGAAAATAACATGGTAGCCTATATCACAAACATTACATGCTCTACATTGATATTGTAATTGTTCAATATTCATTCAATGAATGTTTTATCACCACAAAAACAGCATTTTATCAGATCAGTGACCATGTATAATTTTTATTTTGTCAGAGGTGCTATCTTCTATGCTCTTACAGTATTGTTGTATTGATAAATAATTGGATAAAATGATTATTACATCTTAACCGTTGCAAGGTCACTATGTTCTACTCTCTGTTCATCAGGTCCAGCCTGGGCTGCACCAGTAGCTGCTGTAAGCCAGCAGAGTCTCCTGCCCCATTCCTATGGCCTCCCTCAACCTCCGTCCTTCAGCCACAGTGTGACCGCGCAGTCACCCATCATAGGAGTAACCCCGTCCATCCAGACACCCGTGGCCCCGCAGCATCCCCTCATGACCACCCACTTCCAGCTCACACCGCAGTCGACTCAGCAGGGGCCCTCCTTGGTGCTGAGCATGCCCAGTCAGCCTCCGTACCCAGCAGCTCAGCCATCGGTTACACCGACCGCCCTCACTGCCCAAGCCAACCCTGTGGTTCATCCAAACCCTCACAGCTTGATGGGCAATGGCCACTTAACCTCTCACTCCAGTCTCCTCCAGCCCCCTACCCTTCCTCTCACCAATGGACAGGCAGCAGTGAATGCTCAGCATACGCCTGCAGACAATCAGGACGCTCCCAATGGGTTGCAAATGCTGCGGACGGTTGGGAGTGGGAAGTACGAGTTCAGTGACCCGGGACACCCCAAAGGTAAGCTCGAGCTAACTCATCTGGTGCTTTCTTTATAAAACATGTTGGATTTTGTACTTGACTTGTATGGTTTTTTTCCTCTATGATTCAGGTTAAACTACATAGGTTTGTTTGGTTAACAGACTGAGCTTAGAGGTGAATCCAAGCTGACGCACTTTTCATCAAATCACATAACTCTGGACTTTTTGTTAGTTTGACCTTCTCTTCTGTGGCGTTTCGTTGAATTGAAACATGCAGACCTGTACCTTCTGCCTATAAACAAGACTTGACAGCAGCCAATAAGAAGGCTTTCAAACATTTGATCAATAGGTTGTCAAGATACAATTTGGAACCATAGCAAATTTACCTCCAAACTGTACCAAGGCCGCAGAGAAAAGAGCTGTGACTAAAACCTTCTGTACTTCTTATATGCTGTTCTTTGGGGAAGGTGTTGTACTGATCCCAAACTCCTATAGCACAGCAAACATCTTTAATATTGTGCTCTGAAATTGGTTTTCACTGTGTCAGGCTAATCTTTTCTTTGCTCTTGGTAGCAATACACACAAGTACCCACCAAAGACGAGGCAGGAAGAGCTTTCAGCCCCTGCCCTCACATCTCTCTTGAAATCTTTTGAAGCCTTGTTGACTTGCGCCGTGTTTGCGAGGCTGCCTCACAGCTCCACCTCACGTCTGAGTCTGCGAAGCCCAGAAATCAACGTTCGCTTTAACCTTGCCATCTATTACGCCGACTGCTAGAAACAGATGTTCACAATTCCCCAACCAATTTTCACATTTAATGAACCTTTTAATTTAGCCTTAGATTGTTTTCTTTTACCTGACTCATTTTGATCAATAAAATGGCTTCCAATGAACTCGTAGATTGCAAAAAGCAATTATTTTGAGCGGCTGCCTGTGATACATTGAAATGAGGCTGCAGGTAGAAATGGAAGTGGATAATTGGATAGGCTCATCTGCTTTTGTCTGGTTGAATACAAACTTTTGAGACACTGCAAAGCTTAATGGACTGTTAGGACCCATTTACATGTTAAAATGTATTCTCCCTGGCCAAAGATATATAGAGCCTGATTGGAATTACAGTAATTGTCGAGATCGGTTTCCCAGAGTTCCTCCTTGCTTAGCATTAAATAAATTCCAGTTGCTCTAAGTCATGGTAGTAATGCGACAAACTCAGCAAAAACAGGTGAAAGAGTCAGCATCAGTTAATTAGCAGCGATAACATCTTCTCAGTAGGCTGACAGGAATCCTTTACGGTTCTGCTGTTATCACAGTAATGCCACCCCAACCGCTCTGGCCATTCCTGCCTGACATCTCTCTTTTAATGTTCCTGCTTCTTTTTTTTCTTCTTTTTTTCCCCCAGAAGGTCCCAAATCCCAACCTACCACTTGTGTTATGTTGGCTGTTTTAAAACAATTAACGCTGAATTTAAATGTGGCACAAATACCTTCTGTCCTGCTGCTGTGGCATCATGTTAAAATATGGAGCGAAAGCTGTGGAGAGCAAGGCCTCCTCTGTTCTGTGCAACGTGCCAACCTTCTGTCAGGACAAAAGGACAAAAGATAGTTTGTGAGGAGTTTGTGGAGAGATTAGACTACATAAATAAAAAAACAGGCACAAATGTGTAATATGAAATTGGTTTATGGAAGCATGCAAATAGCACATAACCAATAATCCTGGACAAAGCAAACCGTCAATAAGAAATATTGACATACAAGGCACAAAACCGCCACCATTTTTGACCAAAGTTCTCCTGCACAGGGGCCTGTGTTTTAACGGTTCTGTAAAAATACTTCAGCAGGATTGCACAAAGTGGTGTATATTATCTTAAAAAAAAGAAAAAAAAAATACGACAAACCTAATAGGATTTTCTTTACATGCTTGACAATTTCTGTTTTGTTTTTTTTCTTTCAGGACTGTTCTTTTAAAATTTGGATTTTGATTGGATCTACTTTTTTCCCCTTTGAATAAGTCTGACTTTTGACAGAAGTAATAGTTTTGAATGACCAAAAAATAAGGAATTGCATGAGTATCCTGAATTATGCACGCAACATTTCCTTAAATAACGCAGTGTGATGCATCAAAAGGCAGAAAACAGTAGCCTTTTGTCTTGGTACAGATAATTAAAAGGAAGAGGGGGGATGGATTTTTCAGTATTTGAAAAAAATGGGGTGGCAATCACCAGTCGGATCCAATCAAGGGAAAATTGGATTTTTCAAATCTCCAGTCTTGATTGGTGCAATTCTGATCTTATATCCAGTTTGGACCAGATTCAGATGCAATCTATCCACTGCCTGAAAAGCCACCGTTCTGTTTTGCTGGAGGTGATGTTTTGGCTTATTTTAGTCTCGAAATGTGCAAAAATACATTATGAAATATAGTCTTCAGCATCCTAATAAATTACGTGTACGCAGATGTTTCGTATATAGATGCATCTTTCGGATTTGCCACATAAGTGATCCTCTGCCTTCTGGGTATCACCTCATTTGGAGATATTTTGGTCTTGACAGAGAGAAAATACAAGATAGCTGATTATGTGTTTTGTGCAAATATTTGGAGTGGTGACAGTTGTCTGAGTGTGAGAGCAATATTACCCGAGGAGAATACTCCATGCAGTGATACTTGAGGAGCTTCAGCAGAAGACAGGAATAATTGCTGGATTAAAAGGAAAATATTTATTTTATTGTTTTGAACTTTTTTTTTTTTAGCTGCGATGGGACATGTAGGCTTGGGAAACCTTGGGAGCTTGTTGGATTTGGAGACATAATTACTGTTATTATCATATTATTATTTTACTGCCTGTGAGGAAAATGGCAATATGCAGCTATAGGGTTTGTTAAACTGGTTTAACAGATTCTTGACCGAGTGTTTACATGTCACCAGTTGGAAATAGAAGCATGTTGCATAGATAGGCATCTCACATCTGGTATTCAAAAATATCTTTGAAGCGTCTCCTTGACATACAAGAGCAGCTGAATCAATATACCACTGCACTTCAAATTAATAAATAAAAAAAGAATTTAGCAGGGCTTTTAGTTTGGCGACTTGGTGCTGGTAACTTATTTGCTTCTGTGGCATTTTGACGGGAAAAGGCCGCCATCTCAGAGGATTGGGCCAAGCCATTTGTCTTCAATGCTGTCTTGCATCAGGCCATGTTTATCCGTGTGTGTGCGCAGTTACACGCGTGCCTAACTTCCTGGGTGTGACCGAGTGGATGTTTTGTCAGATGTCAGCCGTACAGCCTTAAAGCCGCGGTGACAGAAATCACAGTCCACGTTTGATTTGGCTTTGCCTTCAAAGGGAGCAATTTGTCTTTGCTCTGCATCAGTGGACACATCAAAAAGGGCGCGCTCACCCTCTTTGTGTCCGTCTGAGTGTCTGCCTGGTTCTGTCTGTTTGTGGCATTTAGTGTATTTGTCGACGTGTGCGTATGGATTCTCACAGAGCTGCTGGAAGGCAGCTTTAACTTCGTCACCTACTGAGACATGCCAGTCACCTGGCTGTGATCTCCCTACCTGGTTTCTCCGTCCACAGCGGGGCTTTTTATAATACCTGCCTGTCATAGCGCAAAAAAAAAATCAAACTCCTTCTCACCGGTTGTTAATTTCCTCCCCGCCGCTCACCTCTTGCTTATTTCAGGCGCCTTTTGTTTTCCTCCAATTCTGATTTTTATCGAAACAAAAACACAAACCCCAACCAAGCCTTTTCTCTACTTAATAGTCTGTCCACACCTGTGGGCTCGAGCTCCAGCTGTTCGGTCTGACAGTCTTGCATTTAACGGAAATTTTGGGAATTCAAAACGAGCGCCATTGTTGTTTTAAGAGGGCAGTTGAGGGAGGAAGAGGGAGCAGCACACAGTAGGAGGTGAGATTAGAAGAGAGGGAGGCAGACAGACACTGCTCCTCTGATGGCTGGGGGAGAAAGCAAGAGGGAGATGCTGAGAGTGTGTGTCTATTGACCCAGTCATTAAAATCGATGCTCGTGCTGATGAATATCAGTCCAAGTAGGCTGGTTCCCAGCTCAGCGGGGATGAACACGTTCACTCCGAATACGACTGAGCGCCATTTAAAAGCATCTCGCAACCAAAAAAAAAAACAAGAAAACATTCATGTCGAATCAAAGTGTTCGTTCCTACAGATCTGCGCCTGTTATCACACCAGCTTCTAGATCTCAGGGTGTTTTTTTTCCCCCTCATATCCTTCTCGTAGCTCGATATGCACTGAAACTGGTGTTGCTAGCTGTGTTGTGGCCGAGGCCCACGCTGTCACGGTGGAAGCTGTGGCTCTATGTATTTTTCCCTCTCTTGTAGCTGCCTAAAAGCAAGGAGATGTACAAGTTGGCGGATTTGGCTGTAATTGAAGTTTGGGGGTCATAGGCGGATCTGTCGGCGCCACCTGTTGAACTACTGAGCATGTGCCGCAGCGCCACGCCTCTCCTGTCATGTCAGACGTCTTTTAACGCTTCTTTACTTGTGAGGCTTTCTTTCCTGTTTTATCTCTTTCCCTCCCTCTTACACACAAACACAACCTGTGTACGCACGCACACACAACGAGCATCTAAAATCGCATGACAAAACTCAGATGAGTGTCCGCCGCACACACACACCTTTGGACTGCAACACAATCTAGTCGAGCCACGTCGTACAACAAGCAGCAGCACCCAGCCTCCTCTCCGCCCAGGAAGTTCATCTTCCAGTCAACTCACATCAACCTTCATCTGGGGACAAAGCCGCTCCGGAGCTGCTAGTGAATGCAATTAAGATGTCTTGCTGAGTTAAGATCAGAGTTTTACTTTGCCACGGTGAGATTGGCACAGCCTCACATCCCCGGCGCGGAGCACACCCCTGCTTGGCTGCGACTGTCCATCCCTCTTATCTGCCTTATTCATACTTTGGCCCCTGAAAGATTTTTAATTACACATTTGTGTTTGTTTACTTTTGCGAGCGAACACATTCACACAGCTGCAGCGCTGTTTGTGCACACGTTGGTTCTGATTACTTGTGCAGTGGTTCTACAAAGGGAGGGACTTTCTGGGTGATCAAATTAGTGATGCAGCCTGTTTTTATGAGGCCAGGTTTTCTCTGCCGACGCCTGAGAAACTGTTTTTCACATTTGATCTTCTTACAAGCTCTAATTCTCAATCAAATTTGTTTAATTTCATGTGATTTGTGATAGTGCTAGTAAGTGAAGTAGAGAAATATGTTTCATTTGGTTTTTTTTGTAAGATGAGCAACAAAAAGGAATGAATTGTTAAAAGAAAACAATGAGAAGTCCTGTGTGCAGTTTGCTGCAAGGAACAGAGCACACATGTGGAAGAAATTGCTCTAGTTTGATGAGACCTTTTAACTTTACATGTAAATGACTATAAAATTAACTCTGCAACATTTTAAATACATCTTACCCATGGTGGAGAATCGTAGCAGAACTAGTATCAGGCTGTGGAAAGGATTTTGTTCAGTAGAGCTGAAAAACCTGGTGTGGTTTCCCCAAACAGAGTCTGTGATGGAGTTTCATGTTCCAGCAGAGCAAAGAGCTCATCATAAAGCCAGAGCTACTCTGGAACTGTCCAGCTCAAAGCATGTGTATGTGCTGCAGTGGCCTAGTGCAAGTCCAGAACCTAATCCAATCAAAAAAAACAGTGCTGGGACTTAAACTTTTGTCGTTCAGACGCTCTCCATCCAAACTGCCAGAACTTGTGCTGGTTCATAAAGGAGAATAAGTAAAGTTTAAGTCTCAGATGTGGACGAAGCGGGTGGAATGAAAAAGTTTCAGCTATAACTGCAGTAAGTTTGTCTCTGTAGGCTATTACAGCCCATTTTCAGATTTTTAATTTTTTTTATTTCATAAAGAAAAAACAAATAATCCTCTTACCACTTCAGAGTTAGTCTTTTCTTAGATTAAATAGGTTATATAGTTCGTAGGTGCACATAATCTGAATAAATGCATCAGTGTTTATGATTCCAACTTAACAAAATTTGAAAAAATCCCAGGGGTATGAAGCCTTTCGCAGTGGTCTGTGTGAACGTGATAAACCAAGGGATTTTGTGCGTCCTGGTTGATAAAGCCTCTCAATCAGACAAAGTCAATGACAGACTTTATTTCACTCTGCGTTGTCTGTAGAGGCTCCATCCTCAACCTCGAGCTTAAGCTATTATAAGTACTGATGTGCAAATATTTATTTTTATTTAACCACTAGAATATACTGCTAGCGTGACAGGCCAGTTATTAAAAACACAGCCACAGTTTGTGATAGCCACATAGAGACCATTAATCACAGCGAGCACATTAATTAAACCTTCCCCTTTTCTTTCTCTGCCCTCTTCTCTCTGTCTCCGTCTCTCCTCTGCTGGAGCACGCAGACTCTTGGTCTACATCCTTACTGCCAATTATTCTTTTTTAAAAGCGAAACTTTCACTGAGACAAAAGGAAGCTAAATATATTGTAATTTGTTGTTGTTCTTCCCTTACCCCCACCTTTTGTTGTTTTTTCTCCTTTTAAAAAATTTCCAACATGCTGACTCAGATCAGCATGCATGGAATAAGCAGTGGCAAATTAATTAGAATCACTGTGGTGTTGTGCTGGGCGATTATCTTTAAGCTATCCACATCAGGATTAGCCAAATCAGAACTGGGGTTATTATGACTCCAAAAAAGGCTTAACTCTGGGATAGAAAATGCACTGATGTGAACATGTTTTTTCTTTTTTATTTTCTCCCATTTCCCTCTCATGACACTCCTTAATTTGAGTTAGCTCTTGTGGAAACGAATTTGCAATCTTCTGGGAGCGTCGGAAATTATTAATGAGGTTGAAATCTATTCCAATCAGTCTGGACTCTGTATGTGCAGGTAATTCTCTAAAAATTAATATGTGCAATACTGTGGCGATATGTAACCTTCACACACAGGTCCACATGGGGCCCCGCATATTAACGACATTGAGTCAAACATCTCATTTCAGGACAGCAGGTGCCGAGCGCTCGCGTGGCCAGAAGCTACCTGACACCGCGTCTTTAACTTTGTTTCGGGTGGCATCTGCTGAGACGTCCTAGCGAACGCATCCTCCGCGTTTCAGGGGACAAATAAAAGGAGGAGGGAAAGAGAGAGCGAGGAAACAGGAGGTCGGCGGCAGCGGAGTGTCACAAGCTGCGGGAAGGAAATCCGCACGCCCTCCTTCTATCTCGCAGCTCATTATCGTATTTTAAAGGAGCGGCGCCCCATACATTGTATCCTCCCCTCCCTCCTCAGTTAATTTAAGGACAGCAGATAGCTCATTAAGATTGATCATTCCTCGTCCACCTACTCCATGCAGGACCCGGCACTGCCTCCATTAATCACTGGGATTTCGAGATAGAGCTCGGTGGCAGTGTAGGGCCCGAAGCCTGACAGCCCGGCTGCTTTATGCATAATCACAGGCGCGGCGCTTCGCGGCCCTGGAGCAGCCGCCCAGCATTCTGCCTCGCAAAGATGGTCACCGCATCTTCACCTCTTTCCAATCTGTCATCTCACCAACCTGTCACTTCGACACAACCTATTTGATGCAGTTTTTCTTCATTTAATCGTTTTTCTTCATTTAACCATCTAAGATTCCCCAAACTTCCTAGTTTATGCTTTTTTTTAACCTGCCCGCTGAATAATCCATATTTCTCCGTCTTTCCCTGTAGATTTATTTTACAGTAAATGTCCAGACACACATTCCTTTTCAACAACTATACAATTATAATAATAAAACATAATTCTAGGCCAATTAGGAGTTTCAAATAATGGATTTCACAAATTATAGTGTTTAGTGTTTAAAGATCTTCTCAATAGCCTATTAGTTTCCACATAGTGAATATCATCGATGTGTAAGGATCGACACAGAATCACAGAATACCCAGTTTTGTCAAAAGGAAACAACTTTTACTTTTACTGTACTGGAAGAGCAATTGGATTGATGTTTGGTATTCTGAGGCATTTCTCATCCAGTCTAAAAGACTTAATCCTTGAGTAATGCATAAGATATATCTGATATATTTGCATTCCTTATTTTCTGTAAATGTCCGCCACTCTTATGCTAATGGTAGCGCCCCATTCGTTCTGCATAATTAGGACCTACTAACTGGATGGTTTGATTTCCTGTTTACAGGGATTGGCCTTTTATTTAGATAAAAAGGCTGAAGTGTATTTTTCTCTGATTTCAACTCTTTGAAAAGATTTTAGTGTCAGTGACTCTCTCATTGCCCTTACAGTCATACAGAATAAAGAGAATAAAAAGTATTAATTAGAATGAGCAGCCAAAGACAAGGTTGTATCCTTGAGTCAGAAATAATTTGCCATTCTTTCATCTGAATTATTTCTAAGCAGCCTTCAAATTTCATTTCAATTAAGTTTTTTTTTTTTTTTTTGTCATTTCTTTCAGGCTGAACTTGTAGCTTTGTTTTTTTTTCTTTTTTGTTTTTCTCACTTTAATTTTACAAATTTGTATTTTATTTAAATTTGTTTTTTTGTTGTTGTTGTTTTTTTTTAATCTAATACTATGTTGGACCTGAAACAAACACCTTTAAACTCTGACTTTATGTTGTTATTCACATACGATAAATGTGTAAACTTCCCAGATTTACTCTTGAATTGATACATATTTGTCATGATTTTTTAAGACCATAACTCCAGTTTATAATTTCATAATTTAGTAATCTATAGGTGACTTACAATCCTCTGCCTCCAGCAATATACATATCTAACAGAACACCGAAGCTTTGACGATCATGAAAAGACGCTGAAACGCGTCTTTTCCAATGCTATTAGTAGTAATAATGTGAAATCTGATTAGCAGAGTTGGGGCAAAGCTAGCGAAGTTTGGTGAGCAATTACAGGTTAACACAAAAAGGCAAGACACCCACATGTATTCACAATTACACCCACATAGAGTTTAGTCACCAATTAACCGAACATGGATGTGTTTAGACTGTGGGCGGAAGCTAAAACAGCTGGAACAAATCTGCAACAGGAACTGGGGAAACATGCAAACTTGTTTTATTTTAGTCTTGCTTTGAATCTTGTTCCTCAAAGCTTGACCATGCTGCAAGTTATTAAAGATGCTTAAAAGGCGAACTGGACTTTCTGAGCGGTGAGACACTTTTGCACAATTAGGTTAGGTCAGACGTTTACATACATCAACAGCAATGTCGTAGTAATTTGGGACCAAATATTTTCACTGTTTTTGACCATAGTGGAACAAAGACGCAACCTAAAAATTCAACATGAACTACTCCGGAATCGGTTATCAGCTTTGTTAGCAGAGCAGATGTTGCAAGGAAGGTAAGTCAGTAGTGGGTGTTTTTATCTAATGAGAAGTCATAATTGCAACACAGAGAGAAGTTGTAATTGAAACAGCAGCAGATGCTCTGTAACACTACAGCAAAAAAAAAAAAAAAAAAAAAAATGGGGGGAACAAAAAAAGGAAAAAAGACAGCTAATGTCGACACCATGCTCACTTATCCGAGTGGATTGCCTAACTTTTCTCTACCTAGAAACTTTTAAATGGGTTTGATAATGCATGCAGGCATCTAATAAATACTAATGACAGGACTAGACATTAGCGAGAACCGCTGCCCTCTCCGACTCATTATTCCACAGAGTTAGCAACAGGCTTTGCATGTGAAGACATAATTCTCCCGTGACTTAGATAAATGATAATGGTCTGCACTGCAATCAAGTGATCTTTGTTGGCTAGTAGTGCTCTCCTTAAGCCTGAAAGCCTTCTTCAGCCATAAGGACGAGGTGCTGAAACAGGAACGTGCCGTTGCTTCTATTAGATTCGTCGAAAGTGTTTCTTTTCTAAAAGCTGCGGCTCTTTTATGGTTGAGCATTATTATCATTATGCTGCACCCAGGTCTCAGATACAGCCTCTGTTTTTTTTTCATGTACCCCCTTGCTCTGCACTGAAGGCTAAAAAAGTATTATATTAGAGATTAAAACTTAGATTACAACTTCACAAGGACACGCCAGCAATACATAAGCACTGAAGCATGCTGTGCACAATCAGAATTTGTGGGGCCTTCTAGTCACCCAACAGATTGTTTTCTATCCCTGGAGAGAAAAGGTGGAAGGGAGGGAGGAGCGAACTGAAGGTGGGAAGAATGGAGGAAAGAAGCAAAGATGGGGCTTGGGGTGGGGGGGTGATGAAAAGCAAAGATTACTCGCCTGATTCCACTCTGTAGGCTGTGGAAGCTCATCCCAGGCGTGCAGTCTGCCGAGAAGACTCCCACATACCTTCTAACCCCTCTACTAACCTTTCTGCTCGAGCTGCTATGACTTTCACAAAGTTACACAGTAAACACATATCCTCTGTCTTCAGGGGGAGATGTGACATTTATCTTAAGCTGCTCTGGTGACATGGGATTTTCTCTTCCTTGTACCTTTTTTTTTGGTGTTTTTTGGGGGGGTTGGTGGGATGAACAGTACAGGTGGCTTGGCCTTCTTACGGTTTAGGGCAGCCTGGAAGGTAACGCAGTCACCACAGCGTAAAGCCAAAGTGGAACAAGCCAAACTCATAAACACATCCGAGGTGAAAGACGAGCTGGGCAGCTAGCTGACATTTTCTCACACCCATAATCGGACGCCAGTACATGCCTCAGTCCGAAGGCCGAGCGAGAAGGCCCAACACAGCTGCCTTCAAGCCACCCACAACTTCAAACTTTTTGAGCTTCAAAGCTTTTTTTCCATTTTCATTTTATTCAATTGAATGAACAAAAGCAGGTTTTTATCTACATACAGTACAAACTTTTTTTTTGTCTGCTTTTGGTAAGGTCTTCCTCTTCTTGCCCTTTTAAGAAAATCTTTTGCAGGAACTTCTGCTGTGGTTACATTAGGCTTCCACGGCAGCAGCAGTTGCTCAGCTCCAGTTTTCGGTCTTGTTTGCAACCCCCTGAAATGCTCCGTTAGTAACCTGTAAATACAACAAATACACACTTTTAGGGGACCCCGTTTGTCTAGCAGCATCTCAATAAACGAAAATATCGAAAACATTACTTACATTAGCAATTGAGCTAAAAAAGTGAAACTCTTGATGTATGGATTCATCACGCAGAGAGAGAGGGAAACCTAAAATGAGTTTTTCACAAATGAAGAGGATTATGCAAGATTAACTAAAATGCTTTTTTGTGTTATTGCCTAACAATCACAAGAAAGACTGTAGAGCTGAGTTGTCCAGCAGACGGTCACTGACATTCATTGCAAGGAATGCAACTCTGTCTCTAGGAAACATAATAATGGAAAGTTGAGTGGAAGGAAATGGTCCTCAAGCACAAAGTTAACCACATCTGAAGTGCAACTCTGATGTGCACGTCAGATGCGCATCAGAGTTGCACTTCAGATGTGGTTAACTTTGTGCTTGCAACCCCCTGAGTTGTGCATCTGTAAAGACAAAACAAGTCACATTCAAATGTATACTAGACATAGGCTACAACTTTGACATTATTTGTGGTGAGCCAACCCTGAATGAGAGATGTCAGAAGCATCTTAGGTTTTATCTGTAGGTAACTATAAATAGACATTTTGTATTTGTTTTTAATTTTTGTGTAAATAAACTTATAGTTATATTATGAGCCTCAGAACAGCCACAAGAAATCATTTATTTACTGATTTTTCCTTCTTTGGAATTTGAAACAGATATTCAATAGAAGAAGCTTATTCTGTATGGATGACTTTTCCTGAATATTTTAATAGAAATTTTTCCTCAGATGTGTTTTTGGGGCTTACAAAGGCTGAATCTGAACTTGGTACATTTCCTTTTACAATCGCTCCGTCTCGCTTTCCTTTATTTTAGCACACAGTTCATCACATTAGGTTTCCCAGTGTCCATCTGCGCTTCCTCTGAGAAAATCTCCTTTCGGGAAGAAACTCAGACTGCAGATGATCAGCACATGTGGACAGACTCCCTAACTTTGAGCCTTGAGGCAAGTTTTGCATTTGTAGTCATCCTGATAGGAGATGGGTTAATTTCAAATCTCTGCCTCACTGAGCTCTTAGAGAAGTGCTCCAGTTGAAACTGCAAATGGTAGTAATATATTTTGGGTGGTTTGGGGGGGTTGTGCTGAACAACAACCTCTAGATGATTCACAAAGAGGCTGCAAAGGTGCTTTTAAAGGCTCTGAAATGAATCTCTTCATGATTCATTTTTCTCAATTGGCCTGTTTTTTTCCTCCAGGGTTTATTATGCAGATCAAGACAACACGACACACCCTCCAGCAGTTTATAAAAGTTTAACTTAACCGTAATTAACGGTGAAGACAGAGAAGTGTTGGACAACCACTCGGCTGTTGTCAGATCCTCTTCCAGGATACAGTATGTTATCTTCTCCTGAAGACAGCTTTGCTGTTAGCGTTCGGATTATTTTCAGGTGACATTGTTTTTCCCATAGCTTGGCGTTTATGCATGCAGACATGCTTATGTGAAATTTCATTAGCATAGTGTCCACATATGCATCTCTGCGCCTCTATCTCTGCATCAGGGCCCGCTCGCTGTCCACGGTGACATTGTCCTTTGACTGCAGGGAGGATGGATTACTGAACCCTGAGCTAAGCTTGACAATGTCGTCCTTTGTGATGCATTGGATGAATGTTTGCTCTTTTCTGATATAAGCTGCCTCGCAGTCACATTTTATGTCCTTTCAATTTCGTCTTGCGTGAAAAAACACAGACGTAATTCTTTAGCAGGGTTTTATAAAATAGATCAGCAAAAAAAAAAAAAAAAAGTAGAAGAGGAGGAAAGATTATGCATGGCTTTTAAAAATCTTTGCAGAAAAAAAATTCATTTGGTTTGTGTCTAGACATTGTGTGTCTGGAAACTAAACTTTGTGCTTTGGTAACAGTTCCACAGTTACTGTGACTGTATATTAGACTGGAAGAGTTGAACCTCTGTCTCATTTTCAAATCTATTACAACCTCTAAAAGTTTTTGTTCCGGAAATGTTTTGTGTTTAGCTCCAGCCATCTCGTCATGCCTGACCAGCCTCCCTGTACCAGACAAACAAAGAGACCCCCACAGCATGATGATGCCCTCACCATATTTCATGGTTTCAGAGCAATACTCTGAAACCATGAGTAATACTGCATGTACTCAGAGCAATATGCAGTATTAGTTTTCACCACACGTAGCATTTTACCTCTAGACCAACAGGTAAAACATTGCTCTCATCTGACTCATCTTTTTTGAAGCATATTTTCGTAGATTCTCTAAAGGAGTCTGTTTTCAATAAGGCTTTCAGTCCTCCATGATTATCAAACCAATCAATGCTGAAGACTCATGGATAAAGTAAGAATGTGGAAATTTAGAATGGCAGAATTTGAGTGGTTTTTAGTTCGAATAATCCACAGCATCATCAGCCCTTTCTGCAAAGTAAATTTCCATTTTTACTCCATGTGTTGAAGGCCATCTCTTTTCATTTTAAACAGTGCGGCTCCATTTTAATGCACGGTTTGTGATGGAGCTAAATAAATCGAAACTCCAGTGCTGCAAAGTTTCTGCTTCTGTATAAATATAAACACATCTGCCAGGAAAAAAACAGCCAAAAATCCAGATAGCAATTTGGTTCTGACAGAAAGGGTGATTGTTTACATGGAATACATTCTGTTCGCTACCTGCTGTTACGAGGTGCCACCAGTCTGTATGGCAGGCTGTCATAGCTTAAAATTTAATCATCCCCAGTGCACACATTTGTCCTCTCCCAGGGGGAAAAAAACTATCCAAAAGTTCTCCCTTTCTAAATAAAAATGGTTGCACTATTTTATAATTATTGGCTTTTTCAGTGCTCATTATATCCTATTTCTTTGTGTCCCTGGCCCACTCGCTTGAGTAATTCTGTGACTGAATCAACCTAGCACATTTAGCTGCCTTCCAGGTTCCTGTCGGAAATATAACATCATGTGGTCCAGATTAGATGAATCATCTCAGCGAGAACATAAACATTTCAAACAAACATTGATTCCTCGGACACTGGAATGTCAGCTTTTCAGTGCATCAAGTATGTTTTGTGGACATTTCATAAATGTATAAAAGTATTAATTTAGATTTTTCTCACATTTAAATCCCTTTTGTTTGGATTTTATGCAACAGATTTACACAAAGCAGTGTATAGCTGCATATTGGAAGAAAAACATATGCATGGGTTTCATTTTTTGGAGATTCACCAATCATAACGCCTCAAAAATTCCTCTTGTGAAGAATCATCAATTATTTATGCCAGCAGCAGAGGAGCACATTGAATGTGTGTGTATGTGTGTGTGGGAGAGAGCAGTCATTTAGGTATTATCTATCAAATCATTTTAACGTATCTTTAGTATCTGGTAGTGGTGAGGAGCAGAAAGTAGCTCTTAACTCTGACATTTCCAGGAAGCCGCCACCGCTTCCAAATCCGGCATGTTCCACGACAGACCGGGGGAAAAGCTCAAAAGGATAAAACTGAGCAACTTTGCTGTAATATGTTCAACCTTCTTGGTACTTGCTGAAAGTTATTCACCCTCTCGGAGCTTTGAATGAATCAGAGACATGTCTCGGGTTTGTTATTGAAAACACAGTTTCCTATTAAATAGCTTCTTACATCTCTGTGCTTCCTCTGACTTCATTTCTAACACCTTCCTGATCCTAAAAACGGCTAACAGCAAGTGTTTCTTACTCTGTAATAGCTTTCACACCAAAGCCATTACTGTTGCTTCTCTGACTTGGGTAGCACTCAGGTATGGTGTGTTCACTGTCAGAAAAAAAGATTATTTTTTTTAAGTTTCCGACTTGCTTCTCAATGGTCATGAAATATCAAAAGACCAATAAAACATTGTGACTCATTTTTTACGCAGGTTGGATCTTCTCAGGCAGTAATTTATAGCTCCAAAACAAAAAACTTAAGTTGTTTTTATTTTTGCCAGCAACAAAGCCTTAAAACCGTAGGAAGGATGTGTTGGGTATTTCTACTTCAGTACTTGAACTTTTTAATGCAAAGTGCCTGAAGTATTTCTGTCCTTGTGCCTGCATTGCAGCTCCTCAAAGAGGGAAGGAGCATGTCGGGGCTCCTGTTTGCAATCCACAGGAGTATCCTCTTGTTAAAACTTGACTATGACCGCTTGTCAGACACTGTACCCCCTACCTGCCTAATGAGGAAGCCACTGTACCAGCTGGGACCGGAGATTTTTTATTTATTTATTTTTCTCCATCCCCTCAGTGAACACAAAGAACAGAGCACATAGCATGACATCCTGTCACAATGTTGCAGCAGGCCTTTGGGTGCTCTCTGGGCATCTTTGTTTGTGCTCCATCTTCTGAACTTGTGCTGGTGTTTGCTTCAATTTACTTTCACAGTTGCCAGCTGTTTGTCTGTGTATGCACATACACTTGGCCCCTCCACTGGTGGGTCCTTACAGAGGGTCTGGGCATATAGTGCAGGACAGAGCAACTTGGTTTCTCTGTTGTTTTTTTCTGTTGCTGCAGGTTTTTTTGATGTGTATTGTGGAAGGAAACAAAGGCCCAGGCGGCGTCTTTGAGGGGCACAAGTTCCTTTTCTCTTTGTCTCCCCACGGCTCAGTCCAGGCCAGTTGACAGCCGCGGTGAGGCTCCAGCAGTGCAGCACAGAAGTTTAAAGCAAGAGGGGTAGGGGGGAATAAAGCGCCCTCATCATGGACTATTCTCTAAGGCTATAAGGCGCCTGTGCTCTCCTACAGATTGAAATCAGGACAGCTAGAATCTCAAGGGGTCTTGAGGATTTCTGATGATGTGCACGAGCTGTTCTGCTTAGAGTAGGCAAAGGCTGTTGAGATGTCTCCAGAAATGAATGTGGCGATGATTGTTCGAGGTGTGTTTTAGAGTCTGTGACGAGTAATGGCACATTGAAGCGAAATTGGGTTGCGCTTGAGATGTGATGGCTTTTATCCACGTGAAAAGCTCTGTTTGTTCCAGCAGATGGGATCTCCATGAGTTGGCGTGATGGTGTTGATGTTATTTTGCACCTGTTAAAGTCTGACATTTAGCCATCGAGCGTTTTGAGACGTTCATAATGACAGCGCGAGGGAGTGACTGCTGATGAACCATTCAGCTTGGGTAGTGGTTATCCCCTTCCATTCTTAAAAAAGAAAAACAGATATAATTTTTTTTTTTTGTATTTTGTTGCTGCCTTAAGTATAAAATTAAGTTTTAAATTACAGAGAAAATTATCTCAACACACTTCTCAGAAAGAGGTTTGTTTTAGCTTCATGCAAGAGCTGGTTTGACTTTTTGGATTGGCTAAATATATACATTTATTTATTTATTTTTTTCTGTTTAGCTGTACGATAAAAACATGTAAATGAAAAAAAAATCTGATTTCTCCTTTTTTTCATTTATTATAACATTTTTAAGTCTGAAGTACTTGGCTTTTAAAATGAAAAATTTTTTCTGCTTTTTTTATTTTTTGCTACTTTAAATTACAAAAAAAATATTTAAAAAAATATTTGCAGAATCCGTTAAATTATTTGAACATAATCAAATTATGATCTATGCTGGATATTACCAGTATTTACAAGATTACACAGAAAGTCAAATTATTATTGGCTTTTTGTGCTAACTGCAACATTCAAATAAAAAGCTTAATTTTTTTATTCATTCTTTAAAATACCTTATAAATTTCTTCTAATTATTTTTATAAATTTTATGAGCAAATAAAGGCCAGGCAATTTGCTTTGAAATTAAATGTTTGTTTAATTACATTTTCTTTTGAACAAAATATATTCTTGTATTGTGGAAAAGTGCAGGATGGTCAAATAAAGCAGCAATGGAAATAAAATTTTAAAAATTGTGAAATTCTGTGAAAAATAACATTTTTATCCAACTTTGAGAAGGATGCTGTTTGCATATGCATAGACCAATACACAACATAAACCTGTTAAGTTTTTATCAAGGTCATCAGTAAATAAATAATTTTATAAACACATAAGCTTTCAAGCAGATTTAGACTACGGCAGTGTATCTATATTAAATATTTAATTACGCTGATTTTTACATCACTGCAGTTCTGTTCTGTTTTGGAGAAGCCATTTTTGAGACTCATCCGTTGCTTTAGAAAAGCTTTTTACTGAGAATGAGCTTCTTTGTTCGCGATATGATAAACTGTGCCCTCCAATGTGTGGTCTTACTCTGCCTTTTCTCCTTCTTTGAAATAAAATTTTTCTTTGTATCAAAGGCTTTTGCTTGAGGAAGCCTATTTTGATCCAGCCATCTCAGGCTCTCATCCTCCTCAAAAGGTCACTCAGCGTCTATTTGAATTCTTCCTTAAATTTACCTTTCAAAGCTAAAACATAAAAAAAAATGTTTCTGATGATATAAGTTCCTATTTATGCTGATCAAAAAGATTCATGCTGATGATGATAATTAAAAAAAATAAATATAATTGGAAATAATTATGCATGTAAATATCCAATACATTATTTTAACAAAACGAGAATTTCACATTATTTTAAAATTGATTTATTTCTTGAAAATGTCAAATATGAAGAACATATCAAGAGAAAAACTGTAATTTTATTTATTAGATTTGTCCAATTTCGTTGCCCAAACATTGACCATAAGGCAGAAAAATATAATTATTAATATTTAAATAAATATATATATTTTTTGTCATTTTACAAATAAAAAATATTGTCATATTTTAAAAAAATAATTTTGTTGATTTTCGAAACGTAAATACCTTATTAACAGTCAAAAGTCAGCTATTATGGTAGAATTGTATATTGACTTATTGATCAGGGAGGCTGGTTTGTTCTGCGTAATTAAGCTGCGAGTTCTGCTGATTGATTGCTTAAAGTTTTTAAAAGAGATGTGAAAGGTCAGAATGAAACACATCAGCCTCCGTTTAAGAAGCTCAACTTGAATGTTGTCCTTCTCCATGAGCCAATAGAGGTAATTAGGTGTTTACTTATTAAAAGGCAGGATCTCTTTTGAAAAGTAAGACAACAAGGACAACCAGGAAAGTTGAACTGTTTTAAATGGATCTTTTTCCTCATATTTCTCTGAAATAAATTGTTTGGTGTAAGAAGAAACTTTCTGTTTGTCTTGGCAAAGTAATATTTTGTTTAAAATGTATTTTTTTAAACAAAAATTTCAAAAACTATTTAAAAAATAATATAAAGCATATTTTTTTATTTTTCAAAAGTAGTTGTATTACTTTGGAAAAAATATATGGAGTGGAAATAGTAAAAAAACCTAATAGAAATTAGCTAAATATATTTTATGAATGGCAAAGTTTCAATTTATATTTAATAATTTAATACTTTTTGCCTTTTTTTTTAAGGTAAAATTATTAAATAGAAGTAGTTTATGTTTCCAAAACTGCATAACAGAAATCTAGTAGATTTATCTCATTTACTTCTTTACCTTCTACGCAACGAATTGCCGAAATTCATACAGTTTTTTTTTAAAAAATCGAGACTTTAAGAGGCCGCTTTGTGAATGGTGGGGTTTTTGTGTTATACAAAATGGTGGCACTACAGATGTGAGTGCAAATTCAGTGCTGAACCCCAAAATGGCTCCCAGTTCAGCAACCAATCGTGTGCCGAGTCGTACTCTCGCTGCCGCCAATCAGCTGTTTGGTAACTGACTTACGGCGGCGTTTGGCCGGGAGGCCGAGTGTAAGCTGATAGGCTACTTGAGATCCCACCTGAAGAACCCATTGGCCGCAGAGCACAGACATGTTTGAGTAGAGTTACTAGGCTGAACAGCAGAGTTGGTGCAGCGTTCATGCCCCCACCCTACAGTGTCATGAAAAGATAGCGCAGGGTGGTGGTGTTACCGTGAGGTACTGGGGGGCAGGACAATGTGCTACGACATGGCATCAATGTTTGCGTTGTGTGTCACCCTCAAGAACTGCACTGTAGCACATAATACCCCTATGAGGGTGCTTGCTCACTTGGAATCGTACTACTATTTCATCCATCCGGTGTGACTGAGTCTTGCAGAGCTTTACAGTTTTTAAAGAGAGTATTGAGATGTTTCAACGCTGCCTTGCTTCCATTGAGCGTGGCTTCCCTTCTCCACACTTCCGTGTACCCATCTCCAGAAATAGGGATGCCGTGTGCAGTTTCATGGTCCGCGGTGGCGACGAGTTGTTCTGGGTGTGCTCTGCTAATGCACCCCCATGAAGCCATAATTAGCTTTTCCATCACGCTTTCAGGTGTGTGTGTGCGCTGCTCCAAGGGAGGTGCCCATTGTCTGTTGACAAGGGGAGTTCTCCATCTCTCCCGCTTACTTTCCCTTTTCTTGGGGTAAACTTGTGGTATGAGGTGTGGCTGATTAGAGGTGAGAGCCATAGCGCTGCCTGGAAATCCTCTAATGCAGACTCTGAACTACCGTGCTTTCATTATTCAGAGTCCATGTCCACAAAGTAATCAGAAATCTGGCGAACTGACAGTGGCAAGTGGAAAGTAGAGAGAGGGAGAGAGAGACTGATGAAAGACAAGGCAGCCTTTTGTGTTTTTGTGCGGATGTCTATGGCTTACATGAACCATGTAGCCGTGCAACCAATCAGAGAACAGGCGATGTACTGTCAAAAACAGCAGCACTCATTATTCTCTGCCTCAATTAGTATTCAGCATGTTTAATAACCAGGTCATTTTCTTTTAGGTCAGTCATTCCTTGATGCAATAACTCTGGAAAAGAGGCGTTTTTTTTGCTTTTTTCTTTCCCCCCTGTTCGAAGCACGTATCTGAATCGCGCCATATTTGTCATGTGTCTTTATGCTGTATAATTTCATCCGCTGAAATAATTCATAGCTGAGCTCTGCGTGTCAGGCGGGGAGAATAGAGGGAGCTAAATGAGCAGATATTCTAGTCGAACAGAAAGGTGAGTGTCATTCCAGGTTAATTAAATCCTAGCTTTCAGTCTGGGACGGACACAGACCTCTGTCAGGATGATAACAACAAGAAATCCGTTTTGTCATTGGCACAATCACATCGGTCAGTTTCTGCCGTTTTCGAGCTTGTTTAAATCACGCATTTGTTCATAAACATCACCTTCCTTGCAGCACATGACATTACTGACAGCTGACTCACCATGGCAGTTATGCAGATGAGGTTGCTATTGTTCAGATTGCCACATTTAAGCTAGTTCTGTGAAGGTAGTACGCACCTTGGCTTTAGGGAAAAGATTTGCCACCATTTTTTATCTGAATTATTTCTTATCTCACATGGATCTGCTCACTCTCTCCTGGATGGTGTGCCGTTTTTCCACGCAGGCTCTGCTTTCTGTGCCTCACAGACTGTAGCCTCAGTGAACGGCTCTGCTAATGCCGCAGCGTTCGTCTGGAAGGCGCCTCCTTCCATAATCACGATGTTCCACATCCCCGTTCATCTGTATTTAGCAATCGAAGCCTCTCAGAGCTCTGTTTTTAGTGGCAGTCTCAATAGGAGATTAACAAAGCGTCGGCGTCGGATCTCCCTCCCAGAGCTGTAGGATAAGTTGCCAGTCTCCCGCTGATTTTCACTCTCAGCATCCCCTCATGGTGCCTCATTAAGATGCAGACAAACAAGCGCCCCCGACCCAACGCTACAGTAAGGCCAGGCTTAGTATGGCGCCGCTTCGCCACATTTCTCAGTGTGCCGTGGCCTTCAGCGGCACATTGCTTCTGGCTCCACGCATGTTCTCTCAGAATGTACTGTCCTTGTATCCCCCCCATCCAACAGTTTTATTTATTTTTTATTTCCAGAGGAGGAAGTGTGTGCGTGGATGGGTGTTTTTTTCATTGAAAGCATAAGAGGAGAGGATGGTGGGATTAGCGGATAACATGTGAAGGTCAGCTCTGTGCTGAGTATGGCTTAAGTGAGGCCAAAGATTTTGATTTCATTCTGAATAATGCATTGACAGTGTCTCTGTTTTCAGTCCTCTGATATTTCAGATCCTCTCTAATCTTGATATTAGATCCGTGACCAAGATCCTTTGCTCTTGGTGCTGCTTGTTTATTATAAGTTTAACAATCTCGCTGTTTATAAAAAAAAAAAAAACTGTCTTTTTGAATACTGATGTACAGTGTCTTTCAAAAGTGTTCATACCCCTTGAACTTTTTTAGATTTTGTCAAGGTACAACCGCAAACTGCAGTGTATTTTTTTGGGGATTTTATATGAGAGACCAATACGACGGGGTGCATGGTTGTGAAGTGGAAGGAAATTTTTTTTGTATTTAGTTTCATAACGGAAAATCAGGAAGTGTGGCAAGCAATTCTACTCATCCGGCCAGAGTCAACACTTTAAAGACTCACCTTTTGCTGCAATTGCAGCTGCAAAACTTTTAGGATCCGTCTCTTCCAACTTTGCACATCCTATGTAAAGACCGAAGTCTTGGTTTTAAGTCATTGTTTTCCGACATGCCGTTTTATATACAGACTATGAAAGCCTGAATTGTATGTTCACCTGACCACAAGCTTTGTGGCAGACTGCGGAGAGGACTTCTTATGACTCCCAACTACAGCTTTCATCTTCCCACCCATACATAAACAGATTTGTGGCGTGGACGACTAATCGTCCTGTTAAGATTATCGAGGCAAGTGGTTGCTCTAGATTTAATTTAAGATTATTGGAGTATCGAGATCTGAACTCGAATGATCCCTACAGACCAAAAATGTCCTTTTACTTCACAAATGTGAGCTACCATGTCGTCTGGCATAAAATCACAATAAAATATGTTGAGTTTTGTGGTTGTAATCTGACAAAATGCGATAAAAGGGAAAGCAGTCTGAAGAGTTTTGTAACACACTGCAGTTTTTCCTTACATTTATCGTGCTGCCAAACACTAGCCTTTTCTGAGTGATTTCTTTCCACCCTAAACAGTTTAATATATGATTTATTTTTTAACATGCACATCTCTATGCTTCCTTCTTTCCGTTCATATTTGCAGAAATGCTTGACCCAATCTGTACCTATGACTTTTCTGCTGCGCGAATAAGCTAAGCCTGGTCATAAACGTGTTCTGCAGTCTGCACCTTTGTTTTCTTGCCATGCTGTCCATGCACTTATCTTTGTGTACGCATGTATGTATGCAAAAGACAAAAACAAAACTGTGAAATTCTCAACCTCACTATGGCACTGTTTGTTTCTTTTTCTTCTTCTACAGAGATGTTGAAGGAGTTGAACCAACAGCGCAGAACAAAAGAGTTTACAGACCTGAAAATTATTGTTGAAGGCAAAGAGTTTGAAGTCCACCAAAATGTTCTAGCTTCCTGCAGCTTGTATTTCAAGGACCTGGTGAAAAGGTTTGCCTTCGCTCCCCTCCCTCCTTCCTTCCCCCCTCTTCTGCTCTCCCACCAGCTCTTGATCCAGCCTGTTCTTTTCATAGGGCGCATTTGTGTTGCTTTTTTTCCCTTCCCCTCTCTCTCTTGCAGGTGTGTGAAGACTTTGGTTCCTAGCACAGGGCCAGCAGCCATTCCTTCCTCCACCCACTCAAATGAATGTATCCCAAACTGGAGAAAAAGGTCAACATTCGTCATTACCTTTTCCTCCCCATGTAGGGCGATTTTAACCACATTTCCATTTTAATGAGCAGTAAAAATGTTCCATGACTGGGGATGTTTTTTTCTTTCTCTTTTTTTTTTTTTTTTGAAACTCACCGAAGGGCCATAACAAAAGAATCATACATTGCACACATTAGGTGATAATTTGCCAAAGCCACACTGTCCTCTGCAGGCAGAGGATTTTTTTTATATATATATATATTTTATTTCCTGTCACCAGAGCTTCAGTATTTTGTTTGTTGCTAATTCTCTGAGTTTTCCTTTGATTACCAGCCTTTTCATATGCTAATACATCTGGGTTAGTGAGTTTAAGAAAGGAATTTGAGAAACATTAACAAAGAACAAAACAGAAACACGGCTTTCACAGGTTCTCCCCACCTTTCGCCGGCGTATTGAAATGAGTTAAATTCAAGTATTCCCCAAGTATTCTGTCCTTTGTGCTCCATATCCTTTTGTCTTCACTGGTTGTTTTGTGAATACAAGTACCTGCGTGTCAGTCCCATGCATGACTGTGTGTCTTTATTTTTGTACTCTCCATGTTTTCCAGCAAGGTAACTCCATATATCCCTAATGTCGTCATCTTTACTTCAGATCCCTGCAGGTGCTTTCGGCTTGATTGGACCCAAACTTGCTGTGGCACTTTTATGTTTATGTAGTGTGATATATTTTTTTATTATTTGTTTTGCTAGGAAGGAAGTGCTTAGCGAGGACAAAGGAAAACCAAAAGGTGTACGCTCTAGCGATAGCGGCATTGCCGTAGGGGAGTCTCCCACTTTGCCTCGTAGTCACAGTGTCACGACGTTGAGCTCATCAGAGGACACAGTGCTGCTTATCAGCTGCGGCGGCCTCCTGGCTTGCCACAGATACACTTGTTCCTCCTGAACAAGGATGGAGGGGGAGCGGAGTGAAGGGTGGAGGGCTCGAGAGCCAGAACCGAGGTGGAGAAAGCTGAAGAGGCACGTCCTTATGAGGACCGCTCATCTCAATGACAGCTGCTAAAGCCATGAATAAAACACAGATGGCCAGTTTTGCTTTGACCTTGACTCGAGCACACCTGTTTCCTTACGAAGTGATTTTTGATAAAATAGACGCCCACCCTTTACCCCCACCCTTCTTGTGAGCCTGTCCATCACGTTGTCTCCGCTGCAACTCTTATCTGGGAAGAAGCCAGATCGTTTATGTGCAAAGACAGAGCCTCAGCACAGCAGAAGCTCCCAAAGGAGCAGGGTTGAATTGTATCGTGCTCATCTTCATGCCTGCTGCGTCTTTCATTGTCTGGTTCCCCTTGTTTCATCAAACTCTTCAGGAGAGAAAATTGTCATCAGTTAGTTAAATGTTAGTAAAACTACTCTGATTTGGAACTTCATCATTTGACTTCTCACTGCTAAATCTTGAATTAATGCCACAAAGATTTCAGGACGTCTTAGATTTTACAGAATAAGTTTTCTCATTTGGAGCATTTGTGAAGACCCGCTTGTGAGAATTATTTTGTCCAAAAACTTCTCTTTTTTTAATGATGGTTTAAACCATAAATTTACTTTCAATGTAAAACGGACAAAAGCACTTGAAATTGACATTTTAAATGATTGTAGTGATCAGAGTGGATTACTAAAAACACAGACTCCCTTTTCGTCTTCTAGATCACGTAGAACCTCATTTCACTGTTGAAATTCCCAAAAAGTTGCAAACATATCCAAACTGAGCATGTTCCAGGAGAGAGAGCTCTCATTTCAGCCTTCCTGTTCCTCACTTGCTCTCTCTCAGTCTCTCGCAGCGCAAGTGAATTGCAGATTCTTCAACAGGTTGTTGAAATATTATGTAATTTTACATTGATTCTTTTAGCTTGGTAAAAGTTTGGATTGCTCAGTAACTGGTCGGGACTAGCAGAGTTATGCTAACATTTAGCTGAGGCTAACATAAAAGTGGGAAGGCGGCACAGACTTTATACAGAGAAATAATCTTATTTTGGCCATGACTGACCAGAGGCTCATCTGCCTCTGAGTTACGACCTCCCATGTGCCGCCCGGGTCACTTTTTGAGCCTGGCTTGAAATATGTTTATGCTCCACGTGGCTCACTACTGTCCACATCTTTATGAGGTCAAATACCAGAAATAGGAAGAGAGGTGCTTTCGTCTTCTAATATACTCTGTACTTCACCCTCCTCAGCCAGCTTGCTCAGAAGGCATTTACTGCCGGTCAGAACCCCTGTCAGCTCATAAAACACCCGGCGTTATGAGAGTATACGCTATCTGCTTAGGACTGGATGTGCGCGTTCACGGTAAACAACAGGTGTACTCAGTTGTCTTTATGTGTGGATGTGTTCACAAAAAAAATGTACTAATGCAAAATTTGGGTGGGCAGGATTAGTCAGAGCAGAAGAGGTGTTATTTTACAAAATGAGGAAAAACACATCTACTTTTATTTTTGTGGCCTGCCCACACAGACAGCAATCCAGTGGCTTAGAAGAGATGTCAAAGCCCAGGCAAAATTGTTTATGGGCTTTTTGTGATTTAAAATGACAATTTGAAACAACAAATTAGCATTTGGGGAGGTTCCCTTAAGTTTGCACTCGATGTCATATGCTGCACCTGCAGGACGTAATGCCGTTCCCAAACGTACAGACACTCGTGCCCTCACCCCTTCCTAAAAACCTATTACCTTACCGTCAAAAGGGCCAACACACAGAGCGCAGAGACAGATCGTCGCTGGTAATTCCATTTTTACCCCTTGGGATTTTCCAATAAGTGTGCTTGCAGGCGTTTAATTTATGGCGACTGCATTGTCACACCACAGTAATGTGAAAGGCTCTGAGATCTTTGAGTAGTCCCGACACGTGCTTTTTCTGCCATTTGCCCCGCCCCCCCCCTACCATTTTTCCGTCTGTGTCGGCCCATGAGTTTTTGTACGCCTGTGAGTCAGACAGCGTTATCACTGTGAGATGTGCAGGAGGCTGTTTTAATGCCCATTACAGTGTCAGCCCCGTGTGAATACTACTATCCTATGCGCTTTGTTCACCCCTCTGCTGCACATTTCAGCCTCATAACGGTGCCACCGCAACTCTGTTTTGTTGCATTGTTGTGGCTAATATTTAAAGGGTCCAGTTTCCCAAATTACCAAACCTAATTATGCATTAACAGCACACAGTACAGTGAATTTATTTGTGTGGTCATTAGTTTATTACTTCATTCTAACAAGTCGATTATATTAAGTTCAGGGAGAGGGATAGATATACTGCATATCAATCAATCAAACTTTATTTATGTAGCACTCTAACGACATACTGACGACTGGGCCAAGTACTTTACAGATTAAAAACGACGCACACAACCCCCATAGCACCCAAACCAACTCTCTGAAAATCATAAATGCCACACAGAAATATGGTCATGGCCACATACAGACTGGAAACCCAACGATCACGCAAGCTTCAGATGTTTCTACATAAATTGAGAAGCATTGCCAAAAACTCTCACATGGGGTCAAAGGAGCAGGAGAAAACACTGAAAAATTAAAACATTAAACACGAGGCACAGACAGTGAAAAGTAAAACCTTAATGATAAAGAATGTAGCTGTTCTACTAGAAATGGAGTTTACTACATAAAATACTGTCTGAATAGGAAAAATAAAGGAAATCCTTACAAAACGACGGCCTTATGTCAACAGGTTTATCTGCGAATGCTGGTTCCAATAAGACATTAAAAGACAGATGGTGTTCAACAACTAAGTTGGAAATTATTTATATGGATTTTATCTGAAAAAGCAGCTGCATCCACAGCTTTTAGCAGCTTGTTGGTTTCTGCAACAAGCTGCTAAAAGCTTGTTGCTTTACGCAACTTGTTTAAACCATGTAGATTGTATTTTATTAACAAATTGAGCAGAGCAGAGGAAACAACTTTGTTATTCTGATGCTAATCCTATACAGAAGCAATTACAAAGTAGGTTTTAATGCCAGCCAGTTTACAAGTACCAGAACTTGAGTTTGTGCTTGGGGAAACGCAAAGACCCGACGCCAAGCAAGCACTAGCATCCAATACGTTTTTTTTTAATGTTTGATTTTAATGCCATTTATTAAGTTGCAGATTCAGTTTAAAACCGCACACCTTGAATACAGACAGACGTTTACTTATAAAATTGTGAACATGCACCATCTGGTATTCCGCTGTGCAAAAAGTCGGACTCTGCAAAATTAGTCAGTAGGAATAAAATAAATGAGTAAAACCATCTGTTTCATTTATTTGACGCAGTATCTTTGTAACCCAGTGCCTGTCCTTAGATGAGCTTATGCTTTCCATAAGCAAAACATATACTTGGTAAGACCCAATTATACGAAATAAACATTCCGGTTTCTGAACCAAAATTTCAGAAATTAATTTAAAATTTAATTTCAGAAATTAATTTGCCCACCTGGAGCCAAATGATGACACTAATGACTTTTAAGCATTAAACTCACCTTCTGTCACATCACATATACTCCAGGTTTTCCACAGAGTAAAGTAGTGGAACAAAGCCTTAGAGATGACACACAGTAAACACTTTTTCTATTTCAACTTTGATCAATAAAAATCATGTTAAAAATAGAGTATTGGAGGCCCCATAAAATTGTACTAGTGCTTTAATGTTACATGTGGTTCAACAATCTCTTGCAGAGGTTTTGTGTCAGCATTTTCCGAAAGTTTTGTTCGAAAGTAGCACCAATCATGGGCAGACTATTGAGCTAGAATAATTTCTTTATCTTTTACCCACAAATCTGATTACCCACAAATCTGATTTCAAAAGCCACAGTTAGATGATGAAATCCTCTTGGCAGTAATCATTACACCAGACCAACTATAGCTTTTCTCAGAATCACAATTA
This sequence comes from Poeciliopsis prolifica, assembly GCF_027474105.1. Lineage (NCBI taxonomy): Eukaryota > Metazoa > Chordata > Actinopteri > Cyprinodontiformes > Poeciliidae > Poeciliopsis > Poeciliopsis prolifica. Next base: position 3,605,180 of record NW_026562395.1, read on the forward strand.
TAGAAATGATCAAATTGGACAACATTGAGCTGAGATCAGATCCAAATGTGGTTTTCTGTTTTGTTTTTTTTTGTTTTTTGCCAAAGTAGTACTTCCTGATAATTGGTCCTCAAAGTTAACTTTTTCAGGTCAAGAAAAGTTTTTGGCATCTCTGTCAATCCAATGTCCACATCACTCCCCCATCCTATCGGTGGTGATGGCTCAATGTTCACACTTGGATGGATGGTTGGAGCCTTTAACCTCTCCACCTGTCACCCCGTCCTCTTCGTCCTGTAGAGGGTCCGCTTGTTTCTGCGCCTGTTTAAGAGCAACACACTGTAGATCATAAATACCATAAATTCCGTTCAGGAAAACGGTAATAAAAGGGAAGGGGAAAACAGTCAGAATCCCAGCACTGATAAACCTTTTGTTAAATCCATTAATACAACTCATATCTGATTTATGTTGCGACAGAAATTAAATGCGAGCCATTTTTAGTGCAGCCGGTCTTTCCTTTGCATCCTCTATTTTAGCATATCTCTGTGGTGCACGTTCTCACCCCTTGAAAAATGGTCTGGTTAGAGCCAACTAGATGCATTTTCCCTCCCCGTAAACTGGCTTTTTTTAGGCTCTGAGATGAATAAGGAAGTGCGTGGCTGTGTTTGTAATGTTGACAGGCTTGCAGGTTGTCCTACAAAATTTCCTTCTTGAATAAGTGTTGCGTTCCTCACAAAATGATTTCTCTACCTGAGTGTGGCAATCTTCCTCCCTGCTTGCCCTATCTATCCTCCCTCTGTCTCTCCTGTCCTCACTGCCTCCCTCTTTCAATATTTAAATTCGCGTCTGCAATCAAACGCAGCATAAATATCCACCTCTTTTGGAGAGCTCCGGAAAAGTCATTTCCATAACATAAGTGCTTAGACAAAACAAACTGCCACTTGAGCCGGTTCCCATTGCACTAATTGACCAAGATGATGAGCATGCTCTTCTTTTATTTTTAGCTCCCCTCTCCTCTTCCTACCTTTTCTTCTTCCCAACTCCCTCCATCACTTTAACCCTGACACACACACACACCTCTTTCCCCTTTTTTTTTTCTTTTCTGTCTTGCTACCTGCCCCCACTGCAGGGCTTTGAAAGGAAAAAGGGCAATAACGCTGTGTGGCTTTTTGCTTTGCAGGAGGAAAAACTGTAACCACTTTGGTTTTTTCAGCCAATGTCCATCCAGAGTCAAACGCGGTTGTCTTTTGGTTTTTTTTTTGTTTTTTTATTTTGGATGACCTTCTTCGTTCTCATGCGCCTCATAAATGACGACTAACGCCTCAGTTCATACACCACAGGCTACTGATGATTATTACAGCGGGGACAATGGCTCTGTTGAGGTGTGATGGCGTGTTTATCCGGGGTGGGCGGGGACATCTCTTATTTAAAAGACCAGGGTACAGTCATGGAACACACCTAAATTTTCCCCTCAGAAGGATGGCTGCTGGCTCCCTGTGGAAGGACCGTCTCACCCTGCCTCCCTTTTCCTTTTTGCTTCCTCGTCATCAATCGCCTCAACCCTCCTCTGCTTCCCATCTCTAGCCTTCACTCCAACCATTCCGTCTGTCGTGTCGGTTCTTTTTTGTTTGTTTTTTTTACTTTTACTTTTTCTTGTTTTGGCCGTCTTCGTCTCACTAAATGCTGTCGCCACTCTCTAATTTATTCCTTCAAAATAAGAGGGAAACAGACACCTGTGAATGCACACGCTCGCAGAGACAGACAACACATAATCATCGTGCCGGCATGACTGGCAGGAGCAAACTGCCTCCATCCATCTTAATGCAGGCTACTTTTTATATTGTTGATGTCCATATCCGCAGGGAGCGAGACATGGTAGAGGGGGCATGCAGTCTGCGGTGCTTTGATTCCATTTATTTTGCCCTTGAGTGGATTATTGTTTCACATGGGACATTAAACATGGGTGGTAAGGTGTTATTTAATGCTCTCATACCTCCCCAAGGGGATGCTGCACGAGAACTAATCTTGGCCATTTGATCCGAGTAAAGTCACAACGTGACCCAGTTCTGAAAGCGTCCGATCGGGCCCTGCATTACGAAGGGATATCATATTCTATTTAATTTGTGCATCCAAGCACTCCCTGGCACCTCTTACGTCATCCCAGTAGGAGTGGACATGCAAGCTTGGATATCCAACACGACAGAGTAGGCTCACGGACAGCGAGTTGCAACAAGCTTTGACCAGCATATATTCCTCACATGTTCGTCTCTCCATTTTCTCCGTTAAGCCTGTCATGTATGCTTGCTTTGCAATAAACTCCTCGCATACATGCAACCAGCCATAAAATGCATGTTTTCTGTCAAAAGCAATAACTTTTTCCGTTTGTTTATTTCTGTTTTTTTTTTTGCCTAATCTTTATTCAGAGGAGACATTTTGTTTCAGATGCAGCGCTATAGTTGTAAATCTGCTTCCCCCTGCCCATAGAAAAGTAGAAACCATCCACAGTTCTGTTTTTTTCCCTTTTCCTCTTTGTGTTATACTGTTGTGTAACAATTCTCTTATTTTCCTCCCAACTCTTGTTTTAGCTGTCTGTTGTGTGTTGCATACATGTCTTTGTATCCCTGTCTTCCTTTTTCTGTCCATTTTTTTTTGTTTGTTTGTTTTTGTTTGCTCTTTGTTGCGTTTCCTGAGAACACTTCCCTAAACTTGCCTCGTCTCCCTGCCATGATTGATTGATCAGGTCGTCAGGGGAGACAAAGAGGGGCGAGATGCTGGAGCTCACCATGAGCAACATCGGCGCCGATGTGCTGGAGCTGCTGCTGGAGTTCGTCTACACGGGTTCACTGGTTATCGACTCGGCCAACGCCAAGACGCTGCTGGAGGCCGCCAACAAGTTCCAGTTCAACACCTTCTGCAAAGTCTGCGTCTCCTTCCTAGGTAAGTCATTGTGGACCATTCTGATTGATGCAACATGTCGCAAAAAGATTCATATCCTTAAAAATGAATGCATCCTTTTGTCTTACAACCAGAAAATGTAATGCATTTTATTTTGAGTTTGTGATATACCAACACAAATTTGTGCATATTTTTAAAATGGAATGTGAATGATAAATGGTGGTGCTTCTAAAAAAAAAAAAAAAAAATCTGAAAAGTGTGGTGTGTATTTGTTCTCATTCCTCTTTTAATCTGCTATCCCTTAAATTGCAGTCAATTGTGTGCCAGCCTACATGTGATTTTATCTCAGTATAAAACCAGCTCTTCTAATCCAGTGATCTAGATTGGATCTAAACTGATGAGTTATTGAAAACTATCACTGTAGATCAACCGATTATGCAGATGGTGACACGTGGTAATGACAGCATGCTGCTGTGGGAAATCTTCCTTTCCTGTAGTTGCAAACAAGCGAGTTAACTCTGATGGGAAGGCGAGCGGAGCTAAATGCATTGCAATCTTCCTCGGAAACATGTTGGAGGCTGCAGTGGACTTAAAATCGGGCAGAGTTTAAACTTTCAACAAGACAAATATACAGTCAGAGCAACAACAAAATGTAACATAGTTATGTTATGGAACGGTACAGTCAAAATCCTGATCTGAATCCAATTAAGATTCTGTCAGACTTGAGAATAGCTCTCCATCAAGCTGGACTTAGCATGAGATATTTAGCGATAAACAATAAGCATACATTTCAGTCTATGTACAGTAGGGCTGTTTTAAAGGAATATTTACTAGTACTCAGAAATCTCTCTCTCTCTGGTATAAATATACCAGCTGAGTTTTCCCTTTGTTCACTTTGAAACAGTACACATGCAGTCTCAGGAGGAGAAAGGCTGTCTTACTCCAAGCATCTTATTGGTCCTTCAAACAAACAACAAAAACCTGGAATATTTGACATTATGCTGCTAGCACTTAGCGACAACTGATAGGCGAAAGCAGAGGCTGTCCAAGCTTGGACAAATAACGACCCGGCTCAAACACGGTGCACTAAATAATAAAACATAATTTAAAGAAGCTTCGAGGCAGATGCATTTTCCTCGAGGAACTTTAATAATCGAGGCACTCGAATCATTGGAGGAATCATTACAGCCCTGTGCAAAGACAGCAGAGCCATAACACAAATCACTTGTGGCCATAATTTTAGCAAAACTTGGGACTACAAAGTGTTGAACCATGCTAAAAAGAAATGCATGCCACACATTTCAGGCTTTTATTAGAGGCTGCAGTGGATTATGGTTTCAGTTCATTAAGAAATCAAATAAAACCATGTATCCTTTCTATTTCATAATTATGTAATTTGTCAGTCCATCACATTCAGCGGGGAGAAAAAGTTCAAGGAGTTAATCATTTTTTATATACAGACAAGCTTTTCCAGTATGCACAACCTCACACAGTCTGGTTGTGAGAGTCGGGGCCAGAACTTACATTTCCACCTGGAGTTAAACATCATGCTCTTTTTGGTCATGTCTCCACAGCTCATAGCTCTGTTAGAATTCAACTTGCTAACTCTCTCAGCTGGGCACGATGCCTCTGATCCGCTCCCACTGGACAGGACCGAGCACGAGCACAGATTTCTAAAAAGGTCAGGGAACAATTGTCACTTAAATGTCAAATCTTCTAGCCTGAAGAATGATGGAGTTGAAAAATAGCTAAACAGATTTATACCCGCCAAAAATAAAAAAAATAAAAAAACAAAAGGTGCGGAAAGTGGAGCATACAAGGGGAGTGGTTTCAGGAGTCCTAAGGGGTCGCATGAAAGGCAAATGGCATGTTGCAGATGTCGGTGGGTCAGGCAACCAAACAAAAAAGCTGCAAATGTCAACTTTTGCATTCCATTCAAGAGATTGTTTTGAGGTATCTGTAACACAAGGGAAGGGCATGTCGGCATAAAGGTCAGCAACAGAAAAAAAAAAATGTAAAGAACTGGAAGCACATGATATTGATTTGCTTTTCTCGATTTGGGAAAAAGGGGGGAAAAAAAGCAGAACACATTTGTTACCTTCATTGCCAGCGAGACGTCAATCCATTCTTCCTCGACAAGATTCATGACATTTCATCGCATTAGAACGAGAGAAATACAGGCACAAGCGCATGTCCTTGAGCAGAGAGGAATTGATACTGCGTCAAGAATTATTGAAGTTTGTAACAAATACACCTAGGATAAATGGCAAACATTTCCTCAACCTATTTCCAGTATACCGCTTTGACCTTTATTTATCCACCCTGAGATTCAGGGAAAGCCTGAGCGTTTTTGCGTGTTTGCCGCTCTAGCTGAACTATTCCTGGAACTTTTTCACACTTTGCCATGTTACATCCCCTGTTTGTGTATTTTATTGTGCTTTAAAGTGAAATGAGACACAAAGAGAATTCAACAGATAAACAGCCGACAGGCCTTTGTTATTCTGGAGGAGCTGCACAGCTCAGGTGGGAGAAACTTTCACCAAGATAATTTCTCATCGTGGATGATATGAATTTCCCCTTTGTGGAAGTGTGGTGAAAAAAAAGTTTCTATTATTTATGTTTTAAAGAAAGCTTTGAGAAGTCTTGTTTGCAGTTTTCCATGCACATTACACATCAAACATGCAGAAAAATGTGTTCTGGTGAGAGGCAGAGTGAGTGCGCAGGAGTTGATGCATGTCTTAGTTCAGTGGCTCAGTCAAAGTCTTAACCTAAATACTTTTCAGATCACCCGGGAGAAGTTAAAATCGACATTAATACACACTCTTTATCCACTCTCACTGAGTCTGCGCTATTTTGGAGAAAAACAGGGAAAGGTTTTTGTCCTTAGATGTGAAATGAATTTGCTGCCAAGGAAGGTTCTACAAAGTATTGACTTAGAGGGGCTGAATATAAATTAACTCCAGGAGGAAATGTAAGTTCTGCCCCAAACTTACATTTCCATACCGTATGTGCATAACCTCACATACTGGCTGTGAGGTTATGCATACTGGAAAAGCTTGTCTGTTTGTACAGTGTCCTACACAAAGATTAAGTCCTTGAACTTTTATCCCTTCTGCTTCCACGTTGCAGCCTGAATCTTTTATGTGAAAGGACAAATGGACAAAGGGTTTCAATTAACTCATTTCTTAACTTGCTTTAAATGTAAAAGGAGTGTCTTTTTCCTTCCACTTCAGCATGATGTGCTATCTTGTGTTGGTCCATCATATAAAACCCCTATGAAATACTTTGCAATCTATGGTTAAAACAAGAAAATGTAATGCATGTAAATGTCAAAAGGTTAAATTAGATTAGTTTTGCAAAACACTGTATTTATAAATGTCACATGCAGCATGCAAAGTTTTTAAAAAGTGCTCGTATTAACAGTCACAAAGGTTTATTCTCAACAAATGAAGCTGTGATCCTAGTCACATCAGAGAAATTAAACGTTCGAGATAATGCTTTGAAGACGTGAACAACTGATATGAAATATTTTCATATCTGCTTAGTCAAGGCCCAAAATTAGCTCCGATCAGGCATCAGGCCTGCTTTTATTCACCATTTGGTTTGGCTTCTGTTGATTTGTGATTTACCAAAGCTTCACTGACCTTTTATTGTCTGATATTTGTTTAGGGAAGACTCTCTGACTCTCTTTACTGATAAACACCTTGGTGTTGCTTGTTCTTTGATAGTCATTATTTAATCAGGCCTCGTTCAGCGACCAGCAAACTATTTGATCTCGACCTCCGCCTGCTTCGCTGTGCAGGCCCGCAGTCCAACAGGGACGTCTTTTGTGATAAACGGGAACAGTGTTCATTGACGTCGCCGTAAATGCTCCTCCGGTACGCGAGATCACAGAACATGGCTTAAGCCTTGTTCCTGCTGGCCTGGCCGTCAGGGTAGCCACACTGTTGTTGCGTGCGTGCTTGCGCACGCGCTTGCTAGATCCTGGGATCTGACAGGACTTCTTTGAAGTGGCCCAGCTAATCCCACATCCTGCTCCCTGATATCCTCCACCTCACGCCTGGGTTGTGAGCGATCGATTCCACCAGTTGTTTGTCCCCGAAGCTGTTTTGAGTTATTATAGTTGTTCTCCCTAAGTCTCAGGCAGATACAAAGCCCGGTGGGCTCAGAGTGTGTGCTACCTGAAGCTGCTTTGTCTGTTTCTGTGGCTTCTTACATCTTTTTATGGATGTCTGAAGTGTGTTTTGTTCCCTGTGTCTTAATCTATCAGCCCTTGTCTTTTGTTTCTTTGTTTCTCCGCCCTCTCCCTTATTTGTCCCTTTTTCCTTGTCTTCCCGACCTTCTTTATCGACTCCAGAGAAACAGTTGACTGCCGCTAACTGTCTGGGTGTGCTGGCCATGGCTGAGGCCATGAGCTGCACTGAGCTCCATAACATGGCCAAAGCGTTTGCACTTCAGAACTTCCCTGAGGTGAGTTGAGATCGATCGTCTTTATTATCTACTTTACATCTAGAAAGAAATTTGATTAATTAATTATCACAAAAATATGTTTTTTGTTCTTTTTTTTTTTTGCTCTTGTAAGGTCAAATATGATCCTTTGGTTCTGGCATTTCAAAACTATAATTAACTTGTTTCTCCCAGGTTAATAATGTCTTTGAATGTCCCTGTGATGAAGTTATGCACCGGTACATTTCTTACTGTTCTGTTGGAATTCCCAACCATTTCCAAGTTTGACCATGAAGCTGTTGATTTTCGGTGTTGCTACCCCCAGCATGCTTTGCTGTTGCTAAGATGTTATAAAGTTTAAAAGCATAATTTTTGTTTCTTCAAACATTTTTCTTATTTTCCATGCGGTTCCTGGGTTGTCCGCGATCATTTTAGCCCAAAATAAATCATGTTCCAGCTAGACAGTGATCCTTAACCCACATTGAAGCTGGTTTTGGAGCGAATAATGCTGGATAATGTTAGACTTCTATAAAAGCCCAAACCTGCCTTGTTGAATGATCTGCCAAGTAGAGTGATCAGGTTTCCATACAGGATTATGCCTGAATCGTATTGATGGATAAAAAATATGTTTCCAGGATGGAACTTATCATATTAACTAAGCAATTTTTTAGTAGTGCTATATTTTATGTATTTTTTCCTTTTGGATAATTTTGTCCTCAGTAAATTCAAACTTATGCTCCAAATGCCTGCTCTCAAAATGTTTATATTTAATATCATTAAATCCTTCCACTTCAAACAAAAGGCAGTTACTCTTGTCACCAAAAGCCCTTTTTTACCTCTGAGTTGAAGTTTGATTATTGTGGTATTCATGCCAGTAATGAGTATATGCACACTTTTGACCAGAATTGTGCATGGAAAGTTTGGTCTGCTCTGCTTCGTAACAGAGCAGCTTTTAGATAAATTACTGAGAAAATTACAGACATATACCCACTAACAAACAGAAAACTTCAAAGACTTCTCAGTATTTTTTTTTCTTATTTTATTTTTTAGCTTAAATTGGAAGCAAATCGCACTAAATTACCCACTATTGAAAATGAGAGCATCGGAGCATGGCATCAGAAAATACACTCCAGGGTTTGAAAGCATGCAGCTTTTCTGACCTTGTCTTTGCAAGAATAAAAAAAAAATACATCATCTTAACATTAAGTTGGGGCGATGTAGACAGCCAACCATTTATAAGGCTTTAGAGAAATAGGTTTAAAAAAGATGGCGCCTCATAAAGGTATAAATGCATTCACTTTTCTTTAGCTTTTGTTTTTTGTTTCAAACTTAAAGCACAATGTTTATTGCTCCTGAACCTTTCACTTTCAGTCTCATAATCAGAAACATTCAGTGAATTTATTTTGGTTGTTATTTTAACTGACAGTTGGAGAAGCAACTGAAGCAAAATTTTGTGCAAAACTGAATGATTTGGTTCAAAATTGCACAGGGCTTTACGAAAAAGACACGCCGCCATTGGTATTGCACTATCCCATAATGCACCTGGACACAGGGTATCACATTCACAGGCCAGAAAAAGTTGGCGAAGTTAAGGTAATTTTGTTTATACGACACATTTTCAGTTGATCCAAAGTAAAAAAAAAAAACCCTAAATACTCCTATTCAGGGTTGGTAGATAAAGATAAGTAAGTATCCTCTTGTCTTTGAACCAAGATGGTCAACTCCATTCTGGTCAGGCTTTTGTGACATGACAAGGTTTTTCTTTTTTTTGTGTACTTTTTGCAGGTTTTATCCAGATAGCACAGTGAGCTGCGTAATGAAGGACATTTAGATGCATGTCAGCAGACGTCTTCAGCAAGGTTACATTCATACTCAAGTGTGCCCCACTTTAGGGTGAATCTAAAAACTAGTTTTAGCTTCCTTTCATTAAATCCTTCCACTTCAGTCAATAAAGCTGACTTAGACAAAACCACATTTGTGCTGTTCGAAGGTGCCTCACTTCATAGCTTTTGTCTCTCTCCACAGAGTCACTGTCGGCACCAGGGTCAATACCCCTGTCTGTCAATTAAAGATGAGGCTACCCACCTGGAGACAGTTAGCTTAGCCTAATATAAAAGCTGGACGCTGGGGGAAAACGACCAGCCTGTCTCCCTTCAAACATGAAAAAAGTTATACATTATATATTAGCTCTGCTGTGAGGCTTCCAGCCAGGAGAGACAGCAGTAGGTCGATGTGCCTGCCACTGGTTATAAAGAGATCTGCTGTATGTGAAATCACTAGTTATTGACTGCATTTGTGCGCTATCTTTGCCTCTGCTTTTCTTTTTTGGGGGTTTAATGGCACATTTTTATTTTCATGAAATAAAAATACAGTATCCAGCAATCATTTCTTCTTTCGAAATGCCACAACTCTTAAGGCTGCATTTCCCCTTTTCTTGTTCTCATCATTTTCTAGCATCTTGCTTTGGGTGAAACAATCAGGGGAATCTTGTTTTGTATGAGATTAAAACAGAAAATCAAAAGGATGCAGTATTCACAAAAGCATTTTCAAAAGAACTGAAGGTTAGTTATTGGATTGTGCTTTGAAACGGCAGTATGTGTCTGGAAAATACATAATACTTTAAGTGACCTAAGTGACCTTTTTAAATTTTTCCATTAGAGTATCGGAGTAAAGAACTGAATACAGATGCATGCAGGAGTTTATAATTGTGAATAAAACAATCTATAAACCATGTTTTCTTTCCTTCTAGCTCATAATTGGCCAACTTTTTGTTGATACATGACATGAAATTGTGAGAATGCGTTACAGTGTGTCATTTTAAAAATGTCATTTTCAAGGGGTTTGAATACTTTTGGAAGACGGTGTGCAAAAATACAATGGGAAACCAGCAAAACAGCTGTATTTCCCTAGGATTTTAGCTCTTCTCTTTTCATAATGCCATATGTTTGAACACACTAGACAACCCACACAAGATCTTTCAGCACGATTTCCTCAAAATATGATTTCAAATGTCATATTAAAAATCTTTCACTATCGACTGCCTTTCAGGTGGCGGGTCAGGAGGAGATTTTAAGCGTGTCCAAGGAGGATCTGGTGGCATATCTGTCCAACGACAGCCTGAACACAAAGGCAGAGGAGCTGGTCTATGAGACTGTCATCAAATGGATTAAACAAGACCCCAGGTCAAGAGTACAGGTAACAAAGCAAAAGAAAACTTTCTCTCATCTTCTTCTTTTTTTTTTTTTTTACATTGAACACATGCTGTATCTGTAGCATGAAACCAAAGCTTCAAGATGTTACCTGCTAATCACTGACAGCTCAGACCCTGTAGGTGTGTGAAGTAGCATTAGAGCAGGTTTTATGTAGAGCTGTCATCCTTGAGCGATGCACAGCATGAAAAAACAGGCAGGTAACCCCATGTTCTTCCCTCATGATTCCCAGTGCTCATCAACTTCGTTCTTAAGATGTATCCCAGCTCAGTTCATAATCCCAGAACTGCTGTTCTCTCTGAATGTGCTCTACTGTATCCAAACTCAAAAATACGCCATCCTGTAAACAGGTGTGAGCTATTCCTTCAGCCTGCTCATCATAATCAAAGGTTATGTCACTTGGATGGGTATTGACAGCAACGTACAGGAGGCCAAATTTTAACCGCCGTGCAATCAATGAGTCCGAAGGTGAGAGTTTGGGTACAGCGGCGTGTGCGAGAAGGTAAATGTACTCCTGCTCTTGTGGCGCATATATTCAGCTGGAGAAAAGAAAAACTCTGAGGTCGTGAGGTATTTATGGCTCTATGAATTTCACAGTGATGATTTTAAAGTGTTTTATTGCTGTTTTAAAATGTAGTTGAGGTTATATCAGACAAATTTCCTTGGCCCATCACTGCGAGATTCATTCCCTAAAAATAATGTGATCTCATCAGGCAGCAGGCGGAGATACTGCCTCATGCGAGCTGAATTACTGGCAGTGCGGACCTCAGCAATCGGTGTTTCATTACTCAGAGCACACACAGAATTAGAATTTCTCACCTTTTGAATTAAACCTTTAGCATTTGTCATTTGATCTGTGATGATAATGGCAAAAAGAGGTTTGTAAAAAGCGGTTGAATGTGCGTGTTCATTTTAGCATAAACCCAGCTGCTCTGTGAAGGGCTCAGATGTTTGTTGGAGAACATTGTTCAACAAACACAGTCATGAAGACTCAGGAACATAGAAGAAAATAGCTTCTTAAAGAGTTTTAAACAGCTTTGGTTATAAAACAAAACAGAATAGAAATGACCATTCTTGCCTCTAAATTGGGGAAACTCGGGTGTACCAGCAGAAAAGTGACAGGAATGTGGTTTCACCTAAAAATAAATATACAAAAATGGGAGTAACGACAACTTGCTGTACAGTAAGACAAAATCTACAGCACAATAAAATACGGTCCAGTTATTAAAAATAGCATTTTATTCAGAGAAATGTTGACGTGTGAGCATAGGATTATTTAAAAAGATTTTAAAATGTCATGTAAGGACCTTTCTGGTCAACACGAGAAGAGTCCAGTGTCTTAGTGTCAACATGCGGAGGGAAACCAACAGCGCAAGCCTTTTTAAACACAGTAACCCATTATGAAGCATGGTGGTGGCACCATCATGCTCTGGACATGCTTTTCTTTAGCTGGGATGATTAGGATGATTAGTCAACTTTATTGGAACCTTGTTTAGGGCTGCAAAGACTTGATTTTGGGGTGGACTTTAATTTTCCACCTGGTCCAGCAATTGGAGATAAATGCTTTATTTGATTGGTTGTTCATGTGTTAAAACAGCTTAAGAAGTCAAGACCTGATTCCAATGAAGAAGCTGTATCTAGAGAAAAAATGGTGCATACAGGTGTTCTCCTTGCAGTCTGGCTGAACTTGAGCTATTTTTCAGTGTGTGCATGTGTAAAACTGGAAGAGACATACCTCTAAAGACTTGCATAAATCCAAATACATAAAAAAGTGATTCTGTAAAATATTCACAATAACTTATTCCAAATGCATCAGACACCTTCCTGATTTTTATTCTTGAAAAGATTTTAAAACTAAGTATACTTTTCCTTCAACTCAAAATGTGTGCAATAATCCTTTTTTGGTCTAACACTTGAAAGTTTGTGGATATGATGTAATGAAAATGTAAAACATTGAGTGGTATGCATACATTTGCAAGGGACAGTAACCCAGAGCAGGAACCAGATATTCATCTCCGCCAGATAGATTCATCATTGCTATGAAATCTTTCCACATAATTAAGCTGCGGAGAAACTTTTTCCACAGGATTCTGTGAAGAAAAATGAATTTCTGAGCTACCTGAACTTTCCCACATCAGCAGCTTTTAAGATAAAATCCTGGTTAACCTCACTCAGTTCAGTTCACTGGACTCTTTCAATCTCACACTCTGTTGGCAAGGGGCGCAGGCGAGTTAGTCAGATGAGGTAGAAGTTTTCCCGCTTGTCTGAACAACCCGCCACGCTGGTTTCCCGAAACGAGACACCGGGGGGTCAGGCCGCCTTCAGGAAGGAAACGAACGGTGGGCGAAGTCTTGTAAAACGTATCTAAGCGAGGGAGATGGATAGCAAAGGTCGAGGGGCGGCTGAGAAAAGTCGTGGCGTAAAGTAGCAGCGGCGTAGCACCTGCATTCCGATTTGGTTCCTGATGATTTGCCCCTCAACGTGCGGCCATGACACCCAGAGAGCAGCAATGTGATTGAGCTTTCAGTCAAGCTCAAATTTCCTCCCCATATGTAATACATAAAAAACACAGCAAGCCTCCTGTCTGCCCGACTTTATGTGCTTGGTCCAACTCCAGTTCGTCATTCCTTTATTTCCTCGGCTCGTTTCCTCCTCCCCATTTGGAGCCAGAGCATGGCAGAAATCATTCCCCCAGAACCTGTGACACTTTTTAATGATGTGTCAGGGCAGAATGTCACTGAACTGCTGCGGGTAAGAGAAGAAGGGAGGGAGAAAAAAAAAGTAGCAAAGGGCAGGAAGCTTTAAGCCTTGACAGAACTGCATGCATTCAGCCGAACATGTGCCTCATGTGTCTTTGCAGGTTTGTGGGTCTGTGCATGTGCCATGAATTGCAAGCTGCAGGCTATATAGTGGAAAAGTGGCATATTGAAGACGCTGGATAAATAATATGCAATTTTCCATCTCCACTATGCTGTCACTAACAACCGATGGCACCGGGAAATGGGGCCCGGACATCGCTTAGCGACACGGAGAGCATTTGGGCGTTAGAAATGGCTTTGCTATGAGACACGAAGCAGCGGAATTGAAGTCGAGCATCCTTTCTTTTTTCTTTTTTTTTTTTTATTTGTATATCATTGAACGAGCACCATCCTGCGAGTGTTGGTCTGTCAGAGGGTGGGAATGAAAGAGAAGCTGCCAAAGCTTTAAAAGAAAGTGATATAGCCTCTCAGCCGAGGAGTATCTGTGGAATTTATAGCCAAATCAAGTGGTGGATAAATCAACCGCAATAACTTCTTTGTATTTATAGGAAGACTTTGATGTATTTTATATTGGCTCTTTTTTTGTCCCCTATTTTTAAAAGCAACTGATGACAAGATTGACGATGGGCTGTAGTTTCATATATCATCCATAACATTATGACCACATGCCTCCCAGTGTTTCAATGCCAAAAACTATCCCTTGGACTAGACTCAGTCAACACAAATCTGATGTTCTGTTCCTTAGAGAGGATGAAATATCTGGCTTAAACCATCAATGAACATGATATTGTTGGTGGTAATACTGTGCTTAATCTTTATTCATCAGTCTAATAAAAAGAGAGGTGTATTGTGTGGAATATATAAATAAATGTATGTAAACGTGGAAAGGGTGCAAAAATAATTTACTCAAGTACAGTTATTTAAATGCAGGTTATCACTGCTCTTTTAAAGGTGAAAAGTACCAAAAAGTTACTTAGTTACTTTTCTATGAGCAGCAGAAAGTTTTTCTTGTAGATTTCACAAAGAAAGTTGGAACATATTGGTGTTAAAATCAAACTTTTTCTCAATTAACACTAAAAAGTTGCTGCTTTTCTAATACTAACAAAGTTTGGCCTTTCTTTAACTATTCTTAATGGGTTTTCCTCCAATTGATGCAACACCAAGAAAACTGATCAATGCAGTTTTTTGTTGTTGTTTTTTTAATGGCTCAATTTTTACTCAATATAATTTCAAATGTCACTCAAACCAAACAAAAGTTACGATGAACTTAAAAAGGAGCAATTGAGAGACAAATTGTACTTGATCAAGTGCTGTGTTGTAAAAAAAATAATAGTAATAATTTTGTGATTGTATCCCACTTAGATCACGCACCAGCAGGATTTCAAACTTTACATTATCGAGTATTTTCATGTGTTTAACCCATACTTAGTCCCAAAGTTCCTGCTGAACAACTTTATCTATATCTTACTCAAAACATTCTTGCTAAGCTAGGATACTTAGCATGTTTCTTAATAATTCAGCTTATAACATTTAAAAACATAAATGAAAGATGTCTCCCTTTTTCATTAATTATTATTATTATGTTTTGCTTTAGGCATGATGAAATTGAATGGTTACTGTTTATGCTGTTTTTGGCGGTGTTTTTTCCACAGTGATGGATGTTTTACACTCTTGTTCGCTGTGAACGTTGTTGCAAAAGCTGAAAAGCACTTAGTTGGGCATAATTTCCAAACTGTTTTGTCAGCATGTTAGCAATTTATATGCTAGCTTTACAAGCCAGCATATAAATTGCTAGCTTTACAAGTCGTGCACAAAAAAAACAGGCAGATTTGTTTTAGTTTTTATTTGTATTTGAATGGCTTTCTTGGCCACTGGAGTTCCAGATGGCATACTCACAGATTAAATCAGGGTATTTCTAATTTTATAATGTTTAATATATTTGTGTTTAAATCAGATCTCTTTGGGTGGCTTCACAGAAACAGGCAGGAAGTTGAAGAGGCCACGTGACTCTTCTCTGAAGGTGCTGACAGGGCCCTTCCATTCCTCCTTTCACCCAGCGACAATTACAGACACTTCATTCTTATTATAAACTCCCCGGCTCGGCCAAATCCTTGAATAGGACCTCCATTACACGACACTTCAACATATTTCAGAAAGGATCCTATCTTGCCAGGTGACTCAGCTTGACGAAAGAGGCTGATTAATTGGCTTTTTGGAAGGTGGCCAGCTAATGTAACTGCTCCAAAGGACAGTTAATGGTGCATTTCCATGATAAAAAAAAAAGGCCAACCTTGCTATTAAAAAGGACCTCCTGTCCACTCATCAGAAATAACAGCAGCCTGAGCTGACATTTGTGGTTTCCATACCAAATTAATGCAGTTAAATGTATTCTTACACAGTGCCGCTGATTATTGGGAATGTGTTTTTTTTTTTTTTACTCCAATCATCTTGTAATATAGTAACTTTCTTCCCTCTATCAGCACTCATTAAGCAGTGGAAGAAAAAAAATCATTTTCCAAGAACAAATGATGCTATCATTATGTAGTTAGTATATCAAATTATTAAAGGGAGGGAATCGCTTTGAGGCTGAGCGTTGATATGAACTGAGTTTCCCTCACTGTTTCACGATCCATTTACCTTCAGAGGCAACAATGACCCCCGCCATCTCAAGCATGGCTTTTAATTTAGTGATTTCTCCTTTTGGGCTCCAACTTCAAAATGGAAACTTCTGATCATCTTGATCTCCTGCGGGAGTGTTTAATTTGCTTCTGGATAAGATCAGCATTGTGACGACGATCATCTATATACAGGGGGGTTCCTAGGCAGGCTTAAAAGTCAGGAAAATTTCAATAACATTTTCTAAGGCTTGATGAGAATAAAAAAATATATCAAAATTGAGGCTCCAAACTTTATTTCTGACTATCATCTAAAACTTTAAATCCAAAATTTCTGGAAAATGAAGGGCTTTTAATTGTTTTTATATCGAAGGGATGTTTGGCTTCAGTTCCTTGTGAAGTTAGGTTTTCAAAATGAATCTGTGGTTTTTCTGGGTAGTTTAAAAAACTACATATTGCATATTTCAAACTGCTTTATATAGGATAATCTACTCCAGGTTTTAGATGTTCCACTCGTAATATTTTAAACCAGAAGTGGCTTAATTTGGTCCACATGCTGAAAAAGAATGACGTATCCCTCAACTAGACTACTGAATTGGAAAGCTGCTTTGTCATTGTGATATTTTATGTTTGAGAAACATAAAGATGACAAAACGGTTCACTCATATGTTCAGAAAGTTTTTAAAATTGCTTTTAAAGTATAGAAATGTAAAATTCTGGAACTTGGAAATGGAACATTTGGTAGGAATCTCACTTTTAGCAGAGATGTGTGGGTTTGTAGAGTGAGCCAACATGAACGCAGCACATACCACTGTCTGTGATCACTTTAAAGAGACAGAACAAAGCAGGAAAGATCAATCCTGCTGATGGCGTTCGCTGCTCTCCTTGGAGCACAAAGCCACATGGGGATCAACATGGAACTCTTTGGTTGTCCTTGTCCGTATTCACGTCACAATCCTAAACATTCACGTTCGTGCATGAGCCCATGTATGACCTGCATATTCAACGGAAGAGGATCCGATGTGGAGCTGTGAACTCCGGATGTCCGTTCTCATCTGTGTCCTTTAATGTCCTCGAGCGCTCTCTGTCCTGACGTGTGCAGCCAGTGGAATAGCAGTCATTCAACCACAGCGGCTGGAAATCCTGAGGCAGTTCATCTCCTCTGGGTTCGCTTATGAACACAGAGGAGATGCATGAGTGGTGTCATTTACAAAGACTAATGAATTAGCTCCTTTTTGTGTTGTTTTCAAATTTAGAAGAAACAGCAAAGGTGTCCTGTTAAGCAGGAAGTACCCTAAAAGTCTTCATAACATTTTGATTAACAGCTGCAAGTCTTCTGAGGTTCATTTGCACCAGTTACTCTCCCAGTAAAGACCCCATAATATGATGCTGCCACCATGTTCAGGGTGTTTAGTTTTCCACCAAAAGAGGCATCTTGCGTTTGATCTCCTCTCACGTTTGCCGTTCCCACAAGTCTGAACCAGAAGTGCTCCATGTTGGTAGTCAAGCACATGCGCGATACATAACAAACCCATGGCTTCGAGACCAACAAAAAGAAAATATGAGGACGCTCTTGACCAATGTGTGAGAGACAGACACATTGACAAAATCTCCCCTGTCAAGATCGAGCTAATTAGCTAAGCTAATTTAGCCGGTTCGGCAGTAGGTACTCCAGTAAATATTAATATTTATTTTACTGCAACACAGAGGTGGGTAGAGTACTCAAAAATTGCGATTGAATAATAGTTGTAATGTACTTATTGTTTATAAGTTGGGGACAAGGCAACTCTAAACTTGTAGCTTGTTTACTGTTGTCATAGCAAATGCCTGCCAAAATGGCTGTCAATTACAAAGTTCACAGACATAACGTATCACATGGGAACTTGGTATTGAATTGTGCAGAACATTTTGTTGGTCAGTAATATGAAATTACAGTGAAACATGATGAAATCCATGAAAAAGTTTAAGGAATGCAGTTTATTTCTCTTATTTCTCTGACTGGAGGCAGCCAAACAAAATATATGGTGCTGTTTTTGTCAGCAAAATGTTTTTGATTAAAACTGGGAAGGGAAGCTTTTGTTTTTATTATTATTATTATTATTATTATTATTATTATTATTATTATTATTATTATTATTATTATTTTCCATGAATGAAGTCATGCTGAAATAGGCCTCAGAGGAAAACACATGGCACCTGTCAGCAGTTGCTCAGGGCAGCGTTCAGCGTCTGTCCTCCGCTACGTCTCACTCCATCTCCCTTCCATGCTTCTGGCAAATAAGCGCACATAGTGGTGAAGTCACAAGAGGACAAGCACAGGCTCAGCTAAGCATCCCTTGGATGCCAAAAATGTACCATTTGGAAGAACATATTTCAGTCATCCATAATATGATGACAGATGAAGTCACATGCATGTTGTTTTTCTTTCTTTTTTTTTAATCCGTAATAGAAACCTCCATTAATAGTGAAGTCTGTGAAGCTTAGAATAAATATGGGCCTCTGTTCACTGCAGTTTGAGGGAGTGTGTAGTTTTTTTGTTTTTTTTATTTCTCCTGTAGTAGGTTTTTTAGGCATCAGGTTGTCCATTTTTTACTCTAAAACACGCGACTATCTGCTAAGAGCAAAGCAAAATAGGAGTCTTTGTGTCATTTGTTGGAAGCTGCCACAGCACTGAATCATCACACACACATGCACAGTAAGAGGCGTTAGTCCTCGCTGACAGAAGTGGAATGGGAAATGCTCAGCGGTCATTTGTCATCTGTGTTAGCAGACCCCCGGCTGCTTCTCTGCTGCTTCTGACAGATCTTAGAGGCTCCCTGTTAGACACTTTATCCTTGCCTTTCACCAAACTCAACCTTTTCACTTTTGCTGTTCACCTGCCTGCTATTTTTTTTTTCTCTGCAAGTCTGGAGAAAAAAAAATAGCAGGGAGAAAACAGTACACGCTGGTACTGCAGCGGTGGATTTCCTGCAAGTTTAGCAATAATCGCATGTGGCTGCAACGCATGCTTTTTTCTGCTGGCACTGAAATCTTGGCCTGCTGTGTTTTTTTTGTTGTTGTTTTTTTTTTGTTTTTTTTTGCTCTCACTCAGTGTGTGTAATTTGGAAACCATTAGAGACTTATAGTCGCACATTAGATTTCATATTGTAATATAAGTGGATATGCATAAGGATCCTCGTAAATACCTCCTGTCCAAGGAGAATGTAGCATGTGAGTGGGCCGACGAGCTGAAAGAAGCTTCACCATATGCTGTCAGTCTCCTGTGGACACCTTCCATGTGTTCAAAGTGTTAAAAAAATATTGAATTCCCCATTAGAAATGTGACAGATTGCATGAATAAGGCTTATTTTCTTGCAGTTGGCATACTAACTGTTGAAGTTTGTGTCGTTTGCACGGTCTCGTGTTGAAAGCTGCGCCAGTTTTGCTGGGATGACGGGTCAAAGATGATATCTGCTCTCATTTACTGCTCTTGCCAGTGCAGGGGTCAAGGGTCAGGGTTTGCTGAAGAGCAAGACAGAGATGGAGAGAAACGGAGCCAACAGCGACAGAAAGGCTCTCTCGCTGGCCTGAGTGTCACAGTTTCCCACTTTCATTTTACTTGTTCCTGTCACATACAAGCACACAAATGGCACAAATGATCATTAAAGGCTTTTAGCACAGCTGTTCATAAGGAATGGATCCAGTATGTGCACTTTTCATGCTGAAAGCACTCTGGAGTTGCTATCAAAGTTAACGCTCTGAAAGAATTCAGACTATAAATACCAAGATTTTTACTTATTTTAGTGCTATGTTTTGACCATAAGGTAAAAGGTCAAATTTTAGTATCGCTTGAAGCCTCAAGAATAAGAATCACTGTGGAAGATTTTATTCTCACTTTAATAAAAAAAAAAAAAAAATAGTGCACACTGTAAAAGTAATTGGCTCATTTAGGACAGCGAGGCATTTCTTGAAGTTTCATTGTTGGAAAGTTTCATTGTTGGAAAGTTAAGTGGGAAGTATCCCAGAGATTTAAGGTTCTAAGTAAATAATGCTCACACTTTTGGAAGGAGTGTCCATTGAAAGGTTTTATGTTCTCATTATCAGTCGAAATCCTACAAAAGTGGAAGCTTGCAAGATGATGTTTCATTAAAACCGATGACATGCATATGTGGTAAGAGAAAACATCGCCAGTCTGCATCAGAACCCGTTACCTGTGACTGCAGTCTCTCCTGTACATTTTTGAACATCCATCCATCCATCCATCCATTTTCTGAACACCCTTCTCCCTAACGGGGTCAGGAGTCGCTGGTGCCTATCTCCAGCTGCGTTCCGGGCGAGAGGCGGGGTTCACCCTGGACAGGTCGCCAGTCTGTCGCAGAGTTTTGAACATTTGGTCTAGATCTAGAGTTGTTGCTGGTAAGTCTCAAAATCTAAGTTAGGTCATAAAAATACAATGAATTCATCCCATTCAAACGTTTCTGAGAGACGCAACTCCAAATTATTTACTGCAAATCTGCTTGCAGAACTTTCTGTAAAATGAGACTTGGGAGACTGAAATACCTATAATTCTATACGCCACTAATATTCCCACAAACTGGTATTAAACTCTAATGTAGCCTTACCTACAATACCGCGGCTGCTATATGGTATTCACATATGTTATGGTAAGTATGTAAGTTTAAGAACTGTGTTTCTTGGGTGCCACATGGCTCATGTCCAGAGGCTGCAGCCCCTGACACAGTTGGCCCCGGTTCGACTCCCGGCACCAGGGCCATCTCCTGCATATCTTCCCCTTCTCTCTCTTTGTGCTTCCTCCTGCCCAGCACAAAGAGAGAGAAGGGGAAGATATGCAGGAGATGGCCAGCTCCAACAGTAGTTGGAGCTGTTCAAGCTTCATAGCACAGATCTAAAAAAGACCACTAGTGTTGCATAAACCTTAAGAAAACTACATACAGCAAGTTCATTGAAAGTTGCATGCTGATGCACAAATGGCTGTAGTCAAAAATGTCAATAGCCACTAATAATTTTACAGTCATAGATAACAGGTCATTACTGCAGCGTTTCATTGCACTTCATCATCTTTGACATAGTCCATTGTTTTATACTATTATAAATATCTGTTAATGATTTAAACATGAACAGAATGTCTAAAGCTCATAGAAAAGTCTGTTTTCCCAAGTCACTGGTTTTTGGTGAAATAACTTGGAAAAAATTGAAATTGTGACATTGATTTTAATAGAACATGATTTCCTCTGCTTTAGTTTGTTCTAATCTAAGACATATTGTAACTATTTCCCAGCACAAATCTATTCTGAAAGATAAGTGACTTGAGAAAACAGGATGTATTTTTTTTTCTTGCTCTTCTGGAGTTCAATGACTGACATAAAGCAGGACTTCCGTTATTTTTCTCTTTTTTTCCGTCTTGTAGGTCTGGCAGATTATATTTGAATATTAAGAAGAACTGTCTCTTATTTGCATGGCAGTATGCGCGCGTGTGTGGGAGGAAGACCACGGAGCCGGAGTAGAGGTGGATGGGGAAGGGTGAAGTGAAAAAGTAGTGGGCGTTGTAGCTGGCTAGTTAAAATTAGCGACGGAGAGTAATTGTCTGTTGCTGCTTAATTTATTCCTGTTAACAAGCGGCACAAAGAGAGAGATTTGCACATTCGCTCTCTCTCTCACACACACACACACATGCACCCCCCCCACACACACACACACACACACACACACCTGCAGTTGCAGTACATTTATCAGAATTCAGCTTGAAATTTAGGTTTAGGTCACCGAATTTCCCAACCAACCAAATTAACTTTAAAACTAACCACACCACCCAGATTTACAGCTACTTGTATTCAAACTGCATCCTGTCATATTTACAGGAAACTAAAATCTCACTGAAGATATTCCAGCCAGCTGCTGCCATCTCTCCCCGTTTTTTGCTTCAGTCTCCTTGTCTTCATGCAAGGTGTGTTCGATGGGCGGATGTTTTCTTGTTTGTGGCACCATGAGTCTTTGGCTTTTTGCACAGACCAGATGCTCTGTGAGGTAGTTTTACTGCCGTTAAATGATATTTGGCAAGCGAAAAGAGGCTGTAACAGATGTGGGTTAGTACGGAGCTCACGCTTGCAGACAGTTTAGTGGGATGTTTTTTTATATATATATATTTATATCTATATAGTTTTCCACAGTTAAAAGAAAACAAAAATGTGTGGTGTTGAAAATTGGTGGGGTTTTGTGTGGGTGTGTGGTTTTAACAGTGTGCTCTATTTCTGCATCACTCCAACAAAACCACTTTAAAAAACAAACCCTATTCTCGCTGTTCTGGCCTTCCTTGTATGAGCAAACAAAGTTCCTGGTGTCTGAGACTTCATTCAATTATATTAGCAGAGTTCAAATATTAAGAAAAGCAGACATCTTTGGAAACACGCCACGGTACCGTTGCAATTAGTCATGTTACTGTTGCCAAAATTATTTGTCAGTATGTGTAACACCTTTGGGTTAGTTAGTCTGGCCAACAATAATGGACCTGTGCACAGAGAGGCCTACTACACTGCTAAGATTAGTTCATTCAAATAATCCTACTCTCCCTTCAGAGATGATGAATGTGGATAAAAAGGTGCCATAATGCTGAGGAACACAATACTGAGCAAAGGTTGTTATACAGGAAGTCAGCAGGGTAACTGGAGGAACTGTTTCCTAAAAGATACACAGGTCATCTGGGTGAGTTTGATTCTATTTTTCATGCTTTTTGGTTTGTTTCGATGCTTCTGGAAATGTGAAAATTGGATTTTTAAAAAACTGTTTTTCAAGTGAATGGAAATTGCTGGTCTTGCCAAACACAAACTAGAAAATATTCACTTTCATAGAAAATCCAGTGTCAAGGCAAGAACTGAAGGGAGCTGAAAGTAAGAGTGAAACCTGAGGGTGGAGCGGAGTTCAGTGGTAAAACTTTAAAACAAATGAAATTTTACTCCAAATCTGCTAGAGCAGTTTTAAAAAAAGTGATGGTTTAAACATCTGTGTCACTAAACTTGATCCAATTTTTTTTGTTGTTCATTTTCATTTGTGTAGCAGTGAAAGAGATTAGCTTCTGAGTCATGCATTTCAAATTCCATAAGACACTTTTATTTGACAGTCGGTTTGTATTGGAGAGAGGAATTTTATCTGTCCATAAATTACAGATTTAACAGATAATGTGTAAAATACAAAAAGGCAAAGTGTAGCAGCACTTGTTTTAAACTAGTTAAAGCTGAATCATTTAGTCATAGTGAAGCGTCGTGTAAAATATAACATTTTTCAGTTGAATGTAAGTTTGACTGATTCAAATAGCTTTTCACTTGGATTTCCTTTGAATAAAGTTAACTTTTAGAACTTACTTATTAAGTTATAAAACCCAGAAGTCATAGCACATATTTGAATGGTTGAAATAGCATCATATCTAGAATTTCTGCAATTTTGGCTCTTCAGCTCATTTCTTTCTGTTTTGCCACCTGATTAAAACCGGCCCCTATGCAGCTTTGATTTTGCTCCTGGGGTCAGAAAAGTCACAGCGGGAACTATTTCGTCTCTCTCAGACGTACACGTAGAATCCACAGAGCTAAAATGGCTAATCACAAAAACATTTAATGATTTCATTTGGGAAAATAACATTTAAATGTGTCTCGTAAAAGTTGCAAATAACTGTTTCCTTTAACATTTCCTGGATAAATAAGATGAGTGATGTTGAAGCAGACCTGGAGAAAAGTAGTTTGCACAGAAGTTCAGAGGCGTAAGCCTGCAGCTTAAATCCTCCCCCATTTAAATGTGCAATGAATGAGTAACTACAGGGCAAATCCTCCATCCGCTCTTTAATTGAAACCACCGACTAATCTGGAGCTCAGAAGTCTCCATACGGGAGTTTCTCACAAAACGACAGAGAGTGAGTTGGCCGCGTCCTCCGACTGTGCTGCAAGCAGGTGCAAGTGTCTATGTGGCTATTGAGTTGTTTGTTTAATAAAGCGTGTTGTGTGCATTCGAGGATGAGGGAAAGCAGACAGTCCCAGATGCAGGACAGTATTTGGCTGCAGGCACGCTCGTGGACAGGAAATGTCATCAGCACAAAGCTCTGATTCCTGTGGAAACATCAAATCCACTCTCCTCTCTTCTCGTCTTCTCTTCATATTGCTTAAGCACGCGCTTTTTATTCTTAAGCTGCCACTCTTCCTATCCCCCCTTCTTCCTTCTTTATGCTCCTTCCGCCTTTGTTGTGTCCCTCATTTCATTTTTACTCTCCTCTTTGCCTCTGAGGCCTTGTTTTTCTTTTCTTTTTTTATGCTTCTGTTTGGTCAGATGAGCTGACGACATTGCTGGAGAACAAATGGGACGCACGGCAAAGTAAAAAGACCTCAGGTGGGAGCAAGAGCAGCCCAGGCAGAATGTCGGCTTATTATTTGTTGCCCCTCTGAATGATGTCTCTCGGAGTCTGTTGTTTTGTCGCTCTCCCCGCTCGGCTCGGTCACTTTGTCCTGAGCCGAAGGGTCAGAGAGGTCGGCCTCCGCCCAGCTCCCTGTCGCTTTGTCCAAGCTTGTTTACAGCTTTTACTGTCGACTCCCCTGGGGGACACGCATACACTTGCACAGCGAAAAAAATATTCTCTCTTCTGCTATAGCTATAAACAAGGCAGCCTACTATATCCTGTTACTGTTTGAACTCTACAAACCGGGCATCGTTTTCATTCCACTTTATAATTTCGAGCTGCTTGTGTTGGTTTGATCCATTAAATTGAAGTCTGGTGGAAAAAAACCAAAACATTTAATGGGTGTATAGGTACTTTTGCAACATGCTAAACCTCGAGGTATAAAGATGGAGAGGTGAAATCCAGTATAAAATGTCTCTCTACTAGAATTTAAAGAAACCAGTTCTGAGCCAAAATAAGTCAAATAATTAATCTTTTCTTCTGCTTTAACAAAAAAAAAAACTGTTCCTCTTGGCACTTCAGTGTTTTTGGCTTGAATGGGTCGTGATTAGGGGGAACCGGGTTTTAATTTCACTGCAGCAGGAGCCCCCTTTTTTTTTTCCATCCGACGAAATATTTCATTTGGAAAGCGAACAAATCGGCAGCAGAAGTCGGAAGTAAGAATACCTCCTGCTGCTTAGCTTGAGCGCGCTCCCTGTGAAGCTAAATTCCAAAAATGAAAGCGTGACTGCGCCGAAAAGTTGTCCTTAGACGTCACTGCAGCTTCTCCTTCGCTGCATGCATTCCTTTCAGACATGAAATTAAAAGCAAGCCCTCCCAAGTTGTTTTTTTTTTCCTGACAGTGCCTATGATGGTAAATTTGAAAGATGAAAGAGTCTGGAGTTTGAGGCTACATTTTTTTTTCTATCCTTGTTTTAACATTTTGTCCTACACACATGGGAAAACTGAAAAAGGAAACACGGCTGAGTGATGAACTGTAGCTTTGATAGTCTGCCACAGACAGTGGCTAAACTAATGGCCTGACTGCTGCCAAGTTTCAGCACATTAACAGAGCAAAATTTCACAGCATCTTTCCGTTTTTGTTTTTTTTCTTCAATTTTAAAAAGAATTGAAGTCTTTCCTTTTAAACATCTCCTCAATCTGTCCCCTCAGCATTTGTCCGAGCTCTTGGCGGTGGTTCGTCTTCCCTTCATCCATCCGTCCTACCTGCTCAACGTCGTGGACAACGAGGAGCTGATCAAATCGTCAGAGGCCTGTCGAGATCTGGTCAACGAAGCCAAGCGTTACCACATGTTGCCCCACGCGCGGCAAGAGATGCAGACCCCCCGGACACGGCCGAGGCTTTCTGCAGGTACGCGCAAAGACAAACTGGTCTGCGTCATCTTTGGCTTGGCCTTTGTGCTGCACACATGACCTGCTTTCCCATAAAACTGATTTATAAAACATGGTTGGCAACTCCACACCCACACTCACGTCCACTGTTCATGTTTTACAGCATCCCTGTGGTGGAGGGGTCAGGTCTCCACAAGGAGACTCTGACCTGTCGGTGCGTTCGATCGATTTTCGCCTGCAACTGGAAAGCAATATTTTACAAGTCCATAACGCCGATGCTTGAATGTGCACGTCGGCATCGCGTCATATTTCTAAATTTTAGGAAGGATTTTTCATTCCTCTTGTCGAACGACTACAGCCAATGAAACTGATGGGTAACCCTCACAGCTTTCATTGTGTTTTTGCAAGATAGAGGACCTTGCTAAGCGATCACACTCCTTGAGTTGTTTTTTTTTTTGTGTTCTGAACACATATTTTAGATTTTTTTAGATTATTTTTGTTTGGTTTGGTTTGTTTTATGAAAGGCCAACGCAAAGATTTCCTTCAGCTAATTTTACAGTGCAGGAAAGTGAATGCACAGAAATCAACTTAACTTCATTGAGTAAATACCTTTTAGAATTTATTTTTCCTGTAGTTAAATTTGGACATTTGGGGTATTTCTCCACCAGATTGACATTTTTGCCCCATCACCTTTTCAAAGTAAGCTCCAGCTCTTTTGAGCGTAATGCCGCCATCACCGTGTCTCACCATTGGGATGAAGGGTTTAAAGGTGATGCACATTTGCGTATTTTTTTCTATGTGGGTTTTTTTTTGGTCTGCTTTCACAGGGCAGCTGTATTCACACTCACAGGTGTGGAGCAAAGTGAGCTGAATACAGATGCAAACTAAACTGAAAGAAAATGCACAATCCTTTCCTTTTACAACCCCACTGGGTGTTGATCCACCACTCCGGTAAAATACATTCAGGTATTTGGTTTTATTGTGAGAAAGCGTGAGAAGGTTCTAGAGGCATGAATACTTTTGCACACCACTGACCCTATTAAGCATCGAACAACTTTCAAACATTGGGTGGCCACCCTCAGGTGTTCCTAATGCAGCCGCCCAAACATTTACTCTTCAACAGCCAGTGACGTCCAAACTGTTTGAAGGCCGTGTTTGTTTACATCGTTAAAATCATAGAATAATTCATGGAAATCGAACGGTACCGGAAAATTGCTTTTGGCCACAGGATTTGTAGAGTTTTTTTGTTTTTGTTTTTTCCACGGGGTCGTCCAGGACCTCATTCTTTCCCCTGTAAAGAGCTGCCTAATTATAGTGTCTGCGTGGTATTATGAGTTTTGTGCCAGCACACCTTACCATTCAGCTGAAGTTATTTTCTGCTTGGCAGAGTCGGGGTAATTGCCTAACAAATGGCACTTTACTGAGAGGTCGGTTTACCAGCTGACGCCGTTGTCCAGCCGCTGCGTTTATTTGCCAGTAAACAAACATTTGGAAAATTGCATTAGGTCAGTATTTCTGTATCTTTAATTGCCTTTAATCCAGTCTCACGAGGCTTCATAAAGAATCACTGGCCTCTGGAGAGGAGACGTTTGTGGCGTCCCGGGTGCTCGTTGTCACGCCATTACTCATCCGCGATCCAGTAGTTTCTCTTTGTTCTCAGCAGTTTCTTGAAGCGTTTCTTGTCGAGGCCCATTTTACCGTGTTTTGTATGTGCATATCTTAACGTGGTCCGCATCCCCATTATGCAGCCTGAAGAGCGCACTGATTCACACTCGCTCACGGCCTCTACGGCGGAATTATTTTAGTGTACAAATGCGATGATGAATAGATTCATGATGTGTTTTATGCCAATGGCTTATTGATTAAGATATACAACTACAAGTTTTCTTTCCAAATAAAGTTTTCAACTCATTCAAAGCTGAATTTGATATTATAAGCGACTGACCGGGATTTCATCTGTTCGTGTTGCTTTTCTGAAGTTAGTTTGCAGGAACAGAAATACATTTGAAAACAAAAAAACGAGACATACATCTTTTTTTTTTTTTTTTTTTATCACTGTCTGAAAAACCAAACTCCTCGTTTTAGGTTAGTTAGTATCACCACAATCATTTCTATTTCCTAATGCCGATTTATTTATTAAAGGTATAATGTCTATCCATCAGTTTGTGACCTTAAGCCCAAGTGCAATTTGGTTATGCAAGAGGATTAATCCAAAACATAAAAGTTCATCCAAATTAACAGTGGTCTAGTCAAAGTCTGAATTTAAGTCAGATTGAGTTGCTTTAGCATAGTGGTGTCTGTCATGTTTTAGATGTCACTCTGGGTAACACACCTGAATCAAATGATTGGAGTGACCCCAGGTGAACTTTGACACATGTTGAGAAGGTAATTTATCAATTTTTTTTTTTTTTTAATCCACCATGTTGGATCAAGGACACCAGCGGATCAACCTGAGAGGACTAGATTTGGACATCCCTGCCTTCGCATGACCTTAAACAGCCGGTTTATTGTCTTTGCCTGATAACATTTGTTCAACAATCTCAAACGTGTGTGAAAAAAAATACAAGCAAAAACAGGATCAAATTTATAGAAGGTCAAATACTTTTTCTTTCACACCACCATATATGGCTTCATATCTTCTTGCACATGTTGCTCAACCATCTGCCAGGCTGGACGGGGTGGGCTCTCCTCGGCATGGTGCTGGTAGCTGGGATCGGTAGACGCGCTGATGGGCGAGAAAGATAAAATAACGACTGGAAGGAGAGTTTGAGGTTATCGGGGAGTGTTGCTGACACACACAGGATGTGAAAGTGGAAGGACATGGGAGAACAGGAAGAGAGGTCACTATGTGGTCAGTACGGATGAGGAGGGATGTGAGACGAAAAGCCCCCCCTCCTCCCGCGAGATCAGAAATGAAATTTGAAGGGCGGACGTTTGATTGAGTTTATTCCTTGAGCACATGTCTTCTTGTGTAAGCAGTAAGTGACTGTGCGTCTGTGTGTTTGTGTGTGGATTTTAAATGTGCGCAAGCAGATGGGGCACCACCTGAGCTTGGTTGATAAGTCTGTCAAGCAGAAAAAGAAAGAAAAACTGCCATCCGTGAAGCACTTCTTGCTGAGCGCAGTCAATCTGTGAACTAGTGGGTTTTGTGCATACGTGGGTGTATTAAGGCATCTGTGTGTGTGTGAGAGAGAGTGTGTGAATTAGTGCATAGGAATGTTTCTAAGGGCCCTAAACTGACATTCTTCTTACTTGGGAAAAATTTGATTTGCCTGGACGCTTTTTAGCCCAGAAATCCAAGACACCCCTATGGGACAAAATTTTTAATTAACTTCCTCAGTAATTCAGACCTAAACTGATGTGGAGTTATGCTTGAGGTTTGGGTGTCTCTCTGGCATTGTCTAGTGGATTCTGGCTAATAGTGGAGTGTCTGTATCTGAGATCAAACGGATGCAGTAGCAGTAAAAAGAAAGGAAGGGGAAAAAAAGAGAATTGAGTCTTGAATATGCACATGTTTTACTACATCTATAAAATTTGGCTTCCATATTCATTCTGTTCTTCCGACACACTTTTCATTGCAATTACAGTTGTACAGTTGTTTGGGTTTCATCCATCTGTCTCCATCCATCTCGACCAGTTTTGCACATCAAGAGACTGAAATGTCTTTCCCAAATTGCTTCGTTTCAGGTTCATTCAGTTTTCTGCAAGTACTGCAGGATTGCCCATCATTAGCTCTACTCATCAACTTTGATGAGCTCCCTTGATATTAATGATATCAGAGAGCTATTAGTTGTTTGCAACACCGCTTTTGTTCAAGAAGTCCACAAAGTTTAGTTTTGATGACATATGACCAGAGCACTTTCAACCATGTCTGCGGTTCTCTTTTCTTTCCCTCATTAAATGTGTCGTTACTCAAGCTATGAGTTTAGGGGAATGGTTCTGTCTCGGTGTGCTTGCAGTCATGTCACAAAATGTATTGAGCATTGCTCATTGAAATGTTTAGGATTTTATTTTATATCTACTGTTTCACTTGCTCCCATATCCTTAACAATGCATGTCAATAGAAGTCATGTTTGGACAAAGTATACTGATGTGCTGCAAATATCTTTAAACATATAATTTTTGAACTATGAACTCATTATTCAGGTTGAAATTAAGCTCATCAAGGATTTGGCAAAGTGCAGGAGGGTGAAAAAGGGGGGCACAGGTGGCGCCCCGTAACATCAGGGACTAGTAACGCCTCAACAATAAGAAGAATGAGGAGAGTCAGCAGAACAGGTGTCTGGAGAGATACTACGAGGATTAAAGTCTCTTTATTTCAAACGTTTCAACATAAACATTTTTTTTTATATTTTTTTATGTGAATCCATGCTCTTCCAGAACAGGGAAGAGGTTTTCCTTGATGACATTTGTGGTAATGTCGGCGTTGAGAGCAGAATGGTCGAGGAGAGGACTGGCTGAACAAATGATGACATTTAAAGAAAAGGGTCCAAGAATTTCCTGAGAGAAATTAGAAAAAGGTTATTGATGAGATTAATATCTAATTTGAAAAATGTATTTTCATTTAGTATGAAATGACATAAAATTGTATAAATCTCGAAAATACTTTTTGCCTCATAACAATGTTTACGGCTTTCTATAAGGTAACAAACTGTCTGAAATGCCAGTTTTTTTTTCTCTTTTTTTGCAAAACTTGCATATAAGTAAGTCAGTTTACTAATTTAAACTTACTTCAACCCTAAAAATTATAGTATATTTATACTTCTGTTGATAATACACTCCTCTGTTCGCACACATACTCCATTACGACACATAATGGAGAATGTGTCGTATGAACAGGGTAAAAATTACATCTGCCATGGGAAACGGAGAGTAACAAAAAGTTGGATCTGCTCTTGTCCAGGAAAACCGGGTCAGCCCTGTTGTAAGTTCACACTGGTTGTAGGATATAACCCTCTGGAAAAATATGTATCGTCTGAAATTCATTTTTATACTTCTTAGTGGTTTGAACAGTAGCCTGACAGCAAGATGACCCCGAGTTCAGATCCTCTCTGGGGCCCTTTTGGGTTGAGTTTGCATGTTTTCTTTCTGCGTGTTTGTGCATATGTGTGTGTGTGTGGGCGGGGGGATTTCTCAGAGGACTTTAAAAACACCACAAATATGGGTGTTTGGTTGACGGTGTATTCCAGAAAGCCTGAAGGGATGCTGTGTGAATGATTGTTGGTCTTGTGTGTCTTTGTGTATCTCTGCGGTGGAGTGTCGAAAGCGAAGAGGAGCCTGATCGATTTGCTTTTATTTAAAACTAAAAGGCAACGACTGTTTCCACTGCTGCTGGATTTTTATGTGTTCATTGCAGTTCCAGCAGTGTGATACATAGACATGATTGAAAATTGTGAATCGTCATCCATTGATTTAAATGGCCGTTTTTAAGAGCTTAGTGTTAAAAATATTCAACCTTTTTTTGCCATTCCGCTCTTAATATAGATCAAAAGAGTTGCAGTGGTTTAAAATGTGTCATTTTTGCAGAGTAATGAACGTAATCTTATTTTCGCTAGCTGATTAGCATTGTAGCATAAACTCAAGGGGGAAAAAAACGTGTTTCTTTTGAATGTTTCCACTTTTTTAAGCTCAGTTATTTGCTGAAACCAGTTATAAAAGGTGATTTAAATGATAGCCATTAACAGTGCAAGCAAGCAGTTTGTTTCTATTTTATGTTTGCTCCTCAGCGGTGCTGAAACACTCGTCTATATTTGGGCAGCTCCTTGACTGAAAATAAGATTCTAGAAACACTGCCATGCATTATGACTGAAGTGTGCCGTTAGAGAATAGAACCACTAAATTACCCCAAAAAAAGTACAAAAGAAAGCTTTTAGACTATGGGGAAAGTAGAAATGGGAATTTTCATTGGCTGCAAGCGCTTTTTGATATCAGGGTTTGACGTTTTATACATACTAGTACAAAATGGTTCGGTGCCTAACTAAAGCTGTGTATGTTCTAAAATTGGTTGCAAACTATGTCTTTAATTCGGCTAGTTAAGGAAAGCCTTCAATGTACATGTTCATTTCTTCTGAAGACCCAAGCTGTTTGCAATAACTACAAAGAGCAAAAGCTTTTATGAAAAATGTATAAAAAGGAAAAAAATAAGGTTATCTAATCCTGATCTAGTGCCTCTGTGTTACTTAAAAAATATATTTTTATGAAAGTTTATGAGAAGCAGCCAGATGGTTTTCACTCTCCTCCTAATTGTGTCTTTTTCTGAAGTTTTTCGACTCTCCTGCTGTGCTGCGTTCGTTTTTTCTTCCCCCCCGCCCTACTTCTTGCTTAACTTTTTCCATCTCACGGTCTGATAACTCATAAAGTGTCGCCACATTGTTTCACTCTGTCGCCTGTTGTTCTGCGTTAGAGATCTCCGCTTTTGCAGACAAACAAAATACTTGGAGCCGGCTTTTTTCCTTCTTCTTCTTATCCCTCTTTCATTTATGCCCAAATTAAGCTCGTAAAAATCTCAGTGAAAATCCATGAAATGAAGTTTATTTCCACGCAGCCTTGCCATCTTAAAACTGGGCTTTACTTTTGCTCTCATTTTACATTCTGTAGCGCGTTAATGACTGGATGCTCTTGCCATAAATTTTATTAGATGATAATTAAGGAGCCAAAAATTATATTGAGCAGAGAAATTGGCTGTCTGATCCAATTTTAAAATCAGAGTGATTAGTATGCTGGGGATTGTATTACTTGTGACGTACATCGGTGATTTGAATGTTATTTTTACCTCCCCGTCTGCAGCTGTGAAGCTCTCAGGAAGGCAGGGAGGAATATAGCTCATGTCCTCTGCTAACAGCCTGCTGTCGGCCTAATTTGGCCCGAAAAAGAGTCTTGGGTTGAAGTGAAAACTACGAGTGTCTCCTAATGAATCCGTGGCATTTTGCATAGCGTTTGTGTATCCATTAGTTGCTAATTGGTTAATTAGACCGTGGATGTGCATCTGATTAGCTGTCATTAGACTTTCCAGGGGATCGGGAGGATTAAACAGCCACTGCCACTGTGAGTTTAATCACAAACATTTTATTTATTTATTTTTTTCCTCCCGGAAAGCATAAGACGTACCGTATATGTGCCTGTGGTCCATTAAGAAGCGAGATTTCATGTAGTGTGTACGTGCGCGAGCCCTCCCAAAGTCATACATTATGTTCCCATTTCCTTCTCTCCACATGTGTCGCTGTGTTCGGCTCAGAGGAGGGTGGAGAGCGCCAGGGCAAACTGTTAACTCAACCCAGCCAAGTGGAATAGCACTCAGACAAATGAGCTGTAATGACTAGGAGACGCAGGGGTCCAGCTCGGCTCACACTGTTCCTCTGTCTCGCTCTCACACACACTCGCACTGTTAAACCTTTAAATGCATGTGCTGTGTTAGGGGAATCTTTCAGCGGTAGCTCTCTCTTTTTTTTTTTCCTGTCCACTTCATTACTTGTGATCAAGCAGTCATGTATGAAAAAGATTGCGCATGTTAACACAGAGCAGGAAGATCTGTGATTATGTGGCAGGTTGTCCTCAGATTTTTAGTTTCCAGTGATATGGAGCAGAGGCGGCTCTTCACCCGGGGCGGCGAAGCCAGTGGGCACCTCTGAAAAAAAAGATATCTATCTGTCATACAATGAGCACAATTTTCTGTGTCCATTCGATGAATCGTCACCATTAACCCCGGAAGAAAATCTTACCGTACTCTACGGGTGGCTGGTCACGTAAGTGTAATGATGCACAGATTCTTCAACCTTCATCAAAGGACATTTTTGTGCTTTTTAAAAAAAAAAAAAAATTATGAAATCGAGATGATATTTGATCATTTCAAATTCACAATTTGAAATAACGTTTTTGCTCTACAGAAAAATTCCTCAGTTTATTTAAAATGCAGCTTGAGATTTACAAAAACAAATTGTTGTTTTTGGCTGACACAGATGCTTAAAACTGATTTTTGAAACAGTTTTTGAGCTATATGCTTGTTTAGTAAGAAAGAGAAGAAAAATGCAGTTCCTTATTTATTTATTTTCCTTAATACAACTGATTGAAGTGTGTATGGAGCTGAAACCAGATGCATCTTCTGAAGATGTACAATAGAATAGACGGTCATTGCAATGTGTTGCAGAAAATAATAACATGAACCTTTTGTGAGAAAATCTATTCGCAAGAGGACCAGAATGCTATAATAAAACTGTTTTCATCATAGCAGCCATATGGTTTTCAGCCTTTTTAACGTTGTTTTCTGAATGTTTTTTACTCTCCTGCTGTGCTGCATTGTTTTTTTTCTTTCTTCTCAGTTGAAGCTGCGTTCTCGCTGCCTGGCATTAAATCAGACTGAACTTTTGCTCCTTTAGAACGTGTGGGATTACCAAAATGTATTTTTATTACTTTCTGCAGTGTTAGACGCTTGTATTTGGGAGAATCACCTTTTAACCCTTGCTAACACACACCTTTTCAGCTTTGAGATTATTAATGATGACCAGCATGAAGCATTTTTGGCTAAAATTGGTGTTATACTGAGGATCATAAGCATTAACTTCCTGTCTCACGTTGCTTTAAAGCTTACACATCATAATCTTTCCTCATGAATATCATGCGTTTTGTGCACTAGGAAAACATACAGACATCATGCTACCACCTCCGTGCTTTACAGTAGGAGCATTGTCCTGAGGCTTGGAAACTTCTTCCAAAGGCAACTATTCAACTCGCAGAGTTTCCTTTCAGGTCTTGTTTATCAAATCCTAACAGATTTACATGGTTAATTCAAACATCTGGGAAACTGCACCCATGTATGAACCAGACTCAAGCCTTCCAAATTAACCTCTTTCTTGGATCTGTACGCATGTCGATGGAAGCAGAGTGCTTCCTATCTAAAGTGGACTTCGGCGTGCTTCCTTTAAAGTACCCAGAAAAATTGAGAACTGGCTTTATTGGCCTTTTTCTTGTTGTTTTTGTTTACATTGTTGTTCCCAAATTATTCTCTGCCGCTCCTGTTCCAGTCGCACAAGGCTGGATTTTATCAGATATGGTTACACATTGGCGCGGCTCGCATTCGCCGCTCGGAGGAAGTAAAAATAGGCTGGCTCTGCGAAGTCCAAAAGCCCGTAGGCGTGACATTCATCTACTCATTCACACCTCTGCCAGCCAGCAGCTCCTTGGAGATTAGTTGTAGTGTACTACCAGCGGAAAGAAAGGGGAGCAAGACTCGCACCTTGTAAGGAGAGCATAAAGGATCATCAGATGACTTTCCTCTGAAGTCTGCCACATCCTGCTTTTGGCTCAGGCCCCCTGATTAATTTTCTCTCTCAGTGATCCCAGTGACATGTCCTCAGCTGCAGCTCCGCAGCTGACACTCGCTATTTTGTGTGTGTTTGTGTGTGTGGAATAATTGAATTTATTTTGATATTTGTTGTCCGAACACTAGTCATTAGATGAGTGGTTTGAAAAAATAAAATAAAAAAAAATTATAAGCCTTCTCTTTCCAGTGAGGAGTCTGTTGATTATTGCTCCCCTCTGTGTAATTATTCTGCACGATTTGTCTTTTAAAGCCAATGCGGCGTGAGATTACTGTTTCACCTCTCACACTGGAAAAGCAGGATGTAGGAAAGAAACGTGCAAAAAAAAAAAAAATGAAGAAAACGTCTTAAGAGTGCCCTTCAGCGATATCTCATTTGATTGTATTCCTGGATTCAGAGAGGAAGGTATTTGAAGGCGAGAGACACAGAGAAAAACCAAAGCACCAGAGAGACGCTTGGATGCAGCTGTTACCTGGAGAATTGGAGTATGAGTTTTAGATATTCCTTTGTCTTATCAGGGACATCTCAGTGAAACACAGCGCTTTCTCTCTCTCCGTCTCTCTCGATTCATAAATGTAACATGGAGGCAGTAAATCTGGATTGGATAACCTCTGATCTTAATATCTGCAGGGACTGAAGCCAAAATTAAGGTTCTGTCTGCTTGACCTTCTATGTAGTGAATACATTCAGCTTCAGGGAGGGAGGGAAATGAGGAAGTACAAAGATGTGTGTATTTGCGATATGGGGGTAGAGTAAGGGATTTCCTGGTCAGAAAACCTGAATCCCACAGTCCGTGCTCTGACTACTGGTAAACAGCATTTACTGAAACACAGATCAACCCCGGCGCATCTGGCACTCTGACCCGCCGTACCTGCCGTCTCTGCGAGGCTTTAGGGCTGCCTCAGCCTCATCTAATATTCAGCAGACATGGAAAACTGCCTCCGAGAGTGATCCGCACACGTGCTGATGATGCAGATTTAGCTATGTGGAATGCGAGCGTATGTGCCCCTGCATATAAAAAAAAAACAAAAACAGTAAATCCCACTTCATCCAGAAACCGAGGAAGCATTTTGAGCCTTTTGTTTTGTATGTATTGCATAGTTTCCGAGTGAGAAATCCCAGAAACGGCAGATCGGAGGAACTAGTGGCTGTCGGGATGTTTGGAGATGGAGAGACGGGGTTGAGATGATTTGCACATGAAGCAAGGAGGGATGGAAGGTGGATGTTGGAGATGATGTTGGTGGAAAAGAGGAACATCCCAGGGGAGATTCATGGAGACGGTCAGTGGAACTGAAGGGTCAAGATGGTGGTCCACCATGTCACCATGACCCTATGGAGAGACGTCAAGAAGCTCAAGGGGTCTGCAACATGAAAACTACAACGTAGTTTAACATGTTGTGTTTGGCAGATGTTTAAGCTGTATGTTTTACAGGTGTCAAAACAATAGAATTTTACACTTACTTTAGTGCAAGTTTTTTTGCGGTAACATCATGAAACTGGCCTTTAGCCGTAGCTAGGAAGGAAATAGGTAGAAAAGGGAAGGAGAAGACAAGTGGTCCGGAACCGGGAATCGAACCTAGCACAACCGCGTCAAGCTCTACGGCTTTTGCACAAGATGCACGCTCTATCTGAGCCACCCAGCGCCCCAAAACTGTTGCATTTTGACTAAAAGATATCATAACCAACCATGCTGAACCAAGATATCAGCAGAGATCAGGATATTGAGTGAACTGAGCTTTTAAATGGGCTTCAAGGACTCTCTTTAAGCCATGAAAAAAGGCTCCTAAGGACACCAGTCAATCAGTGTAGTGCAGGCTTTTTGCCCACCAGATGCCCAACACACAAATTACAAAATGCACACATACAAGGGTGCGCGCGCGTACACACACACACAAACTCCTGATGAAACAACACACACACATTGCACTTCTGTGGCCCAGGAAATAATTTGAGAGCCCTTGGACCCCTGATCCCTCACCATCACAAATTAACTCCATGGGAGAGAAATCATGGGATTAGTAAGAGGGTGGGGGGGGGAATAAAAAGCTAAAAGAAAAAATAGAGAGGAGCAGTGCAGAGATAAGAGAAAATGTTTATGGACCAGCAGTAAGTGGCTGAGAGCCCTGAGAGAAATCCCACTTCTGTCACTGTGGCTTTGATATCCAGAGCATACGATACTGTTTGCTTCCAGCTTTCAGCGTATGAATATATCTATGCATACAATATACGTTTTTGAAAGTATCTCTGTTGTAATAGGCAGATGTTTTGTTTTTTTCCCCCACCCACCACATTAACTTGATTTTGTTGTTTCACCGGCGGCGGTGCTTTTTCTTTTCGATTGTTCGTTGTAAACGGGAAATATTTGCATTCTCTCTTAAAGGTAAAATAATCCAAAAAACATGTCAAAAGCGTTTTCCTTGCATTTTTTCTTTCTTTTTTGTTTTTGCATATATCCAGCACTATACTGTAACTATAAAAAGGCACAAAAAATAAAGTTTCAGAGGGACGTGTATGACAGCTACATATTTCTTGAAGACACTCAGAGACCAGTCTGACTGGCAAAACCAGCAGCTCTTGGCAATAGCTCCCCTCACTGGTGACTGAGAGTCCTCTGCCCTACTCAGCTACAGTATCAAGTGTGTAATAATTATTTATGAAGAGCAGAAAAAAAACCCAGATGGTTATGATGCAACGGCTAAGTTGATGTTACTTTGCTGTCGACCTCTAAAGACGGCCTTCGCGAGTTTAGTTTCTAACATAACATTTTCTTAAAATCTCAGATCTAGTCAAAACAGAATGTTGCTTTATTTGTTGTTGATATGGTTAATATTTGAGAGGATATCAAACTAGAGCTTTTCACTGAAAAACTCAGTTGTTGCCTGTGTATTGTCTTTTTTTTTTAATGCATGCCTGGAGTCTGACAAGTTCTCACAGTTTCTAAGTATATTATCAGCTGCGATGTGAGTAAAACCTCAGTATGACACCGTCATGGCATCCCCTGCTAAATAACTGCAGCATGAACATTTTCATTAATATTTTTGCCCATTCAGCACTTGGTCAAACGTAAATGGTTTAAGATATGATAGCAACTTTTTCTCTTCACCTATTTGATGTGATAATTTTCTCAGGAATGTGTTTTTATTTTGGCTAAGCTGTTCCTCGCCGCTCATCATTCAGGCATTAATAGGTGCGTTGCCTCTTTAGGAATTTTGTTTTGTTATGAACAGCCCGCCACAAAGCCACAGTTCCTTTAGTTGTTTAAACAGAAATCCTGGTGACAGTTTGACAGTAACAAATTATTTTGTCACCAATGGTGTTAGTTTTAATAGCTTTTAGTTGAGCGTTATTCATCGTGGCGAAAAGTGTTTCTTAAAAAAGAGTGGATGAAAGCGATGAGTGGTGCCCATTAGGCGTTGTTTTAAGATCGTACTTCTAAAAAGTGCAACAAAAAGTCATGATTTGCATTTGCTTTATTTCAAAACGTGAGAAATTGTCCTTTCTACAGGTATTAAATCTGAGATATTTTCTTGAAGTCATGCTTTTGTTCAGAGAAAGGACTGCCACTAGCGACGTTGTGCCTTAGTAATTATTTGGAGTTGCAGTTTATAGAGGATTGTTGGAGATGGTGTTGTGACAATTCATCATTATTAACACTTAACTCAATAAGTGTTGCTGATTTTACTAATGCTCAGCTAATCACTTCACGCTAAACTCAGCACAAACGAATTGTAATGTATTTACATCCTGTTTGTCAAGCTTTTAAAATGTGTCTTTATTTAATGTATCATTTATGTCCTATCATTCACCAGCTGGCACATGTTGGCTTCACTAATATCAACTGTCCAATTGTTTCTGCTTGAAGTTATTTGAGCAACATTGTTCTGAAATTCTGACTGAAAAGTGGACACAAGACAATGTTCTTGATTTGCTACTAAAGTCACTACCTGGTTCATATTTGTTCTGCTTGAACACATTAGCAGACAAAATCCATTCTCATGTGTGCTAACATGAAAACATGTAACTACAGCTTCATTCTAAGCCGGACTCACTCCCTTTCTGCAGCAGGCTCAGCCCCGTAACGACGAATGTAAAAAGGGATCAACCTTCAGTTTATACTTTATTAAAACGACAGAAGAGGTTTATCTTAAATATGCCCTCATTAAGACAGACATGTAATGCATGAATCGCTTCTGTGGGCTTTCACACCAGTCACCACAGCCTTGCGTTCGAGGGAAATGTTATGATTTTTGTCTTTTAAAAGTAACTTGAGTCATCCCAAAACATTTGCAGTTTGCCTCATTTGTTCTTCTTTACATTAAGGAGAGCTCCACTCATTCATCTCTGTCTAGAAAAAACTTTTCTTACATAATTTTTTTTCATTCCAACATCAATTACAAACACAGTTGATAGAAGCAGAACTCTGCTTGTGGGTTTTGTCCAAATCAGTTAAACTCTGAATGCAGAAGAGGAACACCAGGTTTAGATGGACCACAAATTGATCCAAACTGTTAGTGATTTTATTACCAATGCAGCAAAAGAAAACTGATTAAAAAGTATGTTGGAGAAGTCTATAAGTTACAGATTTGATTTCCCAAAAAACAGCTCAAAATATCATTCAAGAGAACAGAGCAATGTTTTGGCATTGCAGAGATATCCAACATACGACAAGATGGACCTTTTGGAGGACCTTTTCTGAAACAATAGTTCTTTCTGGAAAAAGTATGAGAAAGCAAAAAACGTCACAAAACTGACGGCGGACAAATACTGACTTAAAGGTTGTCAGAGTAGGTCGAATGATGTTTTCTTGGCTTATATTCTGTTCTTGTTTTCATGTCTGCACTCGTCAGTAAATTGCTTTAACTACTGTTTTCCTGTCTGTACATAAAGAGAAGAGGGGAAAATTCAAGACTTCCACTTGGTGTTGTTAGGTCAGGGAGAAGCACAAAAGGTAAACTATTTGTCAAAGGAATAGGAAGCGGTGCAGAGAAAAAATGAAAAGGGAACAAGTGCAAGATGGGGGGATGTTTGCTGCGGGGCTCAAAGACGAAGAAAAGGGAAGGAAGGCTCACAGCGTGAGGTGGATAGTAAGGTGAGGATAGACCCATTGTGGCATTAAGGAAGAGGAAGTGACTGAATCTTTCCCTCCTGTCTTTCCATCCGCCTCACTTTTTTGCAGGAGTGACCATGCATCTGGGTGTGGGTGTTTGTCCACAGTGAGATCTGAGCTGGTTCCTGTAGGGGAGAAAGCCTGGACGGCATGTCCTTGTCACAGATAGACTCATTTATTTTAGGCCCAATCATGTGGAAGCAATATGTGGAAGCTGTCAGGCTTTTTTTTTTTTCTTTTTTGCATGCGTGAATATTTGTGTCTTCACGTCTCAGCCTGTGGGTGGGCGTCATCTTCAATTTTTGATGCAGCTCTAACGGGAGACTATCCGGAACACATCTTAATCTTGAATTCATTTTATCTGCAGAGGCCCCAGGTTAGCACTATAATTTTACCTCCAAAGGATAAGCAGGGTCCAAATCCATAAACCATGTGAAGCTAAAAACAGTCAAATTCCATGTGTGTGTGTAGACAGTAGGTATAGCAGTGAAATTTACAAATTTTTTAAAGCTGACAGTTAAAAAGCATCATATGTGCTCGCCTCTAGTGCCTTTGCTAGAAATTGCAGATTGTCGTCAGTAGATGATGTCATCAGATAATTTAAAAAGACTTCATGTCTTTTTAAATCACATCATTGGATGATAAGGTGACAGTAAAGCCTCATGCCACAGGAAAAATCCAGCACCTCTTCACATCTCCTTTACGTTTTTGTGTTTTCTCATGTCACTTTTCATTTTTAGGTTAGATGAAAACACTGATAAAAAGTTGTGAAGTAGAAGAAAGGAGACAAGAGTTTCAAAATATTCACAAATAAAATCTGAAGAGCGTTGCATCCATCCCCATTCAGCTCTTTTATGTCAGTAAGAGGTCGTCCTTCTAATGCTAACAAGTGGTTAAGTGACCTGACACTAACTGAAGAGTGCAGACATGAAAACATCAAAAACTTGCATGAATATTATGCTTCCTCTAAACACTTTGTTTAATGTTAAATTCTGCTTATTTTGTTATTACAGCTGCCCTATAATCAACTTGCTGTGAATCAGACCCACTTTCCAACAACAGTCGGGTCACGGGCGAGGTCGCTTGTAGAAGAAAGCAGTAACAAATACAAATACTTTTCAAACGAAATTACAAACGCACCTCATGAGCAAAGTTTGACCTGCCGCTTTATCTGCATGCAAAGCAGCCGTGACATTTCCTACCTGGTTGGTGTCCCCACCATTAATACCTTGA
The DNA here is from genome assembly GCF_027474105.1 of Poeciliopsis prolifica. Lineage (NCBI taxonomy): Eukaryota > Metazoa > Chordata > Actinopteri > Cyprinodontiformes > Poeciliidae > Poeciliopsis > Poeciliopsis prolifica. Next base: position 3,646,500 of record NW_026562395.1, read on the forward strand.
CGCACGAGCCTCCAAACATAGCACACAATCTTCCTGCGGGCAAAACACACTGCCGACTTCTGCAGTGACAAGCCACAGAGCAATTGAGGGGGTGGTTCAGAAACACACACGCGGCTCTAAAAAAAACAAACAACGGCTATAAAAAAAAACTGTGTGAACACCTTAATGCCGGGCATTTATTGCTTGCCAGTTTCAACAGATGAGAAATTAGATGCGTTCAAGAACCGTGCAGAGATCCAGCTGTATTCTTGAAAGCATGGCCAAGACCCAAAAGGTGCGTGTTTAACGTGGTGTGAAGTTATGCATGAAGTCAGCCATTTGCACCACATTTTTCTTGGGGTATGTTCGGGTCCACATGTTTGCTGTTGTGATTCCTGTTTCTGCACGAAACGCTGACTCGTTGAAACTTTGTCAGATGATTTTTTTTGGGGGGGGGACGTTGAAAGGCAGGAGGAAGAATTTCTGCAACAAGCAACATGAGTTAAAAAAAATTTAAACCATAAAAAGTAACTGGAAGCATTTAGACAATTACAAAAAGCTTATACCAAGGAGAAATTTGACAATTTGTAGTACCTAACGCTGTTGTAAGAAAATGAAAAAAAAGAGAGAAAGTCTGACAATGATTATTTAAAGTTGGGATTTGCATGGACTGCGTCTGAAGTTGCTCCATGTCACTGTTGTCATTAAAGTCCTGGGAGCTCGGAGGCTAAATGATCTGCGGTCGCAGCAGAAAGTAGTTTGTGCTTTTAGCGCTGCAAATGACAAGACAGGTGAACAACACGGCATCAGTGAAACTTGGAACAGTTTGCAGAAATAAAAACAACAACAGTGTGTCATCAGCTATTCCAGTGTTAAAATGGCCCAGTCAAAGTCCAAATCTAAACCGAAATTTGAATCTGTGGCAAGATTTAAAAACTCTTGTTCAGACGCTCTCCGCCCAATCTGACTAAACTAATTGAGCTCAGTCAGATTTCCAATTGCCATGGTTACCTCACTATTGAGTTTATGCTTTTTATAAATTGATGTTTATCATCCTTCTTGGTTTCCTGGATTTTTTTAAACGTGCCAACATTTGTGTCCTTTTGGGGTTTTGCTTTTTTCAGACTGAATAGCAGAACAGCACAAATAATCTGGTGGAAAATAAACGCATAAAGCTTCGTTTACCCATGAAACCCAGACCCAGCCGACACCGACTTCTATATCTTGGCACATTTTGGTGGTAAATGTGTGAAGGACAAAAACTATATGAAAATATCTTCCTTCTAAAGGTTTTCTAGGAACTGGATTTACGAATGTAAATGTGGGGCTCAAAACCTCAGTACCAAAGACGGGCTAAAAATATTACTACGATACCAGAAAAGGTCAGTAACGATGAGGAGAAGGAGAAATCCTCTCCCCAAACCGCTATGGGTATAAATTCTGTCAGGAAATGGGGGAGAGAAAAAAGGGAGAGCTGTCAAGTCTCAGTTATCCCTTCATCCCCAAACACTTCTCTCCATCGTACCATTCTCCATCCCTTCATCCCTGCACCTAACTCCCATCAAACCTTCGGCTGACTGACAGCCATCCCTGGGAGGGTCTTGTTGTCTGAGAAAAACATACATGTGCAGACGCACGCACACGCACGCTGAGCCATCTGATCGGATGCCGTGGCTTCCCGTCAGCAGCGCCCCTCTTGTGTTTGGCCGCGTTCTGACAGGCCGGTGCTGGTTCGTGTTAGCTTCTGAATGCGTCCGGGGGCTTCAGGGTTCAGAGCCACGCAGCAGCCGCGGCGCCCAGATGTGGACTCTCACTGACGTGTCCAGTCGAGCGGAAAGCGCAGAGAACATTCACGCATGTGTGCACGAGGTGATCGCAAGCACCTGCGTGTGCGTAGGCACATTTAGTTCAGCGTTTTTGAGGCGTCATGCGAAATCGCTTAAGTTGGCCTAATTAGTTGCTGTGGGGACCGAGCAGACAATAGAAACGGCTGCTCTGCAGTTTGTCATCAAAGAATAGGCTTGCGTTAAATTTTAGGATTAAACAGAAAAAGAAATGTGTGGAAATGCCAGGGCATTTTTTTTCTTTTCCTTGTCTGACTAAAGTGATTTTGTTTCAGCTTAAAGGGTAAAAGCACATGCATTATAGGAACAGCTAAAAAAGTGCAGTGTTGACTGACGGAGGAGTCAAGAGAAAATGAATTGCCATTGTGTTCAAACAGAAGCTCTGCCGCGACAGTCAATATGAGTGAACCGAAACAACGAGCTGGATGAGAGAAACTGAGATTAAAGGAGATTTGAAAAACTCCGTCAGAAAAAAAGCGAAGAAAATAGTCATACTTTCAAAATCCAATAAATCTGAAATGGAGTGCAGACATGTTAGCAGCAAACTAATCACGGAGGAGAACAATGAGAACTCAGCCAGGACGCGAGATGATATGTGTGTGTTTGCGTGTGAGGGTGAAAGCTCCTGAGAGCAAAGACAAAGAGCCTGTTTACCCGCTGATTTTTTTATTTTATTTTTTTTTTGCCAAATCACAGCTGCCATATCTTCTGCTGTCCCATAACAAATAAACTCTTATTTATTGACAGAACATCAATGGTCTTCTGGATGGTAGTCCAAGGACTTAGATTTGTCTAAACGTAAAATATTGGGGTTAGAGAATCAATTAATTGTTATAATTTAACCAAAAACATTGTTGATTTATTTGGTTAGATTTTAATAAGTGAAAAGCGTGTCCGTCGTTATGGTCAGATCATAGGATTTCTTGTGTTGCAAAATTTATTTCTAAGAAAGTCCTTCACAATCAATAAGCCAATATTTGTTTGGATAAATTTTTAGCTTTTGCTTTGACCAAACTGGTCAGTTGAAGATCATTTACCATACAGAAACAGGGACAGTGCATTCTAGCAAACAATTTGAAATTATGCAAGGTTGGCAGCTTAAAAGACCAAAACAAAAGTTCAAATTCAACTCATTTTTAACTAGTACTAGTGAATTAGTTGACAATCACAGCTAATGTGACGTTCATTAAGAAGTTCAGCCAGCTAGCTTTGACTTTATTGTGCACATGTTTGACGGCAGCATTATATAAAAATGAAACCATACTTTATCCTTGCCTTTATTCTTCTGAACACATACTCTGAAAATAAAAATACTATTTCCTTTTTAGGAAATTTAAGTTAAGGGCTGAGAATGAGGGGCGAAGGAGTGAAATGGGATTCAGTCTATGTTACACAACCAGGCAGGGCGACAATCTGTGAAAAACATGTTGTTTTTGTGTACAAGACCTTCATGCTTCATGTTTACCATAACAGAGTCACAGCTTCTTCTTTAACCGTCACTTTGGTTTTCATCATATAGGCAGACGTCATTTTTTATTTTTTATTTTTTAATCCCTGGAGGAAGCGGCGTCAGCCAGCTCTAAGCTGTCCACTAAGTCTGAGCTGGTTGTCCAGGATATTTCTGGTCTGTTTACTCAGCTTCTGCCAAGCACAATGTAGTTTTTTTGTATGTATTTTTATTTTTCCCCATAAAAAAGAAAAAAAGTCTGCTTTACTTTGAAAAAAGTGGAAGCGTAAAAACATAAGAATTTCAGCCTAAAGACGTATACATTATGGAAAACTCCTCTGGCTGCCTGTGGGTACAGCAGGTCAGGAGAGAGTATCGATCCAAACAGCCAAAACTCGCCGTCAGACTTATCCTGGGCCTTTGGAAGATTAGCATTCCATCTCGTGCATTTATTTTTTCCTTCAATTCTTTTTCTCTCTTTTCTTTTTATTTATTTATTTTTTTTTTTTTTTACGTCTTTCCGTTTTCGGGCCCTGTATCAGTCTCTCCTTATCCGCTCCCTCCCTGGCTTGCTTCCCTTTACCCACCCGCCTGCCTGCTGCTTACAAACACACTGCTTATTTTTGTCTGGTCGCTCTGCCTGCTCGCTGCAGCCTGCTGCTGCTGCAAACCGAGAGGACCTGAGGACACATGTGGCAGCCTGCCAGCGTGTGTGTGTGTGAGTGTGTGTGAGAGTGCAGGTTTTAGAAGACTGGTGTCTTTATCCACAGGCTGTCTGTGTGCATGTTTATAAGGTCTGGTGGATTGAACAAGTTTCAAGTGCGTTCCCAATTAAGCGAGCACCTCAACATACAAATGTACCGAAATTGATTTACCTATTGATTTTGTGATCCTCCATAAAAAAAAAAAAAAACGTTGTTTCTCCATGCCCGTGTGGACGAGTGAATTCATTGTTAGCACCATTAGGATGTGTAGGAGTTGAGCTGGGCGGCGACCACGCATATGGCAGGCCCATCAGTCTTGTTAATTGAGTTATGCTTTCCCATTTACCTAGTCGTAGTAACCGGGAGGAAACTTTGCTGTTTTGCATTTAGAGGCCTGCTGAATCCCGACCAAAACCAGTTTTGTCTCTGCCTCGTTTGTGTGCGTTTGTCGGTTCCGCTTCAGTAACATCAGCATCCAACAACGCCCAACAAAGCACCGTGGCTTCTTGCTGCTTTTGCACCATCCTCAATCTTACCCTCATTCACTGCTGGAATCCTCTCCCAATAAACCTGCTTTCTCCTCTCTCTCTCTGTCCTCTTTTGTCCCGTAGGTGTAGCGGAGGTGATAGTTCTGGTGGGAGGGCGACAGGCCATAGGGATGAACCAGCGCTCCCTGACAGCAGTCACATGCTTTAACCCCCAGAACAGTAAGTGGTACCCGCTGGCCAGCCTGCCCTTCTACGACCGCGAGTTCTTCAGTGTCATCTCAGCGGGAGACAACATCTACCTGTCAGGTAAGCAAAATTGTTCACTCAAATGGGGCTTTTTCAAGCTTTCCCCGTGGCAGGCGTTCACTATAGTGTACCTGAGTTAGGAAAAAGTTGGAGCTAGAGTGATTTTAAAATAAGCTTGTAAAATAAAAGGTGACATTTAGAATATCATTTCTTCCTATCCTGACTTGACTTCAACTAAAGATAAAGATCTGAGGAATTTCAACAATACTGAGATTCTTTAGAAACAAATAGACACAATGCTGGATTACTAAACACCAGCTAAGCAAAGTTGTAGTTCTCACATAAATGTGCTTATTGTGCATTTTACTCTGCATAGCCTCACTTTTACAGACACAAGTTCCAATTTCTCTTAAAATTAAAATGTGATAATCTGTACGGGAGTGAATCATTTTTCACGGCACTGTACATTATATAAGACAACGTAAGAATTTCACATTCTCAGGTTGGAAAATATTTTTGGACTATCTAGCTTGTTTTTCACGCTGATCTGTCAATCCACCAACTATATCGGTCCAGAAATGAGTCTAAATAAAAATCCACAACGTATTGATTTTTCATCACATTTTTTTATCAGAAAAAGAGTGAACCTATTGAAAATGTGTGTCATTTCGAGTAGGAGAATGTCTGAAAAAAAAAAAGACTAAAACATAATTTTCTTGACTCCTTTTCTATTTGGTCTCCTTGAGTGATTATTTTTTTCTTCTTTTGTGTTATGGGCACAGCTGTGATGATTTGTTGGTGAAAGCTTTTAGGTGAAGAGGAGAAAACAGACAATTTCATATTTCTTTTGTTAAATCTGACAGTTGATCGTCTTTTTTTTTTTTTACGTAGCTCCCAGTGTGATTCAGCAAACCAAGCCTTCTCAGGCCTCTGCTCACTTCCTATGACCTTTCAGAACCATCCAAAGAGTTTTTAAAGATGGCAGACTCATAACTCTCCAATATGTTGCTTTGAAAGCTTTTCTAAGCCCACTACTGCAGACACCTTTAATGTCTTTCTGTTTTTTGAAAAAAAAAGGAAAAAAAGTCATTTTTCTGTCAGACTTCTTTTCTGTTTACCCTCTGTGAGGATTTTCTTCCTCTTCTTCTTCTCGACTTTTCCTCTGTCTGGCTTCGCAGCTGCTGCAGTGTTCTGCAGTTTATTTGGTTCCACAGCAGCCCACTGTGCGCTCTGTGACGCCCCTCTATGTGACACCTTTAAGTCGCTCCTTCAGAGGTAAACTGAATTTCTCCCTCCACAGTCCATTTGTTCGAGCGTCTTGCACGCTACTCAGACCTTCACACTGCACTCTGGAAATGCAACAGGATTTGTCCTGCGTGTACCTTTCCTCTCCAGCTCCTTTCATATAAATGTAAATTTGTGTTTGGGCTCCGGAACAGGTCTGCATGTGTCCACCGGGAGTCACGTTGCCAGTGGGGAAATCAGGCCTGTACAAGCTAGCCAATCAACAGGCTCTGGTGTGTAACCTTCCCCACAAGCTGCACAGGGTCACTGACTTGTGGCTGGTGTCAGGAGTCGGGCTGTACGTCTGAAAGAGCTGATTTGGAACGAGGCGGCAACAAACCATTTTTAATCAGTCTCTGTTGTTAGAGATGGAAAACAATCGCGGTTCAGTTCTTGGAGAGACGGGATTTGGAAATATATATAGGGTTGTATAAAGGCAGAGAGCTAAGCGCGCCACATACTGTGTATCCCAGGCGATACAAGGCTTTATAAAAGAATGCACGCCTTTAGATGTACTTTTTGTCATGTTACAAGCCAAAAGTTCAGTGTTTTATTTTGACTATTTTAATGTGTTCTGTCTGTAGAGCAATCAGACAGAAAAAAAAGCCAAACAGTTTTACTTTTAGATTGTAAACTGATCCCCCATTTTGGCGAGGGATATACATTTTTAAAAAATATACAAATATTTTGCCTCTTGCAGAGACACTGTTGTGTGTGAGTTCTCCATCTGCAGAAATGTTTTTAAAACAGTCAAAGGCTGTAAAGGCATCTAATTTGGGATTAGAAGAGATCAGGCAAATTGGCTTGGAGCCAAAGTGATCTGCTCTTACACTGTCTTCCTTATTACTGTAATTAAAGTTAATTTCAATCTCAACGGACAAATGGAAGAAAAAGCGAGACAGATGAAAGAGTGAAACGAGAATACACCAGGAATCTGCTTCTTCACCTGGAGAAAGAGAGGAACGAAACCAAACATGTACATATAGAACAATAACATCACTGAAGATCACTTTTACTTTCCCCCGCCCCCAAGAAGATTGACTGAGTCATTCAAACAGATGAACATGCTTAGTGTCGAGCTATTGTTGCTCTGGCAGCATTTTTAGGGTTGTTATCCTGCTTCAATGTGAATTTCCACCCCAGTTTGAAGTATTTTGGAGCTTCCAACCATTTTTTTTCCTGGATTGCCCTTCATTTAGTTCCACCTTTCCAACAATCCTTTCTTTTACCCCAATACCATAACACTTCCCATTTCATTCAAGGTGCCGTACAGCAGCAGTTTTCTGAAACACTCTCTTTTACACACAAGCCAAAAAGTGGGATTTTTGATTTTCATCCAACCAGAGCAACATCTTCAACATGTTTACTGACCTTATAGTTAACTGTAAACAAGATTTCTTATGGCTTTTTGTCAGATATGGCTTTTCTCTTGCCACTCTAGACAGTCCAAAGCGATCCTAATAGTTGGAACCACTTTAGTTGTCTTGACGAGTAATAACTGTCCTGTCAAAAGATTCTCCCAGCTAAACTGTGCGTTTCTGCAGCTGCTGTAGTTATACTAAAATGACATGAAGTCACAACAGAGATTGTTTATCTTAGATGAAGGTAACTGGGCTGATATCCAACAAGTGCACACTGATGTGTTTTAAACATAAACTGTTCCTAAATTAAAATCAAAATTGACACCATTTGATTCCACCAAATAACTCTTTACTTTAGCTATTGAGACGCCTTATGGCTTGAGCCAAACTATAATAAATACGTTCTGCACCTTTTCAGCAATTGTATATCTTAACGTTGTTTGACTTGCACCTCTTCAGAAGAGTGATTACCCAGCAGCTGTGATTTGTGCGCCTGATTAAACACAGCAAATAAATATGTCTCGGTTTTCCTACAAGTGTTTTTCTGCTTTTTTTTCAACGCAGAAAAGTAAACTGTGTCGGGCTGCTTTATGCTGCAGCTTCCAAGGCAAGCACAATCACAACCAGCATTTTCTTTGTCTCAAAGCTCTGAGACGTCGTCACAAGCTGTCCTCTTCTCCGTCTCCTCGGGTGTTTCTTCCTCTTTCTCTAGCGCAGTCAAGGTTAAAGTGTTAGACAGCATTTATTAGATCACTCATGGCTCATACGTGCACTCACAGAACTCGGACTACATGCAAAAGCTTCTTTTCTTAGAAGCCTGCTAGAGTCCACAATGTTAACTTTGTCTGGCAGTTCATTTTGAAGATCATTTTATTCTGTTGTAATAACTTGACCAAAGATGAGGGTTATTTTTGAAGAAACATGTTGGGATGAGAGCGTAAGAGTAGGAAGAATTTAAAAAAATACATTTTGATATTACTTAAAATACATTAATAGGATGTTATCTACAGGATTTAAGTTCGATTCGTGATTTACGATACATTTAATCATTTACAGAAATATAAAAGAATGACCTGATGGAGTAAAACCTACCTTTTAACTGTTTTGTAGAGCAACACAAGTCCGAAAGTCTGATATTTACATATTCAAGCTATTTGCTGTTGTGGTGATCGTTTGGTTTGCAGGCTTTCAGCTATACAGAGTTGCCTTAATAAGTGACAGCACAACCTTCTGTTTTCAGAAAATATTTCCAAATGACCAACTTCACCATCAGAGCTTTCCTTCAACAAGCTGCACTACTATATTCTCCAAAAACAAGTCACCAAAAGCTAGACATGACATATTTTACAAAATTACCTTCATTCTCTCCCTCTGAGAGCCATAAAAGAGAGTTTTATCATGCCAGAGAAAACCGTGCAAAAGCAGCTTTGGTATACATAATGGTTAAGGTCTGATAATGTGCTTAGTCTTACCTGCAAAGTTTGTCGTACTGCAAGTGATTTTTCTTTGTTTATTTAGCCAAAGAAAAACTCCATTTCTAATCTGTTTTCAAGTGGAACCTGGGCAGAAATCTGAAGCATAATTTACAGATTCTTTAGAAGTAAAAATACATGAACTATGTTCCCAAGTTTTATTGACAAAGTAAAACTGTACTTTGTCAGTTTTACCCACCAAACCTGAGAATCTTTTGCAAGTGGGAGTTGAATAAATACCACAGTAATCAACATTGTTCAACAAATATTTAATGAAAAGCTTTTAAGTCTCCACTGTGTACATTGTGTCAATGTTACCAACAGGGAAAATTACAATTGCCCAGCACAGCCCACTTCAATAGGCTCTACTTTCTACATTTCAGGTGGCACAGAGTCGGGCGTGACGGTGGCCGACGTGTGGTGTTACATGTCCCTGTTGGACAACTGGAACCTGGTGTCTCGGATGACCGTGACTCGCTGCAGACACAACAGCCTGGTGTATGACGGGAAGCTGTACACCATCGGAGGTCTGGGCGTGTCTGGCAACCTGGACCACGTAGAAAGGTAAAAGGAACAAACTCGAAACCTCCTCATCTCCAAACGACAGACGTATTCTGCAGCTCTTTGGTACCAGAATCGCTCTGAGCCGCCATTGGGCTGCTGCGTCCGGGCATGGGCAGGAAGGGATAGGCTAGGCGGAGGCCTGAGCAACATAGATATGAGTGAATAAATATTCACACCGCACAGCAAAGTGTGGCAGATGGCGCAGCATGCAATAGTGCGGTGCAGCATATTGCAAAAGTGGTTGGACAGGTTTGTTGGCGCTTTCTTTTTTTTTTTTAGGCAAGCGAGAGGTTGCAGGCGAACGAAGCCGAGCTGGAGCAAATTAAATGGCCACAGCTGTGAGTGTTGTGGTGTGACAGAATGGCTTTTGCTTCGTTTTTTTTTTTTTTTTTTTTCTGAGAGTGAGAAGATTTACTTTCAGAAGTCAGAGTGGTGAAGCGTGTCTGATTCTATCCAACACATCACCAAGTCTTCATCTGAAGGTTGCACACCATGTCCTATTCATCGGGGGCTTCTTATTTCTCGCCGATCTGATTGAAAGCCATTCAGCACAAAGCCCGGCATTTGCAGCGTTCTCAGGGAGTCTAATGAATTCTTACCAGCGTTTTAAAAAAAAAACTGTGATGCACATTTAATAGTTTGATTCATACTGCTTCTCCTTTTTTTAAGCATTGCTCTCTTGGTATTTTCCCCTCCAACTTGGGCTGACAAGTGGGTTTCGGCATGGGGTGGGGAGGGGCCGCCTCCCCCACCACATGGCAGAGCAAGATTAACCAAAGCAATCAAAAGAACATTACTGAGTATATTAGAGCAGGCCGCTGCCGCTCATTACCTAGCTGCTCAATTGATCTCCAAAGCTGTTTGCAATGCACAACAGTCCTCCAAATGAAACAGCCTAATTTGATATTTCCCCATAATGCCGCTATACGGTGTCGTTATGACTCGGGGTGGATGGAATATTTGCCCCGTAATGGAAACGCATTTGATTCATCTGTCTCGGAGCTGCTTAATTTGAGGGCTGTTGATGCATCTGGGGCATTCGGCGCTCCAAAGAAATCAGCGTTTTGTTTTCTTTTTTCATGCGCATCATTCCGTGTTTGTTGCTGTTCTCCCTGCCTGTTCTCCGGTGTGCATTTTGCTGCAATCATGAAGCTTCGCCGAGGCCCCACAGCAACCGGACTCAGTTATGAGTGCAGTAAAACTTTAACCTACTTTGCCTCTCTCCAAGAACTACCACAGGCTTCCTCGTTTTGGTATTAGTGCCCCATTGGTGGGCAGTGAGAAGCTGAGGGGGAGGAGGGGTCATTAGCCACAGACACACAGAGCAACCTGGGTTTTGATCTTTGATGACGGAACAAGCTTCTTCACATCTTTAACATAAAAACACCACAGGGTCTCTCAAGATGTTTGGACAGATTGGTGGAGCCTGTTTCTAAGCGACACAGGCCTTTATTTTGTTTATTTGTGAAGCGCCAACAAGATGCTTGGAATTAAGTCGAAACATGTAAATCTAAAAAAAGACCACAGAAATATGGATACCTGTTAAACCTTCCCTCATTTGTCACAAATTCAAATACATTTTAGTGGGATTGTAAAGCAATGCAGAGTTGCGAAGTGGAAAAAATAAAGGCTAAATGCTAGAAATGTGCCATGCGTTTGTTTCAAGTCCCTTTTACTCTGATGCCCTTAAATAAAACCCATCAGACGTTTGGACCCACTTGAGTTTAATTAATCATTTAGTAGATTGCTAGAGGACATTTCTGAGGAAACAGCATCGTAGAACCCTCTTTTTGGTTTTTAACTTGTAGAAGAATCCACGTCTTCTTCCCACTTTGTTTTGGTATATCACAAACAATTCTAATAAGGCATATTTAGTGTACAGTTTGTGTTCATTATGTGATTAAAATATGGTAAAAAAAAAAAAACTTGTGCCGCTGTAAGTAAGCTTCCAGATGCATTTCGACTGGGACTGCACGTACCGTATTTGTAATGTTAATGTTTCTGCTGATTCACTCTGCCCGCATTTTTTTCCCCCCGACTGTTATGGTAATGGTTACAAATTTATTATTCATAGTTCATATAGTCAGTTTAAATGTCTGCGACTGGCTGCTATTTTTTCTGCTGAATAGATCCGTTGACCTGCTGGGAATGTTTTCACTCAACTTTGTTGATAAAATATTGACTGAGCAGCTGGCAGGCTTTGACGACGCGAGCCGCACGTACATTTATGGAGATCGGAAAATCTCGCCGTGTCCACCGGGAAGTGCGAGTCACAAAGGTTGTAAATATTCGAGCTTCCTGCGGATGAAGCCGAAAGCGATTCAAATCAGGCTTCTTTTTTTTTAAAGCCGTTCCTGTGCTCAGAGCAAGGTGTATCGGCTCTGTTCATGATTGGTGTGGCAAAATGTTTTTCATTTGAGGCAAAGCGGCTTAAATACCACATTTCAATCATTCCTGGTTTTTAACAGTACTTTTAACATACAAGGGCAGAAGAAAGTGTTTACATAACATAAAAGCTGGAGGCAATTAGAACAAAACAGAGTAAAAACTGTGACAAAATATCTTTAAAAAAGCCTCACCATACAGAAACGCTGGTGCTAAGCACCGAAGAAGCACAGCTGTGATCAAACTGACATGGTGACAAAGAATTACAATAAACAAACGCAAATCCAAAAACTCAGAAAAAGTCGAAAGTAAAGTCACAAAGTAAATATGGTGAGTGAGTTCAATTGGCATGAAAGTTTATTCATTATTATAATTATACAAATGATGGTAAATGGAAATTATTTAGTAACATACAGCAGTGCAAAAAAAATAAAGCACTGCTTTATTACACTTTTTTACACTCTTACTATGTTCTCGGTGTGTTTCACTCAGATTATTACTGCTGCAGTGGTACATCATTTTTTTCTAGGTTATTAAAACTTTATAAATCAGCTTTTGCATAAATCCTAAGCTGGATTTATACCAAATAAAAACATCGACTCAGTTATCTTCACTGACTGCTGATGCCCTTGTCTCAAAAGCTTACTTTAGATATTCCAGCTCTCCCTTTAAGCTTAATGTGTCTTTATCCAGACTAAAAGTAATGAAAGAATCAGGTTGCAACTCTTTGTAATTAGTTATTTTTGTCCTGCTTTGCAGAAACTAAATCGCCAGGTGATTAACTCTGAATATTACCAACAGGAAGCCCTTAGCCTGACCTGAGGCAAGACCTCCCAGGCACGCTGCTGGTACAGAGAGTGAATGGTGGAACCAAACGGAACATCACTCGCTTTTAATTCTTCCCATTCGTAATTAAATCCTTCCCTGCTGATTTCAGCAGACATTTCGCCTCCGTTTTCACGCCGGGCTCCTCTCATCGATCCTCTCCACGTTTTCTGTTTGTCATCTGTCACCCCGCAGTATTCTTTAGTGGCATTTCCGTCCCATAATGTGATGATGCATGTTAGAGTGATGGAGCGAACGCGTCTCGACTTCCATTTATTTCCCAGATAAAATGCATAAACAAGGAGTCGGTGAGAGACCCGAGCTTTGCAGCTTAATACTGCGAGCATATTTGTTTCACTGAGGAGGAAAGGAGCAATTTTAGAGATTAGGGGAGGATTTGTGAACAACAGGCTGCAGGTCTATGAAATTAACTTGAAAGGCAGGTACTATAAATCACATGCAATCCCAGCAGCAATTTCATTAGACTCATCACCAGGAGTTTAATCCTGAAAATAGTTTTTTATCTCATTTGAAGCTGAGCGCAGAAATGATCATCCATCTTTTGTGCTGAACTACAAAACCGGATGTTTGGTGTTTTTTGGCCTGCAGCCATCATGGTGACCTGAACTGCTTATTTTCCACCGAACAGCTGTGAACTAAATCACACTTTATTTTGAAACCTTGGCGTCCTACGCAGCAGCGCCTGAAGTTTGCCCCCTGCACGCACCGAAACCTTACTTTAAATCTGGCAAAGTTCTATTTTCTGGAGGAAGTTTACATTTGAGTCGCCGTGCATGTTTCACAGCAGAGAACGAGAGAGAGAGGGAGAGACGGAGAAAAAGAAAAAAAAACGCAACAGCTGAAGAATATTTGGGTCAATTTCTGCTAGATTCTGAAAGCATTTATCCAGATTTGCTTTGATAAATGAGTCCCATTAAAAGCTGATCCTTAATTTTGGAGCTAACTGCCAGATTTGGCAGGTGTGCCTCTGCTGTGAGACTCACTTGGCTTTCCTGTAGCTAAATGCAGTGAGGCCAGAACTCAAAAGATAGCAGAGACTTCATCGAGTCCTTAACGGGGATAATTCCTGCCTGGTGGAGATAAGTGAGCAGCTTCTCTAGCCTTGTTTGTGCTTGTAGCCTTTTGTACAAGGCGGACGAACCACACGCATCTGAAGGGGAGTTGTTATATTTCGAGCTAATAACACAGAAAATTTTAATCAGTGCGTGTGAACAGCTGCCTTGTTTGATAAGCAGATGACTGGTGAGGATCTGAAGGCCGAGGAAGAGCAGAAAATGATGCAACAGCAAGAGCTGATTTGCTCCACTCTCTCAATGACTGTGCATTTGCATTTCTGTCCACACTCGGGTTCTCCATATTTTCTGGTGTTTATTGTTCCCCAGAGTCGGTGAAACTTGGCATGGATGGAAACTTTGTCTTTCTTTCATTTTTCTCCCTTTGTTTGTGTGGGAGCCTTTTTGAAGGGCTCTCAGTTCCTTTCCGTCATTGCAGCCTGAACACCAGGCTCCGCAGAACAAGGTTTTGAATTTTATAAACACCAATATTGATACCCTTCACTCCTAAGTTATGATATTTTTTACTATGACTGAATCAAAAAGAAATAAGTTTAGAAACGCTACATTCTGAGCACTTCAAGAACAAAATAGGAGTAGGACGTCTTTCATCCCTTATGATTCTTTGTTTTGTTTAAAAATGTACGTTTTCCCCGTCTGAAATATTCCATATTAACAAAATATTAGTAAATTGCAATGAAAACAAACCTGAAGAGCTTTAATAGGATAGAATATATATGATGTTTTACTTTTGAAGCCTTGCAAGTATTAAATGCAAGGTTATAGTTAATGTTTGATAAATCAGCTCCTGGCATATTATCGGAGCTTACAGTTAATTTAGTGCAAGCTACATTTACAGCAAAGTGTTTTCTCCACTTCATTAATTCAACACTTTCTTTCCAAAATCCTAAAAAATAAAAGTTCATGTTTCAGCTTTGTGCTAACACACACAGCTAGAAGATACTCAGACTTGACAGGGAGCTGCAACAACCAATAATAACTCTTGTTTCACTTTGAATATCAAGGTGCCTTTCAAGGTGTGAAAGGCACCTTGATAAATTCTACAATGTTACAATGTTTTCTCAACATCAAACAAGAAATTTAAGAGTTTTACTGAGATTGAATTATCTCGCCGCTTCCTCCTGAGCAATCTGGAAAAGGTTTCATTTCCATGTTTTTCCATTTTTTTTCCCTCTATGCTGATCAGACTTTCTGCCACTGAAAAACTTTCCTCAAGACTTTTGCTTCCCTCACCCTGATTTTGAACACGTGCCACTTTGAGAGCGCCGGTATCCGCCGTGCTTCTCGACACTTAAAGTGCACCCGTCTGCTCTGCTCGGCTGAAGAGGACCAAATGGGCCCAGATGTATGGATGGTTGAATTCCACGAGGCGCAGGTGGACTCCAGTCGAGTTGATGAAACGTTTTCAGGATCTATAACAGCAGGATGAGGCAGCTCTCATGCGAGTGCCTTAAAAGCTTCTAAACATCTATACAAACAGGATTTTTTTTTTTTATGTCCTTTTCTAATAATTCGAAACGGATTCCAGGTCCTTTTCGACGCCACTCAGACACGAAAACGAGGGGAGCTGTCTATAAATCCTGTTTTAATACTGTATGTTTGTTTGAGTGAGTGTGTGTGTGTGTGTGTGTGTGTGTGTGTGTGTGTGTGTGTGTGTGTGTGTGTGTGTGTGTGTGTGTGTGTGTGTGAGTGTGTGTGTGTGTCTGATTCACCCAAGGTCTCTCACCGCCCAGCTCTGGCTCAGAGCACCTTGACACCTCATTTGTAGTCCGCGCCGCTCCTCCTCGCTCTCCATCTCTCCATCCATCTCACCGAGGGTTTCACGCTCCTAACCGTGAAATTCACCCACAATCACAATTATGTCTTCAATCAGAGCCATCTCAAAAGCCGCCAGGATCCCGGCTTTCTTCGGGAACAGCAGGGGGCCCAAATCAACACAGGACCGAAGCCGGCTCAATCCCGTCACTAGCTCTCCGTGCTAATGACTGGCAGATTTTCAGAGAAGCGTTCAGGCTAGTTTGGGGAGGCTTTTAACTTGCAATCAGGTACCCTGGGCCTGCACACTCCTCAGCATGTTGATCCTTTGGCAAACCAGTATGATTGCAGATATTGAATAATTCATAGGTGTCTAATGATATGTCAATCACAGCTGGATTTGTTTTATTTATTGCCTACTATGCATAGGTTTTTTTTTTTTCATTTTATTTTGCATCCTCTGAGCTCCATTGCAAGTTAATATTGCATGAAGACTGTTAGCAACATAACATTGAATGGAGCAACCAGCTTTTCTCCTTAGGGATGTTGTACTGTTTGGTTAGCAAGGCTGAATGAGGAGGAGGCTTTTGTGTTGCTTTTCAAACCAAAATGACCTTTTCTACTGCGTTCGTGTCCATGAAATCTGTTGTGAAAGCTCCATTGTTCGGGTGCTGTTTTTTTTTCCTTTTTTTTCAGTTTCATTAACATCTGTTGCTGTTACATAAACACCCCCACGCTTTACTTCTGCGTGTTGCTATTCATGAAGCCGTCATTTAGGACTAAGGGTTAGGACTGTGTTCTTCGCGAAGGCTGCTCTACTACAGTGGTCAGTCTTAGTTTGACTAAACCAGCGCTTTTGTGTTCCTCCTAACTAAAATCTCCCGTCTCTTTTTACCTTTTTTCCCCATTTAGAGGAGCTATACTTTTTATCTGAGTAATGGGCCGTTGCGCGAGCGTGGCTTAGTTAGCCGCAGGAAGCGAATTGCAAATATTCAACCACCTTGCAGAGGAAATTTTCCAGTGAAAGCATGACAATGAACACGCTGTGAGAGCATGATTAGAGCAGGAGGAGGGTTCCTGATACCTACTTTGCTTCTTGAACTTCCAAGTTATTCAGCGGCTTGATGTCGGCAGGCGGTGCGCACACTGCGATGCGATGCAACGCCCCTCTATAGAACAGCGGGGGTAGAAAAGGCACTGCGTTACATTAACAAGAGGCAGGGGTAGGGTGGTAAAATTCAATTTATTTACATAGAGCCAATTCGCAATAAATGTCGCCTCGAAGCACTTTGCAAAAAAACATGTCATTCCAATTCAATCAAACATGCATTCCGGTTGATCCTAGTTATCAAACAGCAGAGTACGCTCAATTATCCAAAGCAGTTTAAAAAGTTTCTATCTAAGTAAACCCAGCAGCATCCAGTCTTCCTGGAGGAGCGCGTAGCGATGGTAGAAAATCGCTCGCATTGAGTTGTTCACTGCAATCCCTTGTTCTGAGCATGTACATAGCGACAGTGGAGAGGAAAAACTCCCATTGAACTGGAGAACCAGAGCCTGAGGCAGTACGACCACAGATGATCACAACCGTCTGGGGGTTTGAGGAGACGAAGCAGGATGCACAAAAATGAACCTGATGTAGGATTATCTTCTATGTTTATGAAAGCAATACGTTAACAGAGGGAGAATGATGAGCTCATGGCGGTGTCATCTCAGCTGACGCCCTCCAGGAAGCTAAACAGAATGCCAGATCAGGTGCAGCTTCTTTGGGGAGAAAGATAACTGAGAGAAACAAAAAGTTAACAGTTGAAATAACAGCAAATAATGCAAATCAGAGAAAAGTAGAAGAACAAAGACAGAAAAAAGTGAATTAAAATGTCATTTTAAATTAAACGAGGGTTCCATATTTGACAGGCAAATATGTCTGCAAGTATTTTGTGGTTGCAAAACCAAAAACAGTTTTGGTATAAAAAAAGGGACTTTTTTTTCAAACTTAAGCCTGACTATTTATTCAGATATCTGTTTGTCACAGTTTTCTATAAGGAGCGGGATGACAACACATTCTGCACAAAAACCATTTAAAAACTACAGAATTAAAAAGAACATGTCAAAATAAGAAAAAAATAGATGCTGTAGATATACAGATTATATTGCTGGTAAAAATAAAATATTCTTTCACCATCAGCAGGCGTACTTTAGATCCTGTTTATTTTAAGTTTCTGGGTAAATGATTAGATAGTTGAACAGATGCATTTTCACTCAGATGCATTTTCACTCATGGGAACCTGATACCTTCCTAAAACTATTAATCAATGCAAGATTCATCATTACAGATGTTCTAAGCACGTCTGAGTAAAATGGTGGAAACCTGGATAGAGGATTGAGTTGGTTCAGAAGTGCAGCTTGTAAAAGCGAAAGGAAGCCGTTAAATACAGACTCCATCCTGTCTGGCCCAATGAAATTCACTCCAGTTGCACGTGGTGCCATAACTCCAGAGCTATCTCTCTGGACAGAAAGATGGGCAGAGATTTAATTTGAACACACTCAAACATCGCTCCAACACAGAGGAAGGTGGGATCCGTTGTCGGTTGCAGCTTCCTGCCCAACAGCACTCTCTTTTGGCGATTTTGGGCAAATAGGCTGCAGGGGGATGATGCCAAGAGAGCATCCCGCGGCTCAGTAGCCCCAGGTGTCAGAGACCCTGCAGTGAAGCCGTGGAGGAGGAGTGCGGGAGGGAAGAGAAAGAGATGCGGAGCAAGCCTGGAAGAGTTTAGCGATATCGAGCCGAGCCTGGGAAGATGAGAGGGAAGTGTAGATGGAGCAGCTGCAGGTGGGCCTCTGAGCCCTGGATCATCAGTCACGCTGGAACCAATGAGTTCATGTGAAGATGCTTTTTTCCTCTATTCTCCCAGCCTCAGTGCAAGAATAATAAAGTGAGAAGAGCTGCTGAGCATTTCCTTTGGAAGTTAGTGTGTTGCAGCTCGTATTTGTTTTCCCCCGCTCTCTGCTACACAGCACCCGTGGGAAGTTGTGTTGGAAAGAGAAAGGGTTGGGCGGAGGGAGCCACACACCATGGCATTGTGGTTGGGCACAATCATTGCTCCCAAAGCCCCCTTGCTGAGGCAGTTTCCCCCCCTGTGGAGCTAATCTCTTCTCCCCGGGATTAACAAACTTCACAGCACAGCCCTCCGCTGAGCTATCGCGACATCACTTCACCCTCCACCCCTTCCTCAGTCACACTTTCTTTTAAGTGCACACTAACTATGCTTTTATGTAATCCCATACAACAAACCACAAGACCGAGTCAGAGGTGGCTCGATTAGGGATGTTTTACAGTTATAATATTGCTTGTTATAAGTAATTATTGTAGTTGTTGTGTGGATTACCTGCAACAACTACAGGTAATTTTTCCCAATCAAAAATTTCTGCAGTGCTACTTATGTATGATGGTAAATGTGGCTTTTTGTTACTTGACATGTCAATCATAGACTATGACTTGTCTCAACTTATAAAACTGAGGCAGCAGTGAATTAGGAGGATATACTGATTTTTGGTGGGGGCTTTCAAACCAATATATGTGGAGAAAAAGCAATACTGGACATCGTCCTGGTCTCACCATCTACATGGCAAAATATGGAAGGCAAAAGATGAGCAACCGGAGTTTCACCTTTAAACAAGACACTTTTATCAAACATACAGCCTGAGCTCCAATAAGATGGTCCAGATCAAGACATGTTCGTGTGTTAGCAGGAATCCAGACCTAAATCCAGTTGAAAATATGATATATTCTCAATATATGCTGAACATACATGTTAGAAAACAGCGTCTCTGTCCATCTGCGTCACAATTCCGCTCTGCTTTGTGCCAATCCATTTCCTAAAATCCCATTCAAACATCCTGGCGTTTCTGTGGCTGCAGTGTGACAGAGAGTGAGAAAAAAGCTCGGAGGTTATTTATACTCCTGCAAGGCGCTGTATTTGTTATCTGGATGTATGCATACAGCCTCATGAATGTGTATGTTGACAGAAAGTTTCCCTCCTTATTAGGCGCTGTCGTTTCCCATCTCAACGGAGGAGTTCCCAGATCTTTCAGTAATAATGAGGCTCCAGAGGAAAACAAGTGGGCTCAAATCAGACAGATTATCACATCTCTTCGCCATACATGTCCTGCCATCTTGCTCCGTCCTCCCCCCTGCTTGTCTCTTTTAAACACAGTCTCCAACCTCGCCTGCTCCCCCTGCACCGCCGCTCCCTCCGTCTTTTCTCCGCGCTGATTAGTTGGGCAGGAAGATGATGGGTGTATTTAGGGCCCGCGTGGTTTTAACGCTGCATCGGTCTGACATGCTCGTGTGAAGACGACGGTGTCTCTTGTTCGTCGTCTTCTAATGGGGCGCCAGGGTCTCGGAGAGGGGGACGGCAGCTAGAAACAGAGTGCATGTCTGTGTTAGTGCGCATGTGTGTCCACGGGACAGTAGGAGAAATACACCGGGGAGTGGAGGCAGGTGTGTTTGAGGATGGTATTAAGGAAAAGGCAGAAAGACACTGCAGGTAATGAGTAGTGCGAGCCGCGTGTGCTCTTGCTACGCTGATAAACGATAGGCTGGCACTCCACACAATTTTCAGGCTTTACCAAGCCGTTTTTCTCCCCTCCCTTTCTCTTTCACCTTCCATTCCTTGCTCTTAAAAAAAAAAAAAGAGAGAGAAAAAAGCCAGTCACGTTGAGTATATGCTCACTGGATATATTTTCTTTCCTGAAAACCATCCTACCCCCCTCTTCTACATGGTCATGCTGCAGCACAATGCTGCTAGCTAATTATCAATGGTTAGGATGTGACAGATGCTGCGGAGATGCTTGGCAGTCGGTGCGCTGCAGAGCCCTGGCAACACTTTCCAATATCCAGACACTGCACACCCTCCTCAGCACCCAGGGACGGATCAGCTCTGGAGATACGGGGGTTAGTTTGTTATATATAGATTGGTCCCAGGAGGGTGTGCATGCGTGTGTGTGTGTGTGTGTGTGTGTGTGTGTGTGTGTGTGTGTGTGTGTGTGTGTGTGTGTGTGTGTGTGTGTGTGTGTGTGTGTGTGTGTGTGTGTGTGTTCAGCCAAGGTGAGAGCTCTTATGAAGGAAGGAAGGAAAAGTGCTGATAAGCTTTAGTTTTTAGCTTTAACTCTGCACAATGTACACACTACTTTTGCAAGAACTGTTGGTAGGTCACAACTACATACTGTAAATCTGATTTGGTTAGAATTTATGTGAAAGAGCAGCACAAGGTGGTGCATAATTTTGATTTCTATTGCATAAAGTCACATAATTGTTTACACCAGTGTGAACTCTACACCAAATAGGATTCATTTATCCTAGGTTAGGGGGAGAATTAATTAGAGATCCATATGATGACTCTGGAGGAGCTGCGGAGATTCACCAGTTAAAGCTGCACCAGGTAACGTTCATAAACATTGTTTTTTTTTTTTGCGTCTTTGTTAAAACTGTCACTTATACAGAATAGTATGAGATAAACTGTGGAAAAAAATCAAGCTGCCCTGCAGAAATACACAGCCTGGCCAAAAGCGACCAATCAGAGCCAGGCTTTCAGTCTTCCTCGTGTACATGCTGCTCACACCCTCCGCCTAGCTCTCTGCTATGCTATGCTAGTTCTCCACAACGGAGCCTACCATAAAAGCTAAGGCTAGTTAGCATTCCCCTGACAGTGGATAATTAAATTGTTTTTCTGAAACATTAAGTTGGTTTTTTGCCATTACCACATTAGGCAGCTCATACACAAGCTTGATTGATGGTGCTAAAATTTACCACCCGATTCCGATTGGTTGTCCGTGACCAAGCTCATGTTTTTCACAGATTATCTGTGTCATGTTATACTCATGACATAGTGAGTTTTAACAAATGTGCACAAAGCATGTTGCTGTAAAAGTTGCCGACTTTTACAACAACATGAAGGGAGAGTCGGTTGACAGGATGACTGTTAGTCTTGCGCTACACCATCCTGAATAATGGAGTGGCAAGAAGAAAGATGTTGCTGATTGAAGGCTAGAAATTGCCCCATTTGCGGTTTGCCTCAAGAGACATGTAGGCAACGCAGCAATCATGTGGAAGGAGATGCTCTGATCAGAGGAGTTTAAAAACGAAATGGCATAAATCCATGAACATTCGTGTATTGAAATGCTTCTGCCTTGGTCCAGATCTACAGTAAATTAATTGAAAACCTGTAGTTGTTCAGATGCTCTCTGTCCACTCTGACTGGTTTAATGCAAAAAGGTAATGGAGGATTTATTTTCTATTTCTAAATGTGAAAAGCTAATAGAGACATTTTTGCTCAACACACTCATTGCAAAAAAGAACAAAAATGTGAAAGTCGTGTGTCGTCTATCTTTCCCTTCATAATGTCACACTAATTTGTGTTGATCTGTTACATAAAACCCCAGTACAATGTGTTGGAAGTTGTAGCTGCAGCAGAAAACAGAAAATGTGTGTCTCTACCTCCCACTGCCGCCGCCCCCTGCTCTGTGTCATCGTTTTATTTCCTGATCATTCCAGCCAGCTGTGGGTGATGCAGCAGTTCTCAGTTTCTAAATGTCGTAATGAAAAGAAAAGAACACACTCCTCCTCTCATCTCAACACACACACACACACACACCCAGGCTCCCCATATGGCCCCACAGCGATGCCCTACTTGGCTGCTATCAACACAGAAGCTTGCTTTGGTAATGAAGTGAGGTCTCAGCCTTCCATCTCCCATCTAGGTTTGAAGAGTGAAGGAGCAGTAATTGGTGTACGACCTACACCACCGACAGCACTCATGTCCCCTGTCCTACGTGACATTCCCATCCAATTAAATCTGCGTCTTCACACACTCTCTAACAGACTGAAAAATATTCACACGCACGCACATGCACGCATCTTATCATTTCCCCCAAACTTCCTTCCTTGATAGTTTCTCAAGGTGTCTTTTTAGATTTACGCCTGTGTCGTACGGCACATCTGATGTTTTTTTTTCCTACATATACAGAACACGTCTGTCTGTCTGTCTGTCTGTCTGTCTGTCTGTCTGTCTGTCTGTCTGTCTGTCTGTCTGTCTGTCTGTCTGTCTGTCTGTCTGTCTGTCTGTCTGTCTGGGTGCGTGTGGCCAGATTGTGAGTAGGAGCACGGAGGAAGGAGTCTTGTTCTCCGAATGAGTTCATTTTCGGGGATTATGGGTAAATCTGTGGGGCCAGTGGACGGATTGCTCTCTGTTTCGCTAGGATTAGCTGAAGGTGACACTGAGGTGGCAGGTCCGTGCCCATCTGTGTTTCTACGTGCTCCCATAGTCTGATTTGTGCATCCATGCGTCGTGTGTAAAAGTATGTCTGTTATTAGGCCCGAAATGAGCTGTAATCCATCAGAGTTAATGAGCTGTGTGCGCGCTCGAGTGCGTATGTGTGTGTATAAGCTCCCTCCAACATCGATGGCAGTGGGGTGTGTTCTGCGTGCGTCTTCTGACTGACCTTGACTTCGGTCTGTCAGATCGAGCGCGCTCTCAGGCTGTTCACACAGAGACCGAGACTCCATCAGATCCCCAGATGTCATCACATACAGTCTGTCAGATGTGTGTACCATGAGCAAATAACAAGCACAACAGGGCTGCCCTTCAGGAGATTTCTGAGTTCATGGCGGAAGAAGAAATGCAGAGGTCAAACCGCGGGGTTCACCGTCTGCTCTGGGACTTCAGGTTTTCATCGCTAATTCATGAAAATCAATCATAAAGTAGCTTATTTAGCACATTCTGCTTCAAACTAGCTTTATTTTATACTTGTACTACATGTACAATATTCATTTCTCAATATATTTAGTTGTAAATTATTAAGCGACTAGAAAATACAACCTTAAGGTGAAACTTCTGCATTGCTTGTGTGTCAATATTATATTTTATTAAAGATGCTTGTTTGCATAACCGCTTATGGCTCAGAAGGCACATCTGTTTCAAATTTTGAATCTTTCCTTTGGTTCTCAGTACTAGTTGTTTACCATAATTTCTCTAATCTTGTTTTTTTCAAGTGTGTTTTTAAAAACCTTCTCATTTTGTAAAGTCCCTGCACTGTAGCCTTCTGACTTTGATGCCACTGTTTGCTTCTATTGTAACTGTACAGTGTCTGAAAACAAAGGGAACACAGACTTTTGTGTAAAATCGAACACTTCGGATTTAGATGTAACCTAAAAAAAAGCATGTAATGTTGTTTCGTTTGGCTGCTTTGCTGTAAATTGAGATAAAAATCAAGCCTCTTATTAAAGCTTCCACCTGCCAGCGGATGCGTCTTGATGACATCAGATCAGTCAAAAGGGAATTAATCAGAGTTCTTTAGATTATGTTTGGTTTTTTTTGTCTTGATTCGCTTGGTTGCAATCAAATTCCTTTCTCAGATAGAAAAATAATCACACAGGAATATATCTATAGACGTGACGTTACATCATCGCCACTTGTTTGAACTTCAGACAGTTTCAAATTACATTTCAAATGGTGGAAAACTTGTGAAACAATTGTCAGATGTTGCTATTAATTTAGTTTTTTTTTTTTTAATCTGAGTTTTGTGAAATTTTTTTCTGGAAATCTGTATTTCATCACCCAGCTGTGTTTTTATTCTCACTGTGTTCATATTTGAAAAATAAAAAGAGCCAAACTGGTGCACAGGTTCTGACGCAGCCTCTTACAGAAAGAGAAAATGCGCAGAATTTACCTGGCCTCTCGTCTCACGGTTAAGTGGAACAAGAGAATGATAAAAACATGAGTGACTGTAGTAAAGACAACAAATAATGTCATAAAACGTCCTCTCATAATGTCATAAAACGTCCTCTCAGCTTAAAAGGTTGTCTAAATAAAACGTATTCAGCTGCTTTTTAAAGCCTTTAATGCCGCCAAAACTGCATCAAAAATGAACTCTGAATACTTGAAAAGAGTGATAACCTGCAGATTTTCAGATGGCGTGTGAAAAACCTTCCAGCAACCTCCAGTTACATGACCTCGCAAAGTCAGGGTTTTTTATTTAGGAGACAAAGGCAATAGAAAGTGGAAAATGTCAGATAAAAATAAATTAAGGTTCTTGGCATGACCCAAAAATGGTGGTTATAGATGAAGGCCTTGAGTGCAACATTACCATAAAATAATTCATGCAGTTGATTTATTTTTTTTTCCAAATGATTTTGTGGGTCAAACCATTTTCATAAAGCTGGAGCTTGTCTATTGTGACAATTTGTATTCTAATCTTAGAATGTCAAGCCATTGGACATTCCGTCTTCTAGCTCGAAAAGCAGCAGGATTTGCCAATTGATTTAGTGAAATAATATTCATTTATGAATTTTATATAGCTGGCTGTCTTTACAGAGTTGAGATCTCCAGTGGTCACTAACTGAATATGTGACCAGACTGTAGCAGGAAATGGGAATAGATGAAGAGAGCCTGTGCAGTGACTGCAGAACCTGCTGCAAACTGTGGCACGATGTGTCCATGCAGTCAACCTTTGGTCTTTAACAGAGGTTATACTGTTTTAGATGTTACTGTGGATGTTATTGGATTTTCAGCTCAAGCTCTCGAGAAACCACCGACTCCCCAAGTTACGCTTTTGTGACATTTTAAGTTGATTTCCTCCCCTTATCTCCCTGTGAACTCTGAACTTCCAAGCTCCCAAACAGAAATGGAGCCGAATATGTACAAACGACAACACAAACACCCCACATCACCGCTCTTCCAATTGTAGCGGTTAGCAGCAAAGCGTGCTTTCATTTTGTCGTTTTTACATTTCAATTGGTTTTTGTCGGCCGTCTCAAGTACAGTGCTAGTTAATAGCTTCTCCACTGTGCTGGTGAGAATTTTATTTAATGTGACAGAATAAAATAGATCATATAAAAGCACCTCTTCATGTTTGGGATGGTGAACAGTGAAAAGCAGAAAATAACATCACACTCTGGCACACCACTCGGCTCCCGGTTGTAAAAACAACATATTTCCTTTTTTCGTGAGTGGTGTTCCACATCTTATTTGCTTATAACTTGCATCCACTTCTTTTGTAAATATGATAATTTAGGCTTCTGGTATAATGCCGATATTTTCAACATGCCCATGCTGAGCAGCTCTCATCTCGCCCACTCAAACTATTTCCACAGCTAAAGTTCAAGTGTTCTCTGGCATGTTTACGTTTTGTGAGTAAAAATTAGAGTTCAGAAACACAAATTTAGCAGATAATTTTTCTTTCATTAGGGTTAGGGTGTGTGTGTGTATAGCTTGTTGGATTTATTATTTTTTTAAAATGCAGTTAGCTGCTGTTCGCTGACTATTTTTCCTCTTAGCTTTTTAAAGCATGCATCTTTTCATGACACGTTCGAGGACAAATTGAGCTAAATAATGAAAGAGCTTCTTTAAGTTGAAGCTACTCGCATGAGGGTTTTTTTCCCAGACCTATTTTGACTTTAAGAACAATAAGTGCTAAATGCAATTCGCTCGCAGCTTTTATCAGCGTGTGTTGCTACAGAAACATTTTGGACTAATTCAATTTTTTTTTTTTTTTTTTTTTTTTTTAGATGTCCTTGATGGGGAAAAAAATTGCTAACTTGGTCTAATACTGTATGATCTCTACATAAAAGGAGCATCTGCACAAACTGTAACTTGAACTCGACTCTTTCTCTCTCTTTTGTAGTCAGAGTAGATCCAGATATTTCAGATAATTAGCCAGCTGGCAGTCAGCAGCAGCTACACATGGTAAAAACACTTGAATAGACAAGAAAGATAAATGACGTTCCGGCTGTCAACTAATGAGTTTTTGCTGTGAATGGTTGTTGTAAATGAATTGTTTGTATTAGATGTTGTATGAGACAGATTATATTTATTTTGGCTTTATTATGTTTTCATTGCATCATTAGTTGTCTTAAATCAAAATGTACATGTTGTTATTGATGTATTTATCCAAGAAAGAGTTTCTGAATTGATTTTCATTTTATTAGTTAAATCAATTCCAGAGTCAGGCAGACAGCCTGTAAAACAGGCTAATGTTAATAAATACTAGAATTTATTAATACTAGCATTAACAAAAGCAGAAATACTTCTCAACATGTGCAGAAATTATAGTTAGAGTAAAACAAAAATGTATTAGTAGTTCCGGGTTTGCCCATATTAAGGGATTATAAAATCGCCTGGACGGTACCAGTTCTAAAAGTTAATATAAATCCGATCTTAAGTCTACAAAAACAAATACAGGATTTCATGCTGTTGGTTTTTGTTTGCAAAACAAACAAAGCCAAACTTTTGAAAGCTGCACGATAAACTCTGAGGCTTCCCTATGATTCGATAACTTCAGGATGTTTCCAGTCATTTTCTGACTTCTCTTGGATGCGGAAATTCATCCCTTCTCTTTGATAAAGCAGCTTAAATGTGTGTGTATTTCTTCATTCACAGCTTATTTTAAAGGTCCCACCACAACACTTCAGTCAGGACAAGGTCTGGACTTTGACTGGGCATTTTCAGCACACCTCTTTTGAGCTTTTGTCGACAAAATGACTGCAAAACTATCCCAGTTCATCATCTCTGCTCCATCTTGCTTCACAGTTGGTGTGAAGGGTTCGAGCCGATGTACCGCTTTTGGACCAACCTTTTGAATACCTCTCTACTCTGTAAATTGGTCCATAAGTTGTATCAATTTTTTTTTGAGAGAGCGAGAAGAGCCTTTCTCTTGGCTCCTTCTCCAAACAAGCTGTACCTTTTGAGATTTCCGTTTCTGATAGGACTTTGTCATTTAAAATGCTGACTCGACCCTATAGATTCTCGAACGTAGCTTTTGAATTGTTGTCATTTTTTTTGAGCTTTTCAAGAACTGATCCAGTGGAGAAATTAGCGATGTCAAAATTACCAACTAACTTAAATGTTTTCTGTTTTAAATAGAAAACATTGCATCCACTTTTTTTGTAAATATGAGCATTTAGGCTTCTGGTATAATGCTGATACTGCAGTGGTGAACTTTGTAGTTCACCACTGCAGAGTGGTAAACTTCAACAATGTATTGATGATACCCTGTAAACCCTTTTAGATAGTTGGGGCTGTACATTTACTGGAGTCTTTCCACGTTGGCATTTTGTGTTCGCCAAACTGAACATCTGAATTTCATAGATCTACGTCACACTCGCGGCTCCTCAACGCATAACTCCAGTTGTGCGAATCCTCATTCAAAACTAAACTAAAAACTACAAAGTAACAACAACACTTCAAGCGATTTGGACTTTGGACTTTGAGCTCGTTTGCTAGCTTATGCTAGATTAGTTGTGTTCGCATTGTTACAATTTCCCTGATGTTTCCTTCGACAAACCCAATGGCGAATGAACATTAAAGCTGCAGCTGCCAGTTTGAGCGTTCTGTAGGAGTCGCCTCCGATCCCATGAACATGTTAGTGAAGCCTAATTTGCGAGCAACTGTCAAATCAATGCGTTTTGTTCTCAGGTTGCTGCTGAATGTGCAAAACAATTCGACGTGTTAAACTCAAAAGTAAGCTGTTGGATCGGCTTCCCGGTTCTTGATGAGGCTTCAGGCTTGTCAGCAAAAAAAAAAAAAAAAAGGACGCGCTCCCAATACCAAACATTTACATTTCTGAGCAGCGCCGAGACGCCGCTCCACGAGGTGGGACTGCGCAGATTTCACCATCAGACATTGATTAGCAACCTGAGGAGAGAGAGAGAGAGAACGCAGGTACAAACAGCTGTCAGGCCCGAAGAAAACCAACACGGGGAACAGAGGTGCATGCAAACGAGTTCAAATTAACTGTCACAAAGCCGCCAGTTTGATTTTCATCTCTGGCAAATTTGCGGAGCCGTCGTTTGCGAACTAGAGCGTGGCAAAAAAAAAAAGGTGGGCTCGCGCAATTTACCCCGTATCATTTGAGGACATTTGTACGAACGAGAGAGAGAAAGAGAGGAAAAAAAACTTAACATGTAGT
The DNA here is from genome assembly GCF_027474105.1 of Poeciliopsis prolifica. Classification (NCBI taxonomy): domain Eukaryota; kingdom Metazoa; phylum Chordata; class Actinopteri; order Cyprinodontiformes; family Poeciliidae; genus Poeciliopsis; species Poeciliopsis prolifica. The sequence continues at coordinate 3,674,908 of NW_026562395.1, forward strand.
GTAAATTGTCAAATTGTGTGTTAAATGAAATGCGGTAATGTCTCAAACTGCATCTTTGTACCATTTAGGTAATGCTGATGAATTACCAACAGGAAGCAAATGTTCTCGGGCGTCTGCAACGTTCTCCAGGGATTGTCAACGTCTGCCGACGTCTCCAAGGAAGAGCTTCCAAAATGAGCAAGTCGCTGGTGTTTTGAAGAAATGTGCAGCATGTGTGAATGTCGGCGCCCAACAGAGAGGAGGGCGACACAGAAGGTGTGGGCGCCGGCCTCACAGTTTCTGCGATGTGCTCTGACACACAGATGGCAGCTGACACAACACAGATCGACTCTCACTCTGTCCTCACACACCCACACACTCCTCTCCTCCTTCCCAAAATGGATGTTCTGTCTCGTGTCCGCTGTTGATAGACACGTCGATAGATCGGCGCTCTCCGTCTTTCTTCCCGTCCTTTATCACATTTGTTGCACGCATCAGAGAGATGCTGCCCACGGGAGTAGATGGACATCACAGATTAGGGATTTAAAGAGGAAAAACATCCACAAAGTAGCACATGTTGCACAGAAGACAAGTCCTGTGATTGTTTGCCAATTGTCCATAAAAAGTTCAGCACATGATTTCTACTTAAACCACCTTTAAGTCCTGCTTTCGATCTCCTCCCCCCACCCTACATACTAATGAACATTCTGGGCAAATCTGAAAAACTGTTAATGCAAGCAAATGACGCCAATATATGTGTGCAAATTGTTTTGAACGCCCTCCAGGCTGGAGCTGATTCACACAGTAGCCGTGGTTTCCTGCAGCCAAATCACAAGCTCTCAGTTCATTACTTCTGACAGGACACAGAGGGCTACGAGGGATTGATGCGCTCGCATACAAACGCTGCTCCCTCTCTTCTCCTGCCTCCTCCGGTGGCGTTACGGAAACCAAGTTAACCGCGTCTGAACATGGCAACGCATACAGATGATCAGCAGGTATTTAGGCCAACAACGAGGATGTTGACGTTGGGACAGTCTGCAGGCGAAACGTCCCAAACGCGTCTGTAATTTATTCGCTGCTGGTCCATCTTTCATTGTTGCAATTGCGATAAATCTATAGGCTGATGAAATGCATTTATTAGCGAGGACAAATGACTTGCTATCAATGAGCTTGTTTTCGGCCCTGGAGAAACTGTTGTCATTGCTGTAATGAACGTCAAACTGCAGTAGATTGACGTTCGTTATTCAATCAGTTCAATAACTTGGCAAAATCAATCCGATGATTGATTTTCTTTTCCATAGTCCTTGTTCCAGGATTTAAAGTCGACATAAAATTGAACCTCTGATATAGTACAGTCATAAATACACTTGTCTACTTTCCACTAATTAGCTAAAACAAATAACGTGGAGTTCAGTAAATGGACAAAATTCAATCAAAAGCTTTAACGATGTGTTGATATAGATGTGCGAATGTTTGTTCAACAAGATTTTTAGAGTTTTTGCTTTCCACACCAAACAGATTTTCTTGTTTCTGGCCCGAGTTGTTTACGTCACGTTAAAGGGAAAGCATCGATGGTTTATCGTTCACATTGCTAAAGCTGGACTTTTAAGAGTGGTGCAAAGACTTTCAAACCCTTTATAGATTAGTTACACACAGTCATGTATTTCAAGAGTTTTTATTCATTTTGATGATTGTAGGTTATAAACACACCATTTATTACAATGAAATAAACTTCTAATATAACTCACTGTATTAAATTGACATATAAAATAAAGTTGTTGTTTTTTTTTAATTATAGATGATGTCAATATTTTAATGTATTAGATGTCAGCATTTCTCTGAAACATCTGTTCGTAGGTTTGTGTACACTATAGAAACATCTGACAGAGACCTAACACTGAGGCAGTAAAGTATGTAAAAAATAAAAAAAAAACTTTTTTTTTAATCAGTCTGTAAACTTCAAAGTAGAAACTGCTGTAACTGCTAAGAAATCACTTGAATGAAAAATCTAGATGCTACTTAAAAAAATAAACTCCTTCAGGATGTCAGATCTACAAACTTATGACAACAGATTTAGTGAAAATCAGTCGGCGGATGTGTGTGTGGTGTGGGTGTGTGTGGGGGGGGGGTGTGGGTGTGTGTGTGTGTGTGTGTGTGTGTGTGTGTGTGTGTGTGTGTGTGTGTGTGTGTGTGGGGGGGGTTAACGCGAGTCTGTAACCGAAGGGCATGAGTCGGCGCTCGGTAGAACCCAGAACAACATCAGCTGCTCTCTGCAGTGCCTTAAAATAACAAAAATAACAACAACAACGAACCACACACAGTGTTCTTAAAGGTTACGCTGCTGTGGGATCCGTCTGGTCCGGCTGCAGCCGACAGTTTAAATTGTTGAAGGTTTTGTCAGAGCATGCTTCCTGTTTGTTTTAGTGTGTCATTCCAGACTGCTTGTAGCTGCAGTGCAGAGCTCTGGCTTTTAATGGATCCTTTTTCTTTTTTTTTTTTTCTTGGTCGGTCCTGAGGTTTATAGAACCCTTGTGCTCTTTTCCTCTCCTCATTCTGCTTATTTATTTTTTTTCTCCTCTCACTACAAATGAGGGGGGAGTTTGTGTCTCCGGGGAAATTATACATGTCACTATCTCAGTGATAGGCAGCCCATCTATTGTAAATGATCACACGTGTGATGAGGAGGGAGAGGCGCACTTCGCCATCTTCACCGCGCTCTTCAGTTAACCGTAGTGGCTCTGACGCCACGGCTGCTTCCCTCCTGATTAGATTGCGTCTCGTTTGTGTGTTTCGGAGGCGGCTGGTTTACGGCGTCTGTGCGGATAAAGTGGGAGCGCGACCAGTCGGCGTCAGGAGGCGGAAGCTGACCATCAGATAGCCGCAATGATTTCATGCTGCGCGAGACCAAAGCCCCGCAGTAACATGTAGTTATGGATGCCTGGCATGTGTTCTGCTGCTGTACGTCACATTTACTCGGAGCTACTTAACTCCGAGGCCGCCCCGCAATCAGGGGAAAATATAGGAGCTGCTAACGCGGCCTCTTTGATGTCGAGCAAATCTAGATGCAGAACAACTGACACCTTGCTGCATCTATTAATTCCTCTGATCTGTGACTCAGATGTTTATTTTCCAGTTAATGTAACAAAGCGAGGACCCGAGGGGCATTTCCTGCTCGTACGCCGCGTTTTCCATGCCTCTCCCACGGCCATGCCGTGTTCACCTTTTCTAAGGAGAAAACTGAGACGAATACAAACGCATCAATATATTAATGCATCTTTTTGTTTTTTTGGCTTCCTGTCGCCGTCGTTTAGGATCTCTCTCAAAACACTGCGGTGACATTTGGAAATGAGAAATTGCTTAGATATGGAGGATATGATTTATAGACAAAAAAAGCTTTAGTAGTTTGCCATCTTTACTTTGGCTGAATGTGAAACTTTGATGACCTTTAATTTCAGGAAACGCTTTGTATTGGTGCTGCTTTTGAAAGTTGCAGGGAAAGACATAGACTTTGTATTTTAGTTCTGCAAATGGATGCTCTGCTTCTTTTTTTATCTAAATGATGTTTCAAAAACAATCTTTGGTATGAATATGTGTAATGATAAACATGCATGATCTCTTTAACTAATCCCATTTGCAAACATCTGACCTTGGAGTTGCAACCACCGAACGCACCTTGCTTTGACATGAGCGTCCTACTCTGCGGTTTATTTTTAGACCAATCCACTGATGCATTATTGCTCCTATAAATACCCACAAGGACATTTGAATGTTTAGAAATCTGTCGCCAAAAATAGTCCCCCATCGCCGCCGTCCTCTGTGTTCTTTTGTATTTATTTTTTGGGGGGTTTTCGTTTCTTAAAAGCTACAGTTTCCATCTGCGTTCCTAAACTGTTCATTTTGTCTTGAGAGAGTTTTTTCCGTATCTGTTTTCTTTTTTTGGAAGGGTTCCCGTCCCTTTGTGAGAGCTGGCGGGCTTTGGGCTGGTTGTCACAGATAGAACGAGGAAGTTCAAAAGAGAGAGTCGCCGTATGTTTTGTTGTTCAGCTTTTAGCCCTGGTGTGTGTTTTTGCCGATTCGATTCCATTCCAGCTGAAGCCGTACGGAGATGCTGCATTGATGTTTTAGAAGATAAAGAGGAAAATTTTGGTATCATCCCACAGAAGTGCTTTTGAGGCACAAATTAAATTACATTTTATTAAGAACTTCTGATTCTTTCAAGTCTATTGCGCCTCTGTTATACATTACTATTCTTATAAACTTGACAAATGACTAAAAAAAAGTGAAGCATCTGACATAAGCAAAAGTTTTTAAACCAAGTGGAGGAATGATGAACTGGAAGAAAATGTTGAGGTTTGCAGGAATTTGTGACATTCTCAGCTGTTTGGGTCAGCGCCGTGACTTGATCCGTTGCAGGACCTCCAGTCGTTGCTTCTCAGCCATTCTCTTGTCGATTTGTTGATGTGCTTGGAACCGTTGTCCTGAAAGCAGCGAGCTTCAGCTGTCGGGTCCAGAAACATCACAGCTCCCTCTCAATACTTTAACACTCTGCGGTTCGCAGTGGATGCAGCGACCAGCAGAAGCCGAAGTCCTTTGGCTGCGAAATGAACCGAACCCGATTGCTGGTCTGGAGTTTTGCTTCGATTTGCCCAACTGCACCGTTCTCTGCAGACAGACATCTCTACATCGGTTTGTTCGGAATAAACGTCCAACATTTCAGTCATCCTGACACGGTATTTTAAAAGGTTTTCAGAAGCCCGATGCAAGGACAAAATGTCAGTAGCTTTTTCTCTCTTTTTTTTTTGCTGTTCGTGGAGTTTAACATTTAATATGTGGACAGCCTGACCTGCAGTTCTTAACATTTCTCAGAGCCTTGCAAAGTCTGACCCTGCACTGAACTTGATGTGGCGTCGACCCATACAACTGTCTTTCAGTTCAGTTTATTTTGTAAAGAAAGTTTGTATCTGCTAATCAAAGCACACCATGTGCTTCAATTGTAACCTAGAGAGGCAGCAAATGCCTCTCCAGGAATATTGCTGAGGTCTTTCGCTCTGAGTCGTGTTGGTGCTCATCAGAAATCTTCCGACCTGCAAACTGTTAATGCATCTCCTTCAACAGGTGTGACCACATAGCTGCTGCTTAATCTCATAATTCCTAAGCAAGCGATTGTGGATTAAATGGGTTTTTGAACATTTAGGACTGTGTATAACTACAATGTCTTGCTGAAGCATTCATGCACTGGACTTTTTCACTTTTTGTCACATTGTAAACTCCTAGTTTTCACATAACAAACTGAAAGTTGAGCGTATTTGCGAAGTGGAAGAAAATGGAAACGTGGCTTTCAAAAGCGCTCAGCTCTGACCCACCATCTGTTTTTGATCTAATTCACTCAAAGCACATTTTAAAACAGGACTTCTCGTGGTTTTCTTTTAGCGGTAGCTTTCTTCTTGCCGCTGTTTCCTAAAATGTAAATTTGTGGAAGCCAACACAAATTTACTGATAGATTCTTAGATCTCAACTGTGGGTCTCTGCAGCTCCTCCAGACTTGCATCAGGCCTCATGGCTCTTTTTTTCTCTTCTCCTCTGGTCTGTCAGCATAGATAGATGTCTTGCTCGGTTTTGGTTGTTCCATATTCTTTCTATTTTTACATGATGGATCAAATAGAGATCAGAGAGACGGTCAAACCTTGGGATATTGCTTCATAACCCGGGCAAGCTGTGACTTTCTTCCACGACTTTATTTTTAACCTGCGGCGTTCTATAAACGTCTTTACTCGTGTTTTCTAACAAACCACATGGAACCGTTATCATGAACAGGGTTCCTACCCACTTTTGAAAAGGAGTCCTCTTAATTGTTTTTCAGGTCTGAATAAGCGGTTTTCACATTGATTTATATTCATTGTTGACATGGTTTATCTTTTGATTTTGAAAATCACACATTGATTTGACGTCAATACTTTTGTTTTTTTGCACACTGAATGTACAAGTTTTATTATTTTCAAAACCTTTAAGTTCAAGTATAATTATGTTCTACTCAAATGCTCCATTTAAAAAAATAGTTTTAAAATATGGAGGGAAAGATCTTGAAATTAGACTCTGGGAATTTTGTCATCAAAGCTTAGAAACTCTGTATGCAGAGATTAAATGAACATGTGACTTTATTTACACCCATTTGTATACGTATTGGTTACAGAGGCACATTTTCAGATTTTCATTTACTAGAAAAGATTAAAAAAAGTGCATACTCTTTTTCTTCCACTTCAAAATGATGCCCTTTGTGCTGTTTGCAAATAAGTTACTGTAAAGTACATTTAAGTCTGTGTTTTTGTAATGCGACTAATTTAAAAAAAATGTTCCACAGACGCAAACATTCGAGTCATTTTATTCTTTTATCATGACTGTAATACACCCCGAGGCGAAATGCTTTATCAGTCCACCACTCTCTAATAAATATGGTCTGCTAATGAAAATGCAGTTCAGGTAATTTGCTGCTAACCTTTAATTTAGCACCTGCTATTTGGTCTGAGTAATCTCCTAATGGTCTGCAGACTGACATATTAAGCGTGGATATAGGTCTTCATTAGCATTGCTCAGAGCAGAGCAGGCAGGTGGAGATGTGGCAAAGCCATCTAATGTCAACATAAATGAACATGACAGCTGTGATGGCATCTTTTTCCACAGCAACTGTCCAATTTCACCTGCACCTATCAAGCCTCGCAGCTCTTTGCCCAGTCCGCTCACGAGCCAACAAAAGCCTGAAAGATGTTAGCTGGCGCGCCAACAGCGGCCGCACCGCATGGGTCGCCTTCCACCTGCGTGATTCTGAATTATGATTTTGATTTGTCAACATGCTGGTTGTGGTTCATGCTGCAAGCAGCAACAATGTCTTTTTTCTTCTATTTTCTTTTTTTCTTTTTTACCCAGAAAACACATTCCGAGCCAAATCTGCTCAAGAGTCTGACATCTTCCTTTTATCCACAATCCCTTCCTGTCAGTCTTTGTGTTTGTCAGGCGTCATAAAAAGCGCCCAATCCCGCGCTGTTTGCTATGTTGTAATGCCGCAGCTGCATTTTTAAAGATGATTGTCCCTGCGTGATGAAACGAGCCCTGTCAGGAGCTACTCGACGATTACGGGGCTTCAAGCAGCGATCGGTCTTTGTGTACAAACACTTTTTAAGAAACGCAATCGATGCGGCACAACACGATGATGGATAAACTCCTACAGTGTCCCGGCGATGACGGGGGAGGAGGGAGGAAAGGTTTCCGTCTACCTTCAGAGGAAGACGGGCGGGGAAGGCGAAAGCGCGGCTTTGTTTTTGCAATCTTTGCCCTCCTCCTCTGTCTCCCCCTGCCTCCGAGATATAATCAAACCTTATTCATTTCTTTTAGCGTCAGCCTCGATGACACGGCTCATATTAAATGCTCAATGGTGAATCACTTGTGTAATGAATTCAATCAGACCGGCGACCTCAGAGGCAGTGGGAGACATCGAGTTTCTCCTGACCTGCAAGTGTTTCTCCTCATCAGGACTCGGGTTCCTTTAGACAGAATCAAAGGACGGCCACGCTCATTTTAATGGCCTTTTAAAGTCCATTTTCTATGATATGCTTCTAAGGAGTGGAGACGTTGTTCTGCATTCAAACAGTACTGTCTGAACATGTTGCAATCTCACTGGTAAATCAGCAGGCTTTATTATTATTACTACTATTATTATTATTATTATTATTATTTGTGGACTGAAATCTGAGCAAAGCACTTGTATCTGAATCAAATTACTCAAATAAAACCATGCTTTGTATCAATTTCTTTTTTTTTTCATCTAAAGATCCATCTTGAGGGACCTCAAGAATTTTAATGCTAGAAGTTTTGCCCTTAAAAGGCAAAAAACTCTTAACATGCTACAAATCTAATCCTGCGCCTTTGCCTAATTGAACACATGCAGATCTGGGAGTATGCAAATGAAAGCAGTGTGCAGCTCTGCAGCTCGCCTGGCTGCAGCTGCTTGCCCTTAACTCCGTTCAAACATTCAGTCACGCCATCACACGGCTAAAAATGTGTTGCTAATGAAGATGAAGCTTGTTAACGATCTCAGCTGCCCCCATCCCTCCACAGCCCCGCGTGATTTGACACCACGCTTTTAGGACTGATTCTGGACTTTAAAGGTGCCTCTGCTGAAGGATTCGCCGCTTGTATCTTCCGTCTTATGGAAGTGGGTTATTTATATAGCTGGGTTTGTAACAGAGTTGACTGTTTAAACTGTGAAATATATCCGCATTTGAATATTTCATAGGCTTTTTCCTCTGTAGACTCCCAAGGCAGAATTTGTTTACTACTACCATCTTTCTGGGCTTTAATTGGATGTTTCCAAAATTTTTTTTTTTTCTCTCTCTCCTGGTAAGTAGTTATAAGCAGTCAGTACCTGCAGTAGATAACTCTCTTTGTATATGTTTTTAGTGTAAATCCAGGTAAGTTGGTCCCAGAGGCTAAAGCTATCAGCAGAGAGAAATCCAAGACCAAAGCGGACTTTCATCGTCTTCAAACAACTCCAGTCTGAAACTCTTCGTATAGTTTTTTTTTTTGTAAACACTATGTTAAGAGCTTAAAATAGTCATCACATTCTGCGGCTATTTTCGCAGGAAGCGTTGATTATGCACACAGTTAATGAATGTAGGAGGTGATGTGCCACCGATAATCATCCCTCATGAAACACAAACTGAGCACAGAAACACGGTGAATGTGTCTGAGGACAAATCTCCGTCTCAAATAGAAGTGGGAAAATGTAAATGGCAAAAACATCAAAGGCAGTGATTTACCGATTGATGTTTGCAGCTTCTATAGAATTTGCCAGTACTAATTTTAAACAAATCTATTTTCTTTTTCTGAAATATAAGAAGACAAACAGTTTTGTAAATCTGAAAAGTAATTCATCATTTTTCCAAGGGCACAGTTGTATAGTTGTATGGTTATCTAGTTGTCACTAAACTTGTATTAGATTGTCACTGAAAGCTTAAATAGATGAATTAGAGTAACTCGTCTATTTATCCAGTCCACAAATCATAGGATAAATAGATGATTTGTGGATAGCCTATCATCCTTTCCATAATTAGTGGATCCTTGGCCATTTGTGAATTACTTTTATAGATTTGTGTATTATCAGATTTCACATGTTTTATGGAAAATTTGCAGCGCATAACATATCTGAAATAAACTCCATCTTGGGAAGCAGAATTGCATAGATGCTAATTGACATGCTATCGGCTTGCGTTTGCAAGGCAGCTGTTAATTTTCTTTGCCGCTGATTGGCCAACGCCGCCAAGAGCAGAGGTAAGAGACTGTAGATGTTATTGTCTGTAGTAGTGCCAAGGCTGTTTCCACTGTGCATATGAATGTATGTGAAGGTATGTTTCATTTTTCAACAATTTAAACAAGTAGTTATAAAACAAAAAATTAGGGGAGATCTGAAGAAAGATCAGAAGAAAATTCATCAACATGTAAAAAATATATAGCAATCTTGAAATCAAAGTCAAAGCTTTCCATTTGACCCACAGCAGCGTTAACATAACAGCCCTGATCATGTACTATTAAAAGCTAACTTTGTGTCTTTCTGATGTGGCGGTAACACACACCAGTACAATTTAAATATCCACCATTTAACTTATTTTTGCACCATTTACACTTTTATATTGAGCTGCCCAACATAACAATTGTGTACAATAATAGTTTCACACATGAAGATCCTCCAGCCTGAATTTTCCTTGTAAACATTCAGTTTAAATGTTGATAAGACATCACTGGTGTAAAAATTGCTCTCATATTTTCTGAGGATGAAGTTGTTTTGAGATGGTAAAAGGCCTCTTTGGTGTCAGCTCCTGTTGAACTGGCTGTTATCTTCAGCCTCTGGGACCAACTAATCTGGATCGGTCCAAAATGAAGAGAACTTCCCACTGCATGCGAGATATTAACTATTTATACCAGAACCTCACTTCAAAACCTTCAAACTGCCCCATTAAAGTGTGGAAATGAGTCAGGTTTTTGCCCCCCCGCCCCTCTCTCTGTCTGGTTGTTTGCGGCAGCAGCCATCCTGGACTCTTGTCTGTCCTGTAATCAGAATCACTCAGCAGCGTCTGACCCTTAAATTTACAAAGCTCTCCCGATGTTAGTCTGAGGGGTAATTACATCTGCTGGAGACCGAGACACGTGTTTGTTACTCTGTCTCGGCAGAGCTCGGTTCCTCCATCTCAGACTGGTTTGCGTGTGTGGGTGTGTGTGTCCATGTTTAAACAGTGCTAATTGCTACTTCAGAGTGTTTTGAGTCCACCTCTCAGAGCGGCTCCTGTGTCGCCACCTTCTTCGACTGACAGTCGATTTTTAAGCCCATCCTCTCTGCAGCAGCTGCCGACGACATTATCAGAACCCCAAGGAGAATATTCCCAAAGGGTAATTCGCACATCTCCTCTTGCACTTTATCTAAAAGCCTTCTTTCTAGAAGGTGGGGTGTGTGTGTGCGTGTAGGGGTGTGTGTGTGTGTAGGGGGGGGATCAGGTAGTGCTCCTGGGTGTCATTTAAATTCAGCCAGACTTAAAATGCCACAGGGGCTGCAGCAATAAATACTGTTACACGAGCACATAAAAGAAAAATAAAAGACACCTGTGGCCTAATGAAGGTTGTTGATCCCAGTGGAAAAATCTGATTAAAAAATGCTTTTAAGAAGAAAGTCAGCCCCTCTCCCCCCCCCCCATCCAGCATCCCTGAAGTGTTTTAAGTGTGAGTTGTGCTGGCCGCAGGATGCTGGCAGCTGATTTTCAGACTGCTTTTAATTATCTTTTTTTTCTTTTTTTTTTTTTTTTTTTTGTATGTGTGTGTTTGACAATAAAAACCCAGACTTGATTAGGAAGGGTTGCTTTAGCCAGAATTGGATGTATGTTTTAATCACAGGTCCCAAATCTGTTTGCGGCTCCGTAATGAGGCCTCCTCCAACTGGAGAGCTGTCGTTGCGGCTGCTTTGATCAGTGGCCCGTGGATGCAGGATTACGGCGCGTTCATGGAACCTCGAGACAAACGGCGCTCATGTCTGAATGCTAACCCATGTAGCTTGCGCTCGGTAGACTCCAAGTGTGACAAATATGAGATGGAATAAAACCAACGACATGTGAAAAGGGCGAAATCCAGAGAGCTTTGGAGTGACGGGTCAGGCCCTGTCATCCTACGTGTTGGTCTCTGCCAGAGGACTCGGTGGTAAAACGTCCAAAACTCGGCGCTGACACTCAGCCCAACTCTACAGACTAATGGCTGGTAGCTCCCGACGTGCGTTGTTTTGCGTAATTGCTTTAATTGCTGTCATTGTATGTAATGGTTGGGCTTTTTCATCTTCCCTGGTGGTGTAACCATCTCGCTAATTACATCTGTCAGCTCTGCAGCCAAAAATGAGGGTTTCACAGCAGTGGGAACTTTAAAACCAGAAGCTTTCTGTAAACTGCGTCTTTGTTCTCCCATCATGCACCTTTGTCAGATTCGGATAAATGAAAAGACTCAGTGAGTTATCATCCTCTTTGCAGGTACGACACCATCACCAACACGTGGGAAACTGTTTCTCCTCTCCCTAAGCCGGTCCATTCGGCGGCTGCCACTGTGTGTGGAGGAAAGATCTACGTTTTTGGGGGTGTGAACGAGGCTGGGCGCTCGGCGGGTGTCCTCCAGTCCTACATCCCACAGACCAACGCCTGGAGCTTCATTGAATCACCCATGATAGGTAAGAAAAGCCTTTCTAGTTTGATAGGATTCATTTTCTCCTACTGGGACAGAGCTTTTAAAAGTACCCTGCAGTTATTATAGATATAAGTAAAAAATGACTTAAAAGTTGCAGGGGTATTTACAATGATGGTCCTGGCTATAAAGGTCAGAGGTGTGTGTAGATATCTACTGGTAACAGGAATCACCTGATCTTTAACCAACTGGCACCAGGTTGGGTTTAGAAAAGTGGCATCATCTTTGAAGCTCTGAAAAGACCTTATCATGTTTACATGATCATGCTAACAACTCCATCAGTTTCAAAGTGAACTGTCCGTGACATTCAAAGCATGTCTACATTTAATTCAGGCTGCAGATTTATACTCGGCGCTTTGAGACCCAAAGTGTTGTGTCGGCAGCGACCTAAAAAAAAAAAAAAGAAAACTGTTTCGGCAAACTTTTTTTTGTTGTTGTTTTATTTAGCGATCATCGAAAACAGTCGTCAGATCGTCGGCGCTTCACTAAATGGAAGCGTGGACGTGCGCAAAGGGGCACGTTTTGCGCCTGTGCGCGCCTTTCCTCGTTCACGTCTTCCTTTCACGTCAGACTGCAACACAGACTCACTGGCCCTCAATTACGGCCGTCTAGCAACAGCGTTCCCCCGACTTCCTCCACTCCAACACGTCCCGTTCAGTATCATGTACTTGACTCGCGCAGCCGGCGCCATAAACCCATCACGGCTGAGCCAAGGCAACTCGGAGTATGTACGTTCCATATGACTGGCAGATTGAATCATGCGCTTGCTTTGTGCAGGGCTCTCAATGTGGCTCCATATTAATGAAGCTGTCCTCCTTATGCCCAAGTGAAGTGATGTGTGAATGCCCCGAGGCCTTGTGTTGGTTTAATTCTTCATATTAAAGCTTCCTTCGGCGTAAATGTTAACCAACTGCAATTGGAAACTTCCAGGTCTGCTTATGAACCTTTCCATCTCTCGTTCTTTTTTTTTATTTTATTTTTTTCCCTTATCATCGTAATCCTGGTCTGTGTTTTCCATCATTTCCCCTCTGTCCACATTATTGCTCTGGCTATTTAATGAAAAGACCATTGCGAAATGATAGGTGAGTCCGACCACGGCTCCTGACACGTTATTGGCCAAAGCGGCAACAGCATTGCAGCCCGAGCCTCCAGGGACCTTTAAAGGATGCAGAGCCACAAGAAATACTCTAATCTAGCTGCCATAACTCCAAGGCAGCTGGAAAAACAGAGTACGCCTCGGTGTGACTCTCAGGTCTGCCCAGATGTCTTCCCAAAGCGAAGATCTCACCCCGCGTTTTCCACCGTGCAAACAACTCACTGCATTCTTAAAAGACGCTGCGCATAATAAGGTGATTGTTACAGATTCAAACAAATCCTGAGAAACTTTTTTTTTTCTTTCTCTCCCTCTCGTCTTTTCCTTTGTGTTCGACACAACAAGAAGATTAATGTGGGGTTTATGGGGCGTTATGTGCTTTAATGTGTTACCTAAGATGAATACATAGGCAGGCGGCAAAGGATTAAGCCAAAAATGGCCGTAAATCTAATGGCAGAGGGAGTAAATCGTATCTTTTCTTCGAGAAACAAAAGCATCAACCAGTCAATAGTGAGACTCTGAAATGCTAAGTGGCAGCTCATTTGCCATTGGCCAGAGGCAGTTCATTATGTCGTCTGGTAGCCACGTCCCTGCTAACAGTTTATAAATACAGCGCCATTTCGAGATGACCATATTGACTAGTGATTTGAATTTAGCTGAAGTACCTTAAAGACAAACTAACGAAGGCTTACAGATGAATTGAAAGGCTTCCCTGTTGCTCCTGCCTTGTGTGAGTGAAACAGGAAGGAAGAGCATATTTTGCAGATTACCTGACTGCAAAATATGCTTCACGGTCTCAGTGGGACAGAATGTTTTGTTGATCTATCATCTCCACAAACCCAAACGATGAATTTTTTTCAAAAATCTAGAAACTTATGGCAGTCTGTGCTAACACACACTCAGCTGTGCGGGAACTTTTCGGGAGTAAAGACTTCAGGGAGCATCGAGTCGTCTGTGTGCAGGTAGCAGGAAAGACCAGGTGGACAAGCAGCTTCAAATCAAAATCTTTCTTAGTTACAGTTTTTTTCCCTGATCGTTCAAAAAACCCAACTACAATCAAAATACCAGTTTTAGTAGATTGGCATCAGGTGACAAATAAACCGCAATGTAACACCTAAATGCATGATTGATTTGTTGCAATGAAATAAATATTTATGAAAATCATTTCTATGATTATTAATTATATAAATAAATATATGATATGATTAATAATTAATTGGGAATTTGACTAACATCTAAATTTATTAATTAATTACTAGAAGGATTAGCTTTCGGTGTTCAAGTGCTACTTCAAATGATTTAGTCTCTGTTGGCTTCTCAAAGATCCTAGTATCTGATTTTTTTTTAAGCAGCAAACCTAGTCAGCTCATTTTCGGTTTATCTTTGGTGCCAAACTCAATTATAGAACGGGTGAAAACCTAAACGTGAACCACGTTTTGTGAATGACTATTTAAAGCCCTGATTAATCAGAAAATGTGCTTTTTGTGGCACACTTTCAGTTAATTATGTTTTTTCCATGCTGTCTCCACATGACAACTAAATGAATTGTGCAACAGCTCTGGTTTATTATTTTTCCACTTCAAAGTCAGGAAGATGCGGCACAACGTTTCAACGTTGGTGGTTGAGAAAGTTTCTCTGTTGAGATTTTGTGTGCACCGTTGGGCCCAATGTATTTTCTGTGTGGTTTTTCCATTTTAATTACAGAATGAAACATTTAAATAACCATTGAATGAGTTTTTAAAAAAGCATTTTGTTATTGAACTGTGGCAGTGTTGACCTTCCATAGAGGGAGCATGTAGTTTGAAAAGACGACGATCGAAGCTTTAATCTTACAGAGCTGCCTCCCATCAGTTTTCAGACGAAGGCCGAAACACGTGGTCAGACTGACCATGGCTTGGTTGTGAATTCAGCCATATTGAATTCCCAATGAATAAGTTTCAGTCGCCCTGGAATATCTCCTGTAACATTCCCAATAACAGAATATCTCCTGTACTCTCTGCTCAGTTCAGCTGAGCAGGAGAGAACGAAGAGCTGTAAACCAGCTGACAGAGATCAGATTGTAAATATTAAAGACGCCTTCTGCTATAATTTATCAACCGGTTTGGGGGTATTTTTACATTCGCCTGACTAAATTCAGTCTTGAGGTTTTGATGTGCGAGCGTTGGCCGGCGCCGTTTTGTCTAAAGACAAAACCGCCAGGTCATCAATAAATCCTTTTGTTTCCTGTGTAAAGCCCATTGGCGCTTCGAAGTGGCTCCATGTCGCTGCTCAGCTTAATTAAAAAGACATCAGGCGTGTTGCAGATTATGTAATGCATGCTTTTGAGGTGAGAGCTGAACACCGTCGTGGGCGTGGTGCAGCCAGAAGAAATGAGTACACACACACACACACGCACACACACACACCCACAGATCGAGACACTGACAACCTCACCTTACCTCATATCAGCCATCCAAACCCTGAGGGCGCAGGTACGCAGTGCATGAATTATGTAACCAGCCCGGAGGTTGCTTCACACACATGCGGGGGGTGAGGGAGAGGCAGGGGGTGCGCTTGTGTTTCCGTGCATCAGACAGTCGCAGAGGCAGACGGGTTGACCATCATCCGTCAGGACGTGGACGAGCCGGCGTCTGACAGCCAATGAGCCGGGAGATAATGGACGGGTTTAGTGCTTCCTGTGAAATTGGGCCGGCAATGATTTTAGCAAGCCGGTGGGGAGCGCCTCTCCAACATCCCCTCTGCCTGCCTCCATTTCTCCCCATCTTTAATCTCTCTGTTCATCTCTCTCTCTCTCTGTCTTACTCCCCCCGTTTGGCCCCACCACACCCTGTCTCTCGCAGTCTCTCAGCACTATCTTATCGACTGACACAAATACAGCTGTGTGCATCTACTGTGACTGTGCGTGCGCAGGCCTGCGTGTGCGCGCACGCGTCTCCCCTCTGTATGGAACATCTCCCGCATAGACTGCAAATGGGTTTCACAAACACTTATCAAGACTGACTTCCTATCTCCTGTGAAAAGTATTACTTGTGCCAGAAATAGTCCATTCCAACAACTCCGAAGCATCCCTGCAGCTTAGTTTGTCCAAGTCTTCCTTTGTCTTTTAATATGGCCGAGCTGATTGGCGTGCGTACGGATGGCGGCGTCGACCAGGAGCGAGCACCTCCGCGGTGCCGTAAGCTACTTACGAAGTCTCATTTCCCAGTGCTTAACCGGTCAGCTCAGGCAAATTACCAAAATGCCAAGGTTTTTTGGAGATACCGCCTCGATCCAAAGGAGGTAAAAGGAATTTTGTTTGCGACGCTCACGCCAAAGGAGGATGACATTTGAAAAAATTCAGCATGCGACAAGGCCCTGAGAAGGTCATTGGTACCGCAATGGAGTTTTCTGCCATTCCTCGATAAGTCCTGGCTTTGCTTTTGGAGGTTTTAATAGGTTTGGAAACTGCTGATGCCAATTTGGCTGATTAGATTTTGCCTTTTCTAGATGTTTTTTTTTTTCCATTTCTATGTATGGGAAATTATAATTTCCATCTTTACTAGCTGTTGCTAATCCTCTATTATCAGAACACGGTCTCAGTGGGACAGAATGTTTTGTTGATCTATCATCTCCACATTTTTACCTTTTGATATGAAAGAATACCTTTTAGGCGCCAACATAGGTAAATCGACTTATTAGCAATTTAATACAACTGACTGAATTGAATGCATGTATTTCCATTGGGAGCCTGGTGAAATTAAGATTGCAGTACAAAGCACCACCAAGTCTGTTTATAAACGTCCCCAACACAATAATTTACATTAACTAATTTCAGGTAGAAAAAAATACTATGTAAAAACACCATTTTAAAGAAATGTGGCAAAGATCTTCAAACTAAGATTTTCAATCATTGATGAGAAAAAAAAATACTGGTTATATATTTTTGTCAAATAAGCAGCTCATTTTTTCCAAATCGTGACGATGGAGTTGACTTTGATTACATGCAAACATAAGAACTTTTACTTCTAACCTGAAACCCTATTGAGGAATTACTGCCAAGGTGACTGGCTTGGTTAAATCCACCTGGGTCCAATCACAGCGACAGGAGATTGAAAACAGGAAGGACTCCCTGTTTCAGTGTTATGAATTTGGATGGAATGAAACAGATCTGGTCTATACCTGCTTCGCCATTTATTTTTATCTCTTCCCTCTAGTGCGATCCAGCACCGTCACTGAGCAGAAAAAAAAAAAGCTACAAGTGGCTAAACAAAGCCCGCAGTACGACTGAGCGTCTTGTAGCACCCCTTACCTGTCAAGCTGTTTTCTGCTTGACTTTGAGTTTATTGTCGTGGAGGTTCCCAGATTACCTGACTGAAAAATATGCTTCATTCATAAATAAATTTGTTTTTGAAGGTTTTTCATTTTTATTTTTTAAATATCCGAATGGGGAAGCTTTTATTTGCTGCTGTCCCTCCGCTGCCATCCTTGGCTGTAGGTAGGAGATGTTTTATTTACTTTGGTCAAACAAACTTCCATCTCATCTGTCCAAACGACACTGTTTATTCAGACGCATCTTCCCGTTAAGCTCCTTTTAGAGAGAAAAGATTTTCTCGCTGCAGCCTTTCCGAGCTGGACATACTTTTCTACTTTTAGTGTCAGGAGCTTTAAAATTTAACGTCATATAGAGAGAGCTATAGGGCTCTAAGATGTCCCTCTTCTGGGGTTTTTTTCCCCCCTTTAGGATGAAGTTGCTGGATTGTTCTCTCCTGGGTAGATTACCAGCAATAATACTAAATGTTTACAACTTGAAAATCATGTAATTGTTTGGGAAAATGCCTTGCACATCTTCCCACATTGATGGGCAGCACCAATTGCTTCTCTGAGGAGATTGCTGATGTCTCGCCTAGTAAAACTTGCATTGTTGCTCATATCTGTCTGCTCCAGACCAGCGGTGGGATGAATACCAACAGAATCTCAGGATATTTAGAAATTAAAGAATGCGTTCCGTATTTCACAAAAGGTGGCAGACTGTGTTTCGCAAATGAAGCAAAGTACAGCGACGTGTTTTATAGCACTCAGGAAAATAAGTAGTCAAGGGGATGGAACGCATTCAGAAGACAATTCAATGCAAGTTGTGTGTATGTGCTTTAATGGAGTGTTAAAAAATACAAAGATCAACAATTTTGGTGAACAGAAACTCCTCCGATTTGCAGCTGTGCCTTCCCACTTTAGCCGATGTGACCCCTTTAGTGTTTACCTCTGCTGACAGACAGGTCTCCATCGACCTGTCGACTCCAGGGACCTGAGAGTGGAAGCGCCGCACCCTGGCTGCTCTATCGGGAAATTGACCACGGAACAATTACTCCCGCAAATGACGTAGAAGCCGAACGAGCGCCGCTATTGAGGGGGCCTTTGTGGATGGCGGTGAGGTGGGGTGGGGAGGAGAGGAACAGACTGAGAGGAGGTAGGGAAGGTGGAGTGTTTCCATAGCTACCTAATTGGACATGTCCCCATCATATTGAATTAAAGTACATCATCCTCTTTTGGCTATTTTGGCCCAGTCATTTCAAAGGCTGCTTTTCTTCTTCCCACACCACATAAAAAGGACATTGTGAGCAAAAAATGTTGTTTTTGCTGCTCCAATTACCTTGTTGTAATCTTATCTAAGCTCAAAGCAGCAGCGGACTGAAGCTTCTTTGTCCTCTTTGTGCTTCCCCCCAAAAAAAAAAAAAAAAAAACAGACAAAAAAACAAAAACAGGAGTGGGTACTCATCCGGCTATTCAGAGTTTAGTCGAAGGAAAATGCCGTATTTATTCCGTGGTCGTGTCCCTGACTGCACATTTCCATGAGGGTGTGAATGGGATGACGACTGCTGTTTGGGGAAACTTTATCAGCAGGCTGAGTCTTGTCTTTGGTTTGACTGTGTAACCTGTGATATGGCTATGTGTGTGCTATCGCTGCCATAGGATTCCAGGTTCGCAGGCTCAGATAATCCTTTGTGACGATGCGGGAGTGAGATAGAGCAGGATGTAAGAGACGTAGTTCTATCTAGTCATTTGTTTAGACAGCGGTTACAAAACTCCCATTCGCCATGTGAGTTTGTGTGTTTTGGTTTGTTTGGCGTCCTTGACCCGAGGGGCACGGTGGGGGCGGGGGGCTTCGTTCAGGCTTTGATGACGGGTTTATGTTTTATGCAGATGCGTCAGCCCGTGTCACCCCGCAGGCGCAACTGTATTCCTATCGCCGCAGGAGTGCGACAACCTTCTTCTTCTTCCGTCTTGATTTCTTGACTTCTATTTCATTGGGGTTTTTTGATGGAGAACGCGGCCGGCTGTGGGCCTGAGTTTTCCCATCTCGAACGCAGCCAACCCAGACAGAGAAATCGCTAACGCCGTCTTACTCACGGCTCAAGTATTGATTTGATCACAACATTTTGGCCCATCCAGACCCTTCATCGCATGTATGAGCAACATTGTACTTCCGTACATAATCAGATTTTCCTCTCTCATAAAAGAAGGCTGTGCACTTTTCCGTCTGCTTGCTTCAGGAGAACAGCTCCTTTTTTTTCCCTCCTTCTTCTTTTTTTTGCACTGAAGGCCAAGAGATAAGAACAAAAGCAAAAGAGGTGCAGGGATGTTGAACTCCAGCCGCAGTCCTCTAAGGTCTGCCTCGCCAGATAACCTGCCTGCTCCTCCTCCAAGTGCTCAGACTCGCTGCTCGCTGTTAGGCCAAGTCAGAGGGGCGCGAAGCGTTGGTGGGAGCTTCCATTCAGGGGGAAAAGAGGGAGCGAGAGAGAGAATGAGAGAGCGAGAGGTTTTTTCCTTTGAGAGCATCCTGTTATTATTCTGCCTCAGGCGCAGAGCAGTGAGAAATGAGTGTTCTGTGTTTATGGGACCGAACACGAAACGCCGCGTACACCCGTCCACGCCGGCACACACGTGTGCCTCTCAAAGATGGGCGTATCAATGCAGGAGAATAAAAACGTCAGGCAGAACGTGAGGACAACCAATCAATGACGGCTCGTTCCTCAAGGGTGGAAATTGAAGCTGGCGCTCCGGATCGTCGCGCCGTTCGGTTTCGATTGCGTTTCACAGCATGGAAACGCCTTTACGCCGTGTGACGGTTTTTTTTTCTAAACGCGATTAGCGGACGCAGCTTCTGTCGGTCCGCTGCTTTGACACTTTGCCCTGGCAACACCTGAGCAGATGAAGTAGCTTCTTAATTTTCTTCCCAAAGCTATCTTTATGTTGACTTCGCTAAAGCACTCTGCTTTAATAGCTCCATCAGCATACCGTGCCCTTTCATTCTATAATCGAAAATTGATTCGGTTTATTTTCCTCCCATCAGTCTGCGCGCGGTTCCTCACAATGGCAAAGTGCGTCGGCTCCTCTGCACATCCTTCACTTTGCTGCAGTGACGGCCTTGTATCTTTTTTTAATGACTCTGTATAGGCGACGCGCAACTTGAGCTCGGAGTCGTCTGCCATTCTTCTGAAACTCTGAAGCTCGGTCTGGCAGGAGATTGTCACCGCTCAGCCGCTTTCACAGGGAGCTTTACAGAGTTGAGGCCTGGACTCTCAAGGTGTCACGCTAAAACTTTCCTACCTCTCCTAGCGGCTGCGCTTTTCTCCTTATATGGTGAAGGAGATGAGAAGAAAAGCAAGCCCTACTTCGATGTTTCTGAAACTTTTTCTTTGAAGTCCTTCATCCTGACAGACATTTCAAACCGTCGCACTGCAGGACCTCAAAACAACTACGTTTGTTTAGAAAAATGTTTAATTTTCACCTGGAGGGCAGCATTTTTAAGGGCGCGTTCACACCAGCCGGGGTTAGTCCACTTTAATCAAACTCCAGTTCATTTGCCTAGAAAGTCCGGTTCATTTGGGGAGGTGTGAACACGCAATCAAACTCTTAACACGAACCAAAGAAGTGAACTCTGGTCCACCAACAAACCTAAATCTCGGTTCAGTTGAAGTGCGACTCAAACGCATATGTGGACGCAATATGCAGACTGCTCCAAAAGCAGGAAATGAGCTGTCGCGCAAGGCATTCTGGGTAAATAAAACCAAAACTAGCATGAAAGTCTAGCGCTAGCAGGAGAAATGGGTCTCCGACGGCTAAAGTCTGACCCAATTCTGTTTTTGTTTCGATTTTGTGAAGGAGGAAGTTGCTCATGTCTTCTTCAGGAGTTTCCTTCAGCATTTCTTGGTGCAGCGCCATCGCAGGCGAGGAGCGGATGAATACGTTTTTCGATTAGTTTGGATTGTTCGACACAGTGAGTGTGAAAGTGAACCACACCAGCTGAAAATGCAACACGTGTTGCAAATTCAATCCCTAATCGAACCGAGTCTAGAGAACCATCTCCTAGAAGTTGGACATCAGTAATGCTTTGTCCAATGGACAAGCACTATTTTTCAAAAATATATTTTTAATGCATAAAAGAGAAAATGGTGCTGGATAGTCGTCGTTTTCAGTTCGGCAGAAAATGATAGCAACACAGGATTATCCTCGTGTATGCATCAAAGGATATGAAAAGCAGAATCAGAGTGATTGATGTGTTCGTAGAACAGACATGATGACGCTCATGCAAGCGTCGGTAAACTTTGATCCGAGTAACTGGAGTGGCAGCCCAACTACCACCAGCGGTAACTGGTCCATTTCCTTTTGGGCACTTTAAAGGCTCACAATTGTTCTTGCATTTTCGCCCAGATCTGTTTTTGACAGCTCCGTTTCACTGTCCAACTTGTCACGGTTTTTCTCTCACTGACTCAATCAGTGAGCCCAGATGGACGTCAGTCAAGCTGGAGAGGCTGAGCATGAGAAAACAAATGAAGGTTGGATCCACCCGTTATTGGACACGACTCCCTCGGTACATAAAGACGTCTCAGAGACAGAAAGAAGGACTCTTTAACCAGGTTATTGAACAATCTTAAATATTGATGGAGTGGCTAAATAAAAGTGCAGGGTACAAATTTTAAAAAATAGGATTTGCTCTTATGTACGTCCCATTGCATAAGAGTTGATAGTGCATTATCAAGTGTACGGCATCAGGAATTATATTTTTGTTGTGCACAAGAAAGTGAAAGAAAAGTGCGACGCCTGGATGGAGAGGCAGCAGGTGTACGAGGTGAGCTGTGACAGAACTACAGCTGCTAGAGGGAAACTGAAGGTCAACGAGACGGGAGTTTGAGACGGTATCGGGTTAAAGATGTTGTTTTCTTCGAGAGCTACCGAACTGAACAGAAGAAGAAAGGGTTTCGCTAGAGGGACAGCTTGGGTTTGAGGGATGTGGAGACAGTTTGGAAGCCAAGACTGAGACGGCGTATGTACTGCATGTGTGAGAAATTACAGTAATGATTCTCCTTGGGAATCATTACA
The DNA here is from genome assembly GCF_027474105.1 of Poeciliopsis prolifica. Classification (NCBI taxonomy): domain Eukaryota; kingdom Metazoa; phylum Chordata; class Actinopteri; order Cyprinodontiformes; family Poeciliidae; genus Poeciliopsis; species Poeciliopsis prolifica. Next base: position 3,697,097 of record NW_026562395.1, read on the forward strand.
AGGAACATGGTCAGCGTAGGCATTGTTTTGTCAAAACCAATTTGAGATCAACACAAACATATTCATAGGTATTCTTGTGAAGTGAAAGGTTGGGGAAGTGAAAGTTTTCTGCATATCCTTCCCTGACGGTTTTCTCAAGAAAACAAGTTCATTTTGAGCAAACCAAGTTGGTTTTCTTTAGATCGGTTTGTGTGTTGAACCAGATTCCATCCTTCAAATGCATGCTGGCATAAATCTGGATGTTCTTAGAGAATGTTGGGGGGAAAAGCCCCAAGAAGCCCCGCCCACCTTCGGGCCATGTGAAAGTCGGAGAAGAAGGTCCTCTGGTCAGATGAGGCCATGAATTCTGAATCTATGAATTTTCCACATGAGAAGCTGTAGTGTGACAGCGAAACTGTTGAATAAAATCCCAGGCAGCAACTTGAGTAAAAGCTGGTTTGTGATAGGCGACGTTCAAAATTGAACTAAAACCAATGAAATGGGCTCAAGAACTCGGCAGGCAACCATGATATCCATAATATGCAAGTGGATGAATCACTTTTGATTTTTGGCTTTAAGTGGAATGTCAGGATAATTAAGCTTCCTTTTGAGTGACTAATGAAATATATATAATAGGTTTTAGCTCACTACCTGCTCGAGATGTTGGTTTGTCTAGAAGCCTGAAGATATCCACTAAACCGAGATTATTTGCACATCAGCAGCATGACTGAACGCTCTGCGTGAGTGTGATAGCAAAGTGTAATTAGTATTTTGTCGGAGCCTCCCATGCAGTAACGAGAGGAGCAGCAGAGCTCCCTCTGACCTCTTGACCTGACCTGTTAATTAAACATGTCAGACTGCTCTCAGCTGCAAAGAAACAAAAAATAAAATAAAATAAAAACAGAGGCTTGTCCCGCCGTCTGTTCTCGAAGAGGGATGCGCGCGAGGGCGACGGCCTAAACGTCTGCGCATTATTCATGCTGCTTGTAAATTGGCCGGCTGCAGAGGAGCGGCTCCGAGTTTGAGTCGCACCTTCCACCGTCTCTCTCTCCGTCACCGCTGCCGAGGAATTCCAGGTTTCCAGCGGCGTTGTTGGGCTCAAACCACCATCATCCATAACACCACAGCAGATGCTTTAATGTCTGCTATTCTCATGTGCTGTATACTGAGGAATACAATACGCGGTCTCCTTTATCCCACCTGTTCACTCATGTATTGCCAATACATATGCTTTTTTTTCTTTCCTTTTTTTTGCTATATAAATCTGAGAAAGTGCCAGTGGGTCTAATGCAATTCTGAATTATTGGGACTTGGCTAACTCTGCTATATTGCCTCCAAGCCCAAACAGATTTTGAAGCAGAACCCAATAAAGCCTCGGTGATTCATAGACTGCATTTATTCTCCTGTCTCGGTATCCATTATGTTTTAAAGCAATCTTGAGAGGGGTGTATCTTTGGAAGTGATAAGGTGAATGTTGATGATGATTGTTTTTCTCATTCAGCAAAGGTGGAATAAAAAAACAAATTGATGCCATTAAACTTAATGGAAATGTCTGCTGGGCGAGAGAATGACATCCAAACAAAAGCTGTGTTCTCTCTCTCCCCAAAAAACAAAAGAAAAATAATCCCCTCTTCTCCCTTTTCTGTCTTCTGTTTGCCTCCTCGCATGTCTTTAGATAACAAATACGCACCGGCGGTGAGTCTAAACGGTTTCATATTCATTCTGGGAGGGGCCTACGCTCGAGCCACCACGATCTACGACCCGGACAAAGGCAACATCAAGGCCGGACCCAACATGAATCACTCTCGGCAGTTCTGCAGGTAAGAGTTTATAAATGTAACGGGCGCCAGATGTGTAAAGGGGAGTGTGGAGGAAATCCCCAGTGTTGGGAAGAGTGAAGATTCCTTTAAAAGCTCTCGCAGCAGTTCTGACCCGCGCGGCGCTTCAGAAACAATCTCTGACATGACTGCAGAACTCTGGGCTCATTAGCAAACCATCAGTCTTTGCGTTGGTACGCCGGTAAAAAAAAAAAGGGGGAGTTTGGGGGAAAATGTACTCGGGCCATTTAATTAAAACATGAACCAAAAGCCTGCTGTGGGCCGACTGTTTTCAGAGCGATGCAGTTCGGTGGCAGAACTTCGCCCTGGGTGGGGAACGAAAAAATAAATAAAATAAATCTAATTCGCAGGCTTGATGTTTGTTTATTTATTTATTTTAGATGTGCCTGAATAGTAATGCTGCTGAGAGAAAGAAAACCGACTTCGAGTGAATCAATTCTTCAGACTTTGACCATTTGGGTTTTATTTAGAGCATCAAAAAGCTTTTTCTTCGTTGTCCAAAGACTCCACAGAAACGATCAGGACACCCTGCAACTCTGGTGGCATATTTTGTGTTGTTAAAGAGGAAAAAAAAAAAAAACAACAACTTTCCCCTCCATTTATGAGCACATCATAGCGTAGTAAATTAAAATTAACAGCAACGGGATCGCACACTAAAATCCTCGTCAAGCCGAGCCACTCGGTTTTACCAAATAATAATCTCACTTTTTCAGTTTTTTTCCTGTTTTGTTTCTCCTTTTTGTAAACATTGACGGGGGGATGAAATGCATTTGGGAGGCAATTAAAGACTGTGATCTTATGGGCAGAATGTGCAGCATAAATCATGTTGTCAGAGTTATTGATAAGCTGTAGCAGCACACGGCAGGCAGCTGGTTCTGCTACATTTAACTAAGTCTGACACAACCGGGGAGGAGAAAACAACAAACCCGCTGTTTGTGGGGGTTGGGAGGGTGAGAGAGGGGGAATCAGCCTGGCGGGTCACCAGGCAGGACAGCACCACCCTCCGCCTGTTATCGTCTCTCCGCTGGATCAACTGAGCAGATTCAGCCCCTCTGCAATAATCTTCCTGCGTCCCGGGCAGCGCGCTGGATTCCTGCTCATCGTTTGCCGTGCGTGTGCGTGCGTTTTGTTTTTTTCTTTTTAGCATGCACCTTATGTAAATAGAGATCGTTCCAAAGCCCGATAGGAGTACAAAGCTCTAATCAGCTTACAGCCCAAATTTTAATCCTTTCCACACAAACTCCTGCTTCAGTTTCTCGTATCAAATGAGCACATTTGTACAGATATTTGCCCCTTTTTTTTTCATTCTTGTGCCCTCAAGAGGCAGTGTAACGTGTGATTTTTGCTTTCGTTTCCTGCACTGGGAATGCTTGCTGTTGTCAGATGATTGCAGGCACAGCCGCCAGCACCACAATCAACACGTTTGCATCGACGAGTGTCTCCGTTTATCAGACGAGCGGCTACCTGAGCTGCGTTCCTCCCAGCCGTCTCGTTTTAAAGCCTCGCATACAGCTTCTTATAGACACTGATGACCTCTAATCGCTGCTGTTTTGCCCCAAAAACCTGCAGGTTTTTTTTTTTTTTTTTTTTTGAAAGTTGCATAAACGTTTGCAGGAACAAACAGGAAGTTAGGTAATGCCGGTTTCCAGATGTCGGTGACAGGAGCAGACCTTTCTGAGAGTCGAACAAAGCAACTTGTTTTCACTCGGCAACCCCTGAGGACGACCAGCGTTCACCCTTTTTTTTCCTCTATCAGTTGAATGTCACCTCTTCACCTGAGTTTATGCATTCAGCTTAAAGTTTTTAACTTCACACAGAAGCTGAATGATTTAATCGAAGGTCAAACGGACATAAAAAAGAAACTTAACTTTATGTTCTCTACGACAGTCTCTCTGACTTTCCAAATGTGATGTTTGTACTTTCAGGAAATATTTACATTCGTTTGTAAATCAGATCCAATCTGGAAATCATAAATTAGAAAATGTAGTCGAAATAAACTGCCAGGACGTTTTCCAGGAAACCTGGCTGGTTTTATACGACCGAGCTTTACTCTAATTCATTTGCAATGCTGGAACTGAGGCTCAATCAATTCAAAAATACTTTATTAATCCACAAGGGAAAGTAGGTTGTTCTTACGGTTATTACTTTAGAGGTTTTTTTCATGGTGGTTAATGTTGATGGCTTTGGGCACTCTGATGTTTGACTATCGTCTCCCCGCTTCACAGCGCCGTCATCCTGGACGGTAAGATCTACGCCACAGGAGGCATCGTGAGCAGCGAGGGTCCCGCCCTCGGCAACATGGAGACGTTCGACCCTTGCACCAACGCGTGGACGCTCCTGCAGTCGCTGCCCTGCCCGCTCTTCAGACACGGCTGCGTGGTCATCAAGAAGTACATCCAGAGCGGCTGACGGGAGCGCTGGACGGGACCGTACCGGGTCGCAGCCAAACCACCAGCCGAACCATGCGCAATGACGGCAGCTCAGAGCCGGGTCGGTCGACCGTTTGGTCGGTCTGCATCGATCCGCACGGCTAACCTTGCAAACTCACACCCGTCCCCCCCCTTCTCTCGTAAAACAAAACCCTGTGCAGAATGTACCACATGCTACTTAGCCATGCCAGGTGACGATGCCTAACCCTGAGTGCTGTACGTGTCATGGTAGTAGTTCATCCTCTCATCCAACAGGCACAGGGACCTTCTTAGTAACTTAATGGTTTATTTAAGTGGAGTTGTCTGGGTTTCTTCTTTTCAGTTGCGTCTCTGCCAGATCGTTGTGAATCCTCCACTTTCCCCTCGCCTCTGACCCACTCTGAGCTCAGTGAAAGCCATCAGCGGTCCATGCTTTTTGTCATTTTCATTAAATTCCATTCTGGGTTCCATAAGACGGTTCTGACATTTACACGACCGAGCCGAGCGGGGCTGCTTTCCTCGTTGGCTGCGGGTCGGAGGGGGGTTCCTTTTCGTCGCCGTGTCAGGAAGCGAGGGCCTTGTATGTGGATTTACGAGGCAGTTCCAGAACCAGACTGTGAACCCTCCGTGACCCAGTTTTTTTTGGGGGGGAGGGGTTTTCCCCTTATATTTTCGACGAATCGTTAAACACAGAAGATGGTCGAATCTGGGTCACACAGGGTTCACCGCTGAGATTTCAAGATTCGCGTTGGAGTCGCACAACAAAAGAGAAATCATCGCAGCTTTCCTCTACCTGTACTTTCTGGGACAAAGATTACATTACAGGAGCGAGGAGGAATTTCTCTTTCTGTCATCGTCTGATCTGATATGGGAAGTGGAGGAGGAAAATAAAGCACAATATTCACCTGTGACTGTTATCATAGATGTTATCTGTTGATTCATGGGTTCTCATCCTCCATCCTCCCCCCACCCCATGTTCTGATTTATACAGTGTTTCATTGCAGCCCACCCATGACGTCGGGTTGATATTCTGTAAATACAGGAAGGAAATATGTATATTTTACAACCTGAAAGCGATTCTGTATAAATGTTTTTAGAAAAACAAGAAAAAAAAAGCTTATTAGGATGGATTCAACATATGTCTGTAAATCTGTACCCAGAAAGGAGAAGCTAACAATTGTTACTATTAAACCCTAATACATATACAACAACGTGGGTATACTGTCGAGTTTGTTTCTATGAACAGCATGTTAAACTCGAGGCCCTGGGGCCAAATCTGGCCCTCCACACGCTTATTTACATCAAGTCCCTCCACTTTTTGCAAACCTACAAAATTACATTTTTTCCCCCCAAAACTGTCCAAAAATATTGGATTTAAAAAAAAAAAGATTCTCTTTTTAATTTTAATTTGCACCTTTTATTCAAGTATATCAACAGCAGTTTATTGAGAAATACAGTAAATTCCAAATATAACTTACACTAAAGCAACATTGTGAACAGGTGTTCAAAATACACAAAGGAACAGAACCGACGGAGCTACAAAACGTTCTAACAGAACAAAAGGAGGTGGGCGGGGGAGAACAAAACAATTTAGGGATACAACGAACCATTTTCCTTCTGCATACTGGACCAAACAGTCTCTTCTACCAGACAAAAATTGGTTTGTTAGTCCAAACTGGCTACAATTCATAAGGAAGGAAGGAAGATCACAATGTATGACATTTAACAACCCAGATTTTTTTAAATGTAAATTTTAAACCCATTAAAAAAAACAAAAAAAAAAACTACTTTTGGCAGAAACAAAGTGGTCAACATGGCAAAATAAAAGGATTAGTCTGGTCAGGTTTTTTTCCCCCCCACTGTGATGCATAAAGACAGAAACTAACTTAACTGTTCTTGTGCTAGTCTCTTCCAGTATGTCACAATCCATAACCACTCAAAACATAATACAATAAATTATATATGTATATATATTTATTTAAAAAAAAAATTAAAAAAGCTGAAAGGGCATTTTGTCCGATGTTGAACCTGAGAGACCTGTAAACCCTTTAATTCCCCACAGACACCAAATAAACCTGCTACACAAACGCTACAAACGCGTAATGCTCAATGAATGTTAACTTCATGACGTACAAAAACAATTCTCATGAATATTAAGTGTAAAATATTTGCTAATAAATAGAAAGAATGAGATGAAAATCTGCAGGAAAAAAAAAAAGAAGAAAGGCAACGGATGCGGAAAATGCTGTTCGGGAGGGAAGGAGGCGGCGGATCGGATCGAGGAACCTGAAACTAAAGCTTTAAAATACAGTCTGTGTCATATTCTTAATGCAATCATCATCTGGCTCAAATTCAAAACACACAAACACAATCAGATACAAACAACTCTTGGGTTACTGCAGCAGCTGCGGTTTGGACTCGTCTGGTACCGGAGGCGATAGAGCGGCGGGGATGTTGTGACAGTACATTTTTGGAGCAAGGAAAAAAAATAAAATAAAAAAATACTGTTGCGCCCAGTAAACAGATTCCACATTTAAAATAAATTAAGCTGAGGTAGCATTGTTTTGGGGTTTTTTTTTTTTTTTTTTTTTCTCCTCCCTCTGCGCAGTAGCCCAGGTACTGACCCGTCATCGGCAGTTTTGCATACAGTCTTTGCTTTCGTCACCAAGGATCAGAGGGGGAAAAAGGCAGACGTGAGCTGATTCGAGACGTTCGTGGATTGCTTTGAGGGGGGAAAAAAAAAAGAAAAAAAAGAGAGAAATGGGGGATACAGGGGAGGTCTTCTCCAGTCCACACCTGCTCAGAACATCTTCAAAAAGAACACCGATAAACCTTTATAAAGCTTCAGTAAACACCTTAATTTACCACAGAATGAAGAAAACTTTTACTGCGACGGCCAGAGATGAGAATCCAGCTGATAAAAAAAGAAGGCTAAGCGAAATCATGTAACAAACACACCGTCAGTAAAGAGGGGTGGGGCACTGCCTCGAATGGCCTTGTTCATTATGAATCCCCCATCCATGCAAAAAAACAATCTCAATTCAAGCAAAGAAAACTCATTAAAAAAAAAAAAAAACAAATAAAAAGGTAAAAAAACACAAAGACGAAGAAGAAAAAAAAAAGACTGTAATGACCACCGAGTATGTTGAGTTTAAAACAGACGGCGAGCCAACGGGCACCGCCGTGTCAGCACCTTTGGAGTGAGCGGGAGAACGGTTGGCACAACAAACTCCTCGGACTCGCACCGTTTGATTCTTGCATATAAAAGACAAAGTCGTTGCGGGTGGAGGCCGACCTCCGCCAGCCGGCCGGCCCGGGGCCTGATAAGACGTGAATTCCTCGAAACGTAGGAACGAGACTTCAAATGTCGCAGACGCATCAGGCGAGTTCCTCTGGGTCTTTTTTTTTTTTTAAGTTTGTTTGTTTTGAATCCCATTTCTGTCGCTCAGGTCACAGTTAAAACCAACATGTTTTATTCAGTCTTGTGTTTATATCTTTATAGACTTTCCATGGTTAAGACCCTCCACGTCTAAAATTAAGCTGAATCTGTTCCATCAGGGTTTAAAATAAGGCACACACTAGGCAGTGCAACCTACAAGTCGCCTTCCTATCCGTCCTTCCAGGTCCTCAGTCAGGGGTGTTGGTGGGTACAATCGATGGAGGGGAGACGGTATATTGGGTGGGCAAAGCTAAAGAGAAGGGAAACATATGGGCTTAAATTTGGCCTAAATATTTTGTAATTTTACATCTTAGCGTGCCTGGGAAATTAAGGTGTGATTCAATTTTGTCAATATCCTTTTACACAAAAAGTACGTTTTTAGAAACGACAACATTTTTTGCCTTTTTTCAAAAACTCCATTGAAATACTTCAATTTGAATTTGTACGGTAATAGCATCATTTAGTTTAATCCGTTTCCCACACGACTCCCGTGTTGCAGTGCGTCATGCTGTATAGCTGTGACTCGTCAAAACAGGCCTCAACATATGATTAGTTAATTGTACAAGAACATCCTCTTCAGATTGAAATGGACCAGAACAGTTTTAACTTAAGCGTAAACAGATGTGTTTAATAAACATCTTTCTCAAAACAATTTAATAATTATAGATTTGATCACTTTTATTATTATTATTTTTATTACAAAATATTTATACAATTTTGGCACCTTTGAACCTCCATAGAAAAGTCAGCTGCCCTCTGCATGGGCCTCGTTCAATTTAAAGTACAGATTTTGGCAAATATTTTACACATCAGAAAATTGCTTTGTTTGGAGACAATACATACTTCATAAAAATGTAATTCAGATTCCAAACTGGTATTTCTACCTACAGTGAAATGTTTTATTCATTTAGTTATTTATTTTTTAGGGAGGGATGATTTGTAGTTCGAGTATTGCTATTCGTAGCTAGCAAATGGTGTGAGATAAGCTCCACGAAAACTTCCTGTTTGAATAAAGCCACCAAACTTTTACTCATCGGGTTTTTCGCAACTGGAAACATTTCAGTGCAGGTAAAACTGGGTTTGTGTGGAGCAAGAACTTATTGAGGGGCGTCGCCTTGTTACGTTGCACTCCAGACAACTGGAGAAAACTGAAAGCTCTATAAACAGCAGGAAAAGTAAACGCTGTCTACTCTCATCTCTTCTGATTGGCCAGTTTACCCGATCACCGTCCAATCAGGATCAGCTTAAGGCGTACATTTCAGAGACGTGCGCAGAGAGCAGCTGAGTTCTACTCATCTGATCAGTTTCACAAAACTGAATCACGTATACAATTTTTTTGTTTGTTTTTTTTCCCACCCCCAACAGGCAATTTCTTGTTGAAGGATATATAATGTAATTTGAAAGAGCAGAATATTTTCGGCCTGAAATTTGAGCCCACAGAAAACATTCAAACTGTGAAGCTATTCAGGACAGGAACAATCTGCCGACACTAAACTCATAAGGAGGTCCGTCTCCTTTTTAAACCCACTAATTCAAAACACTTGGAGGTCTCGAGCAGGTGGCGTGGGGGGGTAGAGGTTCTCTTTCCACACCAGATGACCGCTATAATGAACAGGACATGATTGCTCCTGGTCCTGCTGTGCCAACCTCATCACCTAACCAATCTCTCTGCGAGCTTTTTATTCAGGTGGGGAGTTTGGGGGGCTGCACGCTTCCCCTGCCTGTGGCTCAGATATTGAGCGGCTCAAGCGGCTGAAACGGCAGAAAGACTCGGCAGCGTAATAGCGCGGCGATAACTGGCCTGTACGTTCCACCCCCCGTTAAGGTAAAAAGAGGAGGGGGGCTGCAACAGTGATTCAGGATGCGGTCGGTCCTCTTCGACGCAGCGCTCCGCTTTGACACTTTTGCTGGTGAGGGTCTCGTTAGGTTTGTGTCTGCGTGTGTGTGTGTATGAGCTGCCGGCTGTGGAGAGAAGTGTTCAGGTTGCGATGAGACGTCACCCGATTTGTTTTTTTTTTAGTGAGTTGAGAAGTTTTTCCAAGAGCAGCATGGATATTAGGATAGCACCCGAGTAGCACCAGGGTCGCCCGTCACTGTGCGTGTGTGTTTTGTGTGTGTGTGTGTTTGGTGGTGTTGAATGGATGTGGATATGGCCAGGTTCCTGAGACGATAGCACCAATGAATGTCCTCATCCTCACAAATCAGGGTTGATTCGTGAGTGTTCTTTTTTTTTTGTTTGTTTTTTTCAAAGATTTATTTTTTGTTTTGTGAGTCTTTGTGGTCCCAGGCGGATCAGGATCTACCTGAAAAGTTTCTTCTCTCCACCTCACAGGAATGTATCAAAATGCTGGATTCTCTCCTCCATCTCCTGCGACACAAACAGAAAAACACACACACACACACACACACACAAAGAGAGAAAAAACAGACACGGATCAGCACAAACCGCTTAATCTCAGGCCAACACAGCAAAATTGCATGTGTGTACAAAAGCATCTGTGCAACCGCCATTTCAATATTACTTGGAAATTTCCCACAGCAAACAGCTTTCACCATGATAAATGATGTAAAGTGGAGTAAAGCCGTCGCTGGAGTAAGATGGGCGATTTCTCTCAGCGTGAAAACAGCAGAGTTTGACACTGACTACATCTGAGCGGAGCCAGAGGAAGAGAGATGGATGTTAGGCTGCAACAGACCATGATTAATGCCTTGAAGACGTTATGCTGCGTGTGTTCTCTAATCTGAATGGCTGATCGGCGAGCGCGCGACAGACGCCCCTACCAGATATCAATTTCAGCAAAAGTTTAAATAATATATATATAAACCTATCAACTTTTCAGCAAAAAGCAATTTTGAGCATCTGAAGAGGGTAGACTTTTTCAGACGGGAGCCGCTCGCTTTTAGAAACTTTGAAACTCCCTGTAGAAGCTGGAGGATGACTGCCAACTATAGGCAAACTCTCCAAAGGCCTGGGCTGATGAGTTTTTAATAGTCTCCATTTTCTTTTTATGTAAATACATTCACTGCATCCAAAATAGACAAAGGGGCTTTAGAACAACATACCTGATGATTATTGTTATGGTTTTCCAGGGTGGAGAGATTACACAGCCAAGATCATTTAAAAATAAAAAATAAACATTGAGTGAAAACAATTGAATTTCATGTGCTTTCTCTAATCAACACAAAGTCAAATTTGTACATACAGGCTCACATGTTAACTTTAACTTGCCAAAATATGGGTAAAAGCCCCCTACCAAGTTGACTCTCAGCTACACATGCACAGGTTTTCATGCGATAGGTTGAATATTTACCCTGTTCCTTTTAGAAGGGTTTGGTAGTGCTGATTTAAACTGGTTTTGTTTTCTGGCGCATATTCAACCTTTCTGCATAACATCCACATATTTGTCGGGGTTCAGGTCTGGGTGTCGGCATGGCCATTCCAGACGCTTACTGGCAGTTTGCATTTTCTACTCCAAATCCAAATTTGATAGATTTTAGAGTCATCTGTCTTGTGTTCAGATTTCAGCCAACGGATTGAAGGATTGTTGGCTAGCAACGCCAAACCTAAACTCAAGACAATCCAGACTTGTCGTGCAACTTACCAGAACGGGCCGTCCTTGTCGAATGTCAATAAACTCTGAAAGGCCAAGCTCTTGAGAAAAACCTCGTCCGCTAGCATCCACACTTCTCCACCTCCTCTCCTGCGCTCTATTTCTACTCTGTCACCTCTGACAGACTGGAGAAAAAGCATCTTCCAAATGCATAAAGATGAACACATCTCCCTCTCAGGTGTAATGTCAAAGACCAACCCAAGAACTCCATGAACTAGAAACTGCTAGTACCCTGATCTCTCTGCCCACAGATAAAAAAAAAAGAAGAGAATTTTCAAAAACTATCGAGAAAACCTTTGTGGTCTGAGGGGGCAGAGATTTGCCACGGAGAAAAGATAGAGTCCAAGTGAGGCCTTTAAACCTAAAAACGCAGTAGGAATTGTGAAAGAAGATGGATGCAGCATCATGCTTAGGATCGCCACAAAGATGGACAAAGAACCAACTCCAAACTCTCCAACCCTCACAATAACATGGCATTTTTAGAAAGAGGAAGGCAGCCAAACACAGAACTTCTAAAAGGACACTGACCTGAAGTCTATTAAACATTTATAAGCTTTGCACACCAGGAGTCAGCTTCACTACATGAACTACCATGTTTGTCAAAGTTGATCAAATATTTAAACAGAATCATGCCAGAACCTTGTTAACGGTTCTAAAATGTGTTCTATGCAACTGATGACAAGGGCATCACACAAAGAACAGTCTGTGTGTACAATGCATTTTTTTTATGTTCAAAAATAAATGACCCTAAAACAAAGACTTGTAAACTGAAAACCTTATTTTTAGATATCGATGACGATGGATCATCATTCCAGCATGAGCACAGCAGCGACTGAAGGCATCATTAAAATGAAACTTATCGAAGGAATGAATGCATGTAATCTAATGAGCAAGCAGTGAAAATTGTGAAATTGATTAATTTAAATACTTACATGTTATGCTGTAAGGTTAATCTAAAGTAAATGCTGCATTGAGCCTCTGGTAAACAACCAGCAGGTCTATGTGTCGCACACACAAACAGTCCCGAAGGAGAACAACAGTAAACCGGAAACATGTTCCGATCAATTTAACATTCAGATTTATTTCTGCGCTTTACCGTGACGCTCAGCATCTTGCAGAAACTTCATACTTACTTTTAGGGACAGGTCTGCATGTCTCGAGGACCAAAGGAACATAAATAAACTAACTTGTTCAAAAGCAACATGGAGCGTTCCCAGTGCAGTGATCTCACAAATATAAGCAGCGTATTTATTGTTTTAACTTTTATCGCACAAATTAAGCCCTCTGTACTTCTGCCTCAGCCAGAGCCATCAACAGCGGGTCGCGCAGACTGTAAACGATAACGGGGCAATAAGAGGTAGAAGCGATGCGTGACTGCATGAAATATGACTTATTTAGAAAATCTAAAAAGGCTTCAGGTCATTAGACATGCCCAATGTTTTAGGCACATGTATGCTTTAAGCGTCTGTGACTTTTTTTTATTTTTTATTCCCCCCATTTATCACTTGTACAACCAACACCAAGATGCTAATGAGCTCCGCGCTGCTCTGCAGATCTAAAGTTTATCAGCCTTGGAGGCTTGGGACCGCATCGTCTCTAAAGTCTTTACCGCTGCAACGCGTACCCCTGCGGTTGACCAGATGCAGTTACATTAGAGGACTAAATAGGGGAGCGGATGGGGGGCTTTCGAACACGTTTCCTCAAAGTTAAGGGTTTGTGGCGCAATAAATCCCCCTGGGTCAGACGGAAGCCACTGTTAATGGGTTGACTAAGGTCAAAGGGTGTTGAGGGAGTTCAGCAATTCACCAGCATGTTGATGCAGTTTCTGAATGTGCGAGTGTGTAGCTCAGAGGAAACTAACTCAGATTAGCTCTGGTCATTTTGCTGCTTCATACTTACATGTTTTTAGTTGCTTTGTATAAAATGGAAGACATTTGACACCAATGAGTCAAATATAAATGGCGGCTCACTAGAGTATGCTCGTCGTCTAACATAAAGAAATGTGGTTATCTGACTCATGTAATCACACCATCTGGATCAGGAACCATATCAATCAAAGCAGGACGCACGATAAAAATCTCCAGATAATAATCGTCAGTTAACAAGAAATGACATGCCTGGATTGAGCAGTCGATGAGTGTTTACACCTAAAATTAATTAAACACAACCGAGCTGCATCCAATAGACCTTAACTGATTTGCAACGTCAAACGTACGAGTACGGGGCGTCTTCGGTGTGCGAAATGGAACGACGCGGAGACGTAGGTGTGAAATGGGTTACAAACTGCCGTGGAGCCGTGGGGAATAACAGAGCAGTTTATTTAGCCAATTGCTTTACGGCTCTGAACAGGATTTCGTGAAACTACACGGCCGTCTGCGGCGTATCTGCTGGATTTCATGCAACCTGCCTTGGTGGAAGGGTTGTTTCAGCACACATTTGTATCCTTCCCACCCTGAAAACCCCTTAACTGCACTTTAACATTCAGGTAATCAAAAACACCCTTAAATGTATACCATCCATTCAAGATGTGAATCGATAACATCTTTTTTATGCACTGGGCTCAGCTAGTAGACATTCACAGATTGCTTTGGATCAGACTTGGTGGTAGAGATGATGAAATGCTACACTGCGGGTCTGAAAAAAAGCATTGCAGGAGTATAGTTCAAGTAAAAGGTGTTTGGAGCCAAAAGCAACTTATTTAACAGGGACCCAACTGAAGTGTTTCTCTGCAATATGGAGGAAGATCAAGGCAAGATAAGCTTACTGCTAGAGATCTTCACAAGTAATTCGATTTGTAGGATAGCTTTAATACTAAGCAATAAAGTAAACATCTGGCAGGAGCATGCTTGTTTCCCTCAACACATCATCCATTTGTGACACAGGTGTTAAACTACCGAAGTGCACCGGTTTAGTTGGAACCCATCTCATCTACCTCCATCACAGAAACTGATTTTCATTTCCCAGCTACAATTTCCTACAGCTGTGTGTGTCCGGTTGGTTAGCAATGAAAAATCAACAGCGCAAGTGTTTTTTGGATTTTTTTTTTCTCTTTCTGTTTTTCTTCCTATGCTATAAAAGACAAAGTGCTGAAAGATGACAATCTCGTGTGTTATTTCTGCACAAAAGGTGTTCTTTCACAAGCCAGACAACAGCTCCAACGACAAATAGAAGGGCCGCATTGTGTACGCTCCGAAATGGAAAAAAAACCCTCGAGTATTCTGTTTCATGAAGGTTTTCTCTTTGTGCGCGACTGTTCATCACGGATGGAAATAGTCTCAAACGACACCCGAGCCTTTCAGAATTTGTTGTCCTGAATTCAAACAATTGGATTCTTTTTTTTGTTTGTTTTTTAATACATTTTTAGAGCTCAATTGTTTTATAGTTCTGTTGTTTGGTAGGGTCATGGCGACATCAAAAAGAAAGACAGAAAGGCAGCGTGTTTTAGAAACAATGAAGACTTCGGAGCGTATTTTAAGAGTCTAAATGTCAAACCTGGAGAGAAACAAAGAAACAATCCATCTTGAAAGTTTATATAGTTTACAAAGTAATAAAACCCTCAAATTTAGAGATGTTTCAATAAGATGGACGAACTGACAGAAGAATCTTTGGCAGCTCACGCAAAAACAGCAAAAAAAAAAAAAAAAAATTGAACAAACTTCTACAGAGTTATCTGCTAATATTCTTTTTAAGATATTGGTACCGGCCCAATGAACAGAACTGGGCCAATATCACCAAAGGAAACGGAAAATGCCGGTAATTGGCCATAACTCCAATATTAATATCGGAAATCAACTAATTTTAATCCCTGTTACTTCAGCATCATATTGAGCTGTCACCCAGAACAGATTCAGGTACTTGGGGCCAATCTGAACCAGAAAGTTTGGATAAAAGCCAAGCCGGGTTTCTGTGGCGAACAGAGCAGACACAGTTCCTCTTGCTTTAACTGTAAGAGGGCTGCGGTTCACTCCATCTGCTGAAAGGTCAATCTCCTCTGAAGACAGACGGGCCGTGCCCGGAGGACAACGGCAGGGGGAAGTACAGAGGACAAATGTATGGACATGCTCCGTTTCACTCAGCGCTGCGATTTATACACAAATACCACGCGCCGCTACACAGAGCTACATTAAGTAGAAAGTAGCTGCTGATGCCACATCCAACACGAGCTCCGCCCGCACGCCTTCTTCCCTCTCCGGGGAGTTTACAAGGAGAGATGACCTGCTGGGGGAGTCAAGCTGCCTGTTGAAAACACCGGCAAACAAAACACGTGCCAGATGAGCTGACATTTCTGCTCTCCAAACACCAATTTGGGCTGGCAGCATGAGATGAACCCAGACGCGCACACCCCACTCCCCTCACCTCCACCTTCTCCAGCGGGCCTGTCGACAGGCGGCACCACCTGGCTGACTGCCTCTCTCACTCTCGCTCTCTCCCGCTCTCTGCTACTTCCCCTCTCTGACATTCTGACAACCAGCCCTGGCTACCAACGGCACGACACCACCACCACTGCTGGCCCCCTGTCTGCCCTGACATCCTGCTGCAGCAGCACAGGCAGCAGCAGATGACCAGATGGGATTCTGGGAAGCTATACAACAGTCACTTCTGTAAAGAAGACTGTCAAAAGAAATTAGCGGTAAATAAAAAGAAAAGGTCATCAGCATTAGAGATCTGTTCAGCTTTCATCGAGGACGGGAGGGGGGGGGACTTCCTGTAGCAGGGAGGGGTTCCGCCCAACTCGATTTTATATTCTGATAAAATCATCTTCGGTTCAAGTCAAAAGCTGGAAACAAAGAAAGACATTTTTTTAAAGTGACATGCCAGACTGGCTGAGCCTTGTGGCATGCTCTCTGGGGATCCGTAATGAATCGTTTTGGATTACGGATCCCGTCTCGCCGCCACACGTCCGCATCGCCATCGCAGAACGCTACCTTTCACATGCCCTCATTTAGAGCTTCCGCTGTCCTCATTAGGACTTCTTCTGGGGCCAAGAAAGCCACTGATACAGAAAACGCCTCCATCTCAGCCCAATATAAACTGTACTGATGCCATCATTGCTCGGTTCTCACTTCCACAGAGGATTCATATCCTGGTTCTGTCATGATTTTGGATACTTTGTGCATTTTTTTTTTTTTTGTGTGTGTGTCAGCTTATCTCGGCGTGCACCGCATGTCTGGATCTAAACTCCTACAACAGGGATGCGTCTTCCCAGACATCTTTTGTGTACTACGACCTTTTTGCGAAGGCAAAAGCAGCAACAAAATACACATAGGTAACTCAATAAAAAAAAATGTTTGAGAGCCATAAATGTTATGAAAGGGTTTTTTTTTGTGTGTCAATGTTCAATAGCAGAACTTAATCTGTAGAATCTCTTTTTCACAGATCTCTGATTTATAGCAGACTTCCTTAAAGTAGATTGGATTGATATAAACAGAAAACAAAAAAATAAAACTAAATTAAAACAATAATGAACAGACTTATGATGGATAGAACAGATATACGGATTGATAGAGGTTGGGCAGATATTCCAAACAATAAATAAAACTCATCTGGAGCTGCTGATGTTACAAAAAAAGACAACTTGTGCTTATTTCAAATATCTACTGCATGTACTTTGTTCTCATTTCTGAAGAACCACCACTTGCTTTCCATTTCGAGGAGAGTACAGAAAAACGGGATGGATACATTACCTTCTACATGATGTGGATATTTATGGAAAATTAAGTCAAAATAAAACCAGTACATTAAAATACATTACTGGTACTTTTACTTCTATTCTGTTGTGGAATTCAATTATATAAGTAAAAAAAAAAAAAAAACCAAAAAAAAAACTGTGGAAGCACCAACGTGTCAAAGTTTGCAGACTCCTGTTTTGAACTGTTCTGAAAATTTTTTTCAGAATACTTAAGAGACGTTCATTTTTCTAAGCTATTTTTGTTTCCACTCAAATATTCTTTGTATTTTTCTAACTTTAAACTCGCTGATCAAAAAGAAGAGGCCGTCTCATTGTAGGTTACACAGGAAAAACCACAACTGATCAAAGAATCTTCGGTGAGCGGAAAAACATCTTACAGCGTTAAAAAAAAAAAAAAAAAAGCAGTGTGACGGCAAGTCAGTGTCTACACAACATCTTGCTCTCTAATAGAATCTCATTTTTTAAAAAACACTGCACTAAAACAGCCTTTTTTTTTTCAAACAAGCCATTATAGTGTCATTAACAGAATTAACGTCTTGTGATGAGTGTGCTGGCAGCCCTCAGAGATGAGTACCTTTGTCTAATCAGTTTTCAAGCATCACTCTTCATCTTGCCTAGAAATGATCACTTATGGCTTCGAAATACAAAAATGGCAACAAGCAAATGACGCAGAGCCTCCAAAGAAAGTATTTTATGAGGTCACAATGGCATTCACTAATGTCTCATAGTAATTAATGGGAGCTTAAATACGTCATACCGTTTGTATTTTCTGTAACCCATTTCCTGTGGCACAGAAAATATCAAATTAAATATATGTGCCTTCCATTTATTGGCACGCCTGTTAAACTGGGTGTGCAACACATGCATTACTAGCAATGTGTAAAAATCGTAATTCACATATTGATGCTAATATGTGAAACATGCACAGCATCGTTTGTTGGTACCCTGGTAAAAAGGAATGGAAAGAATCTTTAAATATAACTAAATTTTTCATTTATGCATTCCTCTAAGTCAAGAGTTTCATGGAATGACTAATATAAGTTACATTTTTCCCTACAGTATGACTAGGATGTGACACAGAGGCTCATTTCTTAGGGATTAACAGCCAGGCAGGACGAAATCTCATGTTTATGCTGCACAGAAACCAATGGTTAAAATGTGAAGAACAGATAAATAAAAGCTTACAGCTGGAGAACTGCAGTGGCTGCCGTTATTGAGCTATCAAGACTCGATTCAAATCTTTAGACACCTCACATATATAAAAAAATGATTGATAAAGAGTGATACCAGGAAAAGCAAAAAAAAAAAAATTTTCTCTCTTAACATCATAAACGTAAACCGTACTGAGATTTTTATCTGGAACGGATTTGGTCAGATGAGACAAAATTGAGCTTTTCAGCACGAAGTACTCGAAGATGGTTTGTAGTAAAATAAAATATAAATAAATTCCTTTTTTGAGGAAAAGCACATCTTGTCTGCTGGTTACCATGAAGGAAGGATTTGTGATGCTATGTCTTTCTGGTAACCTTTCGACTCTTTGAAGTGCCAGTTCAAACTAAATGTAAAATCTAATGGATTTTATCCCAAAACTGGAAATGTAACGCCATTGTGTCTTTTAACCAAATAAAGTAAGACAAGGAGACAAAGAAATGGCTTCTCCGACACCTAATCTACTTTCTTTAAAGTCTCAGTCCACTAAAAACAAGTGTCCTATTTGCAAAAGTCTGAGTTTGATTAAAACAATTATTACCAAGTTACAGGTTTGATTTTTGGATTGTTTTCTTTGTTATATTATCTTCTCGTAATAAAGTAATTTATTTTAGGGGGTTTCACTAGAGATGCACAGATCCGATATTGATATCTGTATCGGTTCTGATATTGGAAAGAAGTTGAGAACGGGTATCATTAGGGCAGATCTATTTTGAGCGACGTCATGCTCTATAATTTATTTTACTTTATATTTAAAATTCATAATTGCACTTTCTGAACCATTTGAAAGAAGATTTGTTGCATTATTTTTTTTTTCCATTTTTGACCAAGATAGTTAACCTGTTTTATTGGTTTCAGCATCTTTATTATTTATTTTAAATTGGCCATTTTACTCCTAATTACACTGTTCTGTTGTTTTTACATGCTTGACCAAGCTAGTGGTGTATTTAATTGTTCTGATCCGATCCAATTTTCTGTAACGGATCAGTATCGGCCGATACTAAACCTCCTATATGTATCGGTATCAGAAGTGAAAAAAGCGGGAAGGTGCAGGTACAAGCCTTGAAATCGGGAGTCGATAAATGTAGCTCGCACTGAGCATTTAGCATGTTGGCACCGATGTCTGAACACGAGACCAGTGAGATGGGATTCCGGGTGGCAGGGGGGTTCTAACCTGCAGCAGCAGGGTCTTGTCGTATTCTCTGCGGTGCCGATAAATACATTGGCCAAGGAGGGAGTAGAGTCTCTCCAGCTGCTCCACGCTGTAGCCCTCACTCTTCTTTACCACAATACTCAGCAGAACCTGCAGAAAAACATGCAAACAGAAAAACATGTAAACAAAGATGTTACAAAGAATGTTTTAAATATCCTGAAGAAAAAAAGCAATCTCAAATGCATATCATGAATTATTAGCGAGTTTACGGAGAGAGACGGTAATGACACAGACACAGGCAGACGGTTGTACACGTCTGCATGACCTAGCACGTAAAACGATGCCCAGCACGGCGAGTGGCGCTTGGAGATGCGGCATTTAGAAGTCAGAAGTATTCAAAGGCAATTAGGATCAGAGTGACAGCTAATTAAAGCTAATCATAATTAGAACTAAGTTTACATTTCACTGCTACTTTAATTAAAACATTCGGAGCAGTCGAAGGCTCTTCTAATTGACCTGTTCTTCACATTTTACCCGAGTCAAAGTCAGCTACTCTGTGCGGGTTTAGTCAAACGCAGGGCTCATCAGAATGCAAAGGGCTGCAACTGCAAAGGCACAATAATTAATGTTATCACCCCTGACACCAGACAAACAGGGAGACCTCCACAGCAATAAACTTGTGCATGTGTCTGTGTGTGCACGCGCGTGTGGATGTCTTTTGCACCCGAGGTAGACAGCGTCCACGTGTCTAAAACAAAAATCAAGGCGATATTGTGATTAATAAGACATGCGTGTTTGTCAGAACCTTTCATCAATGAACATGTGAGAGGTAATTACAGTGAACCGGGAGGAGGGAAGGGGGGCTGGCGGCAGGAATTACAGAGACAAAAAAAAAGCAGTGTATTAATAACTGAACTTCATCTAACAATGATTTGCAGTCAAATAAGAGTGCCTTGATTAAAGCCAACATATGAACAAGCACCAAGAGAAACTCTACTGCCCTTTTCGGTGAAAATTTGGCCAAATCAAACAATTCTTTGCTTTCCTTTTCTTTTTTTTCTCTCTTTGTTCCCGAGCACAAACTGTTCCGACCGAAGCTGCCGAATTTTAAACCGACTGAATCTTACAGCGGTTACCGACGGAGTCTCAACAATAGCAAGCAGTCTCAAAGCGCCGTTTAAAAATAGAACAGCTGAGACATTATAAATGCAACGTTATTATGTCTGAGTCAATTTAAGGAGGAAACAGATTTTGTCGTGGAGCTTTTTTTCTGGGTGTATTGACTGTTTTCAATAAGGCAACTGCACATTTGTCAGTATTTTGTGAAGTCAGCAACAAGAGCATTGTTATTTGTTGTCATGAGTCTGATGTCATTACATCGCCTTTCATTACAGCTCAATACAGGTGACATCACCTGTATTGAGAGGTGATGTTATTACAGGTGACGTCACCTGTAGTGACATCAGTGAAACCTGAATTACTGACTTGATTATTATGGTTGAAGTATTTAACCTTTGGTTCTGAAGCTGCAAATAGCAGAAAAAGATGAAGAACAAAGCATTGGTAGAATATGTTAAGATAATAAATGATAGCGTAAATTGTTTTTTTTTTTTTTGCCGTTCATTTCATTTCATAGTATTTCGACTACAGAATGAAACCAACATTGAATTTTTCTTTTTTTTTTTTTCCTAGATAAGAACGAAAAACTAAAAATATTTGACTTTTTCTTTTGATTGAAACTTGGGAAATAAAATGTTGGTTCTTTCTCAAGAAAATTTTTAAGAATTCTTTTGGCTTTTTATCAGAAATAATGTTGGTTTCGAGGCTCTAAAAACCCAAAATGGTTCTGTGAGTTGGAAGCAATGCTACTGTATATATATGAATAAATCAAGTGGAGAGGCACACACATACTTTTATTGCTTCCAGAGTGCACAAGAAAAGTCTATATGAGGCTTTATTTGCATAAATTATTGGTGTTGCAAGCGAACAGCAGTTTACTAGCTTGTTTATGGAATGACCAGAAAAGACCTAGCAAGCAGTCCTCTACTGGCTTATGCTCATTTCTGATCTTCTGTAAGGACTTAAAACACTAAAAAAAGGTTTTTTAAACTATGCTGCAGGTTTTAACAGAAGGATTGTAGTTGTTAATTCAACAAAAACTCACCTTTACTTTAATTTTAATAAACTCGAAAAAGGGCATCAAACCATACGGTGTTCAGACGTTTGCAGATTTCAGCTGTCAATCAGAAATAGTAGCTGATCAGCAGAGAATTGGTCAATTCCCATCTTTGGCTGATTGATTGGTGCAGCACTAATTAACAGCAATGAAGAACTAAAATATACTCAGTCCTGCCTTCTGTTTTTCAGAAATTTCATGCCAAATTAATTAAATCTTACACTCCATCCATTTTTTTTTCTTGTGCCATTATTAAATCAGAAATAAACATTGGGATTTAATCTGATTTTTGCATTGACATATGGCCTGTTGGGCCCCAATTAGCTCAAACTGGGTAAACATCTGTGAAATGTTTTTTAATGTTAGTATTTGACTCAAAGCAAATAAAGCCAGTCTTTCTGAATATACCTCACACCAACCAGATTAGGTCATTATTCAGTAGTTCAAAAGTTACAAACAACAAAAAAGACAACTTAAGTTTTCATATTGCTGTGTTTTACCCCATATATGCATGATTTACTTCGATTTTAGTCTAGACACATCTAAAACCTTGACTATTATCAAGAAGGAAGAAAAATCTGTTCTCTTTATGAATCCAAAAACTGGATACATACATTTATAAACTTAATTCCTGAAGAGTTCTTCATAAAAACAAATAAAATGATGAACAACCCTGACAAGCCACTTCATGAGACTGTTATAAAACAGTCTTCAGCCAGGTGCTTTTTAAGATATGTTGTAACACACACTGCTACAGGAAATTCTTCCTGAACACCACCGTAAGCATCTACAACAACTCTGAAGAAAACATTTAAATTCCCTCTGTGATTCATGAAGTGTCTTTGACTTGATACTTTCCAAACATTCACATGTGCAGCACGATAGGATGAGATTTTAATCCGAGAGCCTCCAATTGGTCATTCTAGTAAATGTAAAAAATTTTTGTGACAAAACACACATTCAAGAACCTTTCCAGGTTTTTGCAATACCTTCTTGGACAATAACATAAATAAATAAATCTAAATCATTAGACACTGAATATGTTCTGCTGGTGTGTTTTGTGCTTCAGTGTCAAATCGCTTCTCTGCTTGCATAAATTTAATAGATCTCAGAGATAAAAATGGCTAACATCGCTGTGAGATGCCTTTTTAAACAGCCACGCCTAAAAAGCTCCCCTTTCGACCAGTCGCGCAAACATGAGAACGGGAACGCAATTTTCCAGCCTTCCTTTTATACCCTTTCTGCAGCATTCCTTTCCATTCCCATCATGCTTCAGTATGATAGAGAGAACACCTTTTTTTCTTTCCTCTGTAATGCAAGTCCTAACCTGAAGCGATACTCAGTGTGTAACAGAGCCTCTCCTCACCTCATTTTCAGCCCCATTTTAACACTTTTGAACAACAAAAACCTCTGCTTCCAGCATGTTTGTGTTTTCTCTCTTTTCATGTTCCACATTTTTCTTTTCCTCCTCCTCTGTCCATCCCCTCGCTTTCTTCCCTGCCTCGCGCAGAGCTGATTGCAGCAGTTTACTTCCCGGCCTTTTTTGCTGGCTCGATCAGGATGCCGCCGTCAGTATGTGGTAAATGGTGTGCAAGTGTGTCTTACACAGGCTCAGTGACTGAGTGAGCTCACAGCACACAAAAGGCCAGTAATCCCTTGCATTAAAGACTACTACTGACATGGACCATTTAACCTTAGCCCTCTAAACTCCCTGCACTATTGTCCCCTCCCCATCTTTCTTCACATCTCTATTCTCAAGTGTCTTAAGACCACAGATTGACTGTGTGGGATGATTCTGCTGGAAGAGAACAAATCAGGATGGTGAAATATGGAGCTATAGTGCCTTACAAGCGTATCCCTACTTATTACATTATTTCACATTTTGTTATATTACAAACACAAATTCTAAAAGTGAGGTATTATGCTCTTTTGAAAAAAATAGGATAATCCTACACAAAAGATGTTCATTAAATTGCACAAAATTATCCCTAGATAATGAGATTTCAGTCTCCCCTCACTGAGTCTAAAAAAGCTGCTGGCTTCACCCCCCGAACTCAACGTTTACACTCATATGTGAAAATAGGTGCAAACAGACGCAATTACACAACTGCACATTTTTGAAGCAGAAGTTGAGCCTCTTGCACAACCAACAAGAATGCAGCAAAAGGTTGTCATTTCCAGTGGCCTTTGGGCGACTGCGGCTCTGTGACTGCAGTAGAGTTGTCGTCTTGTGATCTGAAGGTTGTAAGTTTGATTCCAGCTTCCTCCTACCACATGTTGGTGTGTCCCTGGGCAAGGCACTTGTCTCCAAATTGCCTACCAATCTGTGTATCAGTGTATAAATGTGCGTACATTTGTGAGTGCAAACGTAGAGACAGTGCTGTTACTGTTAAATCCGACTTACTTGGAAGTTTTTGGAAATGGCTCATCTTCCAGACTCCAAAAAGTTTAACTTATCCTTTAAAACCGGCTGTTTGTTTTGTTGTTTTTTTAAGTGGTTTGGCCATTTTTGGAAGCAGTAGAGACTCAAATGAGAGTATAAAAATGTGCAAAATGTGACTTTTTGCATAGTAATTCTTAAGGTATTTAGGGTTAGGGAACTTTTAATGCGTTTTCATTACTACTTATTTACAGTAAATAAATAATGAATAGCATATAAGTAAATGATTTTTTTTTCTCCTAATGAACATGTATTTTTACTTTGTTACTTGAAATTTGATTTCACATTCTGATGTCCTGAAATTGCCACGTGTGATTCAAGGATTTTCCAAACATGCAGAAAAGAATCAAAGCAACATTCCAGGTGTGGTTTTCAAGCGGAAATAACATCATAACACAAATTTCAAAAAAGATGATTTTACATTTAATATTTTCACTTGTAAAAATTTTGAAAACTTGCTTGTTTTGCTTCCACTTGCTTCAACTTCACAGAGCTGCATTAGTTTATTTTGGTTGATCACACATAATCCTGTTACATAGTTTGGTGTTGAAACGTGGCAAAGTGTGAAGACATCCAGAAAAGTGCATAACGGTGTCACAACTGAACTCCGCTACTTTTTTTGCAGCAGCGTAAACTCGTCTCTCTTTCCCCAATAAAATGCATTTCATAAATTCACAACTTTATGGCTTAGAGAAGAGACAGCGATTTACTCTTGTGAAATGTGTAAAGCGCTGCTGTGATGCTGTCGAAGTTTTATCGTGTTGCACACAAAGCTTCTGTTAAACAAACAAGCTGTGAACAATCATGCATGAAGACAGTAGCCGGCTGTGATGTAGTAGAGGGTCTACTTTGATCACTGAACGCGTTTCTGGCTCCACCGACTTGTGTGTGTAAGAGTTGGGGAGTCTTCCTCGGCGCTGACTGAGAGAACAGGGTTCGCAGGCAATAGGGGGCTTGAAACCCAACGGTTGCTGTCACTAGGGACACCATTAAGCCTTCGATATCTGCCTCGGAGAGAACAATTCCACTCCTCCTTCCTGTTTTTTTTTTGTTTTCCCCCCATGTGAGACACAAACAAATAAATGATTTAGAAATGATTCCGGTTTCTTTGTGGCTATAAAGTCACGGGAGAAAATAGCACCTTTTTCAGTGGACCTGGTCATAAAATACAAATAAAGAGGTTCTGATTAATTTTGAACAAGTCTTTATTAAAAGGTTTTTATGATAAATTATGCAGAGAGAGGTGTATTAGTAACTAAAGTAATAATTACTGTAATGTTATTTTTGAATAGTAGATCAAATTTTAAAAAAAGCCAAAATGAAGACATATGGAGCAAACACTGAAAGAGCAAAAGATTGTAGCTTTCTAGGGGTCATTACTGATAATAAAATGACAAAGAAATTGCAAATTAGATCTATACACAAAGTAAACTGTCAAAAACTTTATTTATAGTCAATAAAGCCAGACATGTCCTGGAGGAAAAAGCTCTAGAAACTAGTAACCAAGAAAGAACATAACTAAGTTAACAGGATGACTGATTGGATGATGCTAATGTTGGAAGATATTGGATTTAAAAGTAAGTTTATACATCTACCAACTTTGAATGCATAAATATAATTTGTTGGGTTTTTTTCTTGCCTTGTTTTAATTAGTTATTTTATGACATTAATTTCAATATACCTTTTCTTTTTTCAAACAGCAAAACAACAACAAAAAAACACCTACTGAACCTGTAGCTTTAGACTTCAGTGTCTTCAGTGAGATGCTAAAAAACATTTAAGTGATGGAACTCGAGTGGAAAAAAAAAAGGTCAAATGAAACTATATGGAATTAAATTATAAATCGAAATGTTATCATAGTCACCACCGCGCAAAGATCAATAAAGGAGTTACTTTTGATCAATATGGAGCTCGGAGATTTTCAGCGGGTTTCCTGGGGATCGGGTGGATCGAATCCTTCTAGATTATTTCCTGAAGAAATAATCTAGCAGTCAATCCAAGTTTAATAAGTGCCTTTCCTGGAGCATTTGAAAATTTGATTTAGCGAGAAGACCTTGGCTGGTGAACTAAGCTGACTGATAAAGTTTATCCATCTATCCAGCTTAGCACATAGTCATAATTAAATAAAGGGGAGCTCAGCACGTTTACACACTCACGCTTTTATGGAAGGTTAAGTTCTACAAATCAAATATGGTTAGAGCGATGGTTCAAATATAGTTGTTGAGAGAGAGAGAGAAAAAAAAAACATAGCGAGAGCCACAAACTGTTTTGGTCTTCTGAAAGAATGTAATAAAGAATACAAATAATCCATGGAAGCAACACAATTTTTCATTAGATGGATGTGGGAACATATAATTTTAAAGACATCAAGAGATCCAATATCATCAGTTCAAGAAGGACGTGGTTCCGCTTTGCTCCTCGCATGTGGAATGTAATCTGTGTAAAATTTATGTGTTCCATGGTGTGAAAAGTGTTTTGAATCATGCTGACCATGCAACAAGGCTCGCAGACAGCCCATGTATTATGAGAATTTATATATATATATATACACACACACACGCACGCACGCACGCACACACACACACACACACACACACACACAGATAGAATGAAAAGCCTGGAGACATCAAACTCAAGTGAAAGGCTTAAAAGTGCGGTAGGTAAATGTTTAATATAGAGAGACACAGATGTGGGTATCAACTCTGTTACTGCAAGAAGATAGAAGAGCATTCAAAGAAAATATATTTTTGCCCTCCAGGCATAAAGAGCAGAGGTAACGTCGCACTTTGTGTGAGAAAATATCTGTACAATGGGATTTGACCCTTTAAAAACAAAGTTAAAATAATTAGATTTAACATTTTAGTCTGACTGTAGCACTAATCATCCCCCAATGATTAGTGCTGGAAGTGAGGCTAGACTTGCTGAAACAGAAGTTCCAGGTCTTTTCCTAAGGGAATGTAGATTCTTGTTTGTCAGATTTCCAAAAGGGACAGATTTCCAAATCTACCATGTTCCCAACGAGATAGATAAAATAATATAGCAACAGGTTTGTGGTACATCATTCACTTCCCTCACTGGCTCAGTGAACATAAGAAAATTCTCAAATAACACCCTACATGTCAGCTTTCTCTGACTAAAATGCTTTGCTGACACGCAAAGCGTTTTAATCAGCTTAATTAGTTTCAGTAATGGCATCTGCACTAAAAGGTGTTTCTTACTCCGACCTGATGGAGCTTCGGTATGGTGCATTCACTGACTTGTAAGAGATCAGACCTTTTACTTTCAACACATCAAGTCACAATAAATAGACACCAACATGTCACACTTAAATAGAAGGCGTGGCACTAAATTCCATCTAATGGAGGTTGAAACCACAAAACATGTCGACCAAAAACATAAAAGGTGAACAATAAAAAAAAAAAAAAAAAAATACCTGACATTTGAAAGCCCTCACCTGAAGAGACAATTATATTCTGTGGATCGGCAGGTAGTGACTTTTGAGTTTCATTAAAAGGATCTACTTTCTCAAATCTTATCAAAATACAAAGCTTAATATGCTAAATGATCAAGACAACATCGGTCTGAAAGTAATAACTGCAAGGCGATAATGCCTCCAAGCCTTCAGTCTGCTGTTTATGTATTAGATGTGAAGGCAAGTTGACAACGGTGCTTTCCCTCCGCCTCCCACTCAACCTTTCTCTCAGCCTGATTGGTTTACAAAGCGTTTGCTTCCACACTGAGCGACTGCACACTGACTGCTCGTCAACATGGGGTCGACTTAAAGAGAAGCCAAGCGTTCAAAATGCCATTTTCATGAACTGTGCGACTAATCAGTAGTCCCAGATCTTAAAATTACACAGGGGGAAGGCGGAATAAGTTTCAAGAGGTGCAAGTGTTGCGAAAGGGTATAATAAGTCAAACTGTAGGTTTGGAGAAAGTACTGTGAAACAGAAATGGCAGCAATAAAAGACTGCTACATTGAAAGGTGCTGACCCACCTGGCCATCACACATGGTCAGCTATGTCACCAAATCAGTATGTAAATAGCAGCACTGTCAACAACATCAGGCAGAATGAATGTAATGAAAAGATGCACTTCAAATGCCATTTTATTGACAACCAAGCCACAGACCAGCACTGCTATTATGCTGTTTTCTTTTGAACAGACATGTGGCTTGGCCACTTTGCCAGAGGGGCCCCTGCTGTCATTAGAGCTAAAAATGAAACAAGATGACAAACTGGAATAGCTCCTCTTTTTTTTTTTTTTTTCTTTTGCTGACAGGCTTTTCTAAAACAGGAAATTCTGACATGCTTTTAAACGCTACGCATTAAGCCAAACGACTTCACACTGTTCCAGCCACCAGAAACACCAGCTTTTTTGTTGTTGCACAAAAGCATCATAATCTGTGTGTGTGTGTGTGTGTTCTTGGGTAAAACGCAGCAGCAAAAAAAAAAAAAAAAAAAAAAAAAAAAAAAAAAAAAAAAGCGGGTCCCAGATTGGATATTTTGTTTCTGAGTTCTCATCTGCAATCCTCAGCACCACTTCTCCGGGCCCATCTGTGGACAAGTGTATGAATCTCGATGAAAGAAAACAGCTGAGACTGAGAGACGGCTTGAGGAAGGAGAGAAACAAGCAGCGGGATCCATTTATTCATGCTGAGGAATTCATTTTGATCCAGGCACCATCATCAGCATCAAGCGTCACTTCAGTGAAACTGGCAGCAACAAAAACTTGATTCTACAGACCAATGAGTGCAAATAATGGCGCCACGATGAAACACGGCCCTCTGTCCAACAGCAATTCATGGTCAAGTCTGTTAAACTAACCTCTGTTAGTAGTAATCATAATCAACCATTGAAATACTTGTCAGCTAAATTAGCGATCGTTTAATTTTTATCTAGACTGTACAGACTTAAAAAAGTACATTTGTTAGAAGAATCATGTCCTCAGAGCAGTAATTAGGTCAAAACTGTGCAAAAAATATATGAATTTTGCACCTGAGATAAAAAAAAAAGCATTAAATATCTATTTAGCATCTATTTTTAGCTGCATCATTGCTACAAATCTTCACTAAATGAATGCTACGTTATTGCATTTCTGTCAATACAATTTTTATTTTCAAATTTGAAAAATAAAATTATATTTATTCACATCTCTAAATAAATTTCTGATGTATAATTTTAAAAAAAATTCGAACAATGTAACATTTCAATTAACTGTCAAAACAATCAACATATTAATTGATGTATAAACAGTTGTTATTTGCAGCCCTAATTTTATCCACAAATTTTCATGTGTTTTAGGAGTTTCTACATGACGGATTAAAAAACAAACAACTGTTGCATGTTCATGTGCTGGAATGGTCAAGTCAAAGTCCAGAAATTAATTTGAATGAGAATCTGGCGAGATTGGATGGAGACAGCCCCATCTCCATCCCATCTGAATGAGCTCAAGCTTCTTAGTGGAGAAGAAAAAGGGCAAAGAAAGTCTGTCTCTAAATGTCCAAAGTTGGTGAAGATGTACCCAAAAACAATGAAAGGAGGTTCAGACACAAACCACACGTTTCAGATTTATATTTGCAAAAATAGTTGGACAAAATAGGCATCTTTTTTCTGTCCACTTCACATCACATGCAATTCTGTCGGTCTATGACAAGAAATTCCAATAAAAGACATTTAAGTATGTGGCTGTAATGTGACAAATGTGGAAAAAGTGCCAGGAGTCTGATTTCTTTCTCTCTCTCTCTCTGTCTCTCTCCCTCTCTCTCTTTTGCAAGACACTGTATTTCAGAGTCTCTTGAATATAGTTAAAAGTCAGGAATAATGAGCCCTCCACAATCAATGAATACAACTGAGGAGAAAAGGAACAGAGTGCCTCCCACTGCAGGCCCCAACACAAATCAGGCACGGCGCCAGCTCCGGTCCTGCCAAAAAAAAAAAAAATCTGCTTAAACGGTGACTCTCATCCTGTGCACCGGAAATTCAATTTGTTCCATAAGCCCGGGAAGAAAAAAGCAATTATTCACAGTCCACACTATTCACAATCTGCTTCTTTAAGATAGATCCCTTCTTCTCCCATGCTAACAAATAAGCCCCCAGATTAGTGGTGTGTGTGGCTGCTCATAGGGGCGGCCGGTTGAAGAACAAAGATTAAGCCGACTTAAAAAGCCTGTCAATCAGATTGAAAGATAAATTCGGTCTCCGTGAGACGAGCTGCGCGCTCCCTCGCCCCACCACCCCTACACGGTCCCCACCCCTCGTCTTCCTCGCAGGACATGTGTAAAAAGCCACTAGATAATGGCTTGATAGCTGGATGTCACTTCGGAGCATGCAGGAGTGGACTAAGCACATGTCAGAGGAACACTTCTTTTACACCAATTACACTACACAGAGCTCTCAAAAACTAACCCCCACATCTGATCAGTGGGAAGTGCTGTCAGGGGAGCCCGCTGAGCCGAGGCTCCAATTTACACTTGGGGTATTAGGTGGGACCCTACCGTGACAGTGCAAAGTACCAGCCGAGACGCTCCCCGCGACATCAATGTCTCCCGGCCACGAGGGAGGCAGATCTGGCGGAGCCGACAGTTGCTCATGTTTGAGTCATAGCCTTGTTTGCTTTGCATTTCTCACAAGAACAACACCTGCTGATGGGGAGTGGTGAAAATGGCCCGCTTTGGTAATTGGGTCCCTGCTAAATTCAAGAGAGTCCGTTGTTTAACGCGAGATGAGGTTTTGACAGACGCTGGCATCAACGCAGGATGAATGGAAAATGACAAGATAAGCTTATACTGGGGGAAGGAGAGAAAATCTTCCCAAGTATTTGTGTCTAGATTCTAGTGCAAATGTTTTAGAATACTTGAAATGAGACCAAACTAACTTACAAATAACTTTTCAGCAAGAAATAGAAGTTTGTTTTAAGTCAATAATTCCAGATTTTTTAAAAAAAAGTACTAGTTATAAGTGAAACAATCTGCCCCGTACCAAAACTAGTAAGATTGAATTTTTGCAATGTAGTGTATGCAACTATCCGCCTGTAGAGTTCAGCAGGGTAGAGATGTGGAGTGGACGTAAACGAAGCCGAGGTCGGTCATCCAAAGAGTCTCCTTCCTCCATCCTCCTGACCTTTAGTCTCATCTCTCAAAATACAAAAGAGGAAATCTTTTTTTCACGACCCTAATAAAGCGATATCCTTTACTTCCTTTTGTAATTAACCTCCTCTTGAAAGCATCTTTTATAATGAGATCTACAGAAAAGCAATCAAACATAAAACTAGAAATGAAATCCTCGGAATATGTCAGAAATAAGTATTCCCGGTACTCTTCAAAGCGGATCCCGTTCCAGACTGAAGGAAACTCATTTGAACCATTTCCACCATGAGTGAGATGGTGACAAACTGGCTCTCATAAAACAAAGAGGCTGTTAGAAGTTTCTAGAAAGTACCAGGCATGTTCAGCCTGGTACTTTGAAACATGATGGGTCTCCACTGAATAAGATGAATGTGGCAAAACAAGGTGTTCTGTTTTCTTCTTCAAAGGAGTCTAATTCTGTCTAATTAAGGAAACGGGCTGGATTTAGAAATGCAGCGATCTTTTGTAAATCTCAATGTTAAAGTAAGGGAATTCCCTTGTTTCACAAGGAATATAAACAGACTGATGTTTACAGTAAATGTTTTATATTTTGCTAATAACTAATAAAATTGCGATAAGACAGTGACATATCAGTTTGTATTTGTTCTGGCTTTGTAGCCTGAACCTTGTTGAACTCAAAAGCATCTTGAAAACAAGATGTGACATTGTTTTCACTCTAACCCACTAATTAATATATATTTACAATAAACTAATGTCTAAAACATTAAATCAGCGCTTATTCCCTCAAATATTACTTATTTTCAATGGATTCTTGTAATAGCTTGATATTTTGTTCAGTTTGAAGTGTGCAAAAAAAGTTCCAAACTGCCTCGGGAGTTTGGAGTTTTAGTCGGGTTTTATGTGTAGAAAATTCATGTCAGCCGGATTACAAAAATCAACGAGCTGAAACTGGCAAACAAAATGTGCGATCGGTACATTTCCACTTGGCAGGCAAACGTTCATACACAAAGATATCTAAAATGTGTACAAAAGCAAAAGACTGATTGTTAACAAGAGCCAGAAGTTTCTAAGATGAGTACTGTGACATTTTTGGTATGACAGCTAAATGAACGGTTGTGAGAACTGGCCTTCCAACAGAAAGTGGGCCTAAAGTGAGATAATTGACTTTGTTCTGCTTCTGTTCCTTAAAGGTGCCTTAAAGTTAAAGTTTAAAAACACATTCTATATTTAGTTATATCTGAGCATGGAGCCTCCTCCTCCTGTGCCATGCGGTTGTTGTTTGGTTTCACCAATGTAAAAGTCAATGCAAAAGTTATTGAATCAGACAGCACACACAGCGCCACTCATGTGAGGCTTTGGTGTTCTGCCCTTGGGATGAACCAGCCTCAGTCTCAGGGTTTTGTAGGGTTTAAAATTCAAAACCCGACACCACAGAGAAAATCTAGAAATATCCAGACGTCAACTCGAGACGCCTTCCCCTGCTTTCCGAAGACTTATTTGTTTTTACAAATTCAAAACTGAACGAGCAACTTTTGAATTTCGTCTTTTCTATAATTCATCGAGGTAAATATTTTATTTGTTGGATTACTGTCTGCCGGTGCTGCACTACAGCGTGCAGTATGAAGACCGTTATTCAGCGAAAATAACTCAAACTGTCAAATAATGTGGATTTTTAGAACGCCTGAACAATAGGTATTGTTGGAGGTGAATTCCTACGATGAGTCGCGCAATTACACCTCAAATTGCAGGCTGCAATCAAAGTCCAATCCGCTTCTATTACGTCCTTCAAGGCCTCAGAATGGAAGCAGGTTAAAAAAAAAAAAAAAAAATCAAGCAAAAAGGGGCGGTGGAGTTTGGACTGCAGCTTTACAAAGCTACAATCTTGGCGGTATAACAGTTTTAAGACTCAATATATCATATGCATGAATTTCCATTTCAAACCCAGTGATGTTTTCATGCTTCTGCCTTTCTCGTGCTTCTCAAGCGTGTGAGGCAGTTTTAAGACGCTCGCCATTCTTATTATAATATTAATGAACAAAGGAGAGGGCAGGCTCCATAATTCATGGCTAGTTTAAAATTTAACCCTCAAGTGGATCTTATTTCATATCTTTAGTTTATTCAGAGGATTTGGTTTCAGAAGGCTTTTAAAAAAAATCTTTAGGGCTCTTAAAGGACACATTATACCAGTTTTCTTTTTGAAGACAATTTAAAAAAAAAAGCAAATTGACGGTCTTGGTAAAATGTCCATGACCAGTTTATACACAGCAGTAAAGGTCCAACATCTCAGAGGTTGACGCATCACTCAGTTACAATCAATATCTTTTTAAAGAGCACTATCACTTTATGAGCGCACCTGTAACACATCAAGGTAAGAATCAGCAATAAAACACAAAAATACAGTCAAAATACACCTTGATGGGGTTCAAAAGTGCTTACATTTCCTTCACAGTGCTTTGAAATTGCCTTCCCATATTTTTCTTGTTTTTATGTTACAACCACAATGTCTTGCACAGCTCAGGAGAACCTGCTGACACGACAACGATTGATGTAGGTCAGAACTAGACTGAACTTTTTGACTTACACGGAGGACTGCCACGACAAACTGTTATAACTGATATAATGTTGTTTTGAGACCATTTTGAAGGAATGTGCTAGCAATGCTAAAATACTGCAAGAACACAGTCCTAAAGATCAATAAACTTTAAATTCAGTGAACATTTAACACTGGAACTGGAAGACATTTTGAATATGGAAAATAAGTAAACAAAACAACAGAAACTTCAAATTAAATGGATTATGAAGTCTGTAAACAAAATTGTCACTCAAAAAAAACGTGCAAATGAAAATTAGAGTTGTCCCTGTAACTTATTATGCAACTAATTGGTTTATTGGTTGTTGCGACAGGTCTTCTTACAGGAAAAACAATGTGGAGGCAATCTAATGGTGCTTAACACACCATCTACACCACAAAACGTGGTGGTGGCAGCATAATGATGTAGAGATGGATTCTTTCAGCTAGACAGGGAAGCTGGTCAGAGTGAACTGGAAAATGGATGGTGCTAAAAACAAAGCAAATCTTGAATAAGACCATTTCAAGGCGGGACGACGACAACAATCTAGTTCAAAACGTGCACGTGTCCAAACCCTTTGCCAAAATTCTAACCTAAATCCAGCAGAGAACCTGTGGCAAGACACCAGATCTCAGGCTCACAGTTGTTCTACATCTAATCCGGGCTAGAAAGATTTTAATCTCTCGATGTTGAAAGATGATAAGAGACATTCCCCCCCAACAAACTTACGGCTGTGACTGAAGCAAAAGGTTGTTATCCAAAGTGTTGACTGTAGAAGGGAAAAGATCTGTAAGGGTCCAGCCTGACCGCAGGTAACGGCATTGATCTAACCAAGGTTATTAAAACATCAGGTTGCTGTTACAAGTTGAGATGGCAAAAAAAAAAAGAAAAAAGAAATACCCAACTCTAAATTGTTCTGTCAAACTGCCGTTATAAGCCGGGAACTTCACTGTCAGTGGATTTGATTGTGTTTCCCACAGATGTTGCTTATCTCTGTGGTGTCAGCTTCTGCTCATGTGTGTATGCATGTATTTGAGTGTGCATGTGTGTGTGCGTGCGTGTGTTTAATGATGAATGCAGATTTACAATTTTCAGATCCTCAAAATAAGCCCCACTCTCTTTGTTGGAATATACGTAATTAGAGAGTTTAATGGTGGTGTATTATTAGTCCATTCCTTCTGGAGTTAGTCAACTCTGAGCGATGAGTAGAAATTCACAGTTAATAAAGAGCGAAAAGAGTTCTCTTTCCAATTCTGAGGTAATGTGAAAACAGGATTAGGAAGTTGTGTGGAGGTGAAAATGTCTCGGCTGAATTTTTTTCTAGCTATTGACAAAGGCTTCATAATATATGCCCTTTCACAGGTACAATAAGGGGGTTGGTGTACGTTTCAGCACAGTCAAGCCTGGATTGCCTACAGGGATTTTCTTTTATTTCTGATGATACAACTATTAAATCTGCAAAAAGCACAGGATCTTTAACCTAGCTACATTTCCTTTGATACCATTCATTGCAATGCTAACAACAGTAAGTGATGTTTATTCTATTTCACAAAAAATGAAGATGGAAGTGCTTTGGTATGAAATAAAAAAAAGGAATGAAACGCTTTAAACAAAAATCTATTAATTCCACTAAACTGATAGAGCAGAAAATTTACAGTTAAATCACAATCTAAAGAACATTTGCGGTGAAACGACCTCGAATACCTGCAGAAGAGTTAACAAATCACTTCAATTGTTAGCTTTCATACTGAAGTCTCCACAATTTTGCCTTGTAAACAATGAAAATATAATACTTTTGACGCATAATCGACATAATTTTTCCTCCGTTCATTCGGTGTAGTCATGCGTCTCCTGTCGCAGGAAGACTGAGGAGGTAGTTACCTGAAGTCGCTGGTGGTCCACCACCACCGGAGGATAGGTAGGGGCCAGTTCCGCCTCTTCCTCCATCCTCCCGGCTGATGCCTTCAGCGGCTCCGACGTGCTGCACTTGCTCGTCTTTTCTTGGGAACCATCTGCAACAAGAGCAATGCTGAACTGATGGAAAAAAATCAACTAATTACTCGTCCTGTTAAAGCACAAAGTGGACCATATTTTATGGAACAAACAATCTGCTGTTCACCTTTGGCTCTCTTCTTGTCCATTTATAACAATTGGAGAAAAAAAAAAGTTACTTTGATTTAAAAAAAAATGTCCAAGCTCTGCCTGCATGGGGAGTGGAGGTGGAGTAGCTAAATTATCTCCAGAGACAGGAGCCGCAGTTATGTTTGTTCATCCACTTGTGTGATCCTATGACGGCTTAACCATATTTAATCAGCAGCATTCCCTCAGCGATACAGCTGGCCTCAGCTTAGCACATCGCAGACTGCATGGCCATAACCAAACACACAACTTTTGGTTCATTTTCTAACTTAAACACTAGATTTTTGTTTCAATATACGAAAGGGTCAAAAGGTAGGAGATGGGAAGGCTTCTGGAGTTGCTCGAATGAGACAGTTCGATATTTGAACACGTAGGCCTGAAAGATTTCTTCTCAGTTCACAAAATGCTTCAAAATTATAATTTTTTTTTAAAAAATCAGCCCCATGTAGTAAAAAAGAAAAGAAAGGGATGCGCCTCCACCGAAGTATTATAGATGATAAATAATGGGCATGCATCTGTTCTATTTTTGGTGTTATTTCTGTGGCCCTTTCGAGTCTAGGGGCCCACATAAAAAGTTACGACGGGTCGTTTTTTGGCTCCCAAGCTTTGAGTTTGACATGTGTTCTATGAAAAACAACATGAAGCAAGGACGATGCATATGAAGTAAGGCAGTTTTATATGATATAACTGAAAAGACGCTTTTCGGTTGCAGTCGTTAAATACTATAATAAATATTTATAATACAGACTGAAAGCCGGGAGCCGTGAGGATAAAAAGGATTTCTGCACAAGAAATTGTGCAAAAGAGAAACACACATACCTTCTTTCCCTTGATCCTCCTCAACAGTCTGTGTAACTGCGCCGCCATCCAGGGGATGCTGCTCCTGAGTTTGCTTACTCACATTTTTGTCTTTGTGCTCTTCCTGTTCTGGCTTATTACAGCCTTCAGTCGAGCTCGGAGGAGTCCTTGTGTCGGCCTCGTTGCTCCCCTTGAGGCTATGTAAATCTACGCTGTCCATCGACTCCGTCCCATTCACGCACTCCACTTGTGAAACCCGGAGACCCTCCGGGTGTTTAGGCTGGGCCTGAGCATCCGACGACTTGAGTGTTTCAATCAAAGGCT
This sequence comes from Poeciliopsis prolifica, assembly GCF_027474105.1. Classification (NCBI taxonomy): domain Eukaryota; kingdom Metazoa; phylum Chordata; class Actinopteri; order Cyprinodontiformes; family Poeciliidae; genus Poeciliopsis; species Poeciliopsis prolifica. The sequence goes on from NW_026562395.1 coordinate 3,733,957, forward strand.
GGAAGCCGGCCCGCTTGACTGGACTACCCTCCTCCGAGTTGGGCGGAGGAGTGCCACAGAGGCGGTGTTGATCTGTGCGTTTCTCTGGGGTCTCAGCTTGCCCTTCTTTGGCCGCCGTCGCCTCCTCCTCTTTGGCCTTCGCCTCCTTTCTGCCTTCAGCCACAATGGGGGGTTCGTTGGAGCTTTCCTCTTCTGTGGACAGGCCGTGCGGATGATGACCGTTGGCTTGGGGACCTGGAGTGTCACACGACGATTCCTCGTCCTGTGTCAAACACGAGTCACTGGGAACGGCAGCTTCCGCCTCCGCCTCCTCCTCCTCCGTTCCTTTCTTGTAACTTTTCTTCTTGCGTATGATGCCGCGCTTCCAAGATGGCCGCCTGCATATCTTCCTCTTCAGATGATCTAAGAGGGGGAAAACAAACAATATTCAAGTCTTAATCAAATGCTTGCACTCGTCTTTAATGTTATACCAATTCTTTATTTTTCCATCAGTTTCAGATCAGTTTGTAGAATTCAGAGGCATGTCAGGATAAAGTTATAGCCATAAACAATAATATTGTAGTTTTGAGACCATTTTCAAGTAACGTAATGATAATGGCGTAATAATGCAAAAACATATTCCCAAACATCTTTAAATTCTAAGAAAAAATTAACATTGTAAATGGAAAACATTTTAAATATCCAAAATGAATTAACTAAACAATAGAAACAACATATAAAACAAGTTATGCAAATAGTTATTCCCAAAAGTTTTCTAGTTGAGACCGGCCGGACAATTTTTGGTAGAAAGAGAAAAAAAAAAAAATAGAGGAAAAAGATAAATCACGTAAATGGAAATTATTGAGCTGGTCTTAAGTTATCAATTTAGTGTGACAGGACGCGCTTCACACACTCAAATTTAAAACTTTTTAAGACCATTGTAAATGGAATTTACTAAATATATCTCAGAAGAAATGTACAAACTTCGTCCAGCCAACTGGTGATAAATTTGCACTTGCCCCAGATAGACGGAAAAACGCTAGCGAGCAAGCCAGGGTATGTTAGCAGCGAGTCACAGAGAGCAATGAAGACGTCTGACTCTCTTTGCAGTGAGAAAAGAAAATACAAATCTTACAATTAATAAGTCCTACCTGTGGCTAACTTATTTAAGGACAACTTACTTAAAAAAAATAAAAATAAAAAATGTACAACATTCTAAGGCCTTAGGTATGTGAACTTAAGATTTAAGACTGTGAAATATTTTACAGGTATTTTGTCATCTCTGTAAAATCAGCAGTCAGCCCAGTTATGCGCAACATTTAGCCCTCTTCATCAAAGGGAAATAAATAATGAGTAGCAGGGACAGCGGTGGAGCTGTGTGCATGTATAACACTAATGACGGCAGATGTTGCTTGGGATTTTAAGTGGAGAGGCAAACCAAGCCCTGCTGTCTGGGAAAGGCCGTAAAGCTGTCACAGCGAGCGCGAATGTTAAACGCAGTGAAGCTTCAAGGCATTTGACTTCATTTGCTGTTTTTTCCGAGGCACACACACACACACACGCACCTACACACACAGAGATGCAAAGCGAAGGATCAAAGTCAGAGTGAAGGGCAACTGTAAAAAGAGTTGGAATAAAACAAACACTAGGAGAAAGTTTTTCAGGGACTGATTTTTAAATCAAAGGCTGATGATAAAGAAACAAAAAAATGTTTTTTTCCTTTTACATTAACAACTAAAACAGCAGCACAACACTGCCTCTTTGACACACACTTATTTTATGTGTGTATACATAAATAAAAAACTCCGCAGCCTCATAGCATGACAGACAAATCTATAAGGTGCTAACCTTTCTGGTCCAGTCAGAGGATAGCGTGATGATCTAAGTCTGCCGATACGAAAATCAATAATGTGCTAAATGATCATGATCCCTTCCAGTAATTGAGAAAAGATAACTGTGTACTTGTACACAAATAAAGGTTCTTGCCCTGGCATGATTCAATTTTAGTTTATTTATAAAGTGCCAAATTACTACAAGCTGTTTATCTGCAGCCCTTTAAGAAGAAGAAAAAATATTGGAAAACTTAAATAAAACAACTAAAAGTTAGTGAAACATCTACTACCAGAAGAGAAGAGCGTACCCGCTTGTTACAAATCACATTTTGCTTCTAAGTTTCACTGAATTTATTAAGTTTGACTGGGCCTGAATACTCTTTGACCCAAAGCGTTTATCTGTCACTTTGGCTGCATGTTTAGAGTCATTGTCCTTGTTGTTTTGTTTTTAATTTACAATGATGCGCCATTTCAATTTAATCTATAAACTACAAAAGCGGAGAGCACACACTTACAAACATGTCAGAGTAGATCAAAACAAACGTTTTGTAAGGCACCGTTGTGCATTACACTGTCCAACATGGTGAATCCAAAGTACTTCACTATGATCTTTTGCAGTATTTCAGTAGTGCGTTTGTGCCTGCCATATATTTTATGCTGCTTTTTTTAGCCTTTTAACCTCTCTTTGCAGTCAGTGAGGATTAAAATCGCATGAACTTTTGGTGAACTCGTAGAAAAGGTCCATCCTTCATTGACTATTTAAACTCACATCAAAATGCACTTAAGTGCTGCACTAAAATTTTTACTGCATTCTCGATTACACACAAGCTTCCACCCATTCCACATGTGAGGTATAAAGACACACAGGGGGACTGAAATTACACCTCAAAGCAATGTTGAGCACACAGCACAAAATGAAAACAAAACACCTTGAAAAGAAGAAAGAAAGGAAGTAAGGAAGGAATGAATGAAGGAACAAAGGAAATAATAGACAGAAGAAATGCAAAGAGGAAAGAATCAAAGAACAGAAGAAATGCAAGGAGGAAGGACACAAACAAGAAAGGGTACAAAAAAAGAAGGGCTAAAGGAAGGAAGAAAAAGGGAAGGACAGGAAGGAAGGAAGAAAAACAGAACAATCTAGTTTTAAACAGAAAGATCCAAACAGAACCACGAAGACACAAAGGAGAAAGGAAGGAAGGATAGAAAGAAGGAAGAACAGACAAGCCGACTGAAAGAAAGAAAATGGCAGGGAATGGCAAAATAAATGGAGCTAGAAAGAATGAAAGTAGGACATAAGGACTCTCCAAAAATGGAGTGATGGGCACAGAGTCAAGGAAAAGACAACAGGCAAAAAAGGACAGAAGGGAAGATGGAAGAAAGGAAGGGACGACGTACACAATGACGAACAGGATGCCGGGCACTCAGAAGAAAAGAAAGAACAGCACAAAGGAACAAATAAAAAAAGCAGAAAAAAAAGAAAACGGGCAGCAACAGGAGGTAGGAAGTAAATGTGGAGTTTTTATCTACAGACAAACCAAGCAGAACTGGAAGTTCAGAGAATGAACCTGACTCCCCATCTAACACTGGCCATCACGCCTACAGCTGGTTTCAGAGCTTCTGAGGCTGCTTGCGGAGAGGGGTTTAAGGTAGGATGCTGCTTTCATTTTTTGGCTCTTCCTGATCTTATCTAAGGGAAGTAGACATGAGAGTATGATATACAGGAGGCAGACAGGTCTTCAGGGTTGACTGGCACATGAGATAGTTTCCTAGCTATAACAATGAGGCACCAGAGAGAGAGGGAGAGAGAGACAGACAGAAAGATAAAGCAATAACAAAGAGACAGAAACCAGGCCAGGCATCCTGGGTATTTCTGAACAGTGGCATCATACAAAAGTGATGCTTCTTAGTTTGCGCGAGCTTGTGTTTTTCTCTCATTTTTGACCAGAATTTCTTATTTTACGTTAGAGAAAACATCCATCAGTAATCTCTTGGTTTTGTTTAGCTCCCTTCCCTCACTTTTGCTTGTTGATTTTTTTCATGCATTTTATATATTCAACAAATACGCATCTTATTAAAATAAAATAAAATATCTGGCCAAGTTTCAGGTAACATCTCCACTGGGAAACGCACTAGCCACAAGATCTTATTCCTCCCTCATGCAAAACCACAATGATTAATCAACAATACAGCTAAAAAAAATAAAACAAATAAAGAAAGGGTCCTGCAGGGGTCAGCCATCGCCGTTGGATGCTATGCGACAGGCTCCTCGGGGACACAAAGGTGAGTCTGGGTGGCAGCAAATGACTCGTCATAGTCAGCTCTTAAATAATGTATGAAAATTGTTAGAGCATGAAGAGAAAACCATAGAATAGAGATATGCTGATGGGGCTGGGATGGAGAGAAAGAAAACTGGAGCACTTTGTTATAATTAAAAGTGCCGAACCCATGCAAGATTTATGTAGTTGCACAAATTTTCAAGCCGCCGCTACACATACTTGTCAAAGCGGCCCCCACACACTCACAAAATAAAGCTTCAGAAAGCAGAAGCGAGATAAGACCTCTCTCCAAACTGCCACCAGGCAGGTATTAAATAAATAAGTCAGATCGGTGACACCCATAGACAGCTCTGCGGCGTACTTTAGTTGTCCTTATAGCCTCGACGCACATTATTGTCAGCGCTCGTCTGATTCATTCTTCAATTAAACCCCCCAACCCTGGTGAATCTTTAAATTGTGAAGTGGAACGAATTCTAAATAATGGTTTTTGCCTTTAATACGGCAGATTAAAAAGTGTGTAGTGCTTAGAGATGTGGCTGAAGGCGCAAACTTGAGAACTGATTCTTTCCGTTACGTTTAAAAGAAATGTGGTCGCCGACATTTTGTCATGCGTTCCATAAAATACGACTTGGTCTTCAAGATGTTCTACTTTCGCCCCAAACTACCTGCTGTGTTCTTCGGTCTTCATTATGCATCTAGACATCTAGATTTACGATTCACAGTGTGAATAAAACCAGCTATTTATCAGGTGACTTCTGAATTCAACTGGCTGTGAAGGAAAACTTAAACTGAACTAACACCAATGCACAACTTCAGGTTTACTTGTAATACATTTTGAGAGAACAGTGGAATGGCAAACCATGGAAATGGTTTACCGCGTGCAATTATGCGAGGACCGTCAAGCTGCTCCAGCTACAATGAAATGCTCACTTCAAGCTTTTTCGCCGAGGCATAGGAGTACCTGCTCATGTTTCATAAATAGTAAGTCGTTGTAGAAGATTATTTTAATTCAGAAAATCGTGTAAATCTTCTGCACTCTGAATGAACTTGCCTCGCTAATCCAACAGTCAGCAAGATCAATATAAATGCTTTCCCACTTTAAAAAAATGAATGCAGCTGATGCAAATATCAGCAGTAAAAATAATAAGAAAACAGAAGCTGCAAATATAAATGCGGGAGTGAAACAATTCAATTAGAAAAAATAAATTCTTCTAGAAAAGGTTGATTAAGGGAAGCTCAAGGAGGTGCTTTAGCATATTTTAGCTGATTTAAACATCAAACTACCTGCTGTAAAGAAAAAACAACAATACAAGTGGCAACCATTGTACTCAGGCAATTATTTAGTAAAAGAGAAATATATATATTTTTAATATTTGACTCCCTTTTCTGCCTCAAAAGAAACTTAAACATCTCGTAATAACACAGGATGTGTATTAATTGGTTCAAGCCGTTAACTAACCGACACCTAAAATAAATTCTCAGACAGATTTAAGCAGCAAAGCCCCAGCGTTGGGGGCGGGGAAACAAAATAAAACAGCACCTACAATAATCCATTTCACACCAACAGGGTCCCAACCCCGCCCGGACAGGTGGTCTGTTGTTTACTAACCCATTTACCTCTTTCACTGCTGAATTTATGTGCTTCACAGTGTGTGCGTTTCCATGGAAATACAAAAAAGAAAAAAACTATTTCCTTGCCTCAAGAGATTTCTTGTTTGGCAATTCCCTCTTTTGAACTTCTATTTAGGCCAACACTTCGGAGTACATGCAGGGGGAACCTATTAAATCGGTTCAAACAGAGACGGTCGTGGACTTTAATGTGACCGTAAGTCAACAGATGTGACTTTAACAAGAGTGAATGTAAAGCTTAAAGATGTGGTCTCGTGCTGTAAATTCCTGCACCAGTGTAGGGTTCATCAGAACATTAACGCTTGTAAAATCTCAATAAATACTTGTTGTGATGAATGCCAATTTGCATAAGTTCATAAAAGGGAAGCTGGACCTTCTATTTATCTCCGGAATAAAGCAATTAAGCAATGCATAAGATGTATTCTAATGTGTATTTCCAAACAGATTTTAATCTATTCAGCTGGTTTTTCTCCCCCCATACATTTTTGTTCCATTTTGCAAGTATCACATTCTGTTCAATGTTCAGCAAATAGATCTGTGGGTCTTAAAAGATGGAGGTACTGTCATAATCTGCTCTCTGCCACAGGCAGAAAACCACATTGTGTGCAAAAGTTCACAGAACAAAAGCGTACAGTGGTGGAATAGGCGAGCCAGGAATTAAACAGGAGTCAAATGTTGCCACGGGAAAGAATTGTTTCAGAAATCCCACAAATTAAAATGTATCCTTTAAAGCACGTTTTATTAAACAAAGCGAGAAAGTATTTACAGTTTACAGTTTACATCGGCTTTAACTCAAATTTAACTATTCTGTTTCAAGCAGAAGCAACCGGAGCGTATCCCTGAGTCCTACATTTTACCTAACGCCTTAGTAGAAATTAATCTTTTATTTCAGTAGCTTAATCTCACACTAATTTTTGGGGGGTCGGGAGGAGAGAAAAAAAAAACAAAAAAAACATACGCTTTAGTTTGGTAGTAAGAGCAAACAAACAAAAAGAAAGAAAGGCTTTTTGCACTCCGTTGAGAAAATTTACTTTAAGGCACCATTTTCAGTCCCTCCAACAATTCCTACTGTTGGAGTTTCAAATGTACCTGAAACTTATACTAATGATCAGAGATTATTTGAACTAAATACGACATGACATCCGCTTCTTTTGCCCAATGGCCATCCTGCAAGAGAGGTGAAAGTCAAGCTTGACAGCTCCAGGTAAGAGTGGCACCTTGACGTGACTGAGTTTCTATTACAAACATTAGAAGACATCCACAAAGCAACTGGTTTTTAGGGAGTGTTATCAGAAAAAAAGCCTCAAAAAAACAAAAAGAAAAAGCGTTTTAGTCAAATTTAATACGCTTAAACAAAGGCTGTATTTTTCTGAATTTGAGATGATGTTGATATGATTGTTCTATTATTTCAAGCATTTGCTGTAGATGTTCAGACCTCCATGATTAAATAGCAAAATCAATGATTATAGAGGGCAACTGAGATATAAGTGAACTATTTGAGAGGTCTTTTCCTGTGCTGAGTTAGCATCACTAAACAAAATTTGGAAAATCTGGCATATTCAGCTGAGAATGAAACCTATATGGATGGATGTCATTTAGTCCTACTGAACTTTACATCACTTCTATTCAGGTCTGACACTGGGATGGAAAGTGACTTCTGAAACAATTTCCTTCCCACCCAACTTGCCATCAATGAAGCAAAACTCCTTGTCTGATCACATAAACAGGAAGATAATTCCACACAATCAAAACTGAGACGCAGCACATCTTTTAGAGCCTTAATCATGATGGAAAAATGGGCCGAAGAACAGGTTCGGAGGAAAATGAGACAATACGGTAAACACTGCAGGGGGACAACGATTGTCAGAAAAGGCTGTCAAGGCGACACGGGGCTTTGAGGGAGTCTGGGACATTTGGTCATGAAATGGAAAAAGGCGTTTGTCACCCAATGTGACACTTTGATCTGCGGCTTGATGAGATGTTCAGATCAATAGATGATCCCATCTTTGCGTCTTCAAATTACGGATATCAGTCACTGTCCTTCCACTGCTGCATTGCCGTGTTCCCATTACCCTTTATCATCCTCATGTCTCTCTCTTCATTCAAAGTCACAACACAGTGCTCGGCCAAAACAATTTGGAAAATAAATGTATTTGTTTTATTGCCAAGGCCCGCGATCAATATGAGTCTCCTTTCTGCGCACTAAAAATCAAAGCTGGAGTCATTAGAGCATTTGTATAGTTCAGTATAAAGCAACAGGGATATAAGCCTGACTCTGGCATAGTAAAAACTTCTTACTTACTAACTTAGTAAGCTTCCTAAGAACTACTGTTTTCTTAGGTCATTATCTACTATTAAATGTACCTTGTGAACTGGAAAAACACAAAATCTTCTAAAGTATTTTTCCCTCAAATGTTTTGTTCCCACATGTCCTGCTCCACTGGCAGGTTATTTCACATACAACCAGTGCTTTTTCATCAATATTAAGGAATTATTAACTCCTATTTCTTCTTGAAATTTACCTGCAAGTTATTTTTGTCTTACTTCGGTTTACTAAGGTATCTGGTCTGGAAACTAGATCAAAAATACTTAGTGCTTTTGCAGTGTGAGAAGTTATATGCAGGAAATATTTCATGGTGGAGCTCCTGACTCCGGCGATGTTCACCTCGGTTACCTGGCAATATCCCAGCAAAAGCAAAACTTGATGGTGCTGCCAGCAGGACTGCATTTCCCACCCTAAAACCTGATTCCATTTAGCCCTAACGCGGCTAAATCGGCTCATGTTCATGACCGATGCAATTCCATGTCCAGATTTTGTGAAGTAGGATTTCAGCCAGCTTCCTCGGTTTAAGCCCAGTACAATTTTAACACAAAATACAATTTTGGAATAATTTGTGGGATACTTTCTGACCAAGAGTTTGTTTCTGGTCAGAAAAACAAAAACAAAAAGCAACGGGACACCATGCACTCCCTGTTGTCAAAACTGCTACAACAACAAGAGAGAGAGATGAGCCTGGGACGTAATTTAGTCAGAGCATCTATCCTGCTCTGTCCTTTTCCTCTCTGCTGCTTAGTAAATGGCCAGTGGGATGACGGTGCCTGTGGTGCCCTCTTCACAGAAGACAGATATGCCCTAATGCACAGGCGGTTCCAAGAAGTGCTGAAGATGTCAGCCTGTACGCGCACATGGAGCCACAGCAGGGCATGAAAGCTTCCTGGGGAAATTATCTGTTCCCCCAAGCAAAAATATACAGCCACACTTATAAAGCAGGAGTGGGGATGTAAAAAGCAATGTACCGGCTGTCTCTTTGACTGATGTGAGTGATCAGAGTCCTTGTGCAAAGACGAAAATACGAGAAGGCACCTGGTAAGGGTCCCCTGAAAGGATTTAAGTTTAAAAGCCGGATGCCGGGTGAAAAGAAACTGGCATTCACCAGCAGCCCTTTGATATCCTGGGGGAAAAAAACAGAAGAATTCAGGCTGGTGATTAAGAAACTGTGCTTAAGGTGTATCCTCCTGCTGCTCTATGTTGGTGTAATTAGGACTCGTAAATGAGGCGGCGCTACAGGTTTGCTTATGATAAAGTGTTTATGTTGCATAAAGAAAATCTATTTGTTTATCAAAAAACAGTATTTGGTATAAACTACTACTAAGATAACCCCAGGTACAAAAAAAAACAAAAAAAACAAAAAACAAATAATAGAACTTTCACTTTAAAAGCAAAACATGTATTACTTTGCTTTTATTTGAACAGAAAAGCAACAAGTATTCCTACCGCTTTATATATATATATATATATATATATATATATATATATATATATATATATATATATATATATATATATATATAGGCTTGAGGACATTTTTTTTAATGCTTCTTTGGAACTAAAGAGTTTATTTAGTTATATATATATATATAATGTTGCAGTATGTAACGTTTATAAATTGTTATAACGTTGCAGTATAAAACGTAAAATGTAAAAAACAGCTTAGAAGCATGCTGTAAAAATTATTGCATGCATAATATTTTACATTAGCGTGGTTCCATTAAATGTTTAATTACATAGGCCCAAAACAAATGTACCCCAAAGAATTGACATTTTGTAGCTGTATTGCAGAGTAAAAAATTGTGCTGCTTTACATATTGGCTAAAATGACTACAAATGACAACACACAGCTGTCTGGATTGCCCAGTGCGCAGTGAGCTTTGCACTCCAGATTTTTCTTGCATCTAACCACATCTAATGCATGGAAATAAAAAAAATATTAGGTTTTAAAAGGCTACATTTATTTAAAATATTATACAATGTGCATACCAGTAGCTACCCATACCTTAATCTTACAGTGCAACTCTGCAAGTATTCAAAACTTCAAAACTGTAAAAATAGCTGCTGACTAAATAATTTTATATGAAGTCAAACTATAAAACAAGCAAAACTCAGTTACCCTGTAGATATTTATTTCCAAATATTTACAGCCATGTTAGCTTACAGTGTTTTCCACTAAAGGAAGATCAGAAGGCACATCACATTCACTGAGAATGATGGTCATTATTGTACTTTGCTGGAGCTCTTCCACGTTCTAAATTGATTAGATTAGATAGCGATTAGAAACCCTGCGAGTCTGTTAAAGGATTCAGACCATCGCAGCAAATGATAATAGAACTACAAAGTGAGGGATATTGAATTAAATAATGGGACACAGCGATTCTTTGTACAACAAGCGACACCTTTCTGGATAATTCTTCCTCTGACATTTATTGGCTTGGGGAAAAAAAACTTCCAGTTTGACTTCTGAAGGTATCACACTTGCTACGAAGACGGGGAAAAAAACGTGTTTTCTTATTACAGGGTTCTCATAACACGCCCATTTTAAAGTTTCATACTTTTCCAAACATTATATTGCTGTGTCATAAAATGTTCCCCTTTCAAAAGGTTTTAATATCAGTTTTTTGCAAGAAATTATAATGCAACATAATGCTGAAAGTGGCTTCTGACTCAGCAGTCTGATAAAGACCCAATACCGTGTTTCTAGGGACCCGGAAAAACTTGGATTAGCTTCAACACTTCTGGAGTGAAATACCCTGGATTAAATATTGATCCTTTAAATCACATCTTTTACAAATTTGAGTGTTATTTCACAAAATCTTTACATTTCATCGTAATACGTTTGGCATCTAAACCTTGCCCAGTTCAGGAGACTTATTTCCAGTTTAAATCTCAGAAATAAAAAACAGATGCTCATCACCAGTAATGAACTTATTATTCATTGATTACTGAGGATGCAAATACATGTACATTCTAATAAAATGTTATTTTTCCAAAACCGACACCACCTTTAAAATGCACCATTATCCTTTAAAATGCACCATTATCCTTTTTTGGTCATTGTATCTCACTGGAAACAATATCAACTCTTAAGTTAGGCAAACGTGGCAATAATTTTTAAAAAGCTTTTGATAATTTTTTCTAACTACCTCATTATTTTTTTAGATTAAATTCTAAATAAGCTGTTTATTTTGCTGATTTGGGGAAATAAAATATTACAGTGTCAGAAGCCACATTCAGCAAAACCAAACTACTTTACTAAAGTGGAGAAAGAATTCTCAAACAACCAGGCATTCCACAAAAATAAACGCTGTCTTGGACGAAACTCATACATCAAGTAAATGAATATTCAACTCACCACTGATTTAAATGCACAAGGTGGCGAGCTTAATGGGAAAACAGATATCAGTTCGCTTTGAACTTCTGACGGAGTGCAGAAAGTTCCAAAGACAATCTTGCTCTCGCAAAACAAATCTATAAGTCATTCAAACTAATTCAGTACTAATGCATCATGTTTGTGCAATTGTTCCAGTCAATTACAACTTATCAGAATGAGGCAAAGAGAGGGAAAGCACCCCATTAGGCCGCTTGGCGTACGCTGGCTTCTGATGTTTACTGAAATTGACTAATCGACTGTGCTATGGTTGAAAAAAAACAAAAAAAAACGAGACTGAAAACCCCAGGAGGCCCAGTATAATTTTTCCGTTTGCAGTCCTGACTAAACGCTAGGATGTTCGGCTGTTCTTTGCTGTCGGCGAGATGTGGAGTGAAAAGTTGACTCCGTTCTATTATCAAGCCGCGACTCCGAGATCCACGCTAATTGGAATAGTGGGATTGGCTTTGAGAGATTCAAACCTGGCAGATGCCCACAGAGACTTCTGAGACGTGGAGCGCTAATCCTTAACCAAAACTAACGTCTCAAAACAAAGAACGGCACTGGGGAACTCCTGATTAAGGAATCAATCAAGATGAACTATAATGTTGATGTTCTTCATTACCATCATAGCAGTAAGAAGAAAACAAGTTTAAAAACAATTAAATCATTTTACGTGGCAGTCTTGCATTGTCAACTTTGCCCTCGTGAAAACACTTAACCCCAGCTCCCACAAATTGCAATAATTTGGTAGAAAAATAACCAAGGTGAACTTTTTACGAGAATATACATGTAAAATGATTGTTCATATTACACAGAGAAGAAAAAAAATCTCCTGACAATGATGTAAATTGACACTTCAGCAACATTCAAACGGATGAAGTCTGATGCAAAATGATCCAAGAAGTATCTCTCCAATTACGGCCTTTCAAAGACCATAATTGGAGGTTTCAGCTTTGTAATGGCGCGTTCACACAAAACACATTACGCGTACGGCGTTCAAGTTAGACGCGTGTAGCTTTTTGCGCATCCGTTTTACATTCAAAGTCGGATACTTTGGACGCTCTTGATGCTCAAAATTCTCCAAATAGTTCAAACTATGTTGCGTCAGAAGCTCGAAACGTGCCGCACTGGCCCTCGATGAGCCGACACATAGCCTTCAACTGTTAACCAGGCGCACCCGACACGCGTAACACGTTTGGTGTTAACACATCATGACTTTTTTAGATTTTAAAAAATATGGTGCAATCTAATTTAATACTAACCTTTTGCCAAAATTTTATGATTGATACTGTTTTTGTGGACCACCAGTAGCATCAGACGAAAAACATGCGTTAAAGAGGAAAAAGATTTCATATATTTAGAAATTTGCCAAACGAGAGGGAGACCTTGGCCATGTAGAGAAAAGGACCTAGTGGCGGTTTTGCTCTGCCACCTGCTTTGAAACAAACTCACAGAAAGTGTCAATAATCGTAGATTGGCAGTATTGCTGAAAGCTGTGTGAAAGCTATCTACGAAATGAAATTTCAACTGCAGAAAGTAGAATCTAAAAGTGGAGGGAAGAGATTAAAAGAAACCACATGTGAAGTTACTTCGGCATTAGAGTTTTATGCTAAACTACCAATTAAATACTAAAGTAGTTCATTGCTGTATCCATACTTAAAACAACTCGGCCATCTAAGGTCAGTGGAGCTCTGTCCTTCTCTAGCATGAACTCATGAATGAAGGAAAAGCTAATTTAGATTCAATTTTCAGGATTTCTATGCAGTCTTCAAGTCAAAATCCAGAACTTTTCCTCACCCACATTCCCAGAATTTGTTGTCCTTTTGTTGATAATTTCTGAAGAGTAAATACAAACGTTCGCCTTGATTTTTTGGGAAATGTTTCAAATGTCTTTTTAAGATTTTACATAAGAAACCAGCAAAAACAAGAGACCGTAATGTCTAGGGAGAGAGGGGCCGGTTTAGATACCACTTTTAGAAAATGGGACAGGAAGTAAGGCACTTCCTCCATTTTCATCTACCATACACTTCCACTTCCAGAACTAAAAAATCTAATTTAAATTCAATTATTCTACAGACTTGACAAGTCCCCTGTATCACCTTCTACAGCAATCTGCAGGAATCAGATATAAAAAGCCATATAATAAGTTTTTTAAATTTAAAAGTGCAGTAGGAATCGCTTGTTTTCCCCATTTTAGAGGAAATCTGCCATTGACACCACAAGGCTGCCTGAATAGGGCACTTAAAAATACCTTAAAGTTCATAATTTAAGCTATCACTTGATAGCAACATTCACTTGCCCTCTCTCTTTCATACCTGATTGTTGTGAACAAAAAGTACCCAGTGAAAGCTTAAGTTGTGTGTTGCAGGGAGTTAGACAAGTAAAAATATCCCAACTCCAGTTCTGGAGAGTCTCTGTTGGCTGAACATTAATTATATCGCTGCGATCGGATAAAATGAATGCCATTTCCTTAGAGTAAAAGGCTTTAAACATTAACTTGTTATTTCTGATGCATATATGTCCTGCACTGGATAAAATCAATCTGAAACCATGTGGCAGAAACTAGTATTATGGTCGGATTTTAAGCCCTCCGAGAGGAAGGTTAAGGAGTCAATTGTCTGACAAGAAAGGAAAATCAAGTTTATAGTATCTCACTTCCAAGCAAATAAATAAATAAATAAATCCTTGCCTTGCTTTTATGCAGCAACCATTTTAGCCTGAGGAAAAAGGAACAAATAGGAGTTTATTAACAATTCAGATATCTCATCAACATGCAGTGATGGACGGTCATTTGAAAGAGAGAGAGAGAGAAGGGGGAGCTGTCTGTTTACAGTGATGGGAGATAAAAAGCAAAGGCAGAGGGGCGAAACACAGTCACTCTCCATCTACATGAACACAACCTGCTACCTGTTGCCCTGGGCGTGCTATTAAAGCGACATGATGGCTACTTTATGCCGTGTCTGCAACATTTCGTCCACAAACTACCAAATGTACCTTTCCACACTGCACAAATGTTAGCTGTGGCAGCCACATCGGTGGCAAGACAAGCAGAGGGTTCATTTGCCTTCGGTTTGGCTGCATTGAATCAAAACCAGGTAGATAACCGAGAGCAAAAAAAGGTCACAACGTTAATCATTTTTTGAGTAATACGGAACAGCATGTAGCCAAACAATGATATCAGAAGACTAACTTGCAATGCTGTGTCTTGAAACCCCTCCTCACACAACAAAACGCATCTCAAAGTATCTTCTGGTTTTCAAGTAGACAACTTTAAAAATCTAAGTGTTCTTACATTATATTTTCCTCGATGATGCATTGTATGAATGTACAACAGGAAGCCGCCCAGCAGTACGGCTTCCTCAACCAAGTTCTACATCGATAAGCCAGGTAAATAAGGGCTGTTGAAGTGTGCACCTATAAGCACTGCAGCTTTGCATCAAATAAAAAAAATACACCAAATGCATTGGTTTCCAGAAAATACCTCAGTTATACTTTTGAAATTGGTTTTATTTTGTTTTTACAGAGTAATGATTTCCAACAAAAAGACAACAAAAGGTCTTTTGCACAGATTTACGTCTGATTAAAAGAATTAGCAGGCAGTCCAGAGAGGAAGTGAGGTACGTTTGTTCTTGGAGCCTTAAATGAGAGGCGAGAGCCTTAAATGGTTTTACTTTCAAACTTATCTCCAACAAAAAATTTAAAGACCAGTAAGTTAATTTGTTTCTTTAGAAAACCATGCATTATGCAAAGCCGTGTGGTGCGTTAAACTGCTGGTGAGATATGCTTCTCACTACTAATTTAATTAACTCACCAAAACATTGTCCTTTTTGGGAGTGTCTTGCATAGCAATTGTCTCTTAACAATCACACCACCCAACTTGGTTTGAAAGCGGTCTCGCCTGTAAAAGAGATTTTATTTTTATATCTCCAGCCCTTCAATGCGTCATTTGTGTTTTTATTTTGACCTTTAAACTGTTATTGTACAGTGAACGACTCTCAGAAATACTGAATAACGGCTAGATACAGAAAGCTGAAGATGTCTTTGAAAGAGCAACAGAAGCACTCACTCGTTGCACTTTTCTGTTTCTTTTTTGATGGTTTTACAGCTCTAAAATCAAAATAGATCCAGGTGGCCTATAAATAATTCTGGTCTGAAGAGGGTTCATTTATTCACCTCATTAGATGGTGGTTCGTTTACGCTCCAGGACTGCACCACCATCCTTAGTTATTTTTAAATAATCTATGTTTACACAATCTACATATGAAAACCATGCACTTTTCCAGACTGGAATTTCTAGACATGTTTTCACCTCAACTTTTCAAGCATTCAACATTCGCTTTGCCATAAATCGATGGGTGAGTAACAGGCTGCTGCAGCACTTAATGGCATGCGGGAAGCAATGCAGACACTGCAATCAGGCAGCTGGAATAGAAGCATGTCTGAAACATGATGTTCAGCAAACCCTGAGGGCCAGGGTTGACAAACACTGGACTGAAGTCAACATGTTTTAAGAAGAAAAATCATTTTGGAATTCATGAATCACAGCAAGTAAACTAAAACCAAAAACCTGATGGGTAAAAATGTTAAAAAGAAGATCAAAATCAAGAACAAAGAAGGCTTTTTAATCATACGTAAATCTGTAAATCTTTGGGGATTTTTTTATAACTTCCCAGGCATATTTGGAAAAATTGTCCAATATGCCCAAAATTCATAGAAGCCATGCAGTAGCTACTTTGTGTAGATTTAAATCACACAAAAGTCGCATAATATTTGCAATCTGGCAGAAATTCTTGAACTTTGTGTTTTATAAAAAAAGATTTATTATAGTTAATACATGTTGGATCACTATTTAATATTAAAGCAATCTTACCATAGAAAAGTGGTAATTAAAAGTGTTAATAGTTAAAAATTCTTCAAGTCTTATAAAAAGTCAAAACATGGAAAAAATATTTCAAACACCAAAGAATGTCACCACTTAGAAAAAGAGAAGAGGCATGTACAAGATTTCATCACACATTTTCCAGTGGTTTTCAAGTTATCTTTGAGACCTTTTTTTAGACCTAAACTAACTTCTGCAAACATGCAGCTGGCATGTTTGCTGGCAGCGTGCTGTCGTTTCGTTATGCAACCCATAAATTAAGAATTTCTCATTAAATCGGGGATATCTGTGGATTTAGATTTCTAAAGGCCACTGATATTAGGCAACTTATTTTTGAACCGTGGCATTTGCAGAGTGCATCTAAAATTGTGCATTTTTAACCGTCAAGCCTACAATTCTTCCATACAATCCAGACCAACTGATTCGCCTTGCTGAATAGCATCAGTGACAGAAGAACTGAACAGGCTTAATTATGAATGAAAGCAAGACACTCCGCATGAACCGTATCCTAGTGGTGATGCACTCCGAGTGAACTCGGGTCCGCGCCCTAAGGTAATGGGCTCTGGGTTTTCTGTTGCTCCAGGGAGAGTGGCAGATGTGTGAGGTTGAAGAAAGAGAGAAACCATGACAGAGCAACCCACAGAGGCTAATGGAAGCACAGCCTTCCCGTTTCCTTGTGCATTATCAGCCGCGGCGGTGCCATCTCCCCACACCCCCAACCCTTGGCGACCTCCTGGGAGCACCAGCTGTTCCGGCCGTCTGCGTCTGTGCAACCGGGCCCCCGCCCCACCCCACTGCTGCTTTTAACACCCGATTCAAAAATATCCCTAGTCCTCAAAGAGCCTTCAATGTAACCTTCTCCATGCCTCAAATAAATAAATAAATATTTTTTTTAAAAGTGCATCTCCTCGGTGCCGTGGCTCAGCTATATTAGAATGTCACAGGTAGGTTCTCGGCTTGAGGCAAATGGAAAGAAATGTGGGAGGGCGGGAAGCTGGTCCAGATAAAAGCCCGAAAAAATTACAGATACTGAACCACGTCCAGATGATCTCACCAGCTCCAGGTAAGTGATCTGGCATAACTTTCATTTTTAAGTGCCCCGTGACCCCACTATGAAAGGAAAAGCGAAAGGTGCATACACGGGAATGACCCAGCTGCACTCGGTTCACTTAATCAGTACCGGCACAGAGATTAGAGAATGACGCCTCCCCATCAGACAGACACGCCCTCCTTCGAGTCATACCTCACACAGGACCCGACTCTGATCAATTTGCCTAATAGGTGCCTCGCTGTGGTGCTCCAGGTGAGAACTAGCTGGCAATGTCACAAATTAATCACTTGAGTTACTGTAATTAATTACACCTCTGGTGGAGTCTGATAACGACTCTACCAATCGCTTCCAAATTGGTGGCCTGCATCTGTGACATTTGGCTTTCCAGATAAAGACGACCGACAAAAGTGGCAAATAAAAGCCGTACTGTGTGTGTGTGTGTGTGTGTGTGTGTGTGTGTGTGTGTGTGTGTGTGTGTGTGTGTGTGTGTGTGTGTGTGTGTGTGTGTATGTCTGGTCAATCTAGTTCCATGTTGACCTTTACTGGTGTTAATGCATGACTAAATTAACATTTTCTACACTTAAAGAGACAATTAAACATTTTCTTGTGGAAAAAAAATACTGGCCAAAGTGAAATGTTTGTGTATTCAAATGGAAACTCGTTGTTTGACCCTCATGTTAATTTCTTTTTTCAATGAGAGGAGAAAAAAAACAACTGCCCTAAAAAGGCTAGAAATATTTCTCCCCTCTCTCAGGGCTCTACAGGGGAAACTCTCATGGGAGAAACGCTCCATCTAGTGGCGATTTGTGGTACTACAGAACAGACATACGGATTTTTATAGAAAACAGGCCTTTTATTATGCCATGTTTCAACTGGCAAGTAAATAGTGTTTGTTTTTTTTCACCAACATTTCAGATTTTCGAGTGCAACATCTCTGCGCACTTTGTTCACTCGCTAATATTTCAGGTCGGTTTCACCAGGCTATCGCAATCGACTGCGTCCAAATGAAAGCTGTATGGCGTAACATGCAAAACCCCGGCTCGCCTCTCATTTGTTCAGGTAGCGGCCTCATTACTCTGCCCCCTGCCCGTTGCCGGCCCTCCCCCCACCCTTAGGCACCCGCTGTTTACCTCAGGTGGGCATGTAATTGCTCTGCGGCGCGGCCGTGTTCTGAGTGCTTAGGAGACGGAGGCCACGCTAATGAGGCTGCTTACTGTGTCGCTTCTCCGCAGACTAAATGTATGTGAAGAGAAGCAAGGCCTCACGAAAAGTATTCAAACCCTGGAATTGTTTTCGCATTTATCATGGCAAACCTCTGTGGATTTGATTAGATAAGCTGTTATGAAACAGTGAAGATTGTGAAGAGATGTGGTTCGATTTTTTTTTCAGCTTCAAAAGTTTCATTTAAGTATATAAAATATAAAATTTTAGTGTCACTTTTGTTGCTGGTGATTTAGACATTAATGGCTGTATATAGTTATTTTGAGGGAAGAATAAATTTACACACAGAGACTACTTTTCATTATGTTAAAGTGTCGTTTTGTCCCATGAAAAGATATACTTAAATATCTGCAGAAATATGAGGTGTACTCACTTTTGTGATACACTGTAAATATCACTTTACATAAAAAATAAATAAATTAAAAAAGAGCATATATTTTGACCTTCATGTTGAATGTTATGCGACACTTCAAGGCACGACATTTGCAGATCGCAACCCTTCATGTCACTCACGCCACGCGAGAAAAGAATGCATAAAGACTCACTGGCAGTGCAGTGTTTGAACGCGGCCTCGCCTTGTGTGTTCGTCTTGGCCTGCTCGTCTCCTGCAGGATGCTGCTTTCGAGCTGGTAAAGGACCGGGAGCTAAGGTGGGCTGATCCACAGTCTGGAAGTCTGCAGGGGCACAGAGAGACCATCAAAAACAAGAAGTTCTTGGGTGTTTTGTGTGGTGCAAAAGTGGAAACAAAAAAAAAAAAAAGAATGTTGAATTGGATATTGCTGAACAGAAAATATGCAGTCTAGATCGGTAAAGTGCTTGATAAAGACACACTTGACGATTGTTCCGCTCCCTGTCAGGAAAAGACAGATAAAACCAGAACTTCAGTGAAGAGAAATTATGTCCTTGAAAAGTTTCTGGCTTGTTAAAAAAAAAAAAAGATTTATTGGGTAAAAATATATATATATATATTCCTCTCTGATGCAAACAAGTTTTTTAACATAGCTTAAACTGAGCATGATGTAGTTCTGAGCTTATTGATAGTTTTGTGTCAGAACATCGATGGGATCATCAAGAATTTATAACTATATTCCTCCTCGGGCAGCTATCTTACTCTGCAGAAACATTCGCTGTGAATTCTCTACTTTGGGTTTCATTAAGATGAAGAGAAATGTATTTGGTTTGACCTTTGAAAACAGCTTTGTCGCCAACACGGTTCCTGCTCATCGTGCAACGCTGCTTTCTACAGCTCAAGCCAAATGTCAACAGGCTCTTTTGGACATTTTTGAGATTGAGTTGAAAAAAAAAAACCAGGTTTAGGGCAATATTGTGAGCCTTTCTTAAGATGCTTTAGCTTTGAGGCATTTCTGGAAGTATAACCTAAAATAGCTAAATATATGTGACCACAGGTTAGGATGTGTTCGGTTGATTCAACTTGCTAACATGACAAACGACAAAGTGGGTAAAACTTGTACTGACCAGACTTGCGAAAGCTTTCATGCCCATTGAACACAAGCACATTTTATCACTTTACAACCACTCACTTCAATGCATTTTATTCAGACTGTAAGTGGAAGATTAATGCAAAGTAAGAGACAGGAGCAGTTTGACATTAGCCATGTCTGAAATAAAATCAGAGTTGATGGAATTTGAAGATTTTTTTTTGGCATCCGCATCACCCTAACTGCACAATGGACCACTGTGAAACACGGTACTGGCAGCATTGTGCAATGTGGACACAGTTCTTCTGCAGGAAGAGGCAAGACAAAAACAGTGGAAAAATGTTCTTGCACAGAACTGGGATAAAGATTCACCTTCCATCACAACATACCTAAATGTACACCGCAAGCTACAATGTCTCAATTAAAATTAAAATATATTCATATGCAATAATGGGTTAACATTTAAACGCAATTAAGAATCCGATTGAAGACTTGGGAGCTGATGTTCCCAGACGTTCTCCATCCAATCAAACCTAAGTTTGAGCTACTTTGCAAAGTACTAGCAAACATTTTAATAGGCAAACGAGTACGGAAAAAACTGCAAATAAAACAAGAACATTTTTTGAACAATCAACGCGTGAAAGTTTGTGTTTGCAACCTTACATGATGGGGGGGGAAAGTTCAAGACATGCGAGTAATTTTGAAGGGCGCCGTGCTCAAAAGAGTAAGCAAGAAAATGTAAACAGAAGCCGAGCTCTGTGTGAAGGAAAATGTCACTTCATCTGTCTCCAAAGGGGAATATTTGCATATGATTGCATGTCTTGGTGTTTCACATTTAGCGAGTCGCAGAAAAATAACGACTTAGCTGAAGTGTGTCAATTAACCGCATTATGCGACTGTTTGTGTACATAAATCTCATTTAGATTTGACCCGTGTCCATGCGCCGCAGCTCGGCGAATTAACAAATCCAGAGCATCAGGCAGACGGCCGGCACAAAAGGCTAAAGAGCCTCAGGCGCCACCAGTGTCTCCACCACAAACTCTGCACTAAAAACTGACTTGCTCCATCAGGTACCAGTGGGCTGCCCTGCAGATTTCTATTACACAGGTTTGTACTCTCAGAGATATTCACTGAAAGAGATTTTTAGAAAAAAAGAGCGAACATGCAGAAACCCACGGAGTCGACATGAACTGGCTTGTTCTCCGCTTGCAAGCAAGGGTGTGTGCTTCTTTTTCACCCCAAACATATGTCTTTATTTAATAAATAATAATAATAATGAATAAAAAATAAAAGCACAAAAAAAGTCAATGTCTTCCAGCGGAGACAACATTATCAATTCTGTCCAGTCAGAACCGGTGTAGCTAAACGATTATTGACCAAAAGCAGTTTGACAAAACAGAGCTTTTTAATAAACCAACAGCTTTTCTTTTTTTTTTTTCTTATAGCAGTGCTGTCTTTTTTTCTTGCATAATAAAAGTTCTTACCCCTCTTTTTGCGCGCCTCTTTAATCTCTTCACACATTCGGTCGAACTCGGGATCCAGTTCGGCTGCAAAAATAGCATGGGCCGTGTCCTTCAGGCTGCACGCTCTGTGCCTGATCACCTTGTCTGAGGAGAAAAGGGACAGCGAGAATGAATGTTGGTGTTAGAAACGCCGCATACGTCCAACCAGCTGTGCTCAAAATAACAGCGGTCCAAAATCACTACCTACGACAATACCATTTCTACATGGCAAGTGGCACTAAGGGGTAGTCACACTGAAGCTTTAATTATATTGGTGCGAGTTCAAAGCAATACCAGAAAGAAGTACAAAACTTTTTTTTTAAGTTTTAAAAATGTTGTTTGGCAACATTAAGTATGCCATTTCTGATTAAAAAAATAAAGACAATATCCAAATTTTTCCCACCAAGTATTGTAAATATTGGAGTTGATTACCTTTTTCTTCACAGTAGGTAGACTGTTAAAGCTGCACTATGTAACTTTTATGAACAAAAATGTTTTTTCTACATATTTGTGGAAACTGTCACAGTATAGTTTGAGGCAAAAAAAAAGTCAAGTCAATAGAAAGCCATAGATGCTTTCCATTGCCATCTGCAGAAATACACAGCTCAGTCAGAAACAACCAATAACAACCAATGGGTGAGTCATAGTGCTGTCAATCAAGCTTCTGTATGTGCTGCTACATCTAGTTCCCCAGAACGGAGCCTGCTGTGGATGCTCAGGCTAGTTAGCATGGCCACCGATGATGGAGGATAAACAGCTTTCTTATAACGGTAAATTGTTTCTCTGCTGTTACCACATTGAGCAGCCCCTACACGTGCCTGGTTGACAGCGGTAAAACACTCCCACTGGTTCTAATTAGTTCCTTCTGACTGTTTTTCTGCAGCTGGCGATGGGAGCAGTAAGTGTAGATGAAGGAGCTTGATCTTTTTACAGAATATCTGTCTCATATTATGCTGTCACAACAAAGTGGCTGTTTAAAGAAATATGTGTGTTTGTTTAAATATTTTAGAAATATTTCTTAGAAAAATAGTTCTAGAAGTTGCATACTGCAGCTTTGACAATTCTTTTTTAACTTTACTTCATTATTGGACGTTGAATAGTTTGAGGACTCCTGAGTGCATTTGTGTGCATAGAAATAAAAGCTGTGAAAGAGATTTTGACTTTTACTCGCTTTTTCAAAACGCAATACATCCATTTAAATACATTTGAAAGTAGCTTCATTCTCCTTCCTGCATTCCTCTTTCTTCAAGACCACAGCGGCATTTACTCCACAGTTAGTCATGCATGTAAGGCAAATAATCAATTGCAAACTCACCCCTCTTTCTACTGTCTGTGTGTCTGTGCGTGTGTGTGTGAGAACGGAGGTTATAGTGTTTTCTCACAGCTTTAAAAAGAGGGTGAAGCTTTATTTTCTTTTTTTTTTTAACTGTATTAAACGGAAGCCCAGATATCACCACTTCACACGAGCAAATACATCTACACAAAGTCCAACGCAAACAATAAGAATCTTTTCAAAATATACACTCATTACATCTGAATCAACTTCTGAGCTTCCCTTTCCTCTATACATCAGCAACTGCATCATTAAATGCTCGTCCTTTGCTCGTGCATCAACAGGAAGGGGAGGGGGGGGGGTGGAAGACGGAGCAGGAGACACAGGCTAAGGCGTAGCCGCAGTAAACAGGCAGTTTCTCATTACTGCAGGCGGTAGGAGAACAGTTCAGGCATAACGGGACAAAGGAGGTCACAATCTGCCAACTTCTGCAGTCTAATTGGAAGACAGTTGCTTAATTGCAATGTGGCTGAGTGCGTGCCGTCTCCCACTGCCAGCACATGCGAGCGTGCGTGCGCTGCGCGCGAGTGCGTTTTAAGGGCAAAAACACCTGCCGGTAGAAGAGATGTCAGAGGCCAGGTGCGATGCCGAGAGCTCATCAGTACCCTTCTGAGCGCCAGCTAACCTCCACGTCGACAACAGACAAGGAGGCAGAGACAAACACCACCGCTGCTAATGTGTTTCAGCACGCTAACAGGATTTTTCTTTTTTTTTTTCTTATTATTTTTATTTATCACCGCTTCCCTCCAGCAGCCAAGCTGTATTGGTGACACCAAGACTCATTGTGCAGAAAGCAAAGACGTCCCCTATTTTATTGTGGAGTTTTCTTTTTTTTTCTCTCCTCTTTTTTTTTTCTCTCCAAGGTGAGGAAGTAAAAGGAAAAAGTTTTCTTCAAACTTCCCACCAAGTTAGCATGAAGTAAGAACTCATTTCAAACCAGGGTGGAATGAATTTTTTGTTTTTTTTTCAACCAGCACTTTAAAAGCTGATGTCAAATCTGCCCTACACCCTAATTGTGGAGAATCTGGGCCTTATTCCCTGGACGTCAAGAAAACAAAGAAGCTGCATCGTTTCCCTCACCCCCATTTATTCAAACTTACCACTTATATTTTCTCCCTTTACTGTATCGCTTATGCTCACACAAATGACCCAGGCTCTCTCCGGGAAAAACAGAAGATTCTCTTCAAAGATAAAAGATGCTTTATTGCCCCCGCAGGAAATTCACTGAGGGGCAAGTGTACGATGACAACAAGGTTACATGCACACCGATGAAAAAAACATAAAAAAGACTCAAGATGTTCCACATAGTTCAGGTTACAGAAGTTAAAACAATTAATATGTGACATTAAATATAGATGCGGCAACAATACACTAGTTTAAAGAGAAAAATCAAAGCAAGTTGTCAAATTGATTAAGAAGTACAACAGAAGTTGGAAGAAAATGAGGTGTTAAATATTCAAACGAATTGAGATATAATCTGTCCTTTTTATGTCAGCTGACCCCAGGAAGACTAGCTGATGCTAATCGGGATCTAAATGAACATAAACTCACATTTTGTTTTTAAAAAAATAACATAAAACGACCTTTCACCGACCAATCTAAAGTGGGAAACCTAAAGCAATAAAATTAGAGTGGTCCCCAATAAATCTGGATGTCATCCAAATTTATTCATAATTATTCATACATAATTATGAATGTATTTCATTCAGACTACTTTAACTCAACTTTGATGATTATGGAAAAAGTTGAGTTAATATTTTTTTTTCCCCCACATAGCTTGACAGCTACATCTCTGTACCAACGTTTTGTTGGCATCAAGTTATACTCGTAAAGCCCAGATTGCTTTGGTCGCAGCTTTTAGTTGCCCAGCTTTGCCGTGTCAGGTGACTCTCATCCTCTTCTTGACAAAACCACAGATTCTGGAAGATGGAATCGGACCCACAACTTTAAGACGATTCGTCCAATTGAGCAACAGTCACCCTGTCCTCCTGTTCGCATCTCCCACCATCATTTCCTTACCATTAATTTGCTTGGGTACAGCACTCTCAGCAGCCAGCTTTTGGTAATTATAGACTCTTTCTGTCTGAACAATGTCCCCAGTGATTGTGTAGGAAATTACATTTTCTGTATTGAAACTCTCGTTTGAATCGTTTCTAAATGACATTTTAATTTAATGCGGCAGAACTCTTTGCTGGGGTCTTGTATCTAGCCTTACTGTCCGCGCAATTTACCCTTGAATGTACGGCTTCTGTGCAGTATAAACACTGTTCTAGGTAACATGAAAACAGAACATAGACGTAATAAATCAGGTGCATTTTTGCAGACAACAAGACTATTTTATGCACCTGGGTTCCAACATGCTCTAGAAAAGCCATTTTAAGCTCACAAAAAAGTGCTCAGATGTGGACAAAGATGCAGTAAAAAAGAAGAAGAAAAAAAGTCCAAGATATGCAATTAAAGTGTCAAGCAGCCTTCCTTAGCTACAAGGCTTGAATTACACTGTGGAAAAGCTATCAGCAGGGGGTTTACACACTGCTATTCATTTGAATTTTCAAAAAGGAGAAAGTAATTTTAGTGTCTGGGTGCCGTGGCAATGAGTCGGCACAGCCTGGTGGGATATTCTGATGGGATCAGTCTCAAACAAAAACAGGAGAATTTCACAGTGTTGTACTCTTTTTCTGTTTTTATAGAAAAACAGACCATGTAAACAGTGAAAATCCATACTAGTCCTGAAAAATATCAACTAAAGATGAAATGTATATATGTTAAAAAGAAATTGTTTGTGGTAAAGGTAAATTCTCAATGTACTAATTAAGCGTGAAATCAAACACAGTCCAACTGAATTTGCAGGAACACTATACTTTACCTACGATTAAAGCCCAGACTAGAAGTCTTCAGATAAACACCAATAAGAAATAGTTTTTAAGCAATGATTCACAAAAGAAAAGTGAAAGATGGAGTGAGTGCTTCAACTTCTCTGTTTACAGTTAATCTCTCCTATTTATCACCAAACTGCTGGAGCAGCCTTTCCTGTTTTGAGTGCATTAGTTGATGCTGCCAACATTGCGCCGCTGTCCCCCTAAATCTCCCAGAATGCTGTGTGGTTCTGGATCAAAGTCCAGTAAAATTATTGATAGTTTTTAATAAAATTATTGATTGTTATTATTAATAATTACTCAATTATATTCTGTCAGACGTATAACCTATTGAGATGGATCACATGTTGCAATATATATTGTTATTCATTCATTCTCCAGTCCTACTACAGTGCTTTGCAAAAATACTCCTCCCCATTGAACTCTGGTCATTTTTATTTTGAAAACAAAACTTCTAAATTTCAAATTTAGTTGTAAACAGTATCATCTAAGTGGGAAAATTTTCAAGCAGTATCACTAAATCATATGACAAGACTAAAATTTAAAACAGCTTTATAATGAAATTTGTCCACATTATTAGACATAATCTGTGTACAAATCGGATCTTGTTACTTCTTCAAACAGAGCTGAATACACAGTCTAAAACTGGAACCGAATACTAATGAAATCGTATGGCGTAGTGGTAAAAACGGTGGCTGGTTTATGGAGGCTTTTAGTTCTTTATGGAATCCGTCCAGGAGTCATTTCCCGACCTGCGGACCCCGAACTCTCAGTCTGCCCACTGAACACCAACTAAAGCACTAAAAACACAAAGTAAAAGCCACCCAGAACACAAGTTTACTGGAAACGAGAGAGTTTGCACGCGGTTTGCTTCCTTACCTCCGGGATCCTTGTCGGGATTGTATTCTAAAGCGTTGCTGCTGATGAGGTCAATGTCCACCAGGAAGTCCTTGGCTGTCAAGTACTTATGGGTGTCGATCTTGGTCATGACAGTGGACAGGTCCATGGGCTGCCTAATCACCTCCAGATAGTCCGACACCTAACAAGCATACGTAACGGGTCGAGTTGGCCAAAGACAAGAAAGTGACATGACCTTTCATAAAAACCGGTGCCACTTTACCTCCTCGATGTCAACCGGCTTGCTAAAAATGCTGAACCGTTTGTCGGTGGCCAGGCGCTTAGTCACGTCCCTGAGAAAGAGCCTGAGCTCCCGTAACGTGTTGTCTTCCTGTTCCGCCAGGCGGCGCTGTTCCTCCGCCGATAGGACCCGAGGGGCCGGCGTCTCTGCCACCGCTAGCACCTCTTCGCACCTCTCTGCAAAAACAGAGGAGAATAAATGACGCTGGACTTGTCTTAACTTTTAAAGCGTTCAATTTAACTAAGCTGTAACCATACCTCAAACCTTTTAGGCTTAAATTTTCTAAAGATCCACAGTTGCTGGTTTAAATTATAAATGCAATGTTCACATTTGAAGCGTCGGTCAGGCTTTAAATGTTGAACCAGAGAAAAAGGAGACTATAGAAAGATGGACAGAGTAGCAATGAGCCGACAGATGAAGGACTGTTTCAGGGCGAAGCCCAAAGGCGATTGAAGGATGAAGTGACAGATGAATCGTTTGCATTTTAAAGTAAACCTTCAAATATCAAACCGGATTGTCAGTCACTCCATAATTACAAGTTCGACCCACTTTAGTCAAACTTTAGTTTGTTTGTCTAGAAAGTCCAGCTTGTTTGCGGAAGTGTGAATGCGCAACTGAACTCTGGTGCGAACCAAGAAAGAACGGTGAGGTCTGCCTAAAAACCGAGGTTTTGGTTTGGTCAAAGTGAACTCTGGTGATGTTCAAATGCATATATAAATGTTATATGCCAAGTGAATCAGATGATGTGGACAATAGTGCAGGGCATTCTGGGTAAATACAACTAAACTGTGCGGAAGAAATGGCTTGTTTTTTTGTTTGTTTTTTTACCGAGGATAAAAGAAAAATCGTACAACTGCTAAAATTTGACGCCATTCCAGTTTTGTCTACATTTTGTAAAGAATCTTCTTCATTTCATTTACCTCAGTGTTTCAAAGGGGGCTTTCAAAGGGTTTTGCTTCGTCTGACACAGTGCAGTGTGAAAGCTGAAAATGTAACAAAATGCAACAAATATTGCAACTTTGATTCCCGATCGAAACAAATCTAGCGAACCATCAGGTGTGAAAACACCCCAAATCTAACCTGAGGAAAAAAACTAATTTTAAGATTTCAAATAAACTGAAAATTTTTTTTTTAAAAAGCCATTTTACAAACACTAATTTTGAAATTCACTGAGGAATATCCCCCAGCCAGTGACGCAGTGATAGAGAATTTTAAACAGATATCCCACCCTCCGTCTCTCCTAATATACGAACGCTTGCCCAAGGTGCCTGCCGGCATCGTTAGTACAAGTCTTCTACCCCTACGGGCGTTTCTCTCAGTAGCAGCAGTCCTGATTCTAATTAAGGCTAATCGCAACTGGGTCGTCTCTCAGCAATTCCGTGCCATGCTTTTTGTTTTGTTTTTTTCTTATTCTGTTTGCCTCTCCTGTGGAGGTCAGGCAGCTGCCTCAGTGAGGTAGGGACCCCTGCAGAGCACAGAGCAGGTAAAGCTGGGTAACTCTGCTTTGTGTCAGTGTGGGACTGGCAGATGAAGACAGGCCACCATTTCCATTTGAAAGCCTAGTAGGACGGTGCTCTATAAGTGCACTGGAACAGAGATGTGAGGGAACAGTGGGATAACGGTGGAAGGTCACCGGAAAGCGGAAAAGCGCGATTCTGTTGTAAATGGGTAGCGGACATGTCTACTTCCTAGAGAAATAATAACCCGACAAATCTAGTTAAAGCAAAAATAAGACACAAAACCACATCAGATGGAACGGTTTTCATTCTACAAACAAACAGAAGGAAAACTGCAAAACATAAAGGTTAAAGAACAAAACTGGAAGTAAGGAGAAAGCCAACAGTGCCCTCTAGGACTGACAGCGAAGATCAGCTGCATCTGCCTCGCCTGGCATGAGAACGTGTTAATAAAAACATCAAGTACCTGAGTTCCTGGGTCGAGGAGGAGGTCTGGCTGCCTGAACCAGCAGCAAATCAGAGAAAAAGCTCCTCCTCTCCTCGTCTCCTGGAGGGCACAGCAATACCACCTCCCCGTAGGTCCTCTGAAATATACTTTTTACCTGTAATAAAAGTAGACAAACACAGAAAGGAATGTTTTTAACGGGAAAAACACAAGTCTAAAATGTACAATATTAATGTCCCGTGATATGACTTATTGATTAATCAAATTTTTTGTTTTTGAAGATTGAATGATGTTTGTCCAGTTGTCATTTCATTTCAAGAAAACAAAGTGGAGAACCTAAAAAAGTTGGGTTTTTTTGGTATGAAAAATGCCTAGAGAAATAGCAAACATACATCTTATTTCGAAGCCCTATCGCCAGCCCTATTACTTAATAAATGTGTCCCTCTCCTTCAGGTTCAATACAAAAAAAACTATTATGACCAACAACTGCTTAAATTTAACAGATTTCCAACAAACGCAGTAGATTACATGCCTAATAAAGGCCAGCAATTCAAGAGGTTTTTGAAAAATACACATGGATTCCTCTACACGTCCAACACATTTGCAGCGTAAACAGATTTGTTACTTGAATACAGAGACAGCAAGCCTTTTCCAATTCTATTCCTTAAAAAAAAAAAAACGGTTCATATTTCAAGTATCAGAAAAGCACAGCTGAATCAGTGCCAAATTGTGTAAACTATGCATAAGACATTCAAAAAGTGTTCTCCACACTGCAGGTAAGTATTTTACTCATGATAAAAGGCTGCAGGGGGCAGACAGAGGAAAGACAGCAGAAATGTGTATAAATGAATTTTTTATTTAAATTTATTTTTTTTAGAAAGGAGAGAGAGAGCACAAGAGACAGAGCTTAAGCTAAAAAATAAATTTCCATCTGCATTTAGAGGAAAACAGGGCAGAATCTCAAACCGTTGGAAACATGCATAGCTTATTAAAAAAAATAAATTAAATCTTTCAGTGCAGAGTTTTGAAAAGATCAAGTTTGATTATTTTTTTAGAATTACTCCACATTTCACTGAGGCAAAATCCACCTCAGTGCTGGCAGACACTTTCGACATACAAACTAAATCTGATTAAATATAATTCATTTTAAAACAAAAATCTAACTTATTTTCTTGAAATTATTAATATGCTTTTTTTAAATGTTTTTTTGCAATGCTTAGAACTGCAAGAAGGGTGCATTTGTTAAGAATCTTGCTTCTGTGGCATTCCCATGAACAGCCAACACCAACTTTTACTAATAACACTCCTAGACAGCATGAAACTGCAAATCGCGCTCTGTAAATCACGTAAGTCGTGCACCTCCAGCTGGGAGTTATGTTTGCTTTCAAACTATTTCTGAGCATCACATTTTCACTTTGAAATCATCTTCTAAATGAAACAGCAGAGAAAAGGGACGGAAACAAAAGGAGCCTTGATTTACACAAGGGGGTCGTTTTCACACATCCCAGTTCAATTCGGTGATAAGAGCTCAAGGTAACTCCTCCCCAGAGGCTGCTGCTGACTAAGCACCAACTTTCTCCCTCCCCAGCCCCATCTGTTATTCTCATCGATTCGTGGCATGTTTGTTCTCACCATCCTGCTGTTTGTCTCTTCTGTTTTTTTATTTGCCCTCTGGAGGTGAGGCAGAATAGGTAAAATAGCAGCAGAGGATTAAAAAAAGAGAAAAAAGACAGCAAGAGGAATCAGAGACGGTTCTAGTGTGTGCAGCGCACAGCGGGCAGATGTTTTTATCATCATAGAAAGCTGCAGGGTGACAGCAACAGCATCATGCAAAGCAAAGACATGTAGATGGATGAATGCTTAAACAAAAAAAAATGGAAAGAAGACACCGAGGATTGAGACGAAGTTGCAAAGAAAGTTGCTGTTTTGGTGCAGAAGAAGAAGATTTTTGTTGTTGTTTTTCTTTCCACTGGCACAATCAATTTTACTGGAGGATATTTGCTTAAAATGCTGCTGAAGCATGAATGTGAATTGGTTTGTCGCTGTCCTTCTGGATGGCTCTAACCTTTTGGTCCTTATGTTTAAGGAACAAATCACCATCACCATCTTTGATTGTTTTTTTTTGCGCCACAATACGGGCCGAATGTGCGTCTGTCGTTGGACCAATGATGGACTTTCAGTGTCAGAGAATTTGTTTTTTTTTCTCTCAAATGATCGGCCAGCTCAAGTTTCTGTTGTTTTTTTTTAGTCCCGCCATTGAGAAATTAGTTCACGTGAGACTCAATTTATGACCCAAAAACTGCTTTAAAATGCCAGAAAAGCGTATCAAAAAATTCTCAATCTGCATGTTTTCAATAGATTTTAAATATTGAAAATATGTAAACTGAGCTTGCTAATGTAGGTTTTCTTTATTTTCTTTGGCTTTTGTGCTCATTTCTTCATACGTTTTGCCGTCGAGAGTCCAATGTTAATTTAATTGGTAAATTTTAAAGAGTAGAAGATCCCATATATTATTTCCAGGGTTTTCGGTTTCTTAGAAGAAAATTTGACCTTTAACGTCACAGATCCTCTTTCATTCATAACTGTAAGCATTAGTCATGTGGCAATGACTTCAGGATCTCAAAAAACATCTGAGTTTCGTTTTGTCTTACAAATTTCTGAAGAATGTCAGAATTTTTATATAAATATAATGTTTTATCACGGAAAAAAAAATTCTTCTGTTTTTGATTTTTTTTTTTTTTAATATGTGACTTTAATCTAAAGGTATGTAGAGTTTGTGGGAGAAAGGCTCTTCTGTGAATTCAGATTTTTTTTTTATCTCCACTGTAGATGTTACTGTCATAAAAATGTATTTGTTTTTTGTTGTTTTTCTTTTGGGTTGTTTTTTTTTTTTTTTATATATAATTTCACAATAGGTAGTACACAAAGAATTGCTTTTAAAGATTCAATTATATGTCTATTCTCTCCAAATCTTCTCATCTTTTCTTCAATGTTCTTTGGAAACCATAATTTTAATCACCTGCCCCCCCCCCGTCCGATTTGTAAATGTAGAAATAAGGCAGCGAGAACGTCGTCTCTTCCCGAGTTGCATCCAGAGGCGAACACTTCAGCAAAGATTTCGCACAATCCAGCACTTTCTGTATTGCCGTGTGCAGACTGCAAGTGTGTCAGACACTTGACAGCTGATGTTGAGTGAAGAGAAAGCTACTTGTTTGAAACCAAAACACAGTGTGCTTGTTAGGGGTTGGATTTCATGCCCCCTGGGCCCAACAATTCCTTCATGACCATAATCAATCAGACTTCTCTGTACCCCTTGCAGAGAGATGCTGCAACAGTTTGCGCTTTGCAGAAAGTGTGTGGACCTGGAGTGTTCTCCACCACTGCCTACTCAAAACTGCCCACCTCTCCACCCCTGTTATTTGATTTTATTTGCCTTTCAGGCCATATATTGGCTTAACGTTATTGAGTAGGATTGCTGGAAAGTGTATGCGTTCCCCAACACTGACTCTGCAGAGCTCTGAAAACGTGGAGAGAGTCGGAACGAAAAAATAAATAAAATAAAAACTGATCCCATGGAGACATGTTTTTGGCAGAAAAAAATTGAGACCAGAAACACAGGAGGGATAATATGTTCTAACTTAAAAATAGATAAAAATTCACAGGGGAAAAAAAAAAAAGTGGGAGAAAGTTTCTAAGCTAAGTAAGATGTATTTTTCTAGCCTTTTTCTGAGAGCAAGCCACAAAAAAAAAAAAAAAAAAAAAAAAAAGCTACTGGATCTGGACATCTGAAAAAATATCTGATTTGTTTCAAAACATCTCCAACTCTCTTCACACAATTCTGCAAGCTGAAGAAAAAATAATTTCCATTTGTTCTGGTTTTGATAACTCCGCAAAACATTGTAGCATCCAAATGTTTAAAAGTATTCTGAACAAAGCGGTCAGCAATTTTTTTTATATTTTTTTTAAATCTAATGTGTAAAAATAAAAATTAAGTGGAGAAAAGGGCAGCAGAGTGAAAACAAAATCATCCTGCATTTTAACCAAGACATCTGCTTGTACAAACGGCATTTTTGATGACGCCCTGAGACAAAGCTGCAGTTTATTTATGCTGCGAGTGAGAGAGACTTTCAGCAGATAACAGGAAGGCTGACCGCAGAACAGCAAATGTGTTATGTTTTATTCATTCGAGCCTTCGGCCTCTCCCTGTCAGAGAACATGCTGGATTTGGAAATGATGCATGTCTTTTGGGAAAAGGATCTACTTTCTCCAGGGAGAAGACACAGAGAAATGCTGTTTTCCAAAAGCTGGTTGATAATATGAGAAGCCAACGACAGCTTAAAATGTCAACTCCTGGTTAAGTCTTTGTTTTAAAAATAACAAAATGCTTATTTAGGGCAACTACGCTCCAAGAAATACGGTGTGATGTTTTCTAATCTAAAGTAAATAGTTAACGCAGAAAGACATAAAAATTGTATTTTCTTTTCCATCTTCTTCAATCATACGTCTTAAAGAAGCTAAATTCTGAGATGTAAATCTACATGTTACATTCCACTCTTTTTAAAGTAATGCAACAAAAACTTGTTTCCTTCTTTTATTGCGTCGTAGCTTTGATGTTCATGTAGAGATGAACTGATTCACACACATTCTGACATATTGGTACCGATATCTATTTTACATCACATTTAGAATTCCTAATTGTACTTCCTGAACCACTTGAAGGGTGTGCTGATGTTATTTTTCACATAATAGACCGCGGTAGTCAATCTGTTGTTTCTGTCAGCCTCGGTTTCTTTATTATTTATTTCCCATTGGCTGTTGTGCTCTTAATTACACTGACTGGTCAAATTGAAGTTGTTTTAACATGTCTCACCATCCTGTGAAGCTATTGGTGTATTTCAGTGCACCGTGCAGGTGATCGATACAGGCTGATACCAAATCTTAAATGTCGGTA
This sequence comes from Poeciliopsis prolifica, assembly GCF_027474105.1. Lineage (NCBI taxonomy): Eukaryota > Metazoa > Chordata > Actinopteri > Cyprinodontiformes > Poeciliidae > Poeciliopsis > Poeciliopsis prolifica. The sequence continues at coordinate 3,767,670 of NW_026562395.1, forward strand.
TCGGAAGTGAAAAAAAAAAATTAATCTGAGCATTCCTTGTTTTATGCACTTTCTTAAGGGAAATAAAAAAGAAAATAGGCAAATCCACCCGACAGCTTTTTACCTTCCACAAGCTTCTGATCATGTATGACTTGTTTTCCCTTCTCTTCCATAAAAAAAACAAAAAAAAACCACCTAAAATGCTAAAAATATAAGTCTGTCTCTCTAGCTACAGCTACCACATCATAATTAATATATTTTCCTTTTATTGCGCTGTAACAGAAACGAAGTTTGGTCTGAGCAGAATGGACAGCTGCTCAGGGAAGCAGGGTGGCCACGGAGCTGGACCCCAGCCTGTCGAGTCCATTTGGCTCTGGAGGGACGCTCCCTGCTTCCCTGCTGCAGTTGGGAGCTGAGAAAGCAGCTGTCACTGTGTTCTCAATGCTGGAGAGTAAAACAGCCAAAATGGCAATTTTGGTTCAAAACATGATCCGCAGAGGCGTGTCGACGACAGAGACAGGTCCACAGTGGAACTGCTGCACGCCTCGATTTATCGGGTTGGAAAACAAACAGAACATTGCTGAAAAGCAAAATTCAGAAAGTTCTGCAGCCCGAGATTCAGTGATTCCAAGCATTAAATATTCCAGTTCTAGGCTCCAAAAAAAAAAAAAAAAAGACAGCATGTAGAAACGCTTGCATCATATTACTGCTGTGCTCATCTAACCTTTAAAAAGTCTCAACCGAATGTTGATTTTCACTAAACAGCCTGAAGTTTAATTGAGAATTTTAAATCAGCAGCAGCCGCTGATTATATACAAACACTATTATTTTAATTACAATAAATTACTTATGCTTGGCTGGGTATGGATGCAAAAATGATTGAGAAGAATTATTGTGCCAATGTGAGAGCCAGCAGAAAAACAACCAGGCTGACAAAAAATGTGCAGAAGTATAAAAGAGAAGCAGGGTTTGATCATTATTAGGGTGATGGATATATATATTTTAAAAAAAAAACTATTCAAAAGATTTTTAATGATGCAATAATTGCTCGCCGAAGTATTTCGAGTACAATGACGGCTTGCGTACTGATAGGACATTCAGTTTGATGGATGGAGTCTCACTGTTTAACTTTTTGCGTTGAGTTCGTAAAAGACAAAACACAGACTAAAACATGTTTGCATGACAGAGTATTAGGGCCATTCTGATAAAAAAAAAAAACAACACAAAAATAAATAATTATGTGAATAAAATCATAAAATTACAATGACAAAGTCATAATATTATGAGAACAAATTAAGAATATCACGAGAATAAAGTCGAAATAAAATGAGAATAAAGTCCTAACTGTGCAGTTATTCTCGTAATACTACGACTTTAATCTTGTGTCACTATGACTTTATGCTCATAATTTCTTTTTTATTATTATTATTTTCTTAGTGTGCCCCCAAAAATCCCATCTTATGTTCAAGCTTCCAAAAATCCCCCCTTATGTAGAAAAAACATTATTTTCTACATAAGGCTTAGACAAATCAAAGGCCTTGCCAAAACAAGAGGCGCACAGGAACTCACCGTGACAAAAACAGATAGGAGGCCTCCAGCCTGCCTGAGCATTTCTATACAGAGTACGTGGCTTAGGGTCAAGGCTTCAGGCTGCCAAACCTCAGACCTAATTAAACCGCTTCTGTTGCCTGACCAGAGATGACCTTGTTGTGCCTTTTCTGAAATTTTAAACCTTTTCTGCAACTGAACCTTTTCCTTGCATTTGCCCCACGCTTTTTTTTTTCTAAAAAGCGTTTTCCCCTCGTGTTTTTTTTTTTAAACTCAAACATTATGTGCAAAACTAAGAATATTTTTCTAAAAATAAAAGGAAATCCTCAACACCAAAATATGTGTCGCATCAAAAAACCTGCAACAAAGCCATAGCACACTTCCTAAGGATCAGAAGCCTTATACATTTCCATTTCCTCCGGCCTCAACTGAATTAATATCTGTCAGTGTTTTCGATTTCCTCTCGGCTTTTTGTTGTGTTTGTGTTCCTACCTCCTCCGACAGCTTGGAGTACTGAGTCTCGGCGGTTGCGAGGATGAGGACCGGGCTGAAGGAGGGCACATCGTTCAGCAGGGTGAGGAAGGTGCTCTTCACAGTGTCGCTCACCGTGTCCCACCACTCTGAGATATGAGGCATGTACACCACACTGGGAACACTTCGACGGGCCTCACGGAAAACCTACAAACAGAGAACAAGGGCCGCTCAAACAGGGAAACGAAGCCGAAGTCCTTTTGAGGCTAAAGGTCAACAAATTTAACAAAAAAAAAAAACTGAATTTTCCAGGTTGAGATTGTTTTTTTTTTTTTTTTACCTGAGCGCAGGACTCCTCCGGCGTCTTAGCGCTGACGGAGTACAAGGTGGGCAAGTCCAGGCGGTAAACTGGTAGCTTGTCCAGGTGGTGGAGCAAGGCAGGAGCCAAGTGGGAGCTTTGTCCAGAACCCGGAGCCCCTGCCAGCAGCAGGCGGGGCCGGTACGCTGTGGGCTGCTGGAGTGAAGAGCTGCAAACAGCATGACATTGTCGAGTTACTGCAGCAACTCAGGAAAACAGCGCAACCTGCTGCAGATGTCTAGTTTTATTTTTTTTTCTTACTAAACAGAACTATTTACACGTCTTCAATAGGGCTGGGCATTTATCACAGCGATTATCATGTATCGTAAAAAATTTCTTCTTATTATTGTGATACGTCGTCTCAATAAATTTCAGTTATTGATGATCAAAAATATGTAAACTGACAGTATTATTGTAAATTTTATATTTTCTATTTTCTTTACTTTTTGCATCAAATAAGTACCTTGAAAATATGATTAAATGCATAAAAAGTATTTTGCAGGAGCCTGTATATGCATATTAAATTTGAAATTAAAAGGTCTCCCAGTTAGAAGCATATCAAAGCGAGTTTTGATTTCTCGAGTTTAAGTCTTTCATAAGTTTAATAGTTAAACTTCACGTCTTTTAACATAAAGTGGGAGAGTCAAATGATAAACATAAAGATATCTCGAGACAGTCCCCAACATTCCATACGGCTTGTTTACAAGACAGGAGAATAAACAAACTTCTTTCCTGTCGGTGCAGCTTTCACTGCTCTGACAATTACAGCAGATGCTCAGTTTAAAAAAAATGAAAAAAAGCAAACAAATAAAAATGCATTAGCAGAGTCGTTCTCGTCAAACTCACGAGGAGAAGTGAAGGAAGGGTCTGTGCATTGCAGTAGAGGAGAGGTGACTCTTTGGGCATGCAGAAGGCGGAACTTCGTAAATGGAGGCGGAGCCATCCTCATTGTCGTCGTCGCTGTAAAAGTCCTCGCCAAGCAGTTGATTGTCACCGGCTGTCATAGAGAAGAGCACCGCTTAAAGAACCGTTTGTGTGGAGTAACTTTTGATATTAACAAAGACTTTTATTTCAAAGTGATATAAACATCCTCAAAAAGCAAACACTACGCAAGGCGCTTGTGCCAATTTTAGGGCTGACGCGATAACTGGATTAATCGATTATCAAAATCGTCAACTAATTTGGTAAATAATTAATGCATCTAAGATAAAAAAAACATTTGTCTGTAAATACGTTTAAGCTCCACCCGGCACACTGAAGGAATGCAATGTTAGTGCATTTTAGGCAATCAAATGCTAATTTTCTTACTTAAAAAACTTCAGATTGAGATTTATTCATGTTCAAAATGGCCAATTTGTGTTACAGCAAATACAACAACTAAAAAACAAAATGACAAAAGTTTAAAAAAAAAACAAAATCATAAAACATAACAAAAAATATCAAATATAAATTAATACATAATGGGAAGAGTACAGTCGCCTGACAGCTGCTACAAACATCAGTGATGTATGGAACAGAAATACACCAACAATCAGACACGGGTCCCAGTACCTTGTCCCGACATTAGAAAGAGGAATTGCTGTTGGAGCAAAGGAGTGCTTGAACTTATTACTAAATGATTTAATTATATTTTTTTAATTTTTTATTGCATTTATTATATTGTATGAAAAAGGATTAACTGGCTAAATGAAAAATAGGTAGAATGTGCCGATTTTTTCATCCGATAATCGATTAATTGCCTGACTAATCGATGACTAAAATAATCGGCAGTTGCAGCCGTAGCCATTTTTGGGTGCAACAAGTTCAACTTCCTGAAGAAACGACTCCCAGTTGGTGAAGTTTTCCATTAAGCCTAATCTGCTGTAAATGCCCCTTTGTGTTTGTGGGGCGGAGAGGTTTGGGGGTTGAGAGTTTCTGTGCACACACAATGATGAGGTTTCGGTCTCCACGGCACCACCTTTAGAGGGAAGTGAGGCGAACGCGCACACAATATGATCAGAGTGGGAGGGCGATACAAAGAGCTGTGGTAATAAGGTTGGGAAAACGGAGATAATCAAATCCAACAACATGCCGACAGGAAACCCAAATGACAATTGAGAAGGGCGGAGAGAAAAAAACGAGGCTCTTCAGGAGGAGCGCAGCGGCAAAAAAAAAAATCACCCGTTCTTACCGTGCAGGTTGTCCCTGTCAGTACACTGAGCGTGGGGGAAGACTCTCAGGAGAGTTTTCAGCACCGAGGAGAAGGAGCAGCCCAACAGGGGCCTGAGGGTGGGGGACAGGGCCCGGCCCGGGGGAGCCAGGGCCCTCTGGGAGGCCGGGACGATCGTCCTCATCGCCTTGCTGAAGTCGCCGGGCCCCAGGACGATGGACGCCACGTCCAGCTTCAGCTTGACACTGCTGCCGTAGATCTGCGGGTATCGGCGGCGCAACGCCATCAAGGCTGCCTCTGTGCAAAGTGCTTTGATGTCAGCACCACAGTAGCCTGGAAGAAAAGGCGCATAAACAGTCAATTATTCCCTCTCCCACTCATATTTTGGTTTGATTACACCCCCTGACTCCTCCAGCGTCAGTTTGATGAAATTCTAATACACTCTGCAAATCTATGTCAATCCTGGGCGTTTCTATATTGGCATCGGCACTGCAGACAACATACTGCTTCGTACTGTGCGTGACTCTTACCGACACATTTTTCTGCAAGTTCATTCAAAAATGGCTCAGATAGTTTGGGGTCCCAGTCCCGCGTGTGAATCTCCAGAATCTGCTTTCTGGCCTTAAGTCAGGAAAGAAAAAGAAAAAAAACAGCAGTAGTGATTAAATACAGCAAAGCAAATCCATCTTGATGTCAAAAAGTAAAAACATCTCCTATTGACTGACAAATAAACAGCAGTGTCAAATGTGAAATTTGGGGAGGTATGACACGGTTTATAGAGAAATTAACCCCAAACTAGAGAAAGAGTTACGTTTTTGAATTTTAGAAATATCTACTCCAGTGATTCTCACAGCAGCAGAAGATACTTTTTAGCAAGTTTCGTCCCGACAGGCTGAAAACATCAAGTGAGCTCAGTTATCAACAAGCTATATGAAAACAGAGAGGAAGACAGCAAACGTAAACAGAAAATTAGCATTATTTTTAGTTGATTTTCAAACAAACACCTTTTTTTAACTTGAAATTGTCGTAAAAACTATTTTCTTATTGGACCTTTAGATTAAATTAATACATTGAATTAAAGTTCAATGAGTAGGGAAAGAAAAGGTTTCTTTTTAAAGGCTCTTCGCAGATTGTTTTAAAGGGAGAATATGTATTTAAAAAAATATGTAAACAAATAAAATTAGCAATAAAATGTCCAAGAATCTCAGGAACAAGAACTAAAAAAGATATACATGACAAGATGTGATAAAATCACAAAATTGAAACAAATGTACAGAAGAAATTAAAACACATTTTAAGACATTGTAACAATAAAGCCTGAGTACAAATTATTTCTGTTCCCACACAAAAACTAACCAACTAGACCTCTTCTTTTTCTGCCAATTTCACATGCATCATCTGCATAATCTAACAGCAGGTATGCAATTTTGAACACCTTATACAGTTAGGGCCAGAAATATTTGGACAGTAACACAATTTTCATGAGTTGGGCTCTGCATGCCACCGCATTGGATTTGAAATGAAACCTCTACAACAGAATTCAAGTGCAGATTGTAACGTTTAATTTAAAGGGTTGAACAAAAATATGTGATAGAAAATGTAGGAATTGTACACATTTGTTTACAAACACTCCACATTTTTAGGAGCTCAAAAGTAATTGGACATATAAACATAACCCAAACAAAAAAGTTTTTTCTCAATATTTTGTTGCGAATCCTTTGGAGGCAATCACTGCCTTAAGTCTGGAGCCCATGGACATCACCAAACGCTGGGTTTCCTCCTTCTTAATGCTTTGCCAGGCCTTTACAGCCGCACCTTCAGGTCTTGCTTTTTTAGTGGTCTTTCCGTCTGAAGTCTGGATTTGAGCAAGTGAAATGCATGCTCAATTGGGTTAAGATCTGGTGATTGACTTGGCCATTGCGAATATTCCACCTTTTTGCTCTCATGAACTCCTGGGTAGCTTTGGCTGTATGCTTGGGGTCATTATCCATCTGTACTGTGAAGCGCCGTCCGATCAACTTTGCAGCATTTGGCTGAATCTGGGCTGACAGTATATCCCGGTACACTTCAGAATTCATCCGGCTACTCTTGTCTGCTGTTATGTCATCAATCAACACAAGTGACCCAGTGCCATTGAAAGCCATGCATGCCCTGCCATCACGTTGCCTCCACCATGTTTTACAGAGGATGTGGTGTGCCTTGGATCATGTGCCGTTCCCTTTCTTCTCCAAACTTTTTTCTTCCCATCATTCTGGTACAGGTTGATCTTTGTCTCATCTGTCCATAGAATACTTTTCCAGAACTGGGCTGGCTTCTTGAGGTGTTTTTGGGCAAATTTAACTCTGGTCTGTCTACTTTTGGAATTGATGAATGGTTTGCATCTACATGTGAACCCTTGTATTTGCTTTCATGGAGTCTTCTCTTTACTGTTGACTTAGAGACAGATACACCTACTTCTCTGAGAGTGTTCTGGACCTCAGTTGATGTTGTGAACTGGTTCTTCTTCACCAAGAAAGTGTGCGGCGATCATCCACCACCGTTGTCTTCCGTGGACGCCCAGGCCTTTTGAGTTCCCAAGCTCACCAGTCATTCCTTTTTCCTCAGAATGTACCCGACTGTTTGATTTTGCTACTCCAAGCATGTCTGCCATCTCTCTGATGGATTTTTTCTTTTTTTTCAGTCTCAGGATGTTCTGTTTCACCTCAATTGAGAGCTCCTTTGACCGCAGTTGTCTGGTCACAGCAACAGCTTCCAAATGCAAAACCACACACCTGGAACAACCCCAGACCTTTTAACTACTTACTTGATTACAGGTTAACGAGGGAAAGGCCTTTTGAGTTACTTGCAGCCTTTGGAGTCCATTGTCCAATTACTTTTGGTCCCTTGAAAAAGAGGAGGCTCTGCATTACAGAGCTATGATTCTAAAATCCTTTCTCCGATTTGGATGTGGAAACTCTCATATTGCAGCTGGGAGTGTGCACTTTCAGCCCATATTATATATAAATTGTATTTCTGAACATATTTTTGTCAACAGCTAAAATAACAAAACCTGTGTCACTGTCCAAATATTTCTGGCCCTAACTGTAATACTTCTTTTTTTTGGCTAACCCACTGTTTTTCTTCTATAAAAAAATTGTGGCCAAGTCACAAATACAAAAGTCTAACAAAGACTGTGAAATGCTGAATTACACATCTTGTGAGCTTCCTCCCCAGTTGAGAAAACATCCAAGAACAAAGAAAAGTGCAATCGTTACTTGACAGCTTCGAAAGTTTTGCTGCAGCCTCACCTTCTTATCTGGCAAGCTGAAGAGAAACTCCCGGTCAAAGCGTCCAGGCCTCCTGAGCGCCGGGTCGATAGAGTCGAGTCTGTTTGTAGCACCAATGACAACTATCTCCCCGCGACTGTCCAGGCCGTCCATTAAGGCCAAGAGCGTGGACACAATAGAGCTGTGAACGAGGAATGAGGCGGAACTTAATGCAGAGTTATTGATCGGTCGCTGGATGTTCAGCTCCATCAAAGCTACGCCTTCAAAGTATTTCCCTCTCATAGCAACTACAGCGGATCTTTTGCAGAGAATCAGCTATTTTCATTTAATTTACAATCCAAAGTTAAAATGCCACGTCACAGCACTCATTTCGGCCAAGTTCAACTAATTGATGTGACCGGTGACCAGACACTTAGACGTCTAATCGTTTTTTGTTTTTTTAAGAGATTACAGAAATCAACTGTCCCGCACTCCACATAATTTTTGTACAATCTTGGTTTTAAGTTATTAAAAATCACGTTTTACAGCAACTGCTCTCACACAAACTCCTAATGTAAATAACTCACAGCAGAAATCAAGGAGAAATATTTTAACGCAGATTATCCTAGTTTTCGATGGGAAATGAAACTTGGCTAAAATCTGTCATGAGAGGTCAAACCTTAAAAACATAAAATAAAAATTAAAAAAGAAACACACACACAGGAAACCTGCCACAAAACTGATTGGTGGAGTTCTAATTTAAGTAAGTTTTTCAGTAAATTTGAAAAACAAATTGTTTTGCATAATATCCCGACTCCAGTCAAACAGCTCAGTAAAGAAAATTCTGATGGATGCAATCAACTCATGTCGTTTTATATTCAGATTCGGATTAATTAAAATTATGAATTAATTCTGCAGCAAGCATGTGATTATAAAAAGACATAAAAACTAAAAAGTATTAAAATATAAAATCCACCAAGAAATATGGTACAGAGCCAAAAAACTACAAACTACTTGCTTTACCTGTGTATCTGGTCTTGCCTGCTGGAGCGAACTGGAGCCAAACCATCGATCTCATCAAAGAAAATAATAGATGGCCTCATCAGGTAAGCCTTGGGGTGGGGATAGGGGGAGTAATAAAAAAAACACACACACACAACAAAAAGATTAAACTTTAGGGCATATTTTTCATGAAAATTTGTTAAACAGTTTAGTTGTTTTTTGTGTGTGTTGTACTGAGGTTTGTTTTTCTCAACAGCAGATATGAGTTCATGTGACAACATCCAGAGAGACAGCTAAGTGAGACGGCTGTGTTGTCACTAGTCCATCTGAAATCAGAGTACAGAAAAGTACCTGATCAAAGAGGAGGCGTAGCTGCCGTTCTGATTCTCCGACCCATTTGCTCAGGCAGTCGGCTCCTTTCCTCATGAAGAAAGCGACCTTCCTATCTCCCTGACTGCACTCGTTGGCAAGAGCCCGCGCAACCAGAGTCTTTCCTGTTCCTGGGGGTCCGTAGAACAAACACCCTCTAAAAAAAAGGGGGAAGAAGAGTACCAATTATTGTAGCTTTTTTAAAAAATAAATCTACTTCCATTTCATCAAAAAATAATGACTGAGCAACTTTTTTTTTTTCAGTTCCTCTCACCTGGGAGGCTGGATCTTAAATTTTTCAAAGACCTCAGGATAGAGCAGAGGGAACACCACCATCTCCTTTAGAGACTGAATGTGATTGCTGAGGCCACCCACACTGTCAAACCTCACCTGAGAAAAAGACAAATATACATTTTGCAACACATGGAAAAGTGGTGGAAAAAAGTCAGTCACACATCTTGTTGCTTTACTAATCTCTAAAAACTAAAGAGTGGCTCATTTTTGTAACAGAAAACGCAGTCTATTGTAAAAGTATTTATGATCACCAATATGATCGATTTCTCAATGGGTTTTTTTTTTTCAAGTTTTATTTGACAGACCAACTCAATTGAACATGACTGAAAAGTAGAAAGAGACTTACAGCTTGAAAATAATTTTTAAAAAATTCATATATTGACAAATATATTGACAAAACACCATTTTGTCAACCTGTGTTGAATTTTGCAATAGAAAAAACAGGAGACGCAATAAACGTCTTCCCATAAATCTGACTATATTTTCTGTCCTCATTGAAGTAAAGCTTCCCCCACAGTCCCATGATGCCACCACTGTGTGTTATGATGGGCATGGAGTGAGATGTAGAGTTCGTTTTTGTCTACAGAGTTCACATATCACACGTAGACATTTTTATTTCATTATAAATCAACCGTTACCAAAGAAATGAGGCCTGAAACTATATGCACACATGTATTGTTTCCTTGTCATTTCCCAATAATGTGGGAGTCATTATTGGGAAATAATGACTCCCACAAACCTGACCCACAACAAAGTTTGGCCAAGGTTACAGTCAGAAGACTCTGCACGCCTCAGCACCTCTAAACGTTCACATCAAAGCCAAGTTTCACTTGTTAGTGTTTCCACTCACCGAATTATCAAGGGTCATGGGGTCCACATCAGCCAAGCTGGTGCCCACTTTAACTCTGTCCCGCAGCACGCCACTGGACAAGCTGTCAGGCGTCAAGTTTATGGGTAAACATCTGTTGAGATAAATCGCCTATAATAAGTTGTTTTTATTTATCTCTGTGGGAAAAGTGTAACTGAAAATAACCGATCTGCTTGAAAGACGACTAGAGAAAATAAAAAGAAAAAACTTTAAATAAAATTTCAATATTTAAAGTTTTCACTGATTATAGCCGTGGTTTGAAATATAACAAGATAAAAAAAAATTAAAAAAAAAGAGCGATCAAAACTCCAGCCTTCGACACAATGTGTTTTTGTTTCACTAAAATGAACAACGAAGATAAAAAGCTATGAAGAAGAAAGCGACGGTAGACACCTGTTTCTAGCCCGAGTCATGCTCTTGCTTTTTCTTCGCTCAAAGCGTTCTTCATCAGATGATGAGGTGGTGTCACTGCTGTGGATGGCATGTTTCTTCACTCTGGGAAAAATGCAACAAACTTCATCTAATACTGCTCCAGTTTAGTTTTATGTTCAGGAGTTTTATTCATTTTAATGCTAAATATATTGATCTTATATTGAAAAAAATTCCCGGCCCACCTAATATGGCTTCTTCTTGCTGGGGACCTGTGGGTGTCGAAAAGCGTCGGGTTGCTCTGTTTTCTGTTCACAGGCTCTGAAAAGGCGACATTAAAGACAAGGCAATTCCCGGTTAAAACAACAAACCGGTTAGGCAACCGGAAATGAAAAAGCAGAGGTTCGACGAAATACCGATCGGTGGCGCTTCGTATCTTTGCACCGTCTTCCGCTGCCTCAGGTTGTATGGCCTATCGTTTTCCTCCCCCGCCTCCTCAGCTTCATCCCCTTCGTCGTCTTCGTCGTCATCATCCTCTGCGTCCTCCTCCTCCTCTTCTTCGCCGTTCGACTCTGAAAGCATGAGGTGACGCTTACGAACTTCGAATGCGAAACTGCGCTGCCAGCCGCTCAAAAAGACAGAACAACGAAAAGCCTGTCTCACACAGGGAGATTCCTCCTCATTGAGCTTTTATGAGCGAAATCCAAAATGGCAACAATGCAAAAGCAAAACCTAATTCCACTGCAGTACCATGCCTCTTCGGGATAAAAGCTGATCTAGCCATATTAGAAAATCACAAAACAAAGGTTGTCCAACAGTAGCACAGACAACACCTTTGTTACTTTCAAATTGATAGGACAGTAGAATTTTAGGACACAATGCTATTAAATTAGAAACAAGATTTATAGATAAGACAAGGTTTTTTAAGTCCTGTAACAAAATACTGCCAGACATTACGAGCTAATCTTGCAAAATGCTAATTTCTTATTAAAAATCTAAAAATATATAGAATATTTTTTCACTGCTCACACATTTTGACATAATTTACAACTTATTATATCTATTCCAGTGGTTAAAAACACGTCACATGACTGAGTTTGAGGCCTATTGACATGATGCTAAAGTTAGCATCTGATTCAAGGTAAGAACTTTAACAATTCTTCACTTCACTGTGAACAACAATCACAGTGAAGACTGCTGCCGTCACACAATTTTGGTTCTCGAGTCTTTTCAAAAAAGAAAAAGCAGCCCATAAAACCTCCATGGCACTAATACAGGGCTAAAAATGTGCAGTATTTCCAGAAGCAAAGCTTTGGATGTACCTTCTGTCCCTTCTTCCTCCTCCTCTTCTTCCTCATCCTTGCTCATGACTTTGTGGTGCGCAGGCATGTTGAAAGTGCTCCTACGCATCGATTTCCTGCGCTTCACCCGAGAATACATGTCCATATTTTCCTGTAAGAAGCAAAAAAATAAATAGATCAAAATGAAATCAACAAATGCAGTCTTGGTTTGTGCTTCTTTCTTTTTCGTGAGCACCGCTCACCTCCTCCGTTTCTCCGTTCCACATGCGAAGTCGCTCCAGCTCACGGTTCTGCCTGATGCTGGTGATGTTGTCCATTTCCTGCAGAACGGCCTCGGCGGTGCTTCACACAGACAGACGGAAACAAACAGTGGATGGCAAACGCTAAGCATATAAAGCGCATAAATACAGCAAATATCCTTGAAGTCAAAAGTTTTATTTCATGTTTTAAGTTTCCCATTCTTCACAGGACACACAATGTGCTTGTGTTTGCTATCAATTCCAGGTTCTCCGCTGTCTGACGCAGGATTTGCAAAGGCAAAAGTACGACTTCCAGCTACCTGTTGACCAGCTGGTCGAACAGCAGGCTCTGATTGAGGTGCTGGAATTGGCTCTTCCTCACCCGGCAGCTCCTCTTCAGCTCCACGTGGCCGTTCATTCGGGAATGATCGGCCCCTCCGCTCTCCTCGCTCCTGTGATTCCTTTGCGCTGTGGCGTCAAAAGATTCAAAAGATTTGTTTATTTTCGTTATTCATTTGATTTTGTTTTTTTTACCTCAATGCATGAAGCCAAAGAAAGAAAAAAGAAGAAGGAAAAAACAGAATTACCGTGTCCATTTTGCATTATGCGAGAAGACAGCCTGGCGAAAGAAAACATTGAGAAAAAAGTATGAGATCTGTTGAAGATTGCGAGGGAGGAGGGGAAATAATAATAATAATAATTTGTGTTCTCGCTTTTAGGATTTTTACAAAAAGCCGTTTGGACGTCAAGCTGAAAATTAATTCACAATAAACAAATCCAAGACACTGACCGGGTGCGGTAGGTTGGCAATCCCCAGCTGACCCTCTGGCCCTTTGCCTGAGGGGACGGAGAAGTGTCACTGGAGCTTGGCTCGGAGGCCGTCTGCCGGCGCGTTCGTTTGGCAGGGGGTGCCAACCGTGGGCTGTTGGGACTGCTCGCATCACTGCTGGGCTCCTTCTGTTGTGCAAACACAGAGAAAAACAAAAGTTGAGCAGGAAGCAAGGGAGTGAGCACGAGACTTGGAGGAACAACATCCGGAAAAAGGGCTTAGAAAAGGACGAATGCCAATTGTGTTGTCCTCACAACAAGTGACTGTGTAGCTAGACAGCCGTCGAACGACTGAAGATCTTTTGCAAATTGATTTATTGTAGCTGAAACACAACAGCAGGGAAAAAATACATTACCAGCTAAAACACTTGCTACATTCAAAATGGTTTTGTAACTGAAATGTAACAGAAAGCTGCACACATCTCTTTACATTTTATGAACCAAAGGAAAAAAAACAACAAAAAAAACATTAAAATGTCTCGGTGTCATTCGAATAAATAAATACTTACGAAGCCAAAGGCTTTCAAAGGTATAAATCGCAGCATGTCCATTGAGAGATTTTATCAGCTGGTTAATTTCTCCAAACTGCTTAAATTCTGGTTGACAAGGTAACCAGAGAAATGCGGGTCAAAGACAGTTTGCTGCCTGGATCGCTCACTCGGTCATGTTTCAGCAAAAACTGTTTACAACACACGTGTCACACACTGATCAAATTTCAAACCCAAAAATTTTAACTGCTCTCAGCATACATTTAGTCATACAATTTACCAACTGTGTACTCATTTGTCAACTTGCTGATGTAACTTATTTCCACTAAAAGTAGATATACATCACACTCCCTGCTTAATGTAATCACTTCCCATCATTACAAACGTCAACACAACGTACTCAAACCCATCAGGTCATTTAGCATGAAGGAAGTTTCACTCGGTCTCTGCAACCAAGTAATTATAATCTCTGAAACTGGTCCAAGTAACAAATGATCAGTCACATCTTATACAGTTCATACTTTATCTGTGCTGGGAAATGTCACATTAGTAGCCCCATCGGCCGTTTGTTCCTGCTGACACTCGTGTCCTTGACCAGGACTACGTCTCCTCCCTTGGTGTCAGGTCTGGTTTCAGCCCACTTTGCATGACTTTATAAGGTGGACAAATGTTCTTTTCACCTTTTCCAAAAAGTATCAGCATAGTGTAGAACATTCTCCTGGATTTTTTTGTTGTTGCTGCTGTTTTCCCCATCGATTGTCCTGGTGAAAACTTCTCAAACAGAGCAGGAACATCATTCACTCTCCATGTTGGTCACATTGCTACTGTGAGCAGTACAGGGTTGTCCGACATCCAGCACTACGGACAGCTCCTTCACATATGCGTCTCCCTTGAAGCGCCACTTGTTCATTGAAGTAGTGTAGCAGTAAGAGGGTGTTTCTCGCTGTTTGAGCTTTCCTCTTGTGCGAGTTTGTCTTTGTCAATTGTGAGATTTAGCTTTTTGAGTGTGTCAACTTCTTCCGTAAGATTTTTCAGCATCTCTCATTGTGGGCGTCTTGTTGGATAGCTTTCATGGTGATTACTTTGGCTTGTGAGTTTTTGGTTGTTTGGTGTCTCACTGAAACGCTCCGATCCTGTAAGTCCGGTCGTTAGTGTGTTGGTGTTTGAGGGTTTTCAAAATTCCGCAAAGAGTCTTTCCATGACACCCAGAAACAGAAGTACCCTTAACCTCTGCTTTTCAGAGGATACGGGTACTTCTCAGTCTATTTCACCAGAAGGCAGTTATCCTAGCAATGTTTAGCCCCGACTTATTAAGGGAGCAACAAAGCTTAAAGGGCCATACAGAGTATAACAATATCACCCAAGGTGTGAATGGTTTGGTTTCACTTCATACATAAAAGAAATTATCAGATAATAGGTTCCAACAGAGTCTTATCCTCCTTTAAACAGAGAGGGGGTCTTTTTAAGTCCTTTGCAGGATACTTAGTATTGAAAGTTTGATGCCACTTTGAGAAGGTGTAGGATACCAACGTGTTTTGTGTTCTTGCAAGCAGGTGAGTTAATTGCTCTGGTGTAGCAACCGATATCACCCACATTCAACTGATGCTATATGATCTCTCTTGTGTTCTTGTTCACCCTGTTGTGATGCTCTTCTCATACAGTAAATGGCAACAGCAAATGATTATTTCCAAACAAGACAGACTTCCATTCTAAACTTGGCTATGGTTTTAGAAATGTCAGTGTCGTCACACTACAAATAACGCAAAAAAAAAAAAGAATCTATGTGGTCTTCACGCACAATAAATCAGTGAAATATTTTCTGTACATTAGCCATCTGGGGGGTGGGCTCTTTACGAAAGCACTCCTAACAGAGAGTTTCTCAAATCAAGTTCACCAATAAGCTTTTGGTTAAGGAATGTTTCAACACGTTTTCCATATGAATCAAAAACGACCTGCATTTCATCTGGCTTCTGTGTTGTATACGCCGATCGTATGAAGACGCCAATGTTCTTTATTTTCAGATACGGAGTAGTTGATTGTTGTTTAACGTCTTTGGCATAAATTTGACAAAAAGATCTTGCATTTTTCTTGGAGAGAGTGGAGACGTTTCAGGTCTTGCTATCAGTTGGGGAGCGAAAAGGTAGATGTCCAAGACAGCTGTTCTCTTGGTTTTGATAAACTTCATTGCTTGTTGACAATTGGAACCTGGTCTCCAATTGCGAGTAGATGTTGGTGATGCTGAGCAACCTCCAGAGAAGGCATTTTGATTCTACTGTCTGGAACAGAATCAATGTCAACTGAAGGGGTAGCTGAATGTTGACTTTTCCCCATCACTGACAAGTTTACCCCAGAAAAATATGTTGAGGTTTTGTTTTGTTTTTTACCTAGAGCGCTCAGTTATGTTTCTGCAAAAACATTATTTCTGCACAAGCAAAGATAGTTTGTACCACAGATTTCTAACATTGAAAACTCAACATCCTTTAACTGTTCTTAGCATGAATTCAGCCATTCCATTTACTGACATTTGATTATTTGCCAATTTATTATTGTAATATTCTTTTCACTGTAAACTAAATTGCAGTATATCTTTACAAGATCAACTTCATTACCGATAGTGGAAGCATATCTCACTGCTGTTATGGGAAACTGTGCAAACAGTGGAAGAAATGTTTTATTTTAGTTTTGAGGCAATTACTTCCAGAATATATTTTTTTGTTGTTTTTGTAAAGAAGGTGTACAATTGGCAACTTTATTGACTTAAAAAAAAAGAAACTGGGAGAGATGTTTGAATTTATCGTAACTTTTATTTTCTTATCCACATAGGCTAAAATATTCTCCATTAAATGACATTTTGCTTAAAGTTCCCCAGAAGGCTGCAGAGAAATCACACACTTTTTAATGACCACCATCAAATTTCTGCCGTGTTTCTGGATGGATGTGTTCCCACTCTCCTTGGCAGATTTGGTGGAGTTCATCTAAATGGGTTGTTTAGACCTGGCTTTTTTTTTAATAGTCTACAAATAAACAACAGTATTGAGGCCTGAACTCCATCGTGTCAGAACGTAAAGTTTGAAAGATTAATTTCTCCACCCACTTCACCGGTACAACTGGAGTGGACACAAACCCTCATGACAATACTGCCAATACCGTGTTTGGTAGCTGCAGAGTTGTCAAATACTAAGCAGGAATTATCCATGGCCTTGCTGATAGCTACCTGAAGGACCTTGAGCAGAAACATTTAAAGAAATATTAAATTGGGGTGGATTCGCATATGCAAACTGACCCTATGTGGATTAGAAAAAAATCTGCAATAAATTCAAAGGATGAATTATTTCTTTAAATCACTGAAGTGGGTGTTTGTGTCGACGCTCCACAAAGGGGAAAGAAGAAAAAAGAAAAAAAAAAGACAGATTAAGTCATTAAAATACTAAAATTAATGACATTCATGCCCCAATGCTCCAACAGAGCTAATTCAAAAGACTGCATTACCTCCCCAGCATGCCATCAGGTTGTGCAGAAGTCTGTTAATGGCCTATTCGTTTTAATCAAGGTGGCTGGGAACAATCTGAAAACATGGAGGACGGTGGGCTCAGGAGAACAGATCAAAGCTTTGGCAGAGGTAGCTCCACTAAGGAAAGCAGAGGAGGACGATGTCCGAGCTTTATTCACACAGGAAGCACATCATTTATTTCATAAAACACAGGGACCAAACAAAGAGCTCTTCAGAGAAGTTCATGCAGTATGACAAATGCACTGAAATCGCCATAAAGGCTGTTTGTTTAAAGCCAACACTGTCAAGGAAGGGTATAATGTAGATCACACTGAAACTTCTGCAATCAAAAACACTATGCAGACGCCAAGCACCACTCAATAACATTCACAAAGAAAGTCAAAACACACTGAAAAGGCCGATCAGTTAAGGGAACTATGTCTTTTCTCCTCCCTATTTATGTTTTATAATGCTGTAAAAAAAAAAAAAAAAAACTAAAAGAACATAGATGCAGGGTCTTCGGGCTGACGGTTCTCAATGTTTACACTCCGAGACAAAAGACTGAGCAACTGACGCAGGTCAGACGAAAAACTTAAGATCTCAACTTAAAGTTTGCTAGTGGAGCTCTGCATTGCTGGGCACCAAGTTGTCTGTTTGGGGGTTTTAACGTGTACTTCAGGAACAGCCTGTCCACGGCCCTTGAGGTTGTTTACAATAATAAAATTAAAGAAAAAAAAAAAGTTCACCAAGTTCAGACATGCTAAATACGGGACCTGAGCCAGCCAACTGTTGTGGACCTGATCCCTTCCCCCACTGAAGGCTAACTATGGCTAGCTATGTCCCCACCAACGCTAGCTTAAATAAGGCTTTATCCTTCAGCAGTCAACTAAACAGCCACCCTGCTCGTTCCACACAATAGGGTCGAAGTTGAAGCAATGCTTTTTAGCTCAACTGCTCCATTTGAAGAGCTGAGTTTGGATGACAACGGTGAAACAAGTCAGCCGGGCAAAATTGCCAAACACAAAGGGAACTCAACTTGGAGCTAGCCAGGAGTTAATGTCGCTAGCTTGTATTTTAACCGCTCCATAATAAGTTTGAGGCTAATGACACGCACGCGACTGGCTGCATTTGTTGGTTTTATTTCTTGACCGTGTCGCTGTGCGGGTGTCAGTGGAACTGGCGCTCGCATCTTGTTGTAAATAAGACATCCAGGGGATCAGCTTGAGGCCAGGGCTACAGCCACTTAGCCAACTAGCAGAGCCAGCTAGCTCGCTCGCCCGGTAAAAGAACAGAGACCGGCTTACGTGTTCCTCTGAGTTCCTCTCTTTCCTCGATGACGACCGCGTCCTGGAGGAGATGAAGGCGCCGCTCCGTGTCCGGGGGCTCTTCCTCGTGCTCTCCATGTTTTTCTCTTCTTTGAACCGTCTTCACCGAATCTCTCCAGCCGGCTCCAAACACCGCTTCAGTGAGCGCAGCATCGAGGCGCCATTTCTCCCTGTCTATCTCCCTGTCTATCTGCTCCCTCCCAAAGCGGTTGTGAGTCCTTTTGGCAGGTGCCTTTATTATTAGTATTAATTTTTTTTCTGACAGGGCTACCATCCCCCCCAAAAAAAGACAATAAACATTTTAACATAAAAAAACAGGTTTTTGGTTGATACTTGCAGGGGGGGGAAAAGTGGTGCAATGAACAAACTCAAATCTCAAATTTGGAGTGACTCAAGTTTTCCTCCTGCTCCTCATTAAATAAGTATTTCATCTACAACTTCTTATTTTAGTGCTTGAATTTAACAGGGGAAACTCACATCTTATATGGAATTGTTACACAAGTTGTGAAATATGTCCACTTATGTGTTTTTCCCCACTTATTTTTCAAGTAGGTGTAGATGAAAACCAAAAATTTGGTTTCTCTGACAATGTCAGTGAAAAGCAACAGAATGTATGTGATATAATTACACGACCCAGTCATAATGAAGACTGCTGAACTGACGAAGAAGTTTGCCTTTTCAGAGTGCTGTGAGCAATCGTGTTGTTGGAAAGTTAGGTGGAAGGAAAAAGTGTTGTCAAAAAGTGTTGCGAAAAGATGTACAAGGGGCATGGACAACACCGACCTTTAGAGGAGTAGGAACCAATTGTCATTTCAGAGTGTGAGGGAGATTTACAAGTCGTGGGAGGAAAACTGCATGACCAAAACCCAACAAAGGAAAGATAAAGATGAGAGACAAACAGCTATGAAAGCAACTTGGGCTTGACCTCAGCCATTATTGCATAAATTATTGCATCGATTCAATAATTCATCCCTTAGGTCCCCCAACCAAGTATCGAGCGCTAATTCTACGCAGTACATGTTCATACTTTATAGTAGGCTGGCATTTTTTATTTATTTTTATTTTTTTAAAGAAAGTTGAATTTAATCTTCAAATTTTCTAAGAAGGTGACGTTTTGTGTTTTCATCAGCTGTCACCCATAATCATCAGAAATAGTAAAAAGAACACATGAGAATTAGAAATGTACACGTGATTTTTATTTATTTATTTATTTATTTTGTATTTAAATGATTGAAATAAAAGGACTATTAATTTATAATGAAACTTGATTGAGACAGGATCTTATTGTTCACATTTATGGCTCCCTCCAAAAAAAAACAAACATATTTCTTTATTTATTTATTAAACAAAAAATATATATCATATACCAGACGTGATTGGTTTAACCTAAATATAGCTGAGCGGTGCTGCAGCTTTACGACAGCAGCACACTTTACGGCAGTCATTTCCTGCACTGCAGAAGAGCAGCTGCCATAAACTTGAAGCTGCAGATGTGCAACCCGGGTTTAAGCCACAAAGCGCAAGCTGGTAAGTCGCTGTTTGACTTCACGCTTAATATGAGCATGTAGCCAATGGTTTTAGCGTGTCTCTCTGTGTGCGTGAAAGTCACGTTTGCGTGTTCAGCCGGTGTCTCGCTCCTTGCCGTCCACAGCCCACTTGCATAAACAATCTCGTCGGCATAAGCCACTCGGGTGTGTGGCTGTTTGTCAGCAGCGGCTTGTCACATTGGGCACTTTGTTCTACTATTCCTAGCATACTTTCAACCAAGGAATGAGTTTTACGACATGTTTTTAAATATGTCACCACAATGCAGACGAAGCATGCTATGTAAAGGCTCTGCTGTCGTGGTGTTGGAAAACACAGAGACAACACTATTGGCTGAGCAATATGGAGTTACAATGAATTCACACATCTTCAGTTGACATTGATATCATGTGAAAAAGATGCAAATGGTTTTTGCATGCCACTGTAATTTGCGATCCTGGTTTCGGGAAACAAGAGCAGTATAAAGGAAGCAGTATAGTCTTGATGAGGCATTGTTTAGAGAGGAAACTTGCTATCAGCTGACATGTTTTTGATGGATTAAACTTTTTTTTCTTCTTTTTTTATCGCTTTACCTTTCACATGTTTTATTAACAGGCGGTCAGCGGGGAAAATGAGGATGAGGTTCCAATGAGTCGTAGTTTCTCAGTGGAAGACCTCCTTGATGAGGTGGAGAAGATCTGCTGCGATGCGTCAGGGACCTCAAAGGTAACTCATCCTCTCTCAATGCAAGTTTATTGTGTAATGGAGATGTCGTTATATAAACTAAGGCTAGATGCTGAAAGGTAAGAATGCATTTTTCTTGTACACATTTCGACACAATATTAAGTAGACGAACCTGACCACTGCAGTTTGACCAATGTAGTTTGTGCAGTAGAGATTCACAGAGAAATTAACCAGTGCATGGAACCGGACCGGGCCTGACCAGGTGCTGCCCGGCAGAAACTCAAAAGTCCTTTGCTGAATCAGTGAATGAACAGTAGTTTAGTGAAACCAGGTTGCACTGATGATAGCACTCTAGAAATATCCTGATGTGGTGAGATAGGTCTGTAGGTTCAAGCTCTAAGAGGGCGAGCGAGAGCAAGACTTCAGTAAAAAGCTAAATAGAGTTCAGAAAAGCTTTCAGCCTCTGGTTTTAGAAATGTTGGCAGCCTTCTGGAAATCTCAGAGGATCCAAATTCTCCTGAAAATACATCTTGAGTGTGCTGTTTTAGTAACTCCAGCCACACGCTAACCCCTCGTGTAGGGTCCTAAGACCAATTAAAATGTCTTTTCACCATCACAAAAGTCTGTTTCACAGCAACTGTTCTTCTCTCACACTGACATATTGTCTCATCTTGTGAAATTAATAATTGGCCGCTCTATAATGGGCCTCTTCTTATATTGCTGTTCTTATAGGGTAATAGCTAGAAAATGGTAAAACCAGGTCAAAGTTCAAGATCTGCGTTTTAAAAGAACTTTGATCCTTGCTTCTGTTGTCAACATCTCTGTTTATGGGCTTAAAATAAATGTTTATTTTGCCGCGTCAAATCCAGGTGGAGATGGTGGTGAGGCTGTGGAAGGACGGCTTTACCATTAACGATGGAGACTTCCGCAGCTACTCCATGCCAGAAAATCAAGAGTTCCTGGATGCCATCAAAAGAGGGTGAGAGCCTCCATTGATCTGAAATATACTCAGAATGCTTACGATTGCAGTGTAGTCGTTGTTTCTAACTGCATATAATCATTTAATCCATTTACGCCACCTTGAAAGGAATGTTCAGGAAATGAAGTAATGTTTCCTGTTGACTTGGTTCTTTTACCTGTCGGTTTATTTGCAAATTCGTCAGGCATTTCCACACTTTTTTTTTTAATCCTGTTTGTCTTTTGTATCAGTAAAATTAGCATTCAACTTGTTCTTTACCTTTGAGCTCTGCACAACGCTCACTAAGCCAAACGGGATTCTTCAGACAGCAGATGAATCCCATTTCCCCTTTGTCTCATTGAGTGATTCATCTGATAAGACTACTTTGCTGAACTTTGACCTGTCCCAGGGAGCTTCCAGCGGAGTGGGAGAGCAGAGCAGAAGAAGAGGAGCTGGAGATCAGTGTGGAGGATATGACTGAGGAAAACTATGTCCCCAAGAAGAAGGCTTTTCACCCGTTCAGCGGGAGAGGATACCGACTTGGCAGGTGAAAGCTTTTTGCTGTATTTATTCTTTTATTTTAAATAGATTTTAGGTCCTACTCTGAGTTATTTGGAATATAAAGAGCGGATTACTGTTACAGTATCGTTAAAATGCACTGCCTCGGCTAAATAGTCACAGACTGTCTCAAGTTTCAACATAGTTTTATTCCCACTTCTGCCATAACACTTTAGACCACTAGGGGTCCCACTAAGTCCATGTATTGAAACACCCAGAGGCAAATCCTAAAAGGCTCTTTGTCAGCCTTTAAGATTTAGAATCTCGTCTACAGGAGATCTTGCGCAAATATCACATTGTTTAAATCATGCATACATTAAAAATATACATATATATTTGACATTATAGTTATGTTTGGACACTACCAACTTTTGAGAAAATGAGAATAAGCGTCTTTGCACCTGCTTTTTACACTTTAAACCCCTGTCCGTTCCCAGCGTTGCACCCAGAGTTGTGGCCCGGTCACCATCTGTGCACGAGGATGGAGAATCTCCTCCTATTCCCATGGTAACACTAGACCACTCCCTTCCCGTCACCTCTCTGCAGATCTGGTTGGCCGACGGCAGGAGACTGATACAGAGGTTTAACCTATCGCATAGGTGCGTGTTCCCCGAACTACACCACTTCACACACAGAAAAACCTTTCTTCATGACGAATATCTCAACACTGGCTGCTCCTGCTGCACTGCCTGTAAATCCCATAATCTCTCAACATCATAGTAAATATGTAGTAAAAGGGAGCGGCGGGATGAGGGCAAAGATTTTAGGTTATTGTGGCTCAGGGGAGGGGGGAATGGAGAAGGGGTTTATGTTTTTTGAGGATTAGATAAAGCTTTGTTCTAGTCTGATAAAGTTCGAAGGCTGAAGAAATGGCGCACGGGAGTTTCAGAGACATAATCTGAGTTGTAGCAGCAGCGTGGATCTATAAAATCCCCAGTGAGGAATTGCGTAACCCTGATGCAGCATTTATATAACAGGCTAAAGGAAAAGAGAGGACTGAACCCCTCCAGCCTTAAGCTAGTCTCAGAGTGCAGCGAGTGTTTGGGCTGCCACAGGACTGCCGGGTCGTCATTAATATTAGATGATGTTCCCAGCATGCTGCCTCAGATCTCACGTGTCGACACAGGGGGTGGAGTGTTAGACTGGGAATCTTGGGCTTCCATAAAGGAATCGGCATGCTTAACGCGGGATGTTTCACCCAGGGTGTGTGAGGGAAAAATTAAGAAATTCATTCAGGGTTTTTTTTTCTTTTTCTTTTCAGGATTATTATGGAATAAGAATATTTAAATGTCTGTCATTGGTCCTTTAACTAAAATAAAAAATTCCATATTGGTCGTTCAAGTTAACATGAACTTTATGCACAATAGACGCAAATGATACAGAACATCTCAAAATGTTTTTGCAAAAAAAAAGTAATCGTTTACGTCACATTCTTTCATGTTGGCTTCTTTTCACGTTCGGCTTTCAAAAGACGTCATGAAACAGGAAGTTGAATTATGCATTGGAATGGAAACTAATTGGATTGGTCAAAATTCAGCCAGGTTTCTATGATTGATCAGAAAAGAGGAAACAACAGAAAACGTTAAGGTGATTGGTCAGGTATGAGTAAATTGCAGGCCGCTGCAAACTGATGACTAAATCAGCATTAACAGTTGCGATCGCAAAACTGCAGCGTTTATAATTAAAGCCCAACAGCCGGCTCACAGTGACCATAAAAGCAGCTCAAAATGAATAAAAATCTCTCTGGACCTTTTTCACCCCTCAGTTCTAATCCGAGTTACGATTCTCCTTTAAGGATCTCCGATGTCCAGGATTTTGTCGCCCGCTGCCAGAGGAGCTGTCCACCTTTCGTCCTGACGACATCACTTCCTTTCCGTGAGCTCAGTGACAAAGAATTGAGTCTTGAGGAGGCGGATTTGGCTCACGCCGTCATCATGCAGAGACCCCTGAACACACAGGCTCTGTTTGGACACTCCTGACCGACACAGTCCCATACATCACACAGCATGCTACCTTCCCCCTTCTCTTCATAGACACGTCATCATCCTCTTTTTTTATATATATATACAGCAACCTTAAGGCGCCCTATGCCTTGAAGTGTTTTAATCTTCACTGTGCACTTTGAACTGCACTTTGTTGCCAACAAGCTAAAGGTGATATTATCACCAGATTAGTCAGAAAGTGCTAATGAGGGGCTCTGTTGACACTTTGTCTTGATCTTTTGGAGAGGAAAGTTTACCTGACAACAGACTTACGGAAACCCAGCATATCGTTACACTTGGTGTCACATACAGCTCTGGTAAAAAAAAATTAAGAGACCACTGCACTGAACCTTCTGGTTATTCCACCAAATATAGATTTCTGAACTTTTCTTGACGTAAGTATTGTTTTTTCTAAATAAATATGAACTTGTTTTCTTTGCATTATTTGAGGTCTGGAAGCATTTAGTCTTTT
This sequence comes from Poeciliopsis prolifica, assembly GCF_027474105.1. Lineage (NCBI taxonomy): Eukaryota > Metazoa > Chordata > Actinopteri > Cyprinodontiformes > Poeciliidae > Poeciliopsis > Poeciliopsis prolifica. Next base: position 3,792,171 of record NW_026562395.1, read on the forward strand.
ACGTTATTTTGACAATTTCTCATTTTCTGCAAATAAATACTAAGAAAACGATGTTCATTTTACTCAAACATACACCTAGAAAAAGCTAAATCAGAAACGGATCGTTTTAAGTGGTCTCTTAATGGTTTTTTTTTTTTCCAGAGCTATTTACAGGTCTGGAGAGAAATTCATATCGCTAAATATAATTAATTTTGGCATCGTTTATTTATTTTTTATTCTGCTTTTTTTGGGGAGGTGGATTGTACAGCTTTGATAGTTTCTAAAAACAGGTTACTGGGGCCAAGCTTTTGATTGGCTGGCATTATGCATCCCAGATGGCCTTCCGAACGACCTCAGTCCTGTTGCAAAAACGATAAACAAAGGCTTAAAATCAGGGTCTGTGCCAGCAAACCAATCAGAGTGAATGAGCTCTGCCAGTTCTGACCAGAAGAGTGGTCAAACATCCAGGCAGAATCGTCCAAAAAGCCTGTTGATGATTTCTTAAGCGACATTTGTGAAAATATTAGTGGAGTTGTATGTGCACATGATGGCGAATGCACATATAATTTCACTAATGCGTGCAAATAAATTTTTGAGGAGTGTTCATGTTTTTAAAAATTATTAAAGTTGTATTAGGTGTAGTCACTGTTATCTTTAAATGCGCCAAAAAATATGAAATTCATTCATTCATCCGCAATGAGCGGGTGACGAACATCTGCTCGGAAAGTTCTCCTCCTTCATACAACTACTATCAAAGTCTTCCCAATGTAAGAACACAACTCTTATGCACTGCAGTTTTAAAACGGTGCTGATAGGTGGGACATATTCTTGGAGATGTGATGTTTTGTTTGCACACTATTTATGTTTGGGCTTGTTGTTTGGCTCTTTCAGGTGTTTACATAATTTTATTGTTTTTTTTTTTAACGTCAGTATTTTTCTTCTCCTTTTATTGAGGCTTGTGGGAATGTGAACTCTGCTTTACTTGATTGAATGGTTGATGAGCATATCTGCGTTTGTTTCAGTACACTCTGCACAGATGAGCTGCTTGTATTTCTGCTTGATTTTTTTATTTTATTTTTTATGTCTTGAACTCAATTATAATTTTCTGTGCTTTATCTTTTTTCATGGACAGGGTTCATTTTTAATCTCAGAAACTCTCACAGAAGGCTGGGTCTGCTCAGATTTGTGCCAAGGTACAGAATGACTGCTGTGCTGTATTTCTCGTAAGAAGTGTGCCAAACTATCCAAGCCTTATGTAAATGTGCTACACAGTGATGTCTAAGCAAGCCTGTACTATTAAAAAAAGGTACTTCAACTGTTCAGGAGGAATGTCTTTTGTCTGAATTAAAAAATAATAATAATAACAGAGCAGTCTGAATCTGCCCATGAATTCTATTCATCTACAGTATATTTACAGTTTTTAATGTTTACTTTAATCTGCTTGATTTAATATATATATATATATATATATATATATATATATATATATATATATATATATATATATATATATATATATATATATAAATCAGCAATATATATATATATATAAATCAGCAATATATATATATATAAATCAGCAATATATATATATATATATATATATATATATATATATATTGCTATCTTTTTGTTGTGTGTTTTTAACTTTCTTGAAACAGCTCTTTGAATTGTCTTTGGCTGAAAGGTGCTATGTAAATAAAGTTTCCTTGTCTTGCCTATAATGTGCAGGGCCCTTCTCAGCAACAGCTTTTGTTCTTTTGGTGATCTCGCCGCCCTTTAACACAGTGGCGCCCTGATCTATGAGCCACATCCCCAATACCTTTCAAGCGGTAGCAATTTCTGCTTGATAGAGTGGAAGTTGCTACCGCTTGATTTAAAAAAAAGTCAAGATTGGTTGATTTTTTTTTTTTTAATTCAGAGCTAATAAACTTGACCCAGCCTTTAACACATCTGATTGTATCATAAAACAGTGTTAGAGCTGCATTTTTTTTTTATTTGTGCATTTTTTTGCACACAAGTTCGTTTTTTCTTCTGCCACTCCTCAGAAGAACTCGGAGCATCATTACCCATCTTCAATATTTCAAGCTCGGCGGTTTGGGTGAGGGAGGTGAGGATGTCTGATGCCTCTGGAAAATGAGCTGACATCCTCCGAACGGCGAAGGTCGCAGATAGAGACCCTGGATGAAAAATGTCTTTTCCTCTCCATAAATTTACAGCACAGCTCATGTAGTTTTCCCTCACCGGACCGGGGAGGCTGGAAGCGCCCCGACCTCCTCAAGCCAGATAGCGTCTGGCCATGGATTTACCGAGAACACATTTCCTTTTGTGCTACATATTTAATAAGGCTAAGCACGCAGGGAATTACTTTTCCTCCAACTCCCGTATTTCCTTTCAGAAAGGCCTTTTTTTATGTTTTGTTTTCTTTTTTACTCGGGCAGCAGCCCGGCTTTCATTTTGCACATTCCACGTCACGCATTACTGGGAACATATAGCGCTCTGACAGCGGGTCAAAATGCCTGACCTTTCCTTTGTCGCTGTCAGTGATGTGGTTTTGGACAAGGTTTTCGCATACTTCAAATTCATGAAGAGGTTTGGGTTCAGCAGCTGAAGTCTTCATGATATGTTTGCTGTCATGCTCTGATTAGAGGCTTTCTGTGAAGGGTAAGCATCTCAAGCTCCGGGTCCGGCCTCAGAAAGTAGCTTTTAGAAAAAATCGGATCAGAGGTTCTATATGTCATAAATCACATCCAACGAGGCCTTTAAAAACCAACGTTGTAACTTTGCGAAGAACTATATTTTCCTCGTCCGACAAACAACGGCTGCGTTTTGCGTTTAAACCATAAACTCGAAGCTATTTTTCAAGAAAAGGTGAGGGATGGGGGGGGAAAAAAAGACACAAGTTTCCAAGATCATTGTGAGAAATGACAGAACGAGAAAGAAAACCGATAAATACAAGCAAAAAACACTTCATTTTTAACTTACTCCTCATGTCAACATGTCAATGGTCAATACAGATTGAATTCTGTTGTGGCACATCGCTATCCATTGTTTTTTGTTGTCTTTTTGCATGAGCAGTTTCCCAGGATGTCATTAGAAAGCAGATTAAATACAGGGGGGAAAAAAATTCAGTCCATTTACAGAGGTCATCCTTTTCCTTTCACTTTACACATGTGCACTGCAATGCGTCAGTCTGTCAAATATAGTACAATCTCAGTAAATACTTTTGCGAGTCAATGTATACATTGCAGGAGATTGCAAACAATCAGCCTGACTTTGCCTGACATGACACTTTTACAAGAACAGCGATGATTAGTGTGGGAAACATGCAGCTGGAAGCCCGGGCGCTACCTAGTTTCTCGAACGCCTCACGGGTTTTTTTTTGTTTGTTTGTTTCTTCTTTTACTCTGAGCAAAATGAAACCATTTGTTGTTTTTCGTTTTGCGTAGCACGTACGACAATTTCAACAGAAATGATTAGATGTGGAATGGAATCTCCTTGACCTGGGCAAGGACACACAAATCATTTGTTTCCTGCAGCTGTGTGACAAGATGTTTTTTAAGCCACGATATCCCGCCAACGCCTCACCACAGGCACCACAAACACAGACTTGACTCCTTTTGTTTCTCAAGATCTGGTCCAAACAGCTTAAACCATGTTTACTTACACTGTATGAAAAAAACAAACAAATTCCTGTTTTTCTTTCACCTTCCGACAAAAAAACCAGACACAACTATCTCCGATTTTTGCCAGGAGACCATATCATTTGGGTCACATGTCGTGGGAATCCCGCTACAAAGTTTTAACCGTAACTTGTTGAAATGTTTCCCATTCCTCCTGACAGAAATAGTGTTTGGTTGGTAAACAGACTTAGTCACACATTTCCGGCTCTACCCGCATTTTATGCTCTTTGTTTTTCTTTTTTAATGGGACTGAAATCTGGGCTTTGTGTCGCTCACTCCGAAACATTTTTCTTCCTCCCTACCTCCCCCCGCCGCCAACTACTTTGTAACTATTTGTCAGTATCATCCATGTGGAAGAGCCTGACACATCATGTTGCTTTGGTGTTTCGACACAGTGCAATTTACTTTGTAAAGTCCACCGGTCCCTCTGGCAGCAAATCCACACAGCATGATGCTGCCACTCCCAAACAGCTGGAAGACATTTGCTACATTTCCCTCCAGATGGGACCACCATCATCACACTTTCATTTTAGTGAAACAGAAACAGGGCATGTCCAAAAAATGATTTGCAAGCTCTTTTTTTTTTTTTTTTTTTTGGAATGACATTATATAGCAAAGAAGTAGCCTATTAAAATACATTCCCCCACTTTCACTCAAATGCTGTGAATTAATATTTAAGAGGCTTAAACACATTGTGTATCGCCTTATAGGGGACATTTTCCTTAGAGCGGGTTAAAGGTCATACAACTTATTTTGACTTTTTTTTTTCTTGCTTTATATTTAATGCAGCACATTTAAACATCTGGTTTCAACTGTAGGTTCTCCAGCGATTCGACTCGAAGCAGATAAAAGATGTCGCTCTTTTTCTGCCCCAGAAAAACAACAACAACCAAGTCGATGATGATGATGATGATGATGATGTCGATCCGTTGCAGCAGAAACTGCCGCCGGAGTTTAATCATCCTATAATCTCTCTTCGGCCCGCTGTCGCAAGCGCACCCGCGTGCATGACACGTGCCTGCGCACGCGCAGGCACGTGTCATGCGCCGCCGCGGCCGCCGGGGGGCGCAGCTCCGCTCCGTCACTGGCTGTCGGCAGCTGACTGGAAGGAGGCGAGATTAAGAGCTCCTTCCATCCATCCTCCGCAGTCTCCTTCGCATCCCGCCCGGCGGAACCGAGCCTCAGACGGGCGCGCGGACCAGAACGCCGACCGGCGAAACGTGGCCGGCGGCTGCGGCCGCTGCTTTTTTTTTTCTTCCCTCCCCCTCTCCACCCCCCACCGTCACCTCGAGGTAAGATGACGCCGCTGCTCCCCGCATCCTTCGGTGTTGTTATCAGCTGCGCCGCGGATGCAGGCGCTCAGTTGTGGCGGAACAGGTAGAGATGAGCGTCTTCCTGCGTGGCACCGTGTCGAACTTCAGCTCCTGGATGCTCTGCAGGGCGTATCATAGGGTACAGGAAAGGCACGTGCATTTGTTGTCTATTTACATTTAGGATTTGCTGTGGGCCACATGGTTCTTCATGCAGGGTGCTATCTCGTGGGGGGGCAGCACAAGAACTTAAAGGGGCAGTGGGGGGCATTCTAAAGGCCAAAACACAAACAATCATTATTTATGTTTTGGCATGATGACTACTTTAGATTGAGTCTAGAAAGTGTGAGAAAACCATCGTCCGTTCATTACAGATTACTTTTGAAAACTCCTCCTAGTTTATTAAACACTTTTTTTTTTTTCATCAGAAATACAGCAGAGGTTGTTTTTTTGGTGAAATGTCGTCTTCTTTCTGCGCATTGCCTCCCTGGCCAAACGTATCGGTAAAGGTGTAAAAAAAAATATAAATAAATAATAAATATATATAAGTAATAAATATGTAACTATTAAGTTCAAACACAGGAATAATGCTTGACGACAAGGGAGAGCTGGAGGAATGAAGGAAAAGGATGTGCGGCCGGAAGCTGCGGTAATAGCCGAGACACTGTTTCTTCAATTAAGTCACCTTTTTGGTTTTCTTTCTTATATTTTATTTTATTTTATTATTATTATATTTTTTGGGGGGAAAGCAGAAGAGATCAAGATTTGAAAGTTTTAGTTCCAGCTAAGTTCCCACCTAGTCCACTTTTGCCCTCATTCTGGAAAGAGAATGCTATTATTGTCTCTCCCCGATCAAAGCCCAAGGCTTAAAAGCATTACCTTTTGTCGTTTTGCTGACAAAATTTTTCATTTTTCTCTTCTTTTTTTACATTTTTTAAAATTTTGGCCACCTCCAATGAGATATCACCCTGGTTGGTGAGCCTTACCTCCAATGAAAAAAAACCCACAAAATTTTTGACATTATGAGTTTATGTCACTGCCACTGTTTCCTCATATCCTAAAAGTTATATATTTCGTTTGTCTTCACATATCGCATCTGCACCGAAACGCTCTCCTGCAGTCTTTCCAAACGCCCAAACAGCTTTTTCCCGCTGCGCCTAAATGTGCGGGCACACGCCTGCAACCGGTGCTGTTTTACTGCATACCTGCGTGTGTGCGCGCGTGTGTGAGAAAATCAGGTGAGTTCTTTCATGTGTCTCCTGTCTTGCCCTTCCCCTCCCCGGCTCCCTCCCAGAACACACAGCAATGTGAATGGCGGCGGAATTCCACAGCAGGGCTGTCTGTGGGGGCCAGGAGGAGCCGCCCGCCTCGGGAGCCGTCGCTCACTGGCACGCGCGCAGCCACGGCCACCTCCAGTTCCAGCCCCCGACACGCACCTCCCAGTGGCAGGCCACTCTGGATCACACCAGGAGTCACGCTCGCACTCATCACTTCATCGCTCCCTCGCGCGCGCAGCAGCCGAGGTACAGCTGTCGCCTCACACACAGTCTCACGGCCATGACCAAAGCAGAGAGGGGAATGCAGGGCTCTGCGGAGAAGATGACCAAGGCCAGTGAACCTTTGGTTCCCAAAGCTCCTCAGCAGGTAAGGTTTTTTTTGTTGTTGCTGTTCTGCATGCCATTTTTATTTTTTATTTTTCCGGGTGTGCTCTTTCTTTCAACTGATCTCCCCTCACGTCGCCACTGTAATTCAGAAGCCGTTGCCCTTCTTTGAACATCTGGATGTAATCTGCCCGGGTTCGCCTGTGACTGACTTGATGAGATGGAGAGTAAAACATGTGATGCCCGTGGCTGCTTATCTCTGTGTGTTTAATCAGCTTTATTGTCTTCCTTTGGACTGTAATTCCCCCCAGCTAGAGAAGTCAGTGGCTGCCAGCTGATTCTATTCAATTGAGAAAATCTGTTCCAATTTGCCAGAAGACCTGCAGGAAGATTGCTTGTCTTTGTAATGGCTATATCAGTCGATCACCAGGAAACAAGGCAGCGGAGGAGACAGAAACTGACAACTCGCTCACAGTGATGGGAGTGGGTGGGCTTTCTCTCTGGGGCTTTTTCTGTTGCACGATTTGTTCGGCTTTTCTTAGGAGCAACAAATCATCTGAAAAACCTTTCTGACATTTTATCATTCTTACTATTTTACGAGGGAAACTGTAGAAATGGACTGGTTACAGATATCAAGGTTTTAAAGGAACAATGCTTTCAGAGTCGTCCAAATTTGCCAGTTTTTCCTCTTGCTGCACATTGCTGGTCAGCTGACTGAAAGAAGGCTCCTCTTATTGTGCAAAAGAAATACGCTGCGGCGTAAGATTTTTTTCCAGATCCATAGAGGTCATAGAGCGACGAAGCTCTATGACCTTCGTCGCTCTATGACGAAGGTCATAGAGCGACGAAGGAATGTCGCTCTATGACATTCCTTCGTCATAGAGCATTTATCGCATCGCTTATTACATATCGCAAAAAATTTCTGAGCTAGATGGATGTCTGGATAAATTTTATTTAATGAAGTCGAATGAAAAATAACAGAGTATTTTCGAAAGTGCTATTTTTGCTGTTCTTCTCCACTTTTTGTTCCAGAAGAGCATCCATAAATGTGCATACTTTAAAAATCAGACTTTTTAAAGCACATACTGTCCTGTAGATCCTTCTTTCAGATGTTTTCTCACGAACAATGTTTGTGTTTGTGGCTCTGTGCCATGCAGTCACAGCATTCATCTAGAAAACAAATCAGAATTAGCTCTTTAATCGTTTTTACTGTTATCATTATAACAACACAAAATGTCACCCAGCACCAACCCCTCTCTCACTTAAAGCTTCTTGGTTATCTGGTGAGAAGGAGGTGCCTTCCACTGGCTGCATTTCCTTTGGAAACGGAAAAGACTTGTTGATGTTCCGCTGAAGTCGAAAATTGCTTCTCTGCATGATATCAGAAGTGCGATTAAAATCCCACATGCATGCATTTGTTCACACAATAAGTCATTAAAAAAAAAAAAAACATGCTGCCCCATCATCCTCCCGTGGCTGCCACTTCCTGTCATCCTAGTCGTCTTTTCTGCCAGTAGTAACATCCAGCTGATGATTACGACTTGCTTTAATGTTTCCATAGCATTTTGGTTAAATATGCAAGCTTTGCATATTTAACCAACCATTATAACCATTTTCAGCTCCAACCTTTAGGCCCCTCCTGGCACGGCGCCTCCTCTGGCTGCAGTCGGGACTGCAGGGAGCGGCTCACAGCGTCTCATCTACTGAGATGCTAAAGAAGGCGTCTGATTTTCTCTTTTTTGTTGTTGGGAGCGTAGAGTAAAGCAGTGCTGTCCTCCTGCCTACTGTTGCTGCACACTGTGGTGATCCACAGTGTGCAGCAACAGTAGGCTGAAAGAAGAGCCCTTTTGACAAGAATCTACAACATGTGCCTTGGGTTCGCGTTCCTTTTTGTGTTCCAAAAGTAACACCCCTCCCCTACCCGTTGCTGTCAGTCAGATGTTTAAATCAAAGCTCTTTTTAAGGAGATCCTTAGAAACATTCCAGCGAGTCTAATTTTCTGGAAAAAAATAAAAAGCTCCTGCACTTTTCACGCGATTGCTTGTTTGGAAATATTTTCGATAGTCACTATTATTAAATTAGTTGGGTTATGTATTCATAGTCCAGGTATGAATACATTCCTGGGTAACCAACATAAATCCCTTTTTTTATACTCCCAAAGTGAAATAAAAAGAATTTTAGAAAGCTATTAGATGTTTCAGAGGTTGTTTATTTCATATTTCAGCACACGTGTGTGAAAAATAATAAAATGTACTAAATCAGGAATGTTAAAGATAGCAATGCAACGGCTACAGTAGCAATAACAATGTTAGTGGTTGATAAACTATTGTTACTTTCTGCTTTAAGATGGAAACAATAAGATCAAGGCACACGCCTATTGTTTTAATGCTTGTGGTGACATGGTGTCATCTTACCGTGAGAATTTCGCACCGACCCACGCCTGCAGGCAAGAGCATAAAGGAGGTTATGTCCTTTTATGTCCTAGTGAACGACATGGTGTCATACAGCAACTCCACCACAGTCACTCATCTCCCACGTTTCTACAACAGCGCTGAGGTTTCAGTGAAACAACCATTACCTCACACAATATAACCAGTTCGGCAACTCTGACAAACTCCTGTCTATCCATTCTTCAGGGCTCCATGGAGTTTGTCACCTTTGAGCAAATGCTTTGAAAATGAGTCACGGTGAAAGTCATTTTCTCCAAAGGACAAGAGAAAATCTGTAAACGTGAACATTGTCTGTGTGTGCTAGTTTGGTTTTATCCAACTGTTCGGCTTGTTTAACTGCATATTCCACAACAAGTTCGGATTTGCCACGCTGAAATGAACTGACCATCACATTTGCTTTAAAAGAGACCACAAAAATCAGTGAACAATAAATATTCATTTGGGTTCCATGCTCCACCCGTCAGGAGTATTTGTTCAAACCATCGGACTTTGCTCATTTTCATGTTATCTTAGACGGGAAAGTAAGGGTTTGGTTGGTATCTGGTCTTCAATTATTGCTTCCAAAAGCAATAATTGACAAATCTTGAGAACTGCGGTGTACGAAACAGAAAATATGTGGGTGAGGCGCTGCTATTAAGTGATTGTTCTGATGTGTAGGGAACTAATTACAAAAGCTCTTTTTATGTCCACTAAGTGTCCTCGAGAAACGAGCCATTAGAATAATCCATAATGTTGGTTATTCTTGAGCTGGTGGAATTTACAGTTGTTCAAATTATGTTTAAGGTACCTAATAAACTGCAACCTGGGCTCACACAGAGCATGTTTTCTGAAAGAGAATGGGCATATAACTTAAGGATTCGTAGTTTACGAACAAGAAAGAGCTTTTGTATTTCAATCTGTGGTGTAAAGTTCTGGAACAAGTTATATGAGGAGTTGAAAGTCAAAATTCAATACAATTTTAAAAGAAATATAAGGATGTCATTTTCACAAGATATAGAAATATGGGTGAGAGATAGCATCAATGTATATATGTAAATTGAGGCTAAAGCATATGAGTGTGTGAGTATGGAGGCAGATGTTAATCCAGATAAAATGGAAAATTAACCTGTTTGTTTTTATTTTTGATTCTATTTATTAATGAGGCTCCATCTGAAAACACTGTCTGAGTTTATGGGGTGGGAGTTCATACGTTTCCTACTTCTTCCCACTCCTTTTCGAGCATGTTAAGCTTACTGTGGTGCAAAAAAATATGTGTCTTTTGCATTCCTTGTTCTTCTGCATGATTTTGTACTGCTATCATGTTCGAAATAAATCAATCAATTAGGCTTTATGCAAAAAAACGTCAAAGATTCAAAAAAGCAACCTGAGCTTAAATTTTAATCTGATTATCTTTAGTTTTCCTCATAATCTTTCTGCCTTTAAGCAGTTATGCCACACGGAAGCACCTGAAAGTGGATTAGGTTTGAAGACTGACTCTAGTACTCGGACCAGCTTCTGCTCAAGCAGAGCATCCCCACAGCATGATGCTGCCACCACCACATTTCACTGGTGGCAAACTGCAAACAGGACCTTTCACGTTCCTCCCTCCTTCGCAAACATGAAGAGATAATAGCTGCGCTGTCAACAGAACATTTAATCTCTGGAGCTTCTGCATAAAAGCAATAGGCCTCTTGGCTGCACACCGCGTCCTTTCACCGCCCAAATATGAAGCCCGTCTGCATTGTGGAAGGCTTTTCTTGTGAAATACAATGAGCACGAATGAGCACTTGGGAAATTACCACTGCAAATTTCACGTGAATAACTTTCTGTACCAATTAGTCCCAACAAAGGAGACACAAAGACTTGGGCAGAGTTTATAGGGCTTCTCATAACCTTCATCATTTGTAAACATAACCAGCCTGAAGCCACTCGACTCTTCAAAATGAGATCTGCGGTGGTGTGACCCTTATAATTTGAAATCCTTAACAAAGAGTCCATGAGACATGATTGGTTAAATAGTTTTTTTTTCCCTCCTACCACCCTTCCTTTAATTATCAGGCGCCATTAAGAGGGTCTCCCTTGCGCAGCCTGAGGACTGACCCACCTCACACTGCAAAAACACAAAGTCTTACCGAGCATTTTTGGTCTAGTTTTCCTTATAACTATCTTAGTGCACTTGAAATAAGACAAAATTAACTTACAAGTAACTTTCCATCATTTCTTATATATCAGCTTGTTTTAAGTGAGAAATTCCCTAATACTGTTGAAAAAGTGCTAGTTTCACTGGCAGATTATTTCACTTATAACATGGGAAAAAATGCCTTGTTTAATGAAATAACCTGCCAGTGAAACTAGTACTTTATTCCATCAATATAAAGGAATTATTCACTTAAAATGAGCTAATATGTCTTGATGAAAAGTTACTAGCTTTGTCTTATTTCAAAGGTTGCACTAGAAACAGGACTGAAAATACTCGGTAGTGTTTTGTGTTTTTGCAGTGCAGAGATTAGGCCCCCTGTGTGAGCTCCTGCTGATGCCCCCCTTGTCTCTCCGTGTCGGCACAACTTAACTGTGTGTGCTCCACCGAGACAACAGCAGAGAGAGGATATCCTGTTTGTGCTCTTTGATGACCAGAACTCAGTAATGAGACTTCGGTGGGAAAATGAAGAGAAAAAAAAGAGAAAGAAGTGTTTAGAGACATGCGGGGAGAGTATTTTTGCACATCATCAGTTAAGCTCTCACTCTCCAGACGCCCGAGACTTTGATTTTTTTTTTTCTTTCTTTCTTTTCCCCCCTCTTTCCAATTAAGGATAATTGCAGTGAGAGTGGAAGAACAGAGAGTTTTGAAGTCGGAACCACCGCGCAGTCTTTACTTACCTCTGACCCGCTTGTCTTTTGATTGAATAATTACACACCTCCCTCCTGGTAATTGTCGTCCTCCAGCCCCTGCGTGTTTTTGATGGGGGCTGAACAGAGGAGGAAGAGAAAAACCTGAGCTGGATAATGACAGTGCGCCGGTCGTGGCTGTGGTCGCTTTGGTGATTTCCGTCTTTCATTTAACTCTGGGCAGAGTAGCTGTCAGCCAAGCCTTGCCACTGGATGTGGACTGAAGCTATTTCGCGTGCGACACACACAGAGGTTAGTTATATTTACAGAGAGAGGCTGATATGCGGCCGCTGAGACAGTAGCAAATGCTGCGCGCGCCCAGACTGTGATGTCTCAGCGTATTCAAGTCTGGAGATGAAAGCTTTCCCCTCGGTACGCAAATGCCCAAACACACACATGCACACGCTCGCTGACAGACACACAGAGGGTGAAATGTTTAATGGTTTTAGCAGGGCGCTGGAGAGGAAGCACTGGCACGGATTGGTTTCAGCGGGATTCTCCAGCTCCCCTATAAGAACCGACATCTGCAACCCTTCGACCACAATGCTAACAGCCAGCAGGGGTCTGTTCTAGTCCACAGACATAGAAATTTTATGAATGAAGATCTGTCCTGTCTGCAAGAGTAAACCATTTAGACAGATATAAAGTCGTGTCTTTGTAAAAGGCAAACGAAAGAGCATTTATCGTGATAAGTTTCCTGTCAGGATAAGAATTCCGATTTATCATTGTCACGATTAGGGCCAATTAGCGAAGTTTAAACCCCCAAAACTGTCAATTTTGTTTGGATTGCTAGTTTTGCTATTTTTCCCCCACTGTTTGTTCAATAAAAGGATTGATAAATATTAGTAAATCTGAAAGTGATCATACTGTGTGACTTTCATCAGTTATCACAAAAGTACCACAAAATATTGTGATAAAACTTTAAATCCATATCGCTCACCCCTAATGTGAGGTACACATAAATCACTGTAAACATCATGAGTCACTGAGTGATCGCAACTGTTAGGATGAAATTGTATTCTTGGAGCCTCTTTTTAAGAACCCCAGGGTTTCCTCCAGTGTATTATAAGCCTGGCGGGCCACCAAGCTTTACTTGAGCCCCCACCAGGCTGAGCATTGCTTATTTATTTAAGTCTTTTCAAAATGTTTGCATTTTTTAAGACTTTGTAGGTGGTGTTCATGTGTTAGTTTTTGGTATAACATTTTGAAAAACATGTATGATTTTCTTACACCTCAGCAATTATGATATTCTTCTTATGATTTGTTAAAGTAAGCTTTGCTATGAAGCGTTTTGGTGGCTGAATTTGTACTTGTTTAGTTCAAGTTGAAAATAAATCTTCACTAAGGTGATCTACATCTAATAGCCACTGAAACGGCATTAGATAAATGTTTGTGATCTGTATTGGCACACATACAGATTAGGTCCACAATCTGAAATTCTTAATAGTGAGCTATGGTGTCGTTATTTGTTACATTTGTTGTGCACAATAATACAGCCTCATCTTCCTTCCCACCCTCCAGGCTTTGCAGACAAACCTGAACCAGAAGTTGTCCATATGCAGCAAATTATGCTTTGCGATTGGCGCCGCTCCCAAGGAGGTGACGTCCAGCGCTTCAGCCTTCTTCCTGCAAATCTACCTGCTGGATGTTGCTCAGGTAAAGTCTTTGATCCAGTGAAATTTTTGGAGAGGGTGTGTCTGCAGATTACATTCTTGAGTAGTTAAGAAAACAAAAAAAACACAAGTCTGGCTTCTGAGCACATTCCTTTCTTCCACTGCAGATCAACCCCTTCCAGGCCTCCTTGGTGCTGTTCATAGGTAGAGTGTGGGGTGCTGTGACCGACCCGGTCATCGGGTTCCTCATCACAAAGAGCAGCTGGACAAAGATAGGCAGACTCATGCCCTGGTTAGTATATGTCAGTGTACTTATTGATGTTGAAGCTTAATTCTTTGGTCCTGCAGCTAAAATGCTGCTGTTTCCACACAGCCGAGTCTGTGCAAAGAACTCCAGTGTGTCGATGAATTATGAAAGATGTTTTGTTTTGCTCCCTCGCTCTCGCATATAATTACAGTTGCTGCATGAGGCTGATGTTTGCGCAAAAAAAAAAAAATGGAGCCATGTGTTCCACTTCTGAAGGATTTAAAACTCACACCTGAGGATTGTGGAAGATAAACAGACTTGGTGAATTGTTGTTCTTGACGCTCCCTCTGATTAGCGGTGCAGACGGTTTACTTAAAGGGTGTGGGCGGCTCTTTTACCCTTTGATGCTAGGAAACATTGGACTAAGAAGTTCATCCGTATTAGTTTTAACGCCTATTTTCCCCATGTGTGACCTGTTTACACGTGCGAGTCACTGACCTGGAGTACAGTAATTCGGGACAAAAAGTGCATCCGATATCCTTGAATGTATTTAAAACTAAATTTTCAATGTCGTCACGTTGCAAAAATAGTGGTCAAAGTCATATTTTCTGTGCCGAAAGTATATATTTTTTCTTTTCTTTAAGTCATGTAATGGCAAAATGACTTACACCTTACACTTATCCTAGGAAGCCGACAGAATTATATAGAGCATGTATTTACAAAAATTTGTACTTTCAATCATTTTTAAATGTAATTATTAGAACAAAGCATAATTTCAATAGTATTCTAATATTTATTCCGACGCAGCAGTATGTCCGTGCGTCAGGGTTTTGAGAAAATGTTACGTATGTCAACATTAGTGTGGATTATTTCATATTTACGTCAGCGTTCACACTAATCCCTCTACTAAAAATGATTTCTTTTCTCTCTGTCTTGTTTTCTTCGTTTTGGTAAGCTGCTAAGCATTTTCTGCGTGGCATTTCTTTCAATCACACTACAGCGTGTTTCTTCCTGTCGCAACGCAGGCGGTGTCCTTTATAAAACAGCGGATTGCACACAAACTGCCAGCGCTGGAGAGAGTCCAAATCCACTGCTGCCTGGCCCGACGCACTCAGCTACAGACAGATGCTGTTGGTAAATCAGCTTTGATTACCCATGGGAACGCGTAGATGAGGCCGTGCGTTTGTGCGAAACAAGCGCTTTTTCCTTTTTTTCTTTCTTTTTTTTTTGTCAGCGCAAGCTTTTATCCCGTTCGGAAAGTCCCGTCTGTCCATTCAGCAGGAAGCTGAACCTTTCCACCCGCCAGAAATTAAGTGATTTGTATCTTTGTCCTGACTTCTTAAGGATGGAGACTTTGGCCCCATCCTGCCTTCCCCTCCCCTGACAAGGCAATGTTCAGTATTTGTGACTGTTGGAAACTGCCATGAGAGCAGGAAAAAAGGGAGAGAGAAAACCTCATTAGCTGTTTTTCAAGATTATCTGCGTTCGAGAAAGAAAGTTAGAGGAAATGTTAGCAGTTGAAGAGTTATGCAGTAGAGAGGCACTGACTAAAGCTTATTCTATTAAGTAACAAAAAGAGTGTCATGTTATATGTATTGCTATGTGCACAAGTTACCAGTTGAAGAAACATATTGTCATTTACAAAAGACTCTTTTAGTCTGATGACTCAACCCGTCCATGTATATCTTTTGCAGAAGAATAACTTTCACACGTTCTCATTCATTTGGCTTGAAGAGCTCTTTGTCAACTAATCATGTCACACTATCTGGTATCTGCCTTTTATGGCTCACAAAGAAGCGCTCAAAGACAAGCTGTGAAGTCACTGCAACTAGTTTTAAATGATGATTGCATATATTGAAGGAAGAGAAAGCTTTCCCAAATCACCCCGTGAGAAAAAGGAGTTGATGTCTCAACTTATCGTCTGATTTTGACAGCCTAAGAAGCAGCAACTGTCATCAAATGTTTCTGTCAACAGGCAATTATAGTTTGACAACATAGAGGAGGAATTTTGGCACATTCCTCATTGCATTTTTGTTTTATTTCAGCCGCACCTCAGGACTTTGTGAGCATGAACAGACTGTTTAAGGTCCTGCAACTGCAGTCGCGTTAAGCTGTACTCAAGGATGAAAATGTGGTCGTCAGAAAAGCACACATCCGTTGTTGAATTATGCTTTTCTTCACCTTTTACTGCTGAGGTTCATGAGTTGAATAGTCTAAAATCCACCAAGAGTCCATTCTGATCCATAACACCGCATTCAAATCTGTTCTGTGCCGCTGCGCTACGTCTAATTAGCAGCCAGAAAACGTGAGTAAGATGAGAATTATCCATGTCAGTGTCCCATCAGCCCGGACAGCTTTAATTAAATCTGTGCAAATTACTGGGACAGGTGTCACCTTTTCTTCGTGCGTGACAAATGTGTTCAGAAAGTATGCGAGCGTTAGCGTGCGTGCGACTGTGTTGCCTCTCTGCCTGAGCAGGAACATTGTAACCCTCCCATCTACCACCACTCTCCTCCTGTTCCCCAGCCTTCCTGTGGCTCTTCCAGCGCTCCCACCGGCCAAGCGGTCAATAATGCAGCACCAGCGCAGGCGACCGCCTTTGTTTGCACAAGCAATCAGGAGGAGAGTCAGGCGGCCACGCCGGATGATGCCAGAAACAATCGTAACTGGCCTCTCTCCTCCCCCTTTTAATACTGTTAGCTGGTTGCTAGTTCAGATGGAGGTCTAGTTTCCATAAGTGTCTCTTTATACGTGTCTGCTGTTAAAGACTGCGTGACAAACTGCATTTTAAGTGCTGCCTCGTGTTTGCAGTCTCCGATGACCATCAATCATCCGGCTTTTTCCCCGTTACTTTGCAACGCGCAGCCGTTTGCTTTAACCGTAGCGATGCAGACAGTCATACGCCTATGAATTATACATGGCCCACCTACTGTATCACTCCCCAAGTTCTGAGGAAAGCACATCAGAGCGGAATCGCTTCATGCAGCTTTCGCCTTAGTGTGCGCTACATATTCATGAATCTGCGTGTGTAATTGCTAAATCTGGATATGTGCATGTGTGTAGGCGTGTATGTGTGTGTGTGTGTGTGTGTGTGTGTGTGTGTGTGTGTGTGTGTGTGTGTGTGTGTGTGTGTGTGTGTGTGTTCGTCCTTCCCCAAGGGGGTGGAATTTCTTTTACTTTTCTGTGTTTCCCAGGACAGATTCCTGCCATACTTAGAGTGATAGTCTGTAATTGGGCAAAAAGGAAAGCTTCAGTTAAACAGTGTTGTGAAAATGACAAAACCACATTTTTTTCGCCCTCTGCTGTGACTGGTGGTGATGCCCTGAATTTAATTAGATCCAAGTTTTCCTCTACCCTTGTGGAATTGCTCAGGGAGGGGTGATCATGGGAACTGCGCTGTTCAGTTCACGTATGTTTAAAGGATCTGGAGAAGATTTTGTGAGAGTATGGTGTACCTTGTTTATGTACTGTCTGGTCTTTGTATCCATGCTCCCTATTTGTGGTTTTCCCAATGGCTACTTTTTGTTCAGTGATCAACTGAAAGGTCTCAACAGAGAATTGGTGTAGTTAAAGTCAACCCACCAGAATTTTACTCCTCAAGGGACAGCTTGGACATTCATGGGAGGTTCATTTCTATACATTTATTGTTGATCTATGATTTGTGTAGGGTTGTGAACATCAGAATGGCACCTTTGATCAAGCAGAGTCATTCTGTCTCTGTGTCTTGTTCGTAATTGATAGTAGGAAGGAGAAGAAGACGGGGTGAGCAAAAGCGCAAATGTTATAGATAACTGGTTTGTCTTCTCATCAGAACCCCCCAAAATATTGGTTGTCCATGATCATATTATTATAACTATGTAAGGTTGGAGAGTCTGATTGTATTTACACCAGAAAAAGTCATTCAACACTGGAGCTTGTTAGACTATACATTTAAAGACGTTCAAAGTAAGGCCTAGTTAGCTCATTTCATCAACACAATCTTCCTTTCAACTACATTTAGACATCAGTGGATGTCTGTGTCTGTATGGATTTACCTTTGGATTTTGCTCCACCAGTAGCTTTACGTTTATGTCCATTCAAGCAACTGAGCAATTACCTTTGAAGGTTTTCCAGGTACTTCAGACCAATAAAAGAGTCTAGGCTAGACTTAGAACTTACTTAATGAACCATATCCTTTCTGGTTTGAGAATGCCTTGGGATCCTCTGCAAGCATTACCCACCTGGATAATGTCATCACTGTGATTTAATCTCATATAAGCGAAGAACAACGGACGGACCAAATCTCCCTTTCCCTTCACGTATCTCATCCACTGTTCTCGTTTTCTTTTCCTCCTCCCCCCACAGGATCCTGGGCTGCACGCCGTTTCTGGTGGTGTCGTACTTCTTCCTCTGGTTCGTTCCCCCCTTCGTCAGCGGCAGGTTCATCTGGTACCTGGTCTTCTACTGCCTCTACCAAACACTCATCAATGTGAGTATTCTTTGGAAACAGGATATTCAGGAATGTTTCAGACTGCCGAGCGATGTTCCACACGAGTCAGACGTGCCGTAGATGTTGAGAGGAAACAGGAGATGAAAGCCCTGACTGACTCGTCTCCCAGACTCTGCAGACAGGTTACATAACGTAGAAAACGTTGTAAATATCTGCGCCGAAGGAGGAGATGATACCGATTACCTGACGTCTTGGATGACTGATTTATTAGATAAGTTTCAATAGGGGGTCCAAAAACAAGACATGCTTAAAAATGTTATCTTGAGGGGAAAACAGAGTCCTTCCAATTGACTTCTGTTTTAATGTCTTTGGGTTAATTTTTTCCATTTCGCCCATTATTTTTGCTCTGCTCTGGGGTAACCTCTGTAACTTATGCCACAGAGCATTCAGACCACTGCAGAAACTGCGGTGAGCTGTTACAGCATATAATTCTAACTACTTGATAAGTATACAGTCATTCCTGCCAGGAACCTCTTGCCCGGTAAATACCAGTTGCCACTTTTAGCCGCCCTTCATTGTCTGTGGCCGTGTGTTTGTGTGAAGTTCAGCTGCTATCACTCAGAATGCCGCAGCCTGTAAACAGAGACTCGTCCGCTACGCTTTGTTTGTGTGAGCAATCAACTAATAATGGGTTTTCACTAAATGAATCGCTTCTCACTTCTAAGTCAAAAAAAAAAAAAAAAGGAGCGAAACCTGATTGATTCTATAAATGTTTGCGTCCAGTGAAAGCCCCGTAAGTGACATGCTCCACAAACACCGAGGACAAAAAAAAGAAAAAGCTTTCGCGGACGCATTTATTTTCGTTGTTGGCTGAGCAGGCTCATTTGGCCACAATGCTGACTGAGCCCTTGAGTAAATTACAAAGTGAAGCTGGACTACGGCCGCTGGGCTATTCTCTGGGAGACGTGGTGAGGAAGAAGGGAAACCGATCTGAACTTGGCCCGCCGTGGAAAATGCAGAGATCGCCTTTGATAAATATACAGCAGACACTTTTGCGCTCGTGTTTTTCTCCGAAACCTGTCGGATGAAAAGGCCGTCCGGTCTGTCATTCGGAAGCCACTTTGTTTACGTGGCTATTTAAAGCAGGACTTGAGCATGAAAACATTTTGCATTCGTTGAGCAGAAGTAATAACCTTTTCACAGGGGCAGTCATAAAGTACAACTGCCTCTTGTTCTCACAGTACTAAGTCTCTCTGTGTCCTCCTTTCTTGCTTGGCTCTTCTCCAGTTCCACCCAAACCGTGCATATAAATTGCACTCTCACCGTTATGCAGTCCTTTGTCGCCTTGATCTGAAGAGGAAGCAGGGATGGCATTTCTCAGTCAAAGAAAGACTGGCATTCCTAACGTGTTGCGGCTTGTTATTCACAAATTGGCGGCACCTGAATGAACAGTTGTTTACTTTTCAAGCCGTGCACTAGATTCAGTTCAGTTCGTTCCTAATCAGTTCAGATCAGTGTGAAAGAATGATTTGTTGAATTAAATTGAATCCAAATGTGTGTCTGTGGTTCAGTTCAAATCAGCTTGGTTTCATGCAGCTCAGTCCTGTTCGGTTTAGTTTAGCGGAGCTCAGTTTGATTCACCTTGGTTTCAATTCAGTTCAGTTCTCTTAAATTCGGTTCGTTTCAGATTGGCTTCAGTTCAGTTTGGTTAAGATTAGTTCAGTTCAGCTCAGTTTCATTTTAATTATTTCACCCGGTCCAGTGGATTTCAGCTTGGTTCTAAGCCATCCAGTTCAGTTTGGATCAGCTCATTTTATTTTATTTGAAATTAATTCGGCTCATTTCAGTTTATTGATGTTTTCTTCAAAGCTACAGAAAAAAAAACCCCTCAGGATTCTCCAATTGTCAATTTAGCTTAATTGATGCATTTTCTTAAAGAAGTTGTGTAATCAGTTTGATCCCTGGTTGTGAGGAAGGTCAGTGGAGATGAACGATTCCCATTAAGCAGCTCTGGGAGAGTCAGATGGCGCAGCCATCAGGATCAAAAAACTGCTAACTTGCAAAATGTCCATCATAGTAAACTTAAAAAAAACCTTGAAACTGTAACTGTTTTTATCTACATTTTAATTTAGTTTCGGCTAGAAGTAATCCATTGGACCTCTTTCAAGACCTCTGACTCACAGATCTAAAACGTAGGGCGTAGAACAAACATAAATACAAAAAGTTGTCCTTTTTATAGCTTTCACTTACATTGTCATGTTTTGCCTTTGGTTAGTTGCTCCATCGTGGCAAAGTCTTTCAGATTTGTTTTGTTGCTGTAACAGAATCCATTATTTCTGATCAGCCCGAGTCCTAACTGAACGCTTTGTGTCCTTGCAGTGTTTCCACGTGTCTTACTCTGCTCTCACCATGTTCATAAGCACAGACCAGAAGGAACGGGACTCGGCCACGGCTTACCGTAAGCTTCCTCTACTATTCCGACCGCATGCTTCCACCTCCGCCGCGTCGGCGGCGAAGCATGACGTCGTCTTTGTTTTGGGGTTTTCGACAGGAATGACGGTGGAGGTGATGGGGACCCTTTTGGGCGCTGCCATCCAGGGCCAGATCGTGGCCAGCGCTCACACTCAGAAGCATTGCTCTCCTCACAACACGTCTGCTGGTTACCTTGGAAACAGCACCGGGGCAGAGATGAAGAGTCTGGTGCCGTCCCAGGAGTACCTGTCACAAGCTGTGAGTGTCTCTCGAGAGCTCAGGTGTGGCTAAAAATGGGGCAAAGAGTCGGTTTGAAAATAACGAGGGCTGTCACCGCCGCGCTGTGGCTCGAACCTGTGGTGGCGGTGTGTGTGTGTGTGTGTGTGTGTGGTGTGTGTGTGTGTGTGGTGTGTGTGTGTGTGTGTGTGTGTGTGTGTGTGTGTGTGTGTGTGTGTGTGTGCACTCTACTTTCAAAAGCGCCAAAAGGGTTTAAAAAAAGAGGGAGACAGCAGACAGTTGAATGAAAAGAAAGATTGTTTAAAATTGGCTCCGTATTTACTGACTGTCTGGTGGTTCTGACGCTGGAAATATGTTCACATTTTATCCCGTCTAACCCACGGGACTGAAAGGAGGCGGCTCCGTTTGATATCTGAACCGGCGTCCCCGGCCTGCTCCCCGTTTACGACCACAAAAAGGGGGTTCCTCCCTCACATCAGGCTCCAAGAAGCAGCCCCAGTGAACTGCCGGGTCTCGGCAGCCTGCAAGTCATTAGACTTATTTATGTTTCACACAGATCATTTCAACACACCCCAGATATAGTCTGCAAACAATAAAGTCTGAAAGCATTCGTACCCCTGACACTTCTTCATATTTTGTGAAACATAACAGTCAATTGGGATTTTGTGTGATGGGCCAGCAGAATCTAATGATTGGGAGATGGAAGTAAATTATTATTATTATTATTATTTAGGTTTTTGAAAGGGAAGGGGGGTAATGATGCATTTATGTGGAGTTGGAGAGAAGATGTAGGGCAGTGGTGTCCAAGCTTTTGCATTTGAAAGCATTTGTGGAGTTTTAGAGGCCACAAAAACTCTGGTGGCTCTTTTGAGTAAAAGTCATTAGAAAATCAAAATAAAGTTAAGATAAAAACCTGGTACATAAATCAGAAATTACTTGAGTTGTAGCCAAGAGTTATTTCTTTTTTTTTTTTTTAAGAAAAAGTGTCCATCCGCACCAATTGAATAACAGGCGGGGAATGTGCAGAATTCTTTAGAGAGCCACAAATGGCCCCTGCGCCACACTTTGGACACCCCAGATGTTGGGGGCTAAACACCATAAGATGCTGGAAGAAAATCTGTTAGAGACCACAAAAGACATGAGAATCACCTTCCAGAAGCAGAGAAATCCAGATCTTTATGTGAATGGTTATCAATAAATTATTACATTTCTGGAATGGCTCAGTCAAAGTCCAGACTTAAAAAATCTGCTGAAAAGTTTGAAACTTGCTTTTCAAGCGCAAACTTTATGCAATTTGATTGAGTTTTACAGCTTCTAGACTTGCAAAGCACACAGAAGTGTAACCCTTTAGACTTCCAAATGAGTCATGAATAATGCATGCCTCAGAAATTCGATTTTTACTTGTAGAACATTTTCATATTATTTCTCTTCTGCTACTGCACTTTGTGTTGGTATATCACAAGAACTCCCACAAATATATGCGAAAGTAGAGACAAAATACGGACCGTCTGTTGTCTTGTTATTGTAGGTCGCACAGCAAGACGACATGAACGATATTTCAGTTTGTAGATGTGCGCATCAACACAAGCTGCTGAACAGCCTCAGCCATGGGAGTTTCTGTGCGGATGAAACGTCCTGAGTTGGATTTTATTTGCACCACAGCTATTTGGGTTTCAAATAAGACCTTTCCAGTGGATTTTGGGTGAACCCTACTGGGGCAATACCGCTCACCGCTCCTACCCCCTCTGCAGTCAGCCGCTAAATTCAACCCTCCTCACCCCCCGTCTTTGTGGTCGCTGCTGAGGGTGGCACACAGTCTGGGCAAACTCTGTCTGCTTTCGGAAACAGGGAGTGTTTGATGTGCGTAAATAATGAAGAACCATCAAGCCGAGCCGCACGGCAAAATAGCAAACAAACACCAAGTTGTTTAAGGCAGAGCAGTTCCTGTCACGGCGGGGGTGAATCGGTTATATCTGTATTTTTGGACGCAGGTCTGCTTGGGTTTGGTTTCCTTCGGGTCGGCTCTGTTTGGATGCATCAAACCAAGAGTGAAACCCTGCACAGAAAACTACCGACAACAAGTCAGCCGCTTGTGACTGACAACAAAGAACCGAAGAGCACAAGTTTCTCTCGTTTCCATTGCTAATCAGGAGACTATCAATTATGAAGAACCAAACAGGCTTGTTTGTACTACTTCTGTGGAAGAAAAAAAAAAACAGAAAAAAGAAATAGACAGATGTAGGCCATGCAATGTGTTTGTTCCGTCTCTGCAGGAGGAGCTCTACTTGATTGCTGCGGGTGTGATAGGAGGAGTGTTCGTGCTGTGCACTGCGGTGATGTTCCTGGGAGTCAAAGAGCGGGAAGGTAAGATCACCCAGATCATTAACATTCCTCAAATGATTTCACTTCCGCACGCCAGTATTACATTTGTTTATAAAGAGCATTTGAAAAGGATTGTTGACGAAGACGCTTTACGGTTTCACCACAAAAAGAGCATACGGAGTGATATTGTAATAAAATAAAACACAATCTATCAGGGCTGCAACTAACAATTGTTTAAGTCATCGATTATTCCGACGTTTAATCGGTTGATTGGATAAAAACAATTGGCACATTTTGAAGGTTTATCATTTGAACCTTCTTTTATACAAAAAAATCCATAAAAAATGCAAATGAAATAATTAAATCAATTTCTTGAATAATAAAATAAGATTTTAATTGACAAATGTGCAATAACATAGCATTCATTAAGTAATTATTTCTTGCAAGTTACGCAGTCACAATCAATCAATGCAGAAATCAATACAGAAAAATAATTATTTTTAGATTAACCGACTAATAATTGAATAGCAAAATGTGCTTAATTGGAGACTTTTTCTTAAAGCATTTGAACCAAGTGAAGCTAAAATGTTTTTACACATAGACATAGATTTTTAAAAATATTTTAACTGAAAAATGCATGTACGTTTTGCACAGTTTTGGTTTAATTAGTGATCTGAATATATTGTTCTTTTATCTTATGTTCATTTCTTTAGAGTCTTTCTGCTCCGGTTAATGATTAATCGATTATGAAATTAATTGACGATTATTTCGATAAATTAATTGACGATTATTTCGATAATTGATTTGTGACGATTAATTGTGATAGCCATGAAACACTGGGCTAATTCAGCTTTTGGAACTTGGCCTGGAAGCATATCCTGGTGGAGGAAATAAAAAAATGATAATTTTTTGTGCACAAAAATGTTTTGAAATTCCCCACAACATATTTTTTTATGCATCATGTTCGATAATCGAATTTTTAGACATTTCACTGCTTTCCTTAGACTAACAAACTAACAGGAGCTCAAATTATTTCGGAAGGGCAGCCAAATGCTTATTATGATGGCTCAGAGAGACACAAACCTTACCCACTGCATTGCAGGGGCAGTTCCAGTAGTCCTACCGAGCAAATCTATCGCCTTTCATTTACTGCATGTTATCTGATAGGCTGTGTGTATTTATCCCCCATCTTTCAGATCCCTACGGCCCGAAGACGGAGGAGCAGATTCCCTTTGTGCAGGGCTTCCTCAAAGTGATGGGACATGGGCCGTACATCATCCTGACAGCCGCATTCCTCCTCATCACTGTCGCAGTTCAGGTAATCGTCTCGGCGAGACATTCATACGACCCAGCGTCGCATTAAGCAGAAGCCGTCATGAGCGCTGACAGCATGGGCGCATTCCTGCCGCTCCGTCTCGTTTGATCTGTGCAAAAGAACACCTTCCGTATGTTTGTGACTTTGAATTCCTGGTCTCCTCTGGGCGGTACTGACAGGGCTTGTCGTGCGGCTCAGCTGGCATCTTTTCAGAATTTAGATTATAAAGAAGACTTCCCAAACTTTCTGGATTGTTTTTTTTTCCTTTCTTCTTCTTTTTTTTTTTTTTTTTTTTTTTGTCAGCTGTCATCCGTGTGAGTCTCAGAGGGGAGTAAATCACAACAGAAAACTCCCGTCAGCAACTTGTCCAGTCTTTGTACCGTCGACTGTACCACATATCTGAATTTCTGAATGTCCCCTCTCTGATTTCTGCAGCTGACACAGAGCAACTTCGTGCTCTTCTGCACCTACGCTGCCGGATTGAGGGAGCACTTCCAGAACATTGTGGTGCTGATCCTCGTGAGTCGCCGGATTTACTTCCTATTTGCGTACAAGATCGATCTTGCAGCACAACACAAAACAAAAGAAGCTCCTATTTTCACAATTCTAACTTCCAGACGATGCAGAGTCTCAGTTAGAATAAAATTTTTGAAGTGTTTCACAAGTCCTCTACTTCGTCTCGTCGCCCTACAGGTCTCTGCGCTGCTAAGCATACCGTTCTGGCAGTGGTTCCTCAAGAGATTTGGGAAGAAGACAGCGGCTTTTTGTGGCATCACGGTAAGCATCCTGGTTTCGGTTTTCCGACGTTGAACTTGGTTGTTTGGGCCATCTTGCGGGTGTGCCAGATCCAGCTTCTGCAGTCACATAAACGCATCTTTTTGACCTCACGTGCAAACGTCTGAAAACACTTTGCTTGTTTGTCTCTGTAGTGGATCATGCCCTTCTCCATGATGCTGGTGTTCATCCCTAACTTGGTGGTGGCTTACATTGTGGCGGTCTCCTCTGGGCTCAGCATAGCTGCGTCGCTGCTACTGCCATGGTGAGGCCTGTTGGAACACATCCCCCATATTACTACTGTGTCCCGATTGGGATTATTTTTTTTTTTCTGCTCCGAGATGCCGATGAGAGTCGCTTTAAACCATTTGTGCCCCGATTAGACACACTAAAGTCCATTAAAAACAGTTCTGAATTTGAAGGATGGAACAAAAATTGATCAAAAACAGTTTATTATTCTTCTTACATTTAGCAAATAGGCGTTTCGTCTGATTAAAAGTTTGACAATAAGAAAAAAATGGTTTTATTTGGAAATATCTGGTTTCAAACATATGACCAACTTCACACATACAGCTCATCAGCTATACATTGTTCCCATTGTTTTGATGTGCAACACGAAACTGGAATGCTAGGCTAATGCTAGGCTAATGCTACAATGCTTCGTGTCTTGTTGCTAGCTCGGCTCATAGCAGATTTCAAAGGGGTCCCAGTTAATTGTGTGAAAGCAAAATTTTCTCCTGTTTCATAAAATGATCGCCTTGCTTTCGATGTCATAACCATGAACTAGCAGTGTTTCAGTCTAATGGTACAGAGCAGACAAGAAGTGTCTACCTCACTTTGAGCATCACTCCAAAGTGCAAACATCTCACTAGCTGCAAGATATGGTTTGAGAGTCTAATCATTTTTTAAAGAAGTTGGGTTTATCACCAGATAGACCTTTGTGTCTGTAGGCGCTCTTGTGTTAATGTCTGCAAGGCAGCAGTCATCTGCTTCTCTCCCATATGAAAGAAACGTTAATTTAATTAGAAACTTTCACCTATTTGCCCATCAGCACCACAAAGCTGCCCATGTTAGCTGAAACAGTCATTAGCATCTTGTTAACGATGACTTGGTGCCCCACAGGACTCCATCCAATTACCCACTTCATGTCACGAAAGTGACGTCAGTTGAAAAAGAAAAGACAGGAGATGCGGTGTCTGCTGTAAATCTTTCGCGCCATCACAGGCCTCCCACAACACAACTCCGGAGGTATCTTTACATCTGCCTCCCAGACGCTTCCTTGGTTGTCACGGCGTAGCACTCGTCTCTTTTCCCCTTCCTTTTATCTCAAATTGTAGCCTCCCAAGAAGGGGGCATGTTTACATTGGAAGGGGCCAAATGTTTTTTCTGCCTGTGGTCCAGCAATTCCACCTGCTGCTCATCATCTGATCGCGTCATTAGCTCTGTAATTTTAGCCACCCACCGTTGTATCGGAGATCCTAAAGTTGGCATCACGTAATGATTTGCTGACATCTCTCACGGTTTTGTGAGGAAATAAGATAAGAGGATTATCTTAAAGTTTTGCCAACTGCTTGAGTTACTTTGGGCCTCTAAGGGATTCTCCCAATTTCCATCGCAAGACACTCTTTTCATAGCTTCATCTTTATTTTTGTGTGCATTCAATCCAGGTCCATGCTGCCAGATGTGGTGGATGATTTCAGACTGACCAACAGCTCCTCTAAAGGCCATGAAGCCATCTTCTATTCGTTCTATGTTTTCTTCGTCAAGTTGGCTGCTGGCATCACCTTGGGAGTGTCCACTCTGTGCTTGCAGTGAGTCTCGCAGTAGTACACCCGTAACACGGTTGTTTGATGTTTCAGGGTGTAGCGGAACATAATCTGGTCCTTTCTAAGTCTTAAAGAATGTCAAACATCAGATCTTGACATTTATTGGACTAAACCTAAGCTTGTATGCAGAAGCAGTGTGTGTAAAAATCAAATACATCAAATTTTCCAATAGCCTATACAATCATATTTGACACCGATGCCTAAAAGTAATCATTTCGGTTGATCTTCATTGCATGTTTGTTTTTCTCCAATGAGACCTTGAGTTATGTCCAGAGATCTCAACTTTGATGAAAACATTTTGTAAGATCTTTTAGCATTTTTTGAAAGTGTTTTGCCTTTGGAAGAGGTTGAGAGAGGCTAAAACTTTAATGTAGCAAAATGTTGCCCAAATTCTTTGCCACTTGGGCCAAAATCATCAAGTCATGGCATATTTTTTGGTGCAACACACCATGGGCCAGTCACCATTTAAGTTTTCTTAGCATCATTGTTCTACATCTGTTCCTGCATCTAAACAGAACCTGTACATCTTCATAGGTTTGCTGGGTACAAAACCCGCAGCTGCTCGCAGCCCCCTGCTGTGGTGTACACCCTCAAGCTCCTGATCGGCGCCGCACCCATAGCCTTCATTGTCACGGGGTTAATGATCCTGGTTTTGTATCCCATCAACGAAGACGTACGGCGCAGGAATAAACTCTGGCTGGAGGAGCTACGGTGTGTAGAAATCATTAATGCACAACTGCGGGAAAAGCTCTAATCCTTCGACTCTGTCCTTCCTTTCAACCTCCAAACTGTTGCAACCTTGTTGCGAAAGACTTTCTTTAAAAAACAAAACAAAAAAAACTGGTGAGAGGGGGTTTAGAAAATGCTGCTGTAATCTGGTGGCAGTACCAAAGTGATCCGCCAATGTAAATACTCAGGGGGACTCCAGCTATCTTAAAGATACAGCATCTGAACACATGTAGTTAGATTAAATATTCGAGGTTCATGGGCTCTCAACTTCCTGCTTTTCCTCTATTTCTTCATCAACCTATTCACAACACTTTGCAGTGACAAAACAAAGCAACTCGCAGCATATTTTTGTGTTAAAAGTCAAAAACATATTTCTTCTGTAAGTTTTCAGATTCCTCACTAGATCTTTTGGTGACGTCAATTGCTTGGGGGCGTTTCCAATTCCTCCAATTAGAAGAGCTCAGACAAATATCAAGGGTCAAAAGTGCCACTGTCCAACAAATAGATAATAAGTATGTTGAACAAATATGGATACATATCTAAAAAAAATGACAGGAATGTGCCATTAAGTCATCCAAGTCAAACAACTGTTGGGGCATAAATAGTTTTCAACATGTTATTTGGTAAAAAGTGAGTAAAATATAAAAAAATCATTTTGCTTCCGATGACAAAAAAAAACAAACAAAGAAAAGAGGTGAAATATCTCACTTGCTGTCACACACAAAAAAAACAACCTTTGGCTTAATGAAAACAATTTCAAATCTAAATGTGTACATTTGTTGAATTGTGGTGCTTGTTAGCCAGCTCTGAAGAGGTGCATGAGTGCACTGCCATTTTTTTGGCCTCTCTGGAGATACCTGCGTGGTCAAATGAATCCTCTTGTTTGAATGCAAACCGAGATTGTGAGCGATGTGGAAAGGACTTCTCTGTTTTTCCTCCATTTGACTTTCCCTGCATTCTGACTCGTCTCCGAACTTGTCCCGAACAAAGATCCCCATGTCATGAGTTCACTTTAGGAGTTTTAACTAGGAACAGCTAAATCTTGCTGTAAGCTGTGGCCAAATAACTCTTGTAGATTGATGAAGAAAAAAAAAAAAAAAAAAAAATGTTTACTTTCTATGATACGAATGTAGCACTGATACTGATGTCTCTCGCAGGAAGCAAAGCATTGACTCCGAACCTACGAAGATTTAAGTAACGTGTGAGCAGGATGTTGGAGTGAATTCACAAAGCCACGGATTCCAGTCATGAGGCTGGGATGTTGCTCTTTGGTGTATATTACACTGTCAAATATGGAAATAGTTTTAATGTAAACATTTTTTTGTTTTACTGCCACACATACTGTATAGTCATCTTGAATATATAAACATATAAATGATTTATATAAATGAATGTATATTATATGCTGTGTTTAACTCTACGCTGTTATTTATTTACGGTACATAATTACAGAAGGATTGATGACAGACGATGAATAAATGCCGTAGAGACGGGATGGGACCAAATCAATTTCTCTTGTCTTTCTTCAGTGTGAAGGTGTTGCAATTAAACGTAGGGGGCGGGGGGGGGTCTCGTTGTACGAAGATGTGTTTATTGGTAGTCAACATTTCACATTATGGTATAAAAGAAAGAACACCCTCTTTCAATTCTGGAGTTTTATCCATAAGAACAATCCCGCCGAGGAGCCAGAAAAGTAAACGCAATGCAGTGTTTGATGGGTCGTCGACGAGGAAACTCCCTCTAACCAGCTTGTCGACGCAATGCAAAGGTAACAGCAATGATTGTAAAAAAGCAATTGTTGCCGTCCGTCAATCTAGAAAGGGTTAAGGCCATTCTCATCTCAGATTTCTTTTTACAAATGCAAAGTGTTTTAGGCAGCTGACATTTTCTCCTCCTGTGAATTTCTTTGAAAATTCACTCCAAAGGCACAGCAAGTTGCGTAACGTTTAGGAAAAACTGCAAAAACCCAGGAGCTACATCTTCTCCACTGGGTTTACTTAGCATGTCAAACCGTACATTTCAAGACAATGTGACCTAGATGAAGATGGCTGGCTTGTTCGGATTGGTTGACTATGAAAAACAGAATTCTTAACAGAAATTAGCAGGAAAAGTTGAGCCGATAAGCCGTAAAACCTTTGGAACAATGTCCTATGAACAGATGGGACCAAAGTGCAAATGGTCAATCCTCCTTTTGATTGAAATACCGTTGACGGACGTGAAGTGAGCTGGCGGAAACGAATGGCTGTGAACACTACTTGTAATATCGAGAAAAACAAGTCTGCAGTTCTCAACAATGAGAAATCGACTTTAAGTCTGGCTTGAATTATGGGGTATACTTAGTTTCACACACACATCTTTGTATTTTGATTGACTTTTTCACACTTGAGGTTAGATTTACATATTTTTGCAATAGCAAAGAGCACATGTATTGGATGTCCTTAAGAGCAAAACCATATGACTGGATTGTTGCTTTGTATTGAACAGACTATGCAGTTAAGAGAATTGGTGGAGTGTTGCCCTCTTGTGGTCAGTTTTCTTACTGCCATCAACCAAGAAGATAAAACAAATGGTTTTGTTTGAATGTTTAAAGAGCCATATTACACCAAAAAACAAATCTGTCTGGAGCTGCAAAAAATTTAAATCCTTATATATAATGGAGGCAACACAGGCTTTAAGTGTTTATATGAGCTATTTTAGCCTATTATCAAAACAACTAAGTGCATAAATTCACAATTAAATGTTTATTTTCCCGGCAGTGCGTCCTGGAACGAATGATGCACCACGTTACTGTTGTACGATGGTGCTTTAAGTTTACAATGTGAATGTATTATGTTTCGTTGTATTGATAAAATTAAATAAACGCAATAAAGTAATCAGATTTTTGATGTCACTTTATTATGAAGATTCGACAGGGAAAGATGTATTTCGTTTTGGAACTCTAAAAAACTTCCCAAAACAACGATCGCTCCTTGTAAATAGTCACGTTATCTGGGCAACAAACGGAGTGCAATAAAACGCAACCTGCAGTTATAAAACTAAAACAGTTGCCTTTTGAAAAGATAAAGCATTTCAAATTCAATGAATACAGTTTCAGCTTGATTAATGTGCAAATGCAAAGCAAGTCAGTGCAATGATAAACCACAGCGGCATCCTCTCCTCTTTTGACACCCGGCCGTCCTCAGACCTGAGGACGTTAAACACAACAATATCGCAAAGTGTCATTCTAAACATATACAGACAAAAATCACCAATTAATTTATAAAAACAACCACTTTGCTACTAATAAGCGACTATGGCATGATTTGTTCTGACGTGTTTCACGTGATGCCTGCTTCTCAACATCGAGCACTGAAGATGTAACTTTAATCTTGACTTGGCAGCTAATGTCTTTCCACATTACCGTATTTTTCGGACTATACAGCGTTACTTTTTCCCTACACTTTGAACCATGCGGGTTATACGTGTACGTTTACTCTTTTTTTTTTTTATTGTAGATGCGGCTTTTATTAAGGTGCGCCCTATAGTCCGGAAAGTACGGTAACCTTTTTGTTATTTGACCGCTTCTCGCTACAGAGCAAATGTTCACCTGCCTCGCGCCTCTGTCCAGCTGAAAGAAACGTCATGTTCGCCCTCCTACAGAAACCATATTGAAGCAAAAAATATATATTTAACGCCATCTTTTTCCATTTTCAGACATTTTTGAAACGCTCTGGGGAGCCACTAGTGAAGCAGTTAAAGATCCAGAGCCGTGGGTTCTCAACCCCGTGTTAGACATTCCTAATTTTTCCGGTATGACATTAACAGTTTTATATTTGAGGTTAACCGCAAAGCAGAAAAGTGAAATTTCAGACATTTTAGGAGTAAAATGTCTGAATCTGAATCTTATACTTCTTTGGGAGAAAATTACATAACACTGGCAGGGGACACATCTTGAATAGCTTATAATTGCACTCTAGAACTATAGCTTTTTGGGGAGGAAGACTATAAAGACCGAATGAAATTTCATCAAAGAACCAAAATATTGGATCTTTTTAAGGTAATCTCTTTTTAAAGAAGCAATATTTAAATATAGCATCTGAAAGAGCAACTCTTTAGAAACCAATTAGTTTTTTCTTACTATAAAAATATAATTTGCAGCATGAACAGTGGGTTTCTGTGGCATTGAAGTCACAGGTTCGAAAGTCAAAGAGAAACACGACTACGAGAGTCTGTACAGGTGAGTCGGGAGCTACTACACGGATGCCTCTGCAGTCGTTGCCGGGCTTTGGCTCAGGGCTGGACTGGATGGACAGGAATTCTCTGGACTTCCAGGAGTCCGGAGGGTAGATTTCCTCTTGCCGTTCCGCACCGTCAGTTCGTCTTTGGGCTTAAATGTCAGAGGCACGAAGCCGTCAGCGTCTGCAACAAGTACGATCCACAGCGGTCCTGGAAAATAAATATACAAGACTGTTAGCGTTCCATGCTAACAGTTGAAAAGAGGAAATCCTTCGAAAAGCTGCTAAAAAGTGCCTGACATGATACGGGCCATCAGTTCTCTTAAATCCGCAATGCAGCAGAAGCCTCACAGATTCAGTCTTCTTAAAAGTGACAATATCAGTCATTTGTTCACTGATTTGATGAACCATTCCAACAGTTAGTTGGTAAGACAAGATAGATGTGATTTTAGGCAACGGTCCTCTTCATAGTTATAAGCATACTTTGCTGTCTTTTCAGTAGAAACTACAGCGCCTAGAACAAAAGAACAAACTAATTTTCATCAGCTCTTAAAATGTGCCATTTCTCTTTAGGCCAGTCCATGTGTTCTTTGGCAAACCTCTTCCCCACGTCATTTTGTTTTTGGCAATGGTCATTTGTGGAGGTATCTTGGCCTCGCTGCAAAACCAACTGCCAGGCCGAGTTAACATGAGTTGGTTCATCAGAAGAAAATAACCAAACAAAAACAAAACACTTTGCCTATCAGGAATGATAAGCTGCTTTTGTTTTAAACCCTGTAATCTGATCTCGCCGTCTAATCACTTCCAATAATAGCTGAGGCACGTTAACAGAAGAACAATATCAGTGTGAGGTAACAATTAACTCTTTGAAAAGACATTCTTTATTCTTTTGTTGGTTGTAGCAGAAAGATGAAGTGTGAAGAGAGTTGGCCCAGATAGTAAAACCACCCAACTGCTCCTGGTCAGTAGGAGGAAGCCCATTGAACGAGGTTTCCTGAACTACACGCAGCGAGGAACCTACCCAAGAAGACTGAGGAGTTTCCTCCTAGTGGTTTCCACTGATTAACTCTGTACTCTCTGTCACAACATGATTAATCTTACGTGCTATGAGACACAGAGGACTTTCAAGACCATTTCTGGTTTTACAGTAAAACCAAAATACAAGCATTACGCCATTAGGTAATGGTAGTTCTATTCTTCTTCACATACCATACATCATCTCCACAGCGGTAAGGTTGAAAAGGTCTTGGATGGCACGCAGGCACAGCTTCCCATCACACAGAAGCACTGGCCTCCTCTCATCGATGAACACATTCTCCGATAACTGCTTCTGCGTGTGCCAACACAAAGTCAAAATCAGTACCAGCTCTTGTATAAAAAGTCAGATGTCAAAATAAGGTTGTAGTTATTGCGTAGGACAATGGGTAGACAAGATGTGCCGAGTAAGGACTAAACGACTCACTACATTACCTGGCATGTAACATTGACATACGGGGGATCAGTTGCGTTGGGATAGACTGCTTGGGCCTTCTTGCCATTCTGCGTATAATCTCTGATTTCTGTCAGGCACTGTTGTACATCTGCGAAGCGTGTAAAAAGCCTTTCCATGTTGTGAACAAGCTGTTCCAGGGATCGCTCCCTGGTCTGTCCGGATGTCTTCTCAGGCATGGGTAGCGTTGGCGGCTTCTCCGATGGCTCGAAGCGAGGAGAACTTGCCCGGCTGGAGTCTCTGCTTGCCTGGCCTCCTACTGCCAGGCTGGCCATCCGATTGACGTGGTCTATGTCAAAGTTCTCGACCGTGATGGACGAGGTTCTGGACGAGGCTCTTTCTTGCCGCTCAGAAAGGTCTACGAAGGTGGTGACGGGGCTGGGTTCGTTGCTCCTGATCTCCTCGACAAGCCTGCGTCTGCTCCCTGGCGAACAAACTACCCTTCCAGGCAGAACCAAGTCTTTTATCCCTGGCCGTTCCCTGTCATCCTTTGACAAGTGCTCTGAGTGCCTCCTAATCCCTGCGCAGAAAGTAGAAGACTCATGGTTGAGAGCAGAGGGGGATGGTGCAATAGCTGATTCTCCGTCGTATATTAGCTCTTTGGATATGAGGTGAAGAATATATTTGTCCGTGTTGGAAGACGGAAGGAAGGCAGGATCGGTAGTCTTCTGCCTGCCCACCATCAAAAGCAGTACCTTGTCACTGAGGAAGCAGACGCCTTTGGGTCTTTCGTTCTGCTGCAGAGAAATCTGCTGGATGTTGGGCATAGCAGAAGGTGTGATACAGTAAACAAGAACCATGTTGCAGGCATTGGAAGCAACTGCAACTGTGGAGGCACGAGGATCAAAAGCAACAATATCAGGGACCAAAATCCCTGGAATGCTGACTTTGCGGGTTGTAGTTACCTTCCGCTCATATGTAACCAGAACGAGGTGTGAGCTGTCCTGTCCAGAACCTGTCACAGTGTCTCTGCGGCGCAAGTGAATAAGAGGGCTGGGGTCCGAGCGACGGTGCTTCGCCAGGAGATGGGTAAGATCAAAGGGGCCTGAGTTGGGGATGTACGATCTCTCTGACTCAAAAGACCTCCGTCTTGAATCCAGAATGCCATCATCGTCCACCATGACTGCATGCGAGCCCGGTCCTTGCAGGGTCTCTGTCTCTGTCGGCAGGTCAAAAGCTATCCCGGAGTTTAGTCCACATAATTTATCAAGCGGTAGCTCTGTAGCCACAGCTACCTGAGCTTCCCCGGTGGCCTCAATTGCACAGATGTAGCCCCCCACGTCAAAGATAGGGCAAAAAGTGCACGCCACCAGGCTTTTCTGGATGTCACTCCAAATGAACGAATGCAGAGCACTGCCAATAGCCACCACCAGGCGGGTGCCATCCTTAGTCCAACAAGCACAGTGAATGAGCCCACTACCTTTGATGTCTGCTTTGATCCTCCTGTTGTCGACCCTGACAGAAAACAACACGGACGTATCTCGCTTCGTCAGCACAGCCAGCATGTCCAGTTTAGGATGCCAGACGCAGCCTTGAGAAAGCAAGGGAAAGGGCTCACTCATCTCGCAGGTCTGCGTGCACAGCAGCTTGTTCTGCTCAAGAGCACTGAGCTGAAGCTGCCACACCGTAACATGTTTCTTATGCTGGACAGCCAGAAGAGCAGGGGAGTCCGAGCAGCACAGTGGGCCCCAGAAGAGTCCGAAGACGTGCTCAAACTGCCCGATGACATTGGTGTCTCCAAACTTCACCTCGCCATTGATGAAGTAGAGAGCAGTCAAGCAGACCTGCTTTCCATCTGTCCAGGCGATCCCGTGCACAGGGTGGATGGCTTGGTGTAGAGTGTTGAGTCCACTCCTAAGCAGCTTTGCTTTACCAAGATCCATCCTGAAAGGAAGAAAAAATCTTAGATGAAGACAAAATTATATGTCTCAAAAAAGAAGCATTGATGACAGAGACCTAGCCGAGTTACTATTTGAACAAGGGTAGCTATTGCTACCTGTGCAGATTAAGAACAGCAAAAGCCTCTGCTGTGTCTCCTCCCAAGTACACGCTTTAATCCCCCTCTGCCTGAGCTGAGGCTGTCGTGACGAACACCTACAGCTGCTTATGCCGGATGACCTTAACAATGTAGTTAGGAGCCCGGGGTATTAACAATGTTGTGTTAAGTGGGTCACCACAGTGTCTTTTTTTTTTTTTTTTTAGATATGGTGAAAGTTAGTAGTAAGCTTACAAAATAGATCTTAACCTCAAGTAATAAGGGAACAAATGCAAAATTACAAAAAGAAGCAAATATACATCTGGTATCTTAATCTGGTACCTTAAAATATGGAGAAGATGAAATAAATGAAATATTATTGTATTCTATAGTGGACTTCTTTCAATCACTGACATTAAAAAAAGATCTTGGGAATTTTAAGTCAGATCAATATATAAAGATTTGAAGTTTTCCATAGAATTACTTGATAATTTCTCCACTGAGGGACAATAAAGAATATTGCAATGACAATGTTGTTTTTAAATCATGATAAGAATGACAATAAAAATGAAAATATAATTTCTTCATAAATAGAC
This sequence comes from Poeciliopsis prolifica, assembly GCF_027474105.1. Lineage (NCBI taxonomy): Eukaryota > Metazoa > Chordata > Actinopteri > Cyprinodontiformes > Poeciliidae > Poeciliopsis > Poeciliopsis prolifica. The sequence continues at coordinate 3,828,297 of NW_026562395.1, forward strand.
TTTTTATGCCTCTGTCACCCCCACTTACTTTATCTTAAAAAAAATTTAAGATAAAAAATAGTCAAAGTGCTGCATTTACATTATGCTATGTTGTTGCCAAATTTGGCGGAAACCATCAAGTTACTAGGAAAAGCTACATAAAGGTTGAATTTAATGTTAAGATAATCCACAATCAAACAAATAAACGCTCCAAAATAACTTAGATAAGCCGTCTTATTTAATGTCACCAGAAGCACTTGCAGAAAATTCTGTATTTTGAACTCTCAACAAAATAGCAAAAAAAAAAAAAAAAAACATTCAAAAATTGAGCACGATGCGGTCTGTGGGGTCACGGGCTACTTCTACAGTGAGTTCACACATTTTACATACGAGTCTGGCAACTTAGCTTTAAGTTGCGAAGTCAAATTACGAACGAGACGGCACCAACACGCAACTTTACTTAGCTTACCTGAAAATACACCAGCCGCCTCAGACGAAAACGTGACAAAAAGCATAGAATCACAATCTCCTCGCATTGTCGCCGGCTAACGTGTGTCCACAAGGCTGCTCTCGTGAGTGACTCGGAAACAAAACGAACCGTCGTGGGGGAAGTGCATTATGGGATATGTAGTTTGTTGACCAAGAGCGTCTGTTTTGCCTTTTTGGGTGCTTTATAAACCGTTACTTTCATTGGCTGTACAATAAAATAAATACTTAATTTCATTTAAAAAAAACACACATATATACACACACAGAACCAGGCAAAAAAAGATAAATACATAAAAACAAGAACTAGCATCTCCTCGATGAGGCGCAAGAACGTGATGTAGTTGTAGTCCTAGTCTGTGTCTCGCGACAGGATTCCTGGGCTCGCTCTGTGACGGCTGGTCGAGGCTGCGGGGTCGATGGTCGTCCGCTGAATACATGATTTCAATCGATTAAGCCCGACTTGTAGCCGCAATACGAGGGCAACGCCAGCTGTTGAGAGGGCTCTTTGGGTGTTTATGTTTCTCAGTTAGCCTTTCAAAGTAGCACAACCATGGGCGTGGAAGTCGAGACCATATCCCCCGGTGATGGTGAGTAAATGTAGCCGCCCGGGTCGCCGTTGATGCGGGGTTGGGAAGCGGCGCCGTTGCCGACTCCTTGGCACGTCGTGGTGTCTCGTGAAATAATGCCGCCGTTCCAAAAAGGACGGTTTTTGTCAATGGATATTGCGAGTTGGCGTAGCTGGTTAAAAACATGTTTGAGCTATAATTAGAGTAGTGTGATAAGGGGCTCATCCTCACTGAAAGGCTTGCAGGACATCTTTCCAGAAAGCTCCATACTTCACCGTGAAACGTGCTGGTCCTACCAATTTGACATAACGGGACTCCGTCAGTTGTTGCTTTGCGTGGCATCAGCAATTTGTTGATATAAAACTGGAGCAAGGAAGTCCTCACTCTCATTGTCAAAAGTAAGCAGATTATATTTATACTCGAGGGGACAAAAATGCATGCAGGCTGCTGTTGCCACAAGGGAGTGACAGATCCGATGAAGTCAGTCTGCAGGCTTGGAAGGCAGGGAGCAGAGGTTTGGCTCCTGGAGATCTCGGAACTTAAACTGAAGACATTCAAGGGATGAGATTTTTTTTTTCTCAGCGTCAATTAAGAACCCTACTGTGTCATGGAATATGCATGAAATGCAAAGTGTTGTAGAAAGCGTCCCCAAAGCCTTCATGGACCTTCCTTGGATTTTAACGCTCACTGTGATCTGTTTGGTGTCCGTGCACGTTCGCCACTTGCATGATTGATAAAGATCTTCGATAATCAAATCTATTTAAGATGCACTGAACAGGATTTCAAAGAGCGATAACTGTATCTGCTTTAAAAAATAAAATAAAAAACTCTGACCAGATAATTTATTTTTTTCCTTCTCCCCCTCCCACCCTTTTCTACAGTTTGTGAGAAAATGTCCTTTTATGAAAAAAAAAGGTGCTCATTTAATGAAGGTAATATTGACAGATTCGGATATTTGGCCGACTGATCAGTGCATCTCTAAAATCTGGGACGCCGGTCTGTACTGGTCATTTTAACAACCCATTTCCACGTTTTTGTAAAAAAAAAAAAAAAAAAAAACTTAAATCCATTCCAGATTCTAACTCGCTCAAACATTTTACTACAGAGATTAATTTTAAATGATGCGGAATACAGAAAACGACATAAAACAGCAACAAAAACAAAAATAAACTGCATCTGAAAATATATATATATATATGTTTCATAACTATTGAATCACTTATTACAAGATAAGCCTCTCCTTCTCAGAAGTGTGCGAGCATACACTAATGTTTGTTTTCTTTCTTTTCTTAACAGGGCGAACATTTCCAAAGAAAGGCCAAACATGTGTTGTTCATTACATAGGTAATTGTTTCTTTTTGTTTTGTTTTTTGTTTTCATATCCTGACTCTCTTGAAACTCTGCATCCTTCCTTTGTCCTTGCTGCTGAAAGAGGAAATCTGCCCGTTTTGGACTCGATCTGCTCTGCTCACGTTACAAGTCGCTCGCTCGCACAATTCCCACATTCTGCAGGCCGGTGCACCTGCGTGTTGGTTTGAGTTTCATAAGCTCTGCGGGGCTGCGCCTCCTCTGTCAGGCACCATTAGTTTGCTTTGGTTCTGAAAGAGAAGTCAGATGTTTTCCTCTGCTCGACTCTGTTTCGGCTTGTCACTCTCTCACACCCACACACACACCCATACGTACGTCTGCTTTCGTTTTCCTGTTTGTCAGAAGGCCTTGTTTTAAGGTGGGGCAGTAAGACATGGAGACGTTTGGGGGAAATAAATTTGGGCTGCTTTGTGCCTCGGGGTTGGCTGTCCAGACAACTAGGTCAGACAGAAAGTAAACAGAACCTAGTTCACATGTCATCTGTCGGCATCACGTGTTATCATTTATGTGCATATAGAACCAGACCCACTCTGGCACAAATTTTATCATCAACCAGTTAAGTATCGGTATTTTTGTAGCATTGCCTATGGGTTTTCCTTCTTTGCCATTGCAGTAATCTGAATGTTCATTTGGCCCGGAGTTCAGCTGTTTTTAACTAATGTGTGAGTCATTTTCCGCTGAATAAAATTCAAGGATGCTCCGATGAGTAAATATTTATGACTTAAACTTATAAACTGTTACATTTCTAAAACGCTAACGGCCCCTTATCTTTAGTGCTGTGGTGCTAAGATCATTTTCAGTTTTCTTCTTCGTTTAAATAAAAAAAAACTGTCTACCAGTTAGGTTGTAGGTGAAGTGAGGCATTTTAATGAAATATGCAGTTTTGAAATTTAATTTGGAAGGAAAGAAATATACAGCCAGGCATCATCTGCATAATAGTGATATGAGATAACTGTACAAAGTAGTCACGGACCAATAGGATGAGAGCAAAAGCAACAGGGGTCCCAAAGCAGGACCTTGTGGGATGTCTGGAGAATGAGACCTTGCAAGGAGTGATGTACAAATAGAACAATCTTTGCCAAATACCAGCCTTTTTAGTGACATCTGAGACCAATTTTTATTTTTTATTCTTTAATATTTGGTTTGCATTTTAACAAAGTAGACATCTGGGATACTAATAATCCCTGTCTTGTGTGAGAAAATTGGCTTCTGTGTCCCTTTAGTGGAGTCTGCTAACAGCTTGGATGAACAACAGCTTAGACAAAGGCTTCAGATTTTTTAAGGATGATCTCGGTTGGGAGTCTCCTGGCTTAGGCTGGCCATTTGGGGACAGCGATTATGCGCAACATGTAGTGCAAAACAAAGATAAAGTGTCTTTATTTTTGTTCTTTTTTTTTTTTTTTGCACAAAACTAATCATTTTGCTGTTATTTCTTAGTATTTTCCAATAAGTGTTTTCAAATCAGTTATACTTGTATCCTGTATTGTCTTATTGAACGTAAGGTGACGTCCCCCCCCCATCTTTAATTTTCTTTGCTGTTCGACCGGCTGGATTTGCATGTAAGCTGCTGGTATTTTGGAGGCAAGGCCCTACAAAGTACAGAGTTAAGCCAAAACAAGTCTGTACAAAAGGCCAAAAAAAATCTCATTGTATGAGCATGGGAAAATGCATTTGCACAGATTAGATTGAAAATGTTTCTCGTGATATGAAAAATAAAAACTATACATCGTGGAAAACGACTGAAGACACTCCCGTTTTTGCAGAAATGTCAAATATAGTTGTTTTATTTTAAAGCAGTTAGAATCTCACACAAAGAAGGTTCTTCAAAGAGTTTAATTTAACTGTCTAAATTCAAAATCTGAGAGTGTTAGCTTTGCCTCAACCCGTTTGACCAGAAATGGAGAGAGACAGTTCTCCAAACATAACTAGATTAAGAACCTACTCTACTCTGTTTTCCAGCATTTAGCAATACAGAACTTCTCAGTTGCTCTTCAAAACCACTATGTCTCTATATATTTTTTTTATGTCTCGTCTTTTCACCCGGGGGATCTTAGACGTGCAGACACTCGCATGCCAGAGCGGACAGACACAAAGATTTGCGGCAGTGACCTCTCTCTGACTCCCGATGAGAGTTGCGATCGCCCAAATTAGCAGAGAGGTCACTGCCAGCTCGGCAGATACCAGCTCTGGCACTCAAACCTGCAGAATGCAGTGCTTTTCTAAAGTATTCATGCCTCCTCCGATTCTACACATTTTGTCTTGCTCAAAGTCCAAATTTAAGGGGAATTTTACGTGATGGCCCAACATAAAATAGCACATCATTATTAAGTGGAAATGTATTCAAAGCGATGTACATAGGAAAAGCTAACCAGACTGTTCAGCCATCATGAATCGTCTTTTTTCAATAACTTTACCCATTCCTCTTGGAAAACTATCTCATTCTTTGTTTAGATTCTTCCATCTATCCACGCTGGCTGCCTGCCATATTCCTGAAAAAAAAGGCGTCCCCACACCATAATGATGTGTCCCTACACCATAATGATGCCACCACTATATTTGAAAGAAATTCACACTCAGTTCAAAAATACTCTCATTCATCCTAAAGGGACGTTAAATGTTATCATAACTAATTTCAACCAGGTACTTTCACAGAGTCATCCTGAATGTTGATGCTGTGGACAGGAAGGATCTCCTGTAGCAGTCAGTCTCGCAGCGAATCTGGAGAAATTTGCTGTAATCATTAGACTGTTGGTGTTTGACGGTCTAATGAGTCCCATGACATGCTGACAATCAAATGTCTGGAGAAAAGAGACAATATTCCACAGTAACATGTCCTGGATGTCACTATCAGTTATTGGCAAGGACTGCTAATCCGCCTCATTTGCTTTTGCCACTTCTTTCTAAGTCTCTCTGGTAATCTTGTTTTAATGGTGGGGATCATGGTTAATGACTATTGCTGTCCTTACTTGGCCGGTTAGTTTAGGTTGATGGCCGTGTTTTGGAAGAGTCCCAAATCTCCAAATGATGAAGTACACAGTTCAATCCAATGTTCAGTGCTTGGGATATTAGCACTGAAAAAAATCGCAGGGGGACCTTTTACAAATATTGTTATTTACAATAACACCATTTAGAACCTGTCTGATTTTCCCGCTTTCCATTCATGCATCACGTAGTGTTGGGATTCATCATCACAGATAATCCTATTGAAAGATATCGTTTGTAATTGTACGTTCAAGAGGTTTGAATACTTTGTCAAGGCACTGCGGGTCCCTCTCGTTCACTCACACTCCTGTTTCTGTCATCAAGCCCAAATGTCCATGTGCTCACGGAGTGGCAGCTCTAACAGCTGCAGTCCTGCTGTCTCAAGCTCGTTTCTAAGCATATCAGACTGTCGCCAAAGGAGGAAAACGTAGGCTGATATGGTATCAGCCAGCATGAAGAAAGGAAAACGAGTCCGAGACCAATGGAGCAATTAGCGGCACCGGGTTCCTGTGACAAACAGTGCTTTTAGTTTTTTTTTCTTTTTTACTTAAATAAGACTACCATTGGGGAAAGCCTAATTTGGGTTGTTCTATAACAAGTTCAGGTTCTAGACTTTGACACCGGAGAATACCAAAGCTGAGGCTTGACAGCTTAAGGTGCGCCTGAAGCTGTCAAAGTCTGCTCTTCAGACTTTCAGCCTGAAGAGCAGGCTGAAAGTCACGAGCTGCCAAACTACTTCCAGGGAGGAAATGTTGTTTGAGTGTCTGGATGTTTTCACTGCCAACAGTATGGAGTTTATGCAAGTGAGGGGGGGAAACAAAAAAAAAACGGCTTCAGATTCAGACGAACATCATCTCCTGTTGAGTGGTTGACTGTTTGACAGGCTTTTTTTCACAGCTCATATTCTGATTGTAACCATAATACCCTCTACACAGCTTACACCTGGCAGATGCCGAGAGGAAAAATAAGTTATAGCACACTTGTATTCATTAACCAAACCTTGAAACAGATGCAACCAAGACTATAGTAATAAACTGATTCTAAATACTCCTTAGAATCAATTTAAAGTTACTCCATTGTACGAAGAGAAATGTGCAAGACTTGACTAGTCATTAAGACTTGTGGCCATGCAGCACTGACGCGCGTCTTGTCGGCAGATAGCTTTACACACGTCTCAGTTCATCCGCATTCGAGTCCAGGGGGCTGCTCTGCTGGCAGCTTTTCTAGACGAGGGGCAACACAGGATACAGTAAACTGAGTAAAAATAACCCCACCCCTGTGTGGTATGGCGTCTCGCCAGCCTACAACCAAGTGAAGCCCTCTGACGGGGAGAGAGAGCCTGGGAGCCGAGCGCAGGAAGGGTTAGGCTGAGCTTTATTTTTGCAGACCTCGCCCAGGCTTAGCTATGCAAAAACTGATAACAGCAGTGACACGCTGTGGGTCTTGGGCGGTCAGCAATATGGATTCTGCGTCAGTGCTTTGTTTGTGCACAGTGTAAATATTGAGAATAATTCTAAGTTATTCCCTTTTTTTCTTTTTTACTTTTAACCCAATTTTTATATATACTGTCTTTTCATCGGACATTTCACCTTGCGTGAAATCCACGTTGATGTGCCTACAGTAAAAAAAAATAAAACATTTTTAAAAAGTAGGTTTTATATATATATATATATTCCGGATCTTCTTTACGTCATCCACAAACCCATCCAATCCCAAGAGTGAACTGTAATGCATCATCCCTCCAAAGTCTCCCTTCAAGTGGACAGTGTTTTAATTTGAGTTGCCCCCCACTGAACTCATTAAATTGAACCCACTTTATGCGCTTCTTGCCAAAACGTTGTTGTCCTGCTACTCGAATGACCTGCAGCAGGTGGCGTTTGCTTTGGTGTGTGTGCGAACCTGTTGACTCCGCGATTGGAAGGGGCCGTGGCCATTGATATATGGACTAAGGAGGCTTCTTGGAAACTGTAGACTCGCTAATTTTAGGGGAAGCGAAAGAGGAGAAGCAGTACAGTATCAACATTCATATGACTAGATGGGCAAGACACCATGATTGCATTTTGGTTGACACCAACTTTAAATGCCAAATATTCACACTTATTGGAAAGAATTTTGACAGGCAGCTAAATTAGGGACTATCGCAGAGCCACTTGATAAGCAGGTGGTTAGGATTTTTTTTTTTTCTCTCTTTCTGGTGCTTTCATTCCACGTGAAGTGCCAGAACGACTTAGTTTGTTTCATATTACTGGTACAAATATGGACAAAGGCCTAAATTATTAAAGATTAGCTTGTGGTAACAAACATCTAGGTCCCTTTCACACCGCACCACAACATTGAAACTCAAAATTTTGATGGTGTCTGCAGGATACTGTAGGGTGCATCAGAAACCGGTGGACTGAGAGAGTTTCTAGACTGGCTTTGACCAGGCACTGGAAATTATCCATAGTCAAATGTTGATGGTTCATTTCGGTGGTGTCAGAATATTTGAATCCTTGATATCTCCATGCATTCCTAGATATAAGTTGTCAGAGATTATGAAGTCTGACAGGGTTTTACTGACTTCATGCCTCTTCACACCCAACTTAGGCCAGCAGCCCTCCAAATAATAACATGTTTTGGCGACTAGCTGCCAAAGCAGCTAAAATGAATGACCCACACATTCACACACTTACGGTGGCAAGCTACTTGATAGTAGCCGCATCTGCGCTGGGGCGATCTGACAGAAGTGAGGCCGCCTTACACTGGCACCACTGGACCATCTGATCACCAGCAGGTGAGGCGGGTGAAGTGTCTTGCACAAGGACACAACGACAAGAGGCGGGTGGAGTGGGGATCAAACTTCTATCAAACGTCTACCACACAACCATTGCCAACATTGTCCCGATCTGTAAGATTTTTCCAAAAGCACTAAAGTTTTAACTTGGAGTCACATTTTGCATATTGTATGTAATTCCTTCTGTGTACACTTTCCTACTCAGGCAACACAATCAGCTGTGCAACAAACTTGGTACAGAAGACTCTTTCTCTGCACCGTTTTGTACAAAAAAAGTTGAAGGAAATGGTGACTGTCTTTCCTCCATCACAATAAGGCTGAATGTGATGGTGTAGGTGCAGAAACCTCCTACGTAAGTGAGAGATTAATAAGAAATTTAGCAGCTAGCGAAGAAAGATCCTCGTGCAGATGTGAAATTTGCTCAGTGGACAAATTCAGCCAGCCTTCATCAATGTTTTTTACTAAATTGCTGTGCAGAGGCAATGATGGATATACTCTATATGAAAAATGCAATAGACAGAGAAATTAGATATATATTTCTGTGCAAAAATCTTCAGCGGGCCATTCTCCAGACTTCTCTTGCAGAGCAGCTGCAGTTGAAAGTTTGCCTTCATCAAAAATGGAAAAGAAGTCATTAAAGAATGTCAAGTGTTTTGGCCTGTAGCTTTGTTCATATTAAAATACTTCTTTACACCTGGTACTGGAGGCATCTTCTGTAGATCAGTACAAAGTACATGCCTTTAAGGTAGATTCACATTAGCAAACCTTCTGAAGTCACTATTTACACCCGGCTCATTCCCAAGTTGTGGAGACGAACCGATCTTTAGGGCAGGGTTTGCTTAGAGGTCCAGATCGGTTGTGCAGGAACAATAACAAACTGTTTTTAAGGGTGTGATTGTTTTGCTTGCTCTGCTTTTAAAAGGTTTCAAAGTTCACAAGGCACTGCATCTCTGAAGTTGTTAAAGCACCCTACCAAGGAAGAGCAGTTTTTTTCTGCCTTTATATAAGTGTTTTTTGGCCTCCATCTTATTATCAAGCCTGAATGTTTGGTCCGTTCCTGAAGGAGCAGAGTCCTGCACCGCTGTGCCTTTGTTATCCTTTTCTCCCTGTGGTCTACATACATGCAAGTGACGGCCTATTTAACTTTTAAAAATAATCCGCTAAACTAGGCCAATGACTTCAGATTCCCACTCCTTTTGTTCATCGCAGTCCAGAAAGGAAACCACACCAGCCTAATAGTCGTTTGCAGACCATGTCGGCAGCATGTTTGTTTATTTGAACCAACACCCGTGTCTTATGTGATTGCCTTATCTCAATTGGATTTATTGTGTCGTTGGTAGGTATGTTGCAGAACGGAAAAAAGTTTGACTCCTCTCGAGACAGGAACAAACCTTTTAAGTTCAAGATTGGAAGGATGGAGGTTATAAAAGGCTGGGAGGAAGGAGTAGCACAGGTAAGAAAGCAATCTGCTTTCAGATGTTAGCATTGTTGCATTGCAGCAACAATGTCCTGGGTTAGAATCCTGGCCTGGGCTCTTTGTGCTTCAAGTTTGCCTGTTCTCTCTTTGAATGTGTGGGTTGTCTAAGGAAAACTGGCCTCTCTGAATGCTTGTTTGTCCCATGTGTCTCTGTGTTACCCTGTGATGGACTGGTGTGTAGCCTACCTTCCACCAAATGACTGCAGGCGGATGATTCAATTAGTTGGTGGTGCATCCACTGGAACTTCAATTCTCTCAGATATTCACCACTAAAGTGGGATGAAACTATCACACAAAAGATATTAGAGATCAAAAACTTGATTTTTTTTTCTATTCAATGTAGAATAATTCAGTCCATATTCTAAAATGGGGCTGGTGTAAGTTGGTCTAGATGCCAAAAAGGTAATAAAAAAGCCTTTTAGCCTTTTCCTGAATCAAAACTTCAACAATGTTTTTGATTCGTAAGTCAACACATGTTAAACAACTGAAAAACTGATTAGGTTTAAACATTCTACCTTGCTGGCAGAAACCCAAATAGATATATTTTTTTCCACTCAGATGTTAAAGTTGTCTGAAAAATCAATAAATCTGAGTCAAGATTGAAAGGTTTTTGGAATCCTGCAGGTGCAGTATGTGTGTGTGCAGAGCAGGGTGATGATATCTCAGATTTTGCACTAATGTGGTGCTTCCACTGGAACCTCATCGTGCATAAAATCAGAATTTCGAATTGAAGATTACATTAGCGGAAAATAAAAACAATTATTATTTTCATTTTCCGTTATTATAGGTAAACAAAGCCTGGTTTTACTATTGGTTGCTCCGTGTCAGTTGTGAATAACATGGTGTCAGTATTTCACCAAAGTTTAAAGTTATTTGTTTTGTTTGTTCCTGTGTTAATGTTGCTAGATTTGAAAACTAACTTAAGGAAAGTACATGTTAAAATTTCTCATAAAATTAGAGTTCTCATTATTCTTAAGCTTAGGCTTCACTTGCTTGTATGTTTGTTTGTTTGTTTTTTTAATTCTAGGACAAAAAAACTCATTCATGTAAAGAGATAACAGGCCAACTTTATTTTGTATGTAACATTTCCTAATAACATGAATATACCAGTAAATTAATATCTCTGTTTTTTACTACTTTTGTACTTTTAAATTTGTTTTGTGGAGAAGTACGCCGCGAGTAAATCCAGATGTGTTCGTCTTCTTTCCCGCGTCTCAGATGAGCCTCGGCCAGAGGGCGAAACTCACCTGCACACCAGACATGGCTTACGGAGCGACAGGCCACCCCGGCGTCATCCCGCCAAACGCCACGCTTATTTTTGACGTGGAGCTGCTCAAGCTGGAGTGACGGCCGCTTTACGACACATGGGTCGAAGGTCGACTGGAGGTCGGGGGGGCCGCATTCGCCACGACCTGTTCTGACAGGAGTCCATACCTGCTTGCTGCCTGCCATGACCTCCCGCCTGCTTCTCCTCTTTGTTTTGATTTATACACCTTCTTCTTTTCAGTATTTAAATGTAACTTCTGCTGCTTCACTGGCCTCTCGTCATTATTCTAGATTCTGAGATATCCACGTCCTGCTCTACTTTTACTCTTATATTTTAGATTTGTGCTTTTTTAAAAAAAGGTTTCCATCTAATGTTAGTTCTGTCTGAACAATCTTTTAGCGGATAATCCAAAAACTATTGCAATCTAAACTGCCTTACAGTTCACACAACAGGACGGGTACACATGTTCAAGATCCCACATTTCTGCTCCGTACAATCCTGGGCATTATATACCACGGTCTGCATAGACACTTTGATAAAGGCTTGTCCTGCTGAATCCTCTGAATGACGTTGCTGTTCAGTTTGTTTTATAACCTATCTGTACATTTAATGCAAGTGTACCCTATCAGGTGCAGCCCAATACTGTACAGTGTTGTCGAAGAGCCATTACCGCTGCAACAGTTTCCTGACCAAGTCCTGAATAAAATTTGGCATGTACTGTATTGAGAGCTCTGTGTCCTGTTTGTACTTGTTTATACTTGTTTATACAATCAAGTCAAAAGAGTGATCGGTGAACTGTTTTACTATGCTCACACCAGAAAAGCACAATTTGGTGAATCCAAATTTATTACTGCAGTTCAAACTCTGAGCAAGATCTGGAAATCTGGGGCTATGTTCTTTTTGAAAACTGCTTATTTACTCAAATGAAAAATAAATTACTAAAATATTACTAAAAAGTATTAAATTCATGTGAAATAAAAACGTTGGCGTTTGTTGTCTATGACGAAGACCCACAAATTTTGCCCAATGTGACATCCTGTATTACTGAATAGATGTACTCATTCCAATATTTATGGAAGTAGTTTTCAGTACATAAAACAAGTTGAATGTTTCTTCCAAGTAAAAAAAAGATTTAACAGTAAACATCCCAACAAGATGGAACTGCAATAATTTAAAAGCTGCCAAATAAATGTAATATAAACGCTACGAAATAATTCAAATTTTTCTGAGATGGCAAATTTTCTCATTTTAAAGTGATGGTTTTTCTCTAGCAATTTTTCCACTAATCTTCTGTCCTGTGAAAACAAGACAGAATATGTTTTTTTTTTGTTTTTTTTGCTGATCAAAGCAGAAACAAACTTGGATCAGGGTCTTGGAAGTTTTTTTTAAAGAGGATTCACAAACTTACTGGATTCAACTTGGAATTTGTACAAGCTTGCTGTTACGTAGGGCGGCCACAGGTAGGCAGTGTACAGAAGCCTTAAATATGCCTTTAACAGGCTGAACAGAAGCACAACGTTACATGTTAAACTTCAAAAACCATCAACACAAAAGTTTGATATTCTTAAATTAAAAATTAAATTAAAGCTTGTACTCTAATCTTCAAGGTAGGTGAGTTAAATTATTTGCACATCTCTAGAAAATATCACATAATTTCTTCTCATAATTCAATTGTAAGTTTTATGAAATTCTAACGAGTTGGATTACTTTGTGATAGTTTGTGATTTATATGCATTTAAAAAAGACTTGATGAAGGGATTGGTGACGAATTAAAGAGTTAGAAATGGGACACTTAATGAAGGATTGTGTATTTATAACGTATCCGTCTTTGTAATTTGTAGTTATTTTCTCTGTTTTGTGCTCCAGAAACAACTATTATATATTGGGTCTTTTATTTTATTAATTTAATCAAATAAATTAAAGCCACACCCGGTTGCTAATGTGGCGCAATAGTCTTGATTAATTTTAGATTTACTGCTAAAATAAGTGTACACTAAACTCTAAAACTCTACTGTCTTTGTTTTAATGTTAACTTCCGGTGTCATGGTTCAAAGGTCGCGATTTCGACTCTCGCATGCGATTGGCTGAGGGCGGGTGTTTTGAAGCCTCATTGGACATCGGTGGACTCGCCTCTCGACAGCTCGAAGCAGCACAACAAACTACAAGGTCAGAAACTTGCCACAAAATGTTCTGTGAAGTGTTTCCGTGTCGCGTAAAAAACCCCAGCAGAAATTAGCCGGGTTATTACGTCCTATTTGGGTAATGCTGTTAGTAGACACGACTCGCCATATGTAACCGTCACCGTTAGAAAACGGGGGCTAGCGGTTAGCATCACGCTAATAGCTTCCTTTTACCTGTATTTTCAAGGGAAATAACACAAACTTCCTTTAGTCCTTTAGTATTAATAAAGTGTAGCGTTTGTTAATACGCGAATATGTATTCAGCGTTGTCAGTAAATGTCATAAAGCCTCTGACTGAAGTTGTCTTCTTTGTCAGCTTGTTTAGCCTTTTTTTAAAGTCCCTGGTTCTGAAGCTGCCACCCCAACAAATTTTGACAGAACAAAAACATACACTCTAAACAACACACTTATAACATATATATATATGTGACCTCGGTTACCACCTTAGTTATGTGTGAAGAACCTTAAATCCTCTGGTGTTATCTTTTTACCAGATCACACATAAGTTTGTAAAGAAAATGATCAGAGGCTCTGATGCAAATTAACCACAGTTTATTTAATCACAATAATGCTAGGCATAAATAGTCAATTCATTTTTATTGTACAATATCAACCACTTTAAAATCCTAAATCTGTGCTGTCCCTGGTTCCAAGCTGTTTTATCTAGATTGAGGAGACTAGTGGAAGGGGAGTTTCTTGTTTTGTGTTATTCACCGGGAGTTTTTCTTTTGTTGTGCGAGTGTGTTTTTGTTTGGGAACACCTAGGTGTATTCAGTTACATTTGTTTTTTTTAAATTATTATTTCTCCCCCAAGCAGTCTGATGTTATTTAATCAAAGTAACTGGTCATCAGCGGTAAGGTTTCCAGGGCCAGCATAGATTTAGGATTTTAAAGTGGTTGATATTGTACAATAAAAATGAATTGACTATTTATGCCTAGCATTATTGTGATTAAATAAACTGTGGTTAATTTGCATCAGTGCCTCTGATCATTTTCTTTACAAACGTATGTGTGATCTGGTAAAAAGACAACACCAGAGGATTTAAGGTTCTTCACACATAACTAAGGTGGTAACCGAGGTCACATATATATACCATCTTCAGCTTCCTCAATGTTCACCTGGACGACAAGACTGATAGTTCAGATTGATTAAGTGAATTTGGCTGCATTTTTTCACATCTTTACTTGAGTGTTTGGCATAGCTCTGTTGAAAAGAAGCGCAATTATTATTGTGTCAGGACAAAAATAAACGTGCCATGAATATCTTTTTCTTTGAAGCTCACTTTTCACAATGTCCTCTCCACAGACTCCAGGTTACCCATGCGTGTGTGAGTGAGCCAGCAGCTGTCAGGATGTTGTCGGCTCAGAGGGCATGTGCAGCGATGGCTGCCCGCCGCCTGGCCGGAGCTCGCGTCTCCTCAGCCCAGACACACCGCTCGCAGATTCACACCTCGGTGTCGTGTCAGGCTGATGAAGTCAGGCTGAACGCCGAGTGGGCCGGCCTGGCGAAGAAGCAGCTCAAGGGGAAGAACCCGGAAGATCTGATCTGGCGGACACCTGAGGGGCTCAACATCAAACCGGTGTACACGCAGGCTGACTCTGAGGGACACGCCGACGAGCTGCCGGGGGTCTTTCCATACACTAGAGGGCCTTATCCCACCATGTACACCTACAGGCCATGGACGATCAGGCAGTATGCTGGCTTCAGCACCGTGGAGGAGAGCAACAAGTTCTACAGGGATAACATTAAAGGTAGACTGGTTTACCTTAAGTCGACTTCACTTAAATGTGGTTTTGTTTGTATTAAATCTTAAAACGTTCAGAGTTCTAAAAAGTTTCAGGTCTGCAGTTGTTTTATCTGAAACCACATTGTGCTTTTTTCACCCTGCTTTGGGAGGAATTTAGTAAATTATGTTATCTAATAGTAAAAATTTAAAAAAGAAGAAAAAAATTCTAATAAAAAAAAATGTGTGGACTACATCATTTGAGTGGACAAAAGCAGTAACATTAAATGAATAAATAACATTTTAAAAGCATGGCTCAGTTCAGATAAAATATCCGATCATAAACAAAAAATTATAAACGTCAATAAAAAAGACTTTGCAATGAACAGAAGTGATGGCAGTTCGGGATCCCATAAAGTTTTCTATTGTTTGGAGTGCTGGTAAGTGAAAAAAAAATCATTGAAGGTGCATCAGATACATTGTTTTCACAATCTCAAAACATACACAAGCAAGCTCTAATGTATTCCACTGGAATTTTACTTGATAAACCAAAGCAAAGTAGCACATAAAAAAAAAAATTTCTCCAAAAAAAAAATCTCAAAATGTGTGAGCACTCTATGCATTCGGCACCATTACTCTAAGACTCCTAAACAAAATCCAGTGCCATACATTGGAATAGAGCTAGTTTTTTCTTCGTTCTGTCATCATAATGCTTCCAACACTCTCTGTGTTCAATACTAATATTATACCCAGTGAAATATTCGAATTTCTATACTTTCTGTATGTTAGAGAACGACTATATGTCCATAGATCTACAACAGCAAGGCAACCTAAAAAGAGTGTTTGCTACAAACAAAGGCTTGAAATGGCTTTTCCAAAAAATCCATTTTTGGGTAGAATGTGTTACAAAGCTGCCCTGTGATGGACTGGCAACCTGTCCAGGGTGACCGCTGGAAATAGGCACCAGCTTCCCTCGCTACCCCTATAGGAATAAGCGTGTAAGTAAGATAATAGATGGATGGGTGTCACAAAGCTTTTCGTACTCTTGAGTTTGTGATAGCTGCTAAAAATAAAAAAATGAACTCAAAGGGCTCATTATCACTTCCAAATGATTCCAAACACCTGAAGGTTGTATAGGCAGCCTGGCTTCCTGTGGCTCTGGGTCACTGCTGTTGGAAGAGTGTGTGAACAGAAATGCAGTAATCGTGCACAAAAATGCCAAAACACATTCTGCTGCAGAGGAGATAAGCATAGATGGACAATTTCCAAAAACATCAGAAGTTTCAAAGCAAAATAACTGAAATATTTTGCAATATTGCATTGATTTATATGAGATCAAAAGGATTTAATAAAATGGTGAAAGAACACTAGCAACACCAGACTGCAGAAACAGACAATTTTTGAACATTTCTGTGTTTATCTGCTGCAATAAAAGTATTTTCCAGATCAAGAAGATGTTTCTTATCTTTTTTTTTTTTTTGGCTGATCATAATTTTGAGTTTTCATCCAGTTTTGGACCTAGTAGTCCACCGTGATGCAATTGATGTACGTTCACAGGCACGTGTAGCTGTAACTGAGTATCGCTGTGGGTCACGGCTTCAGGATGGCGTTGCCAAGCTTTGACAGTGTTCAGTTTCGGGGCAAAAAGCCTGTTAAGTTTGTGATTTGATGTTCACCACGGGGCAACCGAAGATGTCGGAGATCAGCGCTTTGATAGACGCAGTTTGACACGATGCTCCTGCAAGGTCAGCTTTGAGACAGCAGCGTGACGTCCCTGTTATTTCAGCAGACAGTTGTCTCTCACCTACGAGTTATAAATGAGGGGCGCTGTTTGAAGCAGAATTATAAGCGACCACATTTTGGTTATAAATGCTTTTATTTATCTCAGAACTGCTTGAGAAAAACAATGCTGCTATGTTTTTCCTTCCCCCTTTTCTCTCACCCACAATCCGTCTCATCTTTTCCGTTTCAGCGGGTCAGCAGGGTCTGTCTGTGGCGTTTGACCTCCCGACCCACCGTGGCTATGACTCAGACAATCCCAGAGTCCACGGGGACGTGGGGATGGCCGGAGTGGCTATCGACACCGTGGAGGACATGAAGATGCTCTTTGACGGAATCCCCCTAGAAAAGATGTCTGTGTCAATGACAATGAACGGAGCTGTTATCCCAGTACTGGCCATGTTTATCGTCACCGGGGAGGAACAGGGAGTGGCCAAAGAAAAACTAACCGGCACCATTCAGAATGACATTCTAAAGGAGTTCATGGTGCGCAACACCTACATTTTCCCTCCGGAACCATCCATGCACGCCATTGCAGACATCTTTGCATATACCTCCAAGGTATTGACCACACTGCTCCTATGATTATGCTTTTCATGTATTTTTTTTGTTTGTTTTTTTTTACAAGTTTTCTTTTGCTTTGTTTTCAGCATATGCCTAAATTCAACTCCATATCCATCAGTGGCTACCATCTTCAAGAGGCCGGCGCAGATGCTATTTTAGAAGTGGCATACACCATTGCTAACGGCCTGGAGTACTGCCGGACGGGTCTGAAAGCAGGTCTAACCATCGATGAGTTTGCGCCAAGGTGTGTGATTGAAATTTGATCAAAATGGTAATGTTAATACCTTCTAAAAAAATGTAAGACATGTTTATACCCCTCTCTGTATGATTCAGACAGACCCTAAGAAGCTGAAACCAAGACTATAAGATAAAAAATGTCTCTCCATCAGATACCCAACTCCGCCATGTCTTTCTTTTTCTTTCTTTATGAAATAATGTAGCATGCTGCGCACCAACGTGAAGGTATTCAGTGTTTTCACGTGGCGCCACGATAAACCCAGAATCAATAGCTCTGTTGACAAACATTTCTTTTCAAAGCCCACAAAAGCAGCTCTATTGTGGGCTTTGAAAAGTCATGCAATTAGTCATTGTAGAGAAGGCAGATGGCTGAAACCGTTTCTAACTGATCAGATTTCCACCTGTCGGCGAGCATTGTATCTTCAGAGACGGCCCTTAAAGATAACTTCTTCGTATCACTATGGATTCATTCGGGTCTATGGAATGGATTTTGCTCTGTTCATTCTTATCTCTTCTTATGTCTGATTTAAAAACGTAAATAAAATTAAATTGCAGTCAGATTTCACACTTTTCTAACATGGAACATTATAAGTGCTGATTAGGATTTGAAGGCTTGTGTTGCATTGCAGTTAGTCATAGATGGGTTTTTATTCTGTGTACTAGATATGGGCGACATCACTTTGTGAATGTTTTCATGTTTTCTGTAAATGTGTATTAGGACATCTTGTTTTCATGTGCATGTTCTTCACAATTAAGGCTTACCTGACCTCCATTCATTTTGTGTCATTGTGCCAACGTGTCTACTTTTACAAATAGATCTCAGGAATTCCTGGCTGTTAATGTCAGGAACCCTGATGACCTTATATCCAAAATGTCATTTTTTACTTTTTACATTTTGTCACATTACAACCGCAAAGTTCAATGTATTTTAATAGAATTTTTCTATTTCACATGTGTGGCATTTGTGGTTATTCATTCTCGTACTCTGCAGGACTACTTGTTTCTGCAGAGCTTTTGACATGAACAAAGTCACAGTCAGATTGATTGAGATATATGAAATATGTTTTCTTGAAATGTTGTCCTTCTTTTCTTTGTTGCCAGGTTGTCATTCTTCTGGGGCATAGGGATGAATTTCTACATGGAAATAGCCAAGCTGAGGGCAGCTAGGAGGTTATGGGCCACGCTCATTAAAGAAAACTTCCAGCCCAAGAACCCCAAGTCTCTCCTCTTGCGCACACACTGCCAGACCTCAGGCTGGTCACTCACTGAGCAGGTGAGTGAATCCATGCATTCAACCAAGATCCGAGCATCGTCTAGCGACGAGTTCAAAGCCGCAGCTTTCCCCTGCGCCTCCTTTCTCAGGATCCCTACAACAACGTGATCCGCACGGTGATCGAAGCCATGGCTGCTGTGTTCGGAGGCACCCAGTCACTTCACACCAACTCCTTCGACGAAGCTCTGGGTTTGCCGACGGTGAAGAGCGCTCGCATCGCCAGAAACACCCAGATTATCATCCAGGAGGAGTCGGGGATCCCTAAAGTGGCAGATCCCTGGGGCGGCTCATTCATGATGGAGGCGCTCACCGACGATGTTTATAACACGGCTCTGAAGGTATTGTGGAGGTTGTTCTTAACTCTTTAAGTCTGACTGCACCTCATTGTTATAAAGCTAAATACATTTTATCTCTCATCAGTAAAGACATTTAATGTTGTTGCAGCCAGGGTGCTTTCACATCTGATAGTCTGGCAGATTCGGTTCGATTGGGGACCAAAATTACAACATTTGTTACATTTTCAGGTGCTGTTCGGTGTTGTGCTCCCAACTAATTGAAAAACTTGTTCCCCTCCTTATCTGTGGTGGTGCTACCCCTAATACTACTGGAGGAAATGACACAAAACCTGAGAAGAAAACACTAGCACAACCTCCTCCTTTATAAAATGTAAACAAAAATGGAGCAGATTTTTAGCGGTTGCGGGATTTCTCTTTTGTCTCTGGTAACAGACTTCAAACTGTTACTTCGTGTATGTATGGGCTATACTCACATGTTTGTTTAGGTTTTATTGGCACAGAATGCCCTGTGCTTTTCAGCAGTTTGCTTTCTGCTTTTGGAGCGGTTTCTGGTCTAATTGTACCAACATATGCATTCAAACTGCACCAAAGTTCACTTTAATAGATCGCAGTTGTTAGGCGGACCAGATTTTGCTTTTTCTGGTCTGTATTGGATTGCGCATTCTCACCTCCCCAACGAAACTGGATTTTCTAGATAAGTTGGAATTTGATTAAAGTGGACTAAGCAAAACTAGTATCAATGCAGCCTTAGCCTGCCAGTTTCCTCAGGCTCTGTCTGTGTTTCTGCAGTTCATCAAAGACATAGAAGAGATGGGAGGCATGGCCAGAGCCGTGGCAGAGGGAATTCCAAAACTACGGATTGAGGAATGTGCTGCACGGAGACAGGCCCGCATCGACTCAGGTATCACACTGAGACATTTTCATCATCTTCAGATTAAACCTCTCATTCTTGTCTATTTTCACTTCCTCCTCTGTCCTACTACCACAAAGTTGTCTGTCTGCAGCTAGCCGAGTTAAAGCAGCAGTGCGACTATAAAAACCATGCTGATCTATAGTTTATGATTCTACAGTGGCATGCAAAAATTAAAGTTTCATAAAGTCATCAAGATGAATCATGACTTTTGTTGCTCTGTTTTAACATTTAGCATGTTTCTTCAATATTTTTTTTTCTTTTTTCTGTTTCAAAGTAATAAAAATGGAAAAGGGCTTGAAGCAAATCAGAAAGCCACCACAATGGTTGCCGACCGTTGGCATTACTAAATAATGTCTCCTTTTGCAAGCCTTTAGCGTTTAATTTTAACAAGTACCCAGCACTCAAACACTTGCAGAAATTCACACAAATCCTTTAACTCTAAGCCAAAAGGTTTTTTTCTTTTGGTGACTTCCATGAAGCACCATCTATTCAGTCATTTGCAATTTTCAATGTTCTCTTATTATGTTTTTGTTTTTTTGTTTTTTTTCCAATTAAAATACAAATGGGGGAAACCTTCTGTGAGCAGCGGCTGATATATTCACTGACAACTTGGTGAAATGACCCCAGAATAAAATTCACAGTAATGTCTGCATGCTGTGAATATTGGCTCGGTCTGTCCTTCTTTGCCTAAAAACTTCAAAGTTATGGTTTCATTCTCACTTAAAATGTTTCTCTGTAATCCCCCCTGGCATGCACTTTAAATTTTTTTCCTTAGCAGGGCTTTTGCATACAGACACATAAAATAATTTATGATCCTCCAAATGGGCTCTTCCTCATTAGCTTCCTACTGAAAGTTTTATTCTGTGCTGTGAAAATGGAATCGAGCAAACTTTGTTAGCAGACAGGACTGAGTAGAAAATGCGCTTTTCAAAATGGCTTCACTGATTGAGGAAGAAGCTGTCCAAACTCTCCTGATCCTTTGTGGGAAAAGTCATTGATCCCTTTTGTCAAATCACGACTTAAACACGGTGAGGCACATTTTTTGTTTAATTTTATCAGCAAACCAGTTCCAGTTAATACCTGAATTTTAGAATCAGCATGTTTTCAGACAGTACCCGTCTGAAAACAAAAAGTGGGATAAAATAAGACATCAGACTTCAATCTGAACAAATTCAACAACAGATGATGAATATGTTATTTGCATCTGTCAAGAAAGTGTTGAAATGTCATCACTAAGGCTTTGGGTCTTCAATGAGAGACGTTATCCATATATGGAGAAAACATGGAGGGAGTGTTGAACTCTTTGCGACTGTTTTTGCTGCTTTAGGATCTGGGCAAGTTGCCACAAATTGTTACGAACTATGAATTCTGCTCTCCGGTAGAAATCCTAGAAAAATCCGGCATATTGGGAAGTTAAATTAATCCATGTTATGCATCAAGACATTAATCTAGTAAACTGACAAATGGGTAGCGTAAAATAATCTTTTGTTGTGGTCTAATCGAAGTCCAAACTTAAATGTGATTGAGCTGTTCCCTTCCAGTTAGAAAACCAAACCATAAATAAAAGGTTTTCTGATGGTGTCCAGTTCACATCATTTACTCGATAAGATTAATTCTTCTCTGACAAGAAACACTTACTGAGCTTTCAAATCATTAATGGCGTGAATGACATTTACAAAGTAATTGGGCGTAATTGCTTGGGTGAACACAAATTACACATCATTATGTGATCCCACCTCAGTGTCTTTTGCTGCGTTGTGAGGTGAACTGAGGTAGGTTTGGGCAGCATAATCCAGTTATTACAACAGGGAATAATTGAGACTCAGATCTGCTTTTCTCTGCAGCAGTTTGTCTTTCTGTAAGTCTGATCTGTAGCTCTTCTCATTAAGGGTTTTATGAGTCACCTCGTTTTGGTTTTTTTCTCACTATTTGTTCTTTTCGTTTTGTTGGACCTTGAATCCTGTTTGTCTTCTGATCCCTTTGGATTTAGTACTGAGGGACTGAATCGTAAAATGCTTTTAGAAATCTCATGTAAGAATTTTGAATGTCTTTCTCAATGTTTAATCTTAAAACAATCATTTCTGTTGAGCGTACATTTAAGATTTACTTTTATAATCTTGGCAGATTTGGGTTTTAAGTTATTTTTTTTTATATTACCAACATGTTATTTCGGCCAGTAGAAACGGGTAAAACCTGGCCAGCTATTACAGGAAGGGTTTTGTTGGCCATCGATTATTGAAATGGGTACGGATGATTTTTTTGTGCTGTTTTTCAATTTTTACGTTTTATTAAATAAGGTCATTTAATGTTGTCTTGTCTAAGTGTTGCCTGACTCCATTCTAACCCTTTTAGCTTAATAAAAATAATTAAAAAATTAAATTTGTATGTCATACAGTGAGTGAGGAAGATGAACACTTTACTTACAGAAGCCATCGGACGCTTTTCTTTCATTTTTATTTTTTTTTATATTGCTGAGATGGAAGACTGCTGCCCTTCCCACCCACATTCCTGGGCTGCTACAAATCATGTCTCATCTCAGTCTTTACGGATCATTTGCTCTATTTAAGATTAAACTGACCAATTTAACAAGATGTGGATTTTCTTACTGAATGAATTTTAAACCGTCAGCTTAGCGTTACGCCTGCTTTCCTGCAATCTGAACAGTTGCATAACCCATCCATGCTGTTCGTTTCTTTAACCTTTTTGAAGTGTCAATTTGTATCAGTAACTCGGCATGGGTTAGTATGAGACTGTAACAGTATAATAAAGTCGAAGAGTAATAGTAATGTGGCATTTACCAAAACAAAGATGGAGAACAGAATAGACATATCATTTAGCATCCCTCTGTGGGGACATTCAACGAAAATCAAAGAGAAATAAATAGAAATAACTAAGGCCCTGTAAAGAAAGGTCAAATATACATTACTTTGGGTTCATTGGGAACAGCTACGATTATGGAGTCTTAACAGTCACTGGGAGGAAGGACCCACAGTAAAACTAAGTTAGGATGTAATAGCTTCTTAAATCGTCAATTGTCTGATAATTATTGCTAAAAAGAATTCACAATACTCAATATCACAGTTACAATTGTGTTCTCTGGTTGGAATTAAAGAAAAACATAGAATATAAAGGCTTTTTTGTTTGTTTCTTGCTGCTGGATGTCCTCACTGAGGGGCCATTAGGAATATTTCTAATTTATTCTATTGTATTGCTTAAAATAGATAATTGTAGAACATTGGAAATTTGCCCTGCAGTTGGACAAAAACATATGTAAAAAACATGCATAACTTAAAACTGGTAGCAGCAGAGCAGCACACCAATGTTTTGAGCTTGTGTAATAGCTCAGTAAAATGTTCTCCTGTTGTACTTTAATGCTCATTTTAAATGCCAAATAATACATAATTTTGAATTTATTAGGGAGATGTCAACAAAACAACTTTTTTTTTGTTTGTCTGAATACAACCAGCCAGAACAACAAGATGTAAATCACCAGATTTATTATCAACGATTTAAGACGGTCTGCCTTCGGCAGGTCCAATCTGACACTGGCCAATCCATCTCACCCTGCTTTTGTTGAGGCTCCTGCACATGAAGGCCTTTTGTATGTTTTTCTTTTTCTTTAGGGTCAGAGGTGATTGTTGGTGTGAATAAGTACCGCCTGGAAAAAGAGGAGACCGTGGAGGTGCTCGCCATAGACAATACCATAGTACGTCAGAAGCAGATTGAGAAACTGAAAAAGGTGAGTCCCGCAATAGACTTGAACGCACCGTGCGGCTATGAAGATTACAGTGCTCAAAGAAAAGTGGCGGAGGAACACAGGTTGTATTCAGAGGCTCATGTCTAAAAAAGATGAAGCATTTTAGTTCAAAAACAAACAAAAAAACCTTCTATTGCAGTCATGTTATGGAAATGTTTCAGACGCATAATGCATCATTATACATGGAATATCATCAAGTTAGGACATTTTCTATCCGTCTTGTCTTACACATGTTATTTTCTATGTCCAGGTATTTGTCTTCAAAACTTTGTCTACTTCTGATAACCTCCTTTAGGTTCTCTGATGACATGTTATGTTTTTTTAAGGCTTCTTTTAGCGTCCTACGGTCTGCTTTCATGGTTAGGTTGCAAAGGACAGCCTTTTTTAATGTCTTCCACCTTTAAGCTACTTTCAGTTCTATAAGAAAATTACATGAAGTTCTTATGAGCCCTCTTTAACTCCCTTACCAGACTCATAAACTGCTGCAGCTTTCTTTCTGAGGGCCTCAACAGTTTTTTGGTATTCTGATCACGTAGTGCAAATATTATGGTGAGATCCCAACTAAACATTCGGGGCTTAAATGCTCTAATTCATTTCTCACTCAAAACTGCATTAGCTGAAATACCATTTTCCAAAAAAAAACCCAAAGATTGTTCTTTAGTTTGTATTCTTAGTTTATTTCACTAGAGTTTTTTAATGTTGCTTCAATAACATTAAGTATCTATACAGATTTAAGGAAAAAATAGCATTGTCTAGTGTTTCCTAATGTTTCCTAATGTTTTTTTTTATGTTTATGATGCTGACCCTCATCCACTGGGAGAAAATTTTCTTTTTTTCTTGCTTCTTGGTAAAATCATGTCTTTTTGAGGGATTTGGAGGGGAAAAATGGTCACTGCTTTGCCAAATCTGAACAGTCTGTGCTCCAAGCTCCTTGCTTGAAACAGATGAGTTTTGAACTCGGAACATAAACTGTTTGCCCTGCAGAAATATTGAATTTATGTCCTCAACTTTGATACTTATTTTAACCAACAGCAAAGCAAAAACAGACCAAAACTAATGGTCTAATGTGCAGACATTTTAAGAGTATGAATTTGCTGCATGTTGATGTTTTTAATATCACAGCAATGCTGGACAACGATGAGTTGTAAATTCACGGTTATTGGAAAAAACAAAGGAGAGATTGCACTCGTCAATGAACTTGGAGGAAAGTCTTCTGTTCTTCTTCCTTTCATTTTTTTTTTTTACATTTCCTTTCTTCCTTCCTTACATTTAGATCGAAGACAAATTCACTAAGTTGACAACAACAGGCTGACTGTAATAAACCGGCTAATTTTTAGACCTTTGCAGAGGCAGAAAAGCTCTTTTTGTCATTTATTGGACGATCAGTGATTATCCAAAATGAAGGAAACTGAGTCCAGTTTATCTGTGCAGCCCCAGTGAAAACGCTTCGCTTGTTACCGTCAACCCAGTTCAACAGTATAAGTTGTTGAGATTTTTAAGACAGTTTTGTATTACACAGCTCACAATCACCAGGCACAGGGAGGGGACTTTAATTAATCACTGGTTAAATAAAAATATAAAACAATGATAATATCCCGTGGCTTGCAAGTTCTATGTCCAGCCAACCAGCCATCAGTTTCTCCATGTGGCTGTCAAATCAGATAACAAACTGATGAAAGGTCCAGCTAACCATTAGTTGGTTCATCTGCCTGTCAAACCATCAATTTGTGCGTTTTGTAAGACAAAAAATTTTTTTTTTCCATTTCTCTTTCTCTATTGAAATGTCTTTATAATGAAAAAGTGTAATAACACAATATTTAAAATTACATATTTCTAGGTAATTAGGAAGAAGAATCACTGATACATTCCCTGACTTGTTCTCGACGTTGTTTTTGAAACATTAGAAAAAGAAGGCAAAATTTTAACATTTATCAAAGTGTACAAAAAGAATAATGACATTTTAGAAAAGGGTGGCAACAATAACTTGGATTAACATTAATTTCATTTATCTTAGAAACCAAAGGTGGTGCACTCCCATAGTCTGTAACCAGACTCTCACATAACATTAAATTACTTGTCTTGAACCACTTTTGTCAAAGCTGACATCATGTGACAATGATTATGTAAACTATCATCTCAAGGATAATTGTTTTTCAAAAAACAACTGATATTTAGTTTGCTTTTCGGTGCAGAGAAAACCTTCTCTGTGCCTTGCTCTGTGAAAGAAAGCCACAGAGTGAAGTGCTTTCTTATTTCTCGCTTCCCAGTTGATTTCGTCCTTGCCCGCTTGCTATTTTATTTCAGGTGAAAGAAAGTCGTGATCCCGAGGTTGCGAAGAAGTGCCTGGCAGCGATTGAAGAATGTTCCCGAACCAGGGAGGGCAACCTTCTCGGCCTGGCAGTGGAGGCGGCGCGGGCCAGGTCAGAACCGCTCCGCCAGAACAAACTTTGTTTATGCTGGAAGGCACACTGAGTGCATATAGAGCACTTCCATTCGTCTTGGTGTAGAGTGTTCGCCATCTGTGTAATTTCTGCAAACGTGAAGATCTGATGATAAATAGCTGGCATTTGCTGACTCATAAAGTCACACAGTCATTCACATCCTTTCTCCAGAAGCTGTAGTTAAAGAGGCACTTAAGTCAAGGGGGCTTAATTTTTATGTCACATATAGACATTGATAAACTCACCAGGGAAAGTCACCTCAACCCTCCTCTTTTTAAACATTCCCCACTGTTATTTTAATAAACTCTTTATTATTCAAACAGGCCTGTATCTGCTCTTCTATCATAAAAATGATTCATTTTGTAATATCTTAGTATCTAAATATCTTTCAATTTCCAAAATATGTGAAAAACCGGGTTCTGAAGGGAGATTAAATACTGTTTGTCAGTAGAACTAGATGCATCATATTCAGCCAATCCTGCTGATGAAATGCTGGGAAGCCATGTACAAGATGCATTTAGTGGTTTTTACATTTGTACAGGGGACCCGACCCTCTTTGTATTATTGGTGTAATTCTCTAAAACTCTATTACGCAACCCTCAGACTGAAGTCCGTTCTGCAAAACGTAAATGAAATCCAGTGAAACACAAAATCCTCTTTTGGAAACGGTTTTCTTTATCGAGTTTCAGTGGGAGAAGGGGATGCTGAGCGATAGTCACTGTGGTCGTTTTTACGCAGATGCTCTGTCGGTGAAATAACCGACGCAATGAAGAAAGTATTTGGTGAGCACAAGGCCAGCACCAGGATGGTGAGCGGGGCGTACCGCAGCGAGTTCGGAGAGCACGAGGAGATCGCTCTGGCCAACAACAGGTAGAAAACGACCCCCGTTCTCTTTATGGCTGTCGACACGGCAAGTTGAGTCTTATATCTTTAATTTAACAATTAAGAGTTACAGAGTTCAAGAGACACGAGGGCAGGAACCCTCGTCTACTGGTGGCCAAGATGGGACAGGATGGCCACGACAGGGGCGCCAAGGTCATCGCCACGGGGTTTGCCGACTTGGGGTTCGATGTTGACATTGGACCACTGTTTCAGGTCAGTGACTCTTCTTCGTCATGGCTAACCTCTGCTGCTGTAGCTTCTTTCTGTGCACAAAACTTTGTAGATGCCCGCTAATCACACTCGAATACGTTTGTTCACGCAATAAGTCCTTCAAAAAAACATGCCGCGCCATCACCCTCCTAACGCTTCCTGTCGTCTTCTTTGTCGTTTCGACCAGTGGTAACATCCGGTTTTTGAGCTCGTGCGATGTGGAAAAAGTGTCTCCATTGCGAAATGAACCAGTTTTGACACAGATGGGAAACGACCTCATCCTGGCGCAAAAAAAAAATGTTTTTACAATAAACATCCGGTTTTTTACATTTTTTTTTTAATTGCCATGTTTCCATTAAGCACATTTATTTTCGTAATTCCAATTTGCGCAAATGATTAATGGTTGAGGGAAATGCAGCTTATGAGAGGTTTCAGTGGCGAACATTACACAGTAGCTTTAGCTTGATGAAGGAGTTGAACAAATCTGCTGTATGCTAACTTATAGCCAGTTGAAAATACCCATTTTATGGTATTAATTTATGATGGTAATCGGCACATCCTTCCCTCTTGTACGACACTGAGGGAAAACGACAAAGAAACCTTTTCAAGGTTACAATCTGATACAATAACTGCACTTATGAGCTAATTCGCGCTAGCTTCCTCGCATCTGTCTGTTTCATTCATCCATTCATCCATCCAGAAGCAAAAGGAGAATAACAGAGCGGATTTGCTGCTTCCCACCACTGATTAGCCTCTGGCGGCGCAGATAGAAAGTGCGAGTGAAAGACAACATTAGATAATGTGTTTGCTCGCAGCACAGCTCTCCTTAGGAACTGTATTGTTTTGGTTGATGCCTCTTGCTTTCCGTCACCCTCCACATGTATTTGGTTGAGCAATATTTGCAGTTAAGAAAGATATTAAACACATATTTTAAAATATCTTGTCAGAGAGAGGAGCAAACCTCACACATGATTAGAAAGAAAGTCTTTATTTGTACTATTATTGCTTTTTTAGTAGTTTGTTTGGTGTGTCTGTTCTTGAGTTGCAAGCTCTCCCTCCCAACAGACTCCCCGGGAAGTCGCCCAGCAGGCGGTCGACGCTGACGTTCACTGCGTCGGGGTCAGCACATTAGCAGCAGGACACAAGACCCTGGTACCAGAGCTCATCAAAGAGCTACGGAAGCTCAACAGGCCAGATATCCTGGTCATTTGCGGGGGAGTCATCCCACCACAGGTAACGTCCGGGTTGTATTTTCACCAAGTTTTAACACTTACTTTGTTTGGAGAAGAACTAGCTAAAGTCCAGGAAAACTGGGGAAATTGCAGTTTAACAGTAATTTTCTGATCCAGGTAAAGATTATATCGGTACCAGGAATGGCACTATGTAAATTCACTCCACATGTCAGTCCCTCCAGTTTGCTGTGATTCCATAATCACCCACATTTTTTTGCCCTAATGCAAAATTCTGAGTTCATTCCACAAAAATAGTCAAAAACATTGAGTTTTAGTAACTGCTAACACCGGCCTGCAGGTGGCGGTGTTTTTTACTCCTACTGCACTGCTGCCTCAGCCTTGCATAATGTCAAGGCGTAGTAGATATGTGCAGTGATCGACATGAGTAGTAGCTAAAATCGATTTAATGAGGCGAGGACTGATGTTGACCAAGGCATTCATGAAAAGAAAGCAACAGAGTTATGTAGAGATGTTATATTTCTGTCAGTTTAAAAATATATATACATCCCACATGATTAAGAACTAAAAGCTGAGTCTGACCTGCGTCTCTCCGCCTTTGTAGGACTATGAATTCCTCTATCAGAGCGGCGTGTGCGCCATATTCGGTCCAGGAACCAGGATTCCTCAAGCTGCAGTCGAAGTTATTGACAATATCGAAAAGAGCCTGGAGAAAATACGACAAGCCGTGTAAGAAAAAAAGCAAAATGCTGTTTTTTTTATGAACAGTGTGGCTTATTTCACATGAACTTTGTGTCACAGCATGAGAATTTCATTCCCTGCACATCTTGGATGCTTCAGAAATGAGGTTAATGAAATACTTATCATCTGGCGGCGGTGTAGACCTGCTCGCAATGTAATATTCTGCCGTTTGTTAGCAGAGTGTAATTAAAGTCAGAGGAGTCGCCATGGGTAGATAGAAACCGAAATCAAGTGTACTTCTTTATAATCCTCTCCTCCTTAGATCACTCTAAGGTCTTTTAACATCAAGGTCAGTGTGTGTTTCATTTTATTATTTCTCATGCATGTTTAAAAGCAATTAAAAAGTATGTTTCATTAGAGATCACAATGTTGAAAACAGTTGGAGATGTGATTTTCTTTTCTGTGATCTACATCCTGCTTAGACACTTTGCTTGAAATAAAGTTTTTTTTTGTTTTTTTAAACTTTGGCGGTGCTCTGTCATTCTTTCTGGGATTTATATTGAATATATTGTGAGATTTGATTCCCATTCTTCTTTGGTCAACCTTTCTGCACCGTTCTGTTTACGGCTAAACGCTGGCAACAGGTTATGTTCCCATTTTGGTCCAGATAGTGATCAGTTTGACGGTCACAGTTTAACTTTAATCATTTGTGATCTTTGCTTAGCATATGTTGAATTCATGGCAATAAGATTAAAGGCGTTTTTGACCTTTCTGTCGTATTCAGTTCCTCTTCTTGCAATCACTAAAAAACTACAATCTGAGACATTGCCTCATATCCTTCACCCTTTAAAAACCGATCGCGAACACATCACATTATTTTTATATTTGTGTTTTATTTTTCTCGATTTGTAGATGGTGTCACTTTTTCTCCAAGTTCTTCTATGCATGTTTTGACTTTCACCTTTTTGACTCCCGTTCTTGGAGACGGCAAAGTGTTTCATTGCACATGGAACCATGTCGACTGTGCAAATGACCAAACCTACACACAACAAGGCTGTTATGATAATCACAGTCAGCATATAAATATCACAATTCCTCAACAAATACCTTTCCTGTTCGACTCCTACGACAAACCTGTGTGGTGATCAGCAGGAACAAAAATAAAGAAAATCGCTGTGACGCTACAGGGTGTTCTTATGTTTGTTTTCAGTCGAATGGGTGAGGGTCGATTTCTAAAAGCAATAAAAAGGGTGGGAAATCCAAGTGTTTGCATTTGAGATAAATTATATCATGAGTATGTTGGATATAAATGACATGTCCATGCAAATCATTATAGCTGCCACTGCATTGCGTTTGTACTCATTACGTGTTTATTCACTAATTTGACCACATAAAAATGCTCAAAAGTCCGAGCTTTACATTCACAAATTGAAAAATAAAATGTTCAGCAGACACTCCAAGATTCAAGGAAAAAAAAAAAGATAATATTGCACACAAGTAAAACTCTGCACTATTTACAGTGAGAAAGAGTTGTCTTTTTTTTTTTCCAAAGAAGAGTAAATAAATAAAAGTAATAGTCTCAAAGCGGCTCATGTTACGTTCACAGACACAGATATACACCACACAGCGGCTTAAATGCAATCATTTTCCCAGACAGATTTAGTGAACAAAATGCAGACTGAAAGCAGTAAGGTCACTTGTTTGCTAAACTCTGCCATTCAGTGGGACATACAAAACTACACAGCTACGTTTTTCATGCTGCCAAGTTGTTGATGACAAGTGAATCTAATAAAACTTTTTGTTTTTAAGCTCGAGCTCCGTTCAAACGGTGAAAGCAGACAATATAATCACCTGCAGTAAATGAGTCACAAGCCAAGAGCAGTGTAGTTGTAAAGAGGAACATCAGTGTGTTCATTCTTAGCACACCTGTGTGCTAACATGTGCTAAGTATCCAGCGATCTGTACTTTGATCGACACCCAAAGTATACATGGTTATTCTTGAAAATTATTCACGCAAATTAACAGACTGAAAACTGAGATTGACTAGTGGCCGGCTGTTATAATTTGTGCACAATGTGTGATTAAACGTACTGCTCCTATTTTATGACCCGTGCCACACTCTGCTGATGTGTTTTTCCCCTTTGGCCTCTTTGCTTGGATGAAATCATGATTAGGTATAGAGCTAATGGCCTGCAGTAGTAAACAAAAGTGGCTTTGCACAAGGTGTAGGGCTGCATTTGTGTAAGGTGCGAGGTCGGACTCTGACGTTGGACGAAGCGGACTGTCCTCTGGTCGATGTTCTGTCCGGTTTGAGGTCAGGATTGCGCAGACCGCTCACGTTCCTCATCCATGTCCCTGTGGTCCTTGCTTTTTAGCAATCATGTTGGAGAAGGAAACAGTCATCCATTGGGATGAAATTATCCTGAAGCATTAAGTGCTCCCTTTACTGGAATTACTTCTTGATGACGTAAGGCTTAAATTTAGCTGCTTGATCAGGAATCCCCTCCAGTGAAAGCTCTGTTTGCACTCGGGCAGTTCACCTTTTGTGAGTTCACTGATCTCGCCTCTTTCAGGCCGAGTTTTTGTCGTCCGGTCTGTTATAATACCACTAACAGCTGACCGAGGAATACTTAAAAGCACTAGAATTCACTGAGCTCGTTCGGGTGACCCGTTCTTTCACAAGATGTTTGCTGGATTGCAGACGGTGGCGGTGCAGTGTATGTAAATAACGTCCAACTTTCCTCTTGATTTCACTCAAAAAAATTTCCTAACCTCGAAGGGAGAACACCAATGCTATTTTCACGTCTGATAATCAGGCAGACTTGGCACAAATGGGTTGCAGCCATTCTCCGGATTCTAGATTTGTTTTCACAGTGCAGTATGTTGAGTGAGACTGGAGGCTTTTTAAGCGCTGCGTTCCCTCACTCGGCTGAGAATGTGAGAAATGGCATGTGGTTGTTCTTCTCCTTACCTGCCACTTCTTTGAAGCAGCTTGCATATTTTATGCAGACGGCAGCTTCTCAGCCTCCTTCACCGCTCTAAAGTACAGTCGGCTGACGGGATACGTTTTCACACATTTTCTCATATTTCTGTGAGAGCTTTCAACTCCTCCGGCCTCGAATTCTGAGTAACTTTTCTCATCTTTCTTGCTCATTGATTGTCTTGAACCCAACCTGGTCTTTTTACATGACAGGAACCCACAGAAGGTTTAAATTTCACCTGCAATGCAGGGAAATTCTCAGCACAGGTGGTCAAAACAGCCGTGTGAAAATAGTGTTGGTTCGCTGCATATTTTTCTGACATGAAGCAAAAGCGGTTCTCAAATTTGAATGTTTTCTTATTTTCATTGGTGAATATCTTGTGGCCTCCAAAAGTATCCACACACCAAAAAACAACCTTCGGTCGACCTTGTTAGGTCTTCGTGTCATAGGCCAAAACAAAGTAGTGCGTTCACACCACTCTGACCCGACGGCCGCAGCCACAATGAAACGGTCAAGAACAAAGTCTGTTCATGTGTTAGAATGTCCCAGTCAAAGCCCAGACCAGAATTTTAATTGAGAATGTGGTAAGGCTTGCAAATAGTTGCTCATAGATGAGCCTGAAACTGAGTTTGAGCAACTACATGCAAAAAGAGAGGGGGATATTTTCAGATTTAATGAATGTCACCAGATTACTTTTTAATTTAAGGAGCTAAACAGCTATAATTTTGGGGGTGGGGGTTCTTCCACTTAGCTGATATGCAGAACTTTGTGTTACATAAAAGTACAGAGTTGTTGTTGTACTGTGAAAAAATGTGAAAGCGAACCAGGAGAATGAATAGCTTTGAAAGGCACATTGTCATAACAATAATGGTGCATAACAGTGAAGGCCAAATGCAGGTAATCATACAGAAGGGCAAATATGAAGAATAGAGACTCAAAACAGACACACTTTGTCAATAGCTCCTGCAAAACATGTTAACCTCACTAATGTGCTTTTCTGGTTTCAGTGTAATAATGTGGTTCCACCTGATTGCACCATAAACACTTTTTGGATCAATACAGAGACTGATTAAAATGGAAAACAAAACAAAAAGTCTGGGCTGTTCAGGTCAGAATGCTGCAAACAAATTCTTCTACAAGGTTTGGAGAGATTTTACTAAGCGAATACTTTGCAATATTGATTTGGTTCTCCAAAGTACAAAAAAATGGATCAAACTGATGAAAATTACGATGATGGAGGTGAAATCTATATTCAGCAGGAGAGAAAAACACAAATCCGTTTAAAGGTGCTGTGTGTTGCTGTTATTGCCATCTAGTGGTCAGGATGGGACTAGCAACCTCCTTGTAAATCAGCCATTTTGCTTTTATTTACCTAAGCATTCTTATTCAGTTTATGGGCAGTTAATAGCGCAGAAAATGTTTCTGTTATTCTAATTAGCAGTAAGACGGTGCAAGCATGCTCTTAAAGTTTGTAAATTATGCATGGTTTTAATCGTCTTAACATTAAAACCATGCTTTGATTCAACGAATGATTCATTATTTGATTCATTCTGATGCATTCGGTTACACTACATTTGCTCCGGACAACAAAAGCAAAGTGACAAATCAAATGCATCCACCTTCGTGTCACCCACGGCTTTTTAACCAATTACTTTCTGTTATTCACATGCATTTTTGCCTCTACGCCACAATCGGTGCAGCTAGGAAATTGCAAAGAAAATTTTTTAAAGACGTGTCATGACGCATCTTTGGAGTTTTTCCAACGACTGCGTAAACAGCGAGCCTCGCTTCCGCAACAGAACGCTAAGTGTCACCCAAGAGTGCTGACTATTTCACTTTTTTGACCATTTGTCAAACCGATACAAAAGCAGAACCACTGCGTCCTGCATGTCCTTGAATTGTTCTTTCCAGAAGTGACTCCAACAGTCACACACCTCTCCAAAAAGGTCGTTTTTAAGAGCAGAGTTTCATTTTTACAACACAAAGCTGTTTTAGACGACGCCTATAAAGTTACACACCGCTCAGGTTGTGAAAGGTGTTGCACGTTTACACATCGTAACGCAAGGCTCAGACAGAATGACAGCAGCTTCTTTACAATCTTGCGTTCTTGCATGAATGTTTCTGTGAGAGCTTTCAACTCCGTGTGGCCTTCAGGGACATCACTACCAACATATTGTTGAAACACACAATGCACACAGAAGCACAACTCCCCCACAACATAAAAAAAGCAAAGTCCATAAAGTAAACATTTCCGGCAGTTCTTGTAAGTTTCCCATTCGGCATTTGGCTTTGAACTTTCGCTACGCGGCATCTTCTCCCTGTGACCTTAAACGTGCCGCAACGTCTCAAACCCGCCGATTGCGATCATTTCTTGTGTAAGCGCGGTTTACTCAGATGTCAGATATGTCATCTCCATGACTAAATTGGGCACTTTTTTTTTTCTTTTATATATTTGTAGTTCTTGGAACATTCACAGTTTTGAACCCAGTCCCTTTTACCCATCATGCCTGTCTGTCTAAGGACCCGGTCACCCAGTCATAACACAGAGGACACCTTTCCGTTCCAGAATCAAGAGGCCTCTGACAACTCATCTCAGATTCCCTCACGCCGAAGTCACTGTCTCGACTCGGTGACCTCCTCTTGCAAGGTTTCCCGCGCCACTTCCTTGGACTTGAGGTTGAGGCTGACCATGTAAATGTTGTTTTCGCTGACGTTGCTGGACACCTGGCAGGCGTGGGAGCCCAGGCACAGCCACGACAGCTGCTTCACCTCCTTTTTGAAGCTCTGGCTGAAGAAGTAGTAGATCATGGGGTTGTAGACGGTGGAGCTCTTTGCAAACATGCAGGGCAGCAGGCTGACCTCGGGCGGGATTTTGCTGCTGTCATTCAAAACGGACCACAGGCTCACCAAGCCGTAGGGCGTCCAGCAGGCCACGAAGCCCACGCTGATCAAAACGGCAATCTGCAACAGAACGTCGGAGACGGTAAAAAAGAAATCCCACCGCAGCATCTGAGAATCTAATGTGAATACTTTATAGAGGTTAATGCTTTCTTTGTCTTTTGGACTTGAGAAAAAAACTATTAATTTTTTTAGTGTCATTTTAGCCGAACTCACACTTTTCAGATGTTGCTTTTGGTCGATGCGATTCTCACCAGCAAAACTCCCAGCTTGTTCAATGTGTGCATTGTGTTTAACTGTGAAACTGTGCACACTAAAAATGAATTTCTGGACGGTAAATAACAAGCAATTCATATTGGTAAATTCTAGAATTGGCTACTTTTGGTAACAAATCCTGTCAAAAAAAAATCCATCAGAATTTGCTAGACACAGATTTAACCCACTGTCACGCTGGTTTGTTGGTAAACAAGAGGTTTGCAGGACGACATTTCTTGAATTTGTAGATTAACTCGAGGCTTCTCGCATTCGTTCTTCTATGTTGGAGCAGAAACTTTGGTTTGGAGCCAGCTTTACTCAAGCTGGCAAATGAAAATTGCTAGCAAGCTGAGCTTCTCAACCCTCAATCACTCACCATCTAAAAATCTAATTATCGGAAAAAAAACGTTACGTGCTGCGTCAGTAATTTCATGCGTTTTACAAAATCCATTTCTGTTTTGTGTTTCTTTTTTTAAATAGGGAGAACTAATCAGGGGAGCAATACCATCTTAGTAATTCATTGAATTTTTTTTTAGCTGTTTAAATATATATGTATTCAAATAAAAGGTGTGTGAACTGTTCACTTCGACAGTGTTTAAACATTTCTATCCTCGTCGAGCAGAGCAAGGTTCTTCCTCTGCAGGTAGAAAACACACCTTTGTTTTATTCATCTTGAATTTATGGTGCCGTTTGTTTCCTAATGTCCTCCAGCAAAACGTCCGAGGAAATCGTATTTACTTTGACATTGAGCTGCATTTGGTTGAACTGGATTTTTTTGTTGGCAGATCGGAGAGAGGGAGACGAGATGATACGCACGCAGCAGCTTTCAGAAATTCATTTGTGTTGCTTTAACTTGAGTTAAAGCAACACAAATGATTTCAAAGCGCACGTGGACTCTGCGTCTGACAAAGACGCCGAATCGGTCACGGCTGCGGCGGCGCGGAGCGACTCACTGTCAGAAGCCTCCGGTGGAGTTTGACGATGTTTGGGACGCGGCTGCTGCTCGCCGACTTCTTGTAGGTGACGTAGAGCCTTATGGCGATGCCAAAGTAGCAGAAGGCGATGATGACGCTCGGCGCGAGCAGGTTCACGGAGAACAGGGAGACGACGAAAGAGAAGCCCTCGTGTTTCATTTGCCCCCAGGCGAGCGAACAGGACAGGCCGAAGGGCTCCGGCCCGTACCGGCCCCAGCCCAGGATGGGGAACAGAGCCCAGACCAGAGCGTACAGCCAGGTCCACATGCACAGCATCTTCACCTTCTTCCAGCTGATGATCTCCTCTGCAGAGAGAGAGAGAGAAATGCTGAGTATTTTTCATCAATTTGTACAACAGTCAGTCGCAGGCTTTCACCTTCACTGTACAACTTGGAGAGAAACGTTTGGAGAGAAACGTTTGCAAAGTAAAGGAAATGCAACCTTCTTTGCAACCCGTGAAATCACTGACTGAGGGCTCGGTGTGAATCATAAAGGCATTCACGCAGTTTTCCCTTATTTATTGACTTGCGTGAAACAAACTGATTTCATTCGTAGAAAGCACGACTTGTCGCAAACGGGTCGTTTTCAGCTGACAGACTTATTGGTCTTATTGGGAAACGTATGCGATAACCATGGTTACCGCGCCGAGCGGGATTCAGAATTGATCTGAAACATTTGTTTCTCCAAATTGCCTTTTTTTTTCCTTCTTTTTTTCTTTTAGTGGAGAGAAAAACATTTCTTTTGATGTGTCTTTTTTTCCTAACAGGCTGCTTCACATTTGTTTCTTGCGCATCAGAGGCAATTTGATTTCCTCCATGTCGCTTCTCCATCCATCCCTCCAGTGTCTGATGAATCCTCCTCCAAGGTCAACCGCCGACACTCTCATTGTTGTTGCTAAAAGAACTGATTACGTCTGTTTTATTCGTGTACGGCCAATACAGCTTTTCTCCAGACTTTTTTTCATTTCTCTTTTGCAACCCTTGGCTTACAGGGTGAGGCAGGCTTTGCTCGGTGCGCTTCGCCTTCCTCCTGCACCTTGCATCTAGCAGAGCTGAAGCTCAGCTAGGTTTTATTATTATTCTTATTGTTCTATAATGAACTGCGACATTAAACAGGTTCCATGTTTGCATTCGGCCTTTTTATGCCTCTGGACGACCACAGTGGATAGAAGGTCATGGGTTTCTTTGTACTTATATCGTTGACCTTCCTGACTAAAGAGCTAAAGATGAAGCTCTTTGTTTTTTTTATTAAATTGAAGTATTGCACAGACTGACCTTGGGATGAATCCTCTGGACCATTGACTCCTGGGAAGATTGGAAATGGACTTAAATGTCTTTCTTGCTATAAATTGATAGACTGACTATTGTTTGGAAATGACCATCCAGACCTCATTGATGCAATTTGTCAGCCTTGACATTGTTTTAACCACTAGAGAAATAACCTCCCAGACCCCCTGCATCTACCCAGATGGTCTTATTGATTATCAGCTAATCAAGCGCATTTGGTTTGCCGATCCAAACCCTTTTAAATCGTATGGAAGCAGCAGAACCAGCATGGTGGAAATCATTTGTTTTTTTTCCCCATTTGACAAGAGATTTAAATCATCTGGGCTGCAGAGATTGTGAAAACAAATGTTTGATGTTGCAAACTGCAAAAGAACTTAATTTAAGACAATGAGTTTCAATTCACCGGTACCTGTTTTTTTGTTTGTTTGTTTGTTTGTTTAAACGACTTACTGGGAGAGTGCAGATTGAGGGACACAATGAAGCGCACTACGGCCAAGATGGTGAGGTTCATGATGCTGGCAATGCCGAAGAAGAAGCCCGCCAGACCGTAGTAGATGCAGGAAACGTCTCCGCCGAGCCAGTGGTGGCTCCAGGCCGAGGCCACGGCCAGGGGATACATGGTGACGGCCGCGCCGAGATCCGTCACCGCCAAGTTGACGCTGAGCAGCTCCGGCGGCTTCATGCGGGACGACCTTCTGAACGCCATGACGAGGACAAGCAGGTTTCCCACGGTGGAGAGCACGGCTGAGACAAAGGGGAGACAGAGACAGGCGTCTGATCATTGTCCGATCAAAGCTATTCGTAGGATAACGTTTCGGAAATGGATATTGATACAAGTCAGAAAGGTGTAGGAACGGCTGAACTAAGCCACAACACAATGAGATTCTTTCTGTACTGAACAGGGAACCGACCAGTCAGTGGGCAGATGTTTGGGGAAAGCATGGGTGGCTTGTAGCTGGATCACAGGGACTTTCACTGCTCAGATTCTCCAATCCAACAAAGAGTACTCCTGTCGCATTTGTACTTTTTCAGTGCAATAAAACCTGCTACTCTGCAAAAACACAAACTCTCACCAAGTGTTTTTGGTCTCATTTCTAGTGTCTTAGTACACAGAAAAGACAAAATGAACTTAAAGCAACTTTTAATCGAGAAAAAGAAGCTGTTTTAGGTCAATAATTTCTCAATATTCATAAAAACTAAAGGTTTCACTGGGAGAAAGACATTTTTTTTGACTGGAAACTTATGTGTAAGCTAAATCTATCTCATTTCAAGAGCATAAAGATATTTTTTACTAGAAAAAAAATGGTGAGAGTTTGTGTCTTTGCATGGTGTCTTGTAGGAGTCCCACTTCAATGGTTTGGACTCTTTTGATGCAAGTTGAAATTTCTTTTAGGGAATGTTCAAAAAGCACACATCTTTCCGGGCGAAGGATCGATGACGCTGAACATTTCCGATAAACCGTTGAAAGCCTCGATCCAAACGTCTTCCCGCCGTTTAGTTCAGGCGACTGAATCCACTACAAACAGATTTGCCGCCATGCAAACCTCCGCCTGAAACGGCCTGATGGCCGATCAGGCTTAAAATTCACGCAGGCAAACAATTCCCCTACGCATCTCTAACCAGGACGCGTCGCTTGCTGATCACTGAGCAGTACGCTCAAACGGGAGCTGATCATCGATTCGGTTTCGTTTGCTTACGAGACACCAGGTCCAACAACAGGCTGAACGGTGACCGAGCTGCAGTCTGACACGGCTTAAACAAAATACCAAGTCTGTTTTCAGAGAAATCGGCCAAGCGTGTAATGCCCCGAGAGGTGAGGGAAAGTGTAAAGCAAACAGGAGGTGGGAAGTGCTAAACGCACGTCCTTCCTGTGAAGCAGAAAGTTTTCACCTGGCAAAATTCACAGAAGATTAAAACACAGTGACATAATCACCAGAAACAACCCAAAGAAAGTGAATGTTGGGGTAATTTTACAGAGGATTAGACAACGGCTGTTCCTTAAACAACAATCCTTTAGCTATGAGTATTTCATGGTTAAAAAAAACAAACATGTGATTTAATAGTGCTGAGTTTCACAGAACTTTAACAGATTTCCAAATCTAAATGAAAATGACTGCAAATCGCTAATCTGCTTTATTTTTTTTTTTCAGCACAATTAGAATTATGGAATTCCGACACGATTTGCCTCAACATTCCTCAGCCGTGAAAATCTGGATCTTGGAAAACGTCCAACAGCGGAAAATAACAATCACCAAATCACGTTTGTTCTTTTTGACCTGCAGTTTCAATTGGCAAAATACAAGAGGAAATAGCGATAACTTAACAGGATTGTTTTCCTTTTGGGTCCTACACTTTCACTGGCGTTTACGTCTTCACCGCATGAGGGAGAGTCCTGGAAGTTAGACAGCTTGGCTGCATATCCTCTGGACTTTAGACAGATTAAGTGTCTGATCCTTTTGGATCGGTTCTGCAAATCTGATAAGGCCACGTGGATCTGGCTTTTCAGGCCGTTCTGTGTGGATTTTGCACGTTCTCCTTATGCCCGCATGTGTGTGCGCATGTGTTTTCTGGATATCCCAGATTTCTCGTACAATTTAAACCTGTGTCCTCAACAACCGTTTTGATGTCTAAAGTCATTTTAAGGTGGCTGAGCTGATCTATGTCGGACAAGAGCGGAGGCTTGTAAATCGGAGCAGAGGTTAGCTTGTCACCCAAGAGACGAAGAATCTCTCTTGACAATGCATTGCAAAGGTAATCGTGTCTTTTGAGATCTTTCGCAGTTAATAGTCGCTGATTTTCCTGGGCTTCAGCCTTAATGGTGTATGAACTGAAACTGCGTATCATCCTCGACACGGGCAGTCGGACATCTGGAAGCCCACCGTCATCTCCAGTCTTCTGTCACCGATAAATGAACTCAGTAGCAAAGTAACATAATGTGGAAAAGTTCCAAGGACATGAAAGATTTTGACTTATCTGGGATATAAAGAGCAAATAAATGTCCCCGTCTTGCCCCTTAAAACTGCGACATTAAGCTTTGACACTTTCCACCACAGCCTGGAATCAATCTTTCGCCCCAAACCTCACCAAAGAGCCACCTTGGGACCATGAATCACACAGAGCTCAGTGGCCTGATCAACTTCCAGCTCACTGGCGATTGCTTTCAAGGAAGCATCACTAAGCCAATGTAGCTCTAAAAAAAACTCACTGAGCGAGAACAAAGAGGGAATCGACAGGGACAAACAACCTCAGCTTGACTGCTTAGGACAACAA
Source organism: Poeciliopsis prolifica (assembly GCF_027474105.1). Taxonomy (NCBI): domain Eukaryota; kingdom Metazoa; phylum Chordata; class Actinopteri; order Cyprinodontiformes; family Poeciliidae; genus Poeciliopsis; species Poeciliopsis prolifica. The sequence goes on from NW_026562395.1 coordinate 3,868,989, forward strand.
AACGACGCAGGTTTTTAGCATTGACCTCTCTTATCAACGTCTGGAGTGAAACAGAAGCAACACCAAAAAGCATCTAATGACTTTCGATGCTTTTTGGACGACTTATTTTAAGCACGTATTTGTTCAGCTATTGTTTTAGGTCAGTCAGGGTTGCAACGACTGTAATACGCATGTACTTAAACTTGTCTTTGGTCTCTTTCCATGAGCTTCACACAATATTTTGTTCATTTCACAATTTAAAAAAAAAAAGCAAGCGGAAACATTCTCCCTCTCACCATTTTTTTATGATCAACATAATGCACGACATTTTCTCCCTCGCTGCCCTTGCTTATTTCGAAACCTTACAAAGCTCAAAAATAGAAAAAACCCGGGCCATTAAAGGTCGCAGAGACACTCCGTGACCTGCATCCTGGTGTAGAGATAGAGAGCTACTTGCATCCAGACTCTGCTGTCTTTCTGCATTGCCAACACCAGAGGCTGAGCCAGAACTTTAGTTCAGTCTGACTTTATTGCTACACCTCATTTCAAAGCATTATTTGTGTTTGGCGTTCCGTATCCAGAAGCAAAATTACTTAGAGCCGCTAATGGACCGGCACTTGAGTGTTTTAGCTAAACTGTTGTATTTTTAAAAGCTCTGCAGGACATTCAGGTCCGTGAGAATCAGGCTGCAGACCGCAGGGGAGCGAGGTGGCCGCCGGGTTTTGGCGCAGCCTGCCATGGCGCATCAGATCTGAAGCCGCCTCAGAGATGAATAAATCTTAAATTTTAAAGACGTGCTATTTCTGGTGGCGCTTTGGCTTGAGCAGGTGCCCTGCGTACACAGGGCCAGCGATCATCAATGAAGATTTCATGGATTTACTTCCAAGCCTGGATGTAGGAAGTTGTGCTGTCAATGCACTTCTTCCTCTTTTTTTACTTTTTCTAGTAAACTGCAGAATAAAAGTCATTGGGATACGATATTTATTTTCCTTGATTTTTAAACTCGGTTGAGCTGAAGCGGTTGGTTTGTTGTTACACTTTTTACTGAATCGTTTCTTTTTAAAGCTTGTTGCATGGCAATGTATTAAAATGCACGTTTTTTATAAGCCTCATTAATAAAGCTTGAAGTGGCTGGAGTTAAAATGAAGTTACATTTGGATTCAGTCTGAGGACAATAAACAGAGCAGCACCGGTCTGCGTGGAAGTGAGACGCAACCCAAATGTTTGCACACCTAAACATTCGCCTCTTGGAATCCTCCCACGTCACAAGATCAGCTTCAAATCCCAGGCCTTGTTGCGGAAACGAACCTGACTTCATGCCAAGAAGTCTCTCTGGATCCTTCTCAAGATTCCTTAAAACACCAGTGGGCAGAATATCCCATACTCCCGGCAAAACCCTCAGCATTAAACAAGTGTAAACATCTGTTGTTTTTTTTACAAACCCTAACTACCTCAAGTAGTAGCAAAGAAACACGTTGAGGCTCAACCTGCAGTGAAAAGACCTGGGACAACAGTTCACATCTCCACCAAATATCACCTCCATTTCTGCCAAATAGTTTAGCTATAATTGCCTTTTATGTTTCAGCTAAACTTTGATTTATAGTATTTGATATGGCAGTCATCCAGGGTTTGAGTCCCAAGCTCCTGAAGAGCTTTGCGGCACAGCCATCCCTCATTTCTTGTCTAAGACGCCGTGAAAAAGGGCAAGCAGTGCTCCGAAATCCATTTAATATATATGTACATATATATATAGCTTCTCTATTTATTAGCTATGCCTTTTAAATGCTTAAATAGTAAAGCAGCCAATCACATGGCAGCAATTTAATGTATGTAGGTATCTACATATGATGACAACTTGAAGTTGAAATTGAACATCAGAAGGGTGTAAAAAAAGGAAAAAAAAGTGGATTAAAGTGAGGGCTGCACAGTGGCGCAGTTGGTAGCACTGTTGCCTTGCAGAAAGAAATGGGTTCGAGTCCCAGCCCGGGGTCTTTCTGCATGGAGTTTGCATGAGTGGGTTCTCTCCAGGTACTCAAAAAATGGTCTCCCTCGGTGTGAGTGTGTGTGCATGGGATGGATTGTCTTCCTGTCTGTCACCCTGGCTACCTGTCCAGGGTGACCCCCCGCCACTCGCCCCAAACATTCGCTGGAGATCAGCACCAGAACCCCCTCCCGACCCCACTGGGGACAAGGAGTGTTTAAGCGACGTGAAAAGCAGCAGAAGAGCACAGCAGGTGCTAGAAAGAGAAAATCGACACAAGTTTACCAAAGTGGGACATCAACAGATTGAGGAAATGAGATCCGAATCCAGTCTGTGGGATTCTCATCACGGATCAGCAGCTGATAGATTTGCACCAACACTGTGAAGGCATCACTTCAATAATACGCAACATATTATTCCGACGTCGTGTTCAGCCTGTGTCATGGAGAACTCAGGCAATTTTGAGTGCAAAAGGAGGTCTGGTGTGGGTTGATGCTGGGGGAAAAAAAGCCAATTTTTAAAATAAATTTTAGAAAGAAAATATATCACAAGGGGAAAGAAGAAAAAAAACTCATTTCAGAAATCAAACCTCATCCAGCAGCTCAATTTATGGATTTTGACATTCTGACTGGCTTTATGCTTCATTCTGCCTTTATTTCTGAAACTAGTTTTAAAAAATAAATTTTTCTTCAACAGGTGCACTGAGTCCATTTATAATCAAGACACGCAGAAAGCGGAACTCCTCACCTGAGCCTCGTGTGACAATGTTTCCATATATATAGTTCATTTTTCTACTTACTTAAAACCAGCAGGTAGCATCCTGCGCCGATATCCAGCGCCGGCGACAGCGCTGAGGCGTAAATATCCATTTGGAAAGGTAAAAAAAAATATAATATTAATAAATAAAATAAAATACAGGCGTCTATTTCGAACGGAAGGAACCTCGTGTGATGTTTAAGTGAAAGTGTGCTGCCGCTGGCGCATCCATCTGCAGGGAGCGGAGACAGGAGGCTGTGCGCGCACAGCCCGGCCAGACGCAGACAGGGGGAGATGGTGCGTAAAAGCTGCAGCGCCGCCGACCGAAGCCTCCCTCTGGTGCTGTCGTGTGACCGAACCTCCAGGAGGAGGAGGGACGAGCTTTGACACCAGAGTCCAGTGACTCAGCAGAGGGAAGAGCGTCGCTTCGCCCCGACGCATTCACGATCTTTGTTGATCCTCCACTACTCCCTCCCGTATGAAAGGTTGGCAAATAATTGGAGTAGAATTGAAATGTAAATTTATTGCATAAAAATTCAGCAAAAAAAAAAAAGAAGAAAAGACAGAAAAACTCATTGCATTAAACTCAGATGGATATATTGAAATCGTGTTTTGGTTCATTTGGATGCATTTGGCTCACAGCTAATAAACACCCAAAATTAGATTTTGACAAAAGACCAAAAAAACATAAACCTAGCGCAGTCTAAGCCACGTGGATCTTTCCCAAATGCACAGGCGTCTCGATTTTTTCCTTCCACTAAACTCTCCCTTAATGTGGTTGAATAAACGATCCATAGACGCGTCTAAACATTACAGGGCCTTATAAAAGTTTTCTTTTCCTCAATCCTTCAAACAACAACAAGAAAGGCGAGGAGAGCAAAAACGAATGGAGCAGTTTAGAGTCACCAATTACAAAATTACAGTAAATGAGCATTGTAATTTTGTAAAAATGTTTAAAAAAACAATTATCTAATCAAGAAAAAAAATAACCACAAAAAAGACAGTAAAATAAAAGTTTTTCAAAAGGAAATATTTGAAATGAACCAAAAAGGAAAAGGTAGATAGTGATCATTTGGCCTCATCACTTTGCAGTTTAGTTTTTTTAAAATATTGCAAATAAAGAGATCATCCACATAGCTACATGAGATAAGAAGCCAGAGACAGTTCTAAAGCACAAAACTCTTATTTTTTATTTTTTGTCAAGTGAAAAGACGCTATTTATGTCCCACATTAACTATACATTAAGGTGATAGTTGAAACTGACAGATTGGGAGCCTGTCATTTTAAACCAATGTCAATTAAACATGTGGCACAGCTGCAGCTGCTTTCAATGTACAATGGGGGTAATAAGATTCACCCTACAGCTGCAATTTATTCAGTCAGATGAGCGTCGTGTGAGGTTTTTTGAATTCTAACCACATAGTGCTGCTAAACGTATCACAGCTCTTTTAAATGGAGGTTTTCAAATAGACGATGCGTTCAATGTTCACTCAGTCTCTCCAGAAGACTTGCTCTTATTCCACTGACATTTTATATATATATATATATATATATATATATATATATATATATATATATATATATATATATATATATATATTTTATTTATAATTTTTTTTTTTTTTATGATTTTTTTTCTGTTGTCATTGCTAAGATGGTAGCGAACAAATACAATTGTGTGGAAAAAGCATGTACCCCCTTACAGATTTTTCTCTCTCTCTCTCTTTTCTTTTTGTTGCTTCACTTAAATGTTTCAGCTCACACCATTTCATTTCAGCCATAATTAACCAAAGGAAACACAAACAGACGTTTTGTGTTGATTATATCTGTCACCAAGGAGGAAAGAACCCTGTCTGCGCCGAGACTGGACATGATTTTTAAGAAGTTGTGACCAAAACAAAACCTGCCTGACAGCACAAAGTTGATATCTGCCCGAAAATATCAAGAAGCGAAACACCCGACCTAATGAAAACTTGAGAACAGAAGACAAACAAATTGAAATAATAATAATGATCATTTTAAAAAAAGGCCTGTAACAAAGATGGCAGTGGTTTTGAGTCCTGACGTTTATTGCGAGGAGGTATTTCAGCAGGACTCAACGAGACCTGAGGAGAAATGTCCAGTCATTGGTTTGTGACACAAAGCTGAGATGATGCAGCAGTAAGTGAATGTGAAGCAAAACTGCAGGGCTAAAAGAAATACAGAATAAAAATGAAAATTTAGTTGCGAACTAATCAAAGTCTCTGCTCAAACCGGTTGGAGCTGCTGTGTCATGATCGTAAACAAGTCATTAGTGCTCAAAGAGCCTCCACTGTGGCTAAATCACAACTCATTGCCAGGTCTGACAAAAACCCCCGACAGCAGTCGCTGTTGCTTTGGGAGACTGATTCAGCTTTTCGCATTGGGAGAGATTTCAATTTTCATATGCCCTCATGTTGATTCTTAAAGGAAACCAACATTTGAAAAACAAAGAAGAAAACTTTCATTTTCTCTCAAGTTATTCAAACTGATGTCTTTATTTATTTATTTTCCAGCACTCTGTGTGTCTGTGAAACAAGACGAGGTGGGTTGAACCATCATCCAGGGAAAGGTGACCTCAGAAGTGACACCCTCATCTGGAAAACAAAGCTAAAAATGCAACTTTCCAACGCTGGCATTTGCAGGCTCCTGTTTCTCCTTCACGTTGAATTCCGTCTGCGAGCCCCGAATGCAGCAGACGTCCTGGAAAAACACGAAGAAAACACAACATTAGTGCGTTCCCAAAGCGCATCACTGTCGATCAGATGATGGCGTCAGTGAATCAGCACCTGCAACTCAGCAAAGCAACCTGAAAAGGTCAGATTAAGGGACTTTTGTGTACCGTACTGAAAGGAAATGCGAGTCGTAACGGCTCAGATCACCAGACAGCCGAAGAGCAAAATGACAAGCATAGTAGAAATGGAGGTGAACATAATTTTCTGTAAATAAAAATACAGAAATAGACGTCGTTATGAAAGCCAGCTAGTAATTAGTTGCATCTCCCGGTGCCTCGCGAGTCTTGTTGCGTTTTTGATGAGTTCTTATTAACTTATGCGTTAGTGTAACATATAGATTTGAAAGAAAAAAAAAGAAGAAAAAGCAGGCAATACCTGAAGTTCAGTGTGTTAGAATCCACTGAATAGTTGCTCTAATGGTAAAACTTGCTTCCTATCCGTCGTTTTCCTCCTGTCTGTTCGAGGTCATAATGTTAAATATTGTGACCCCAATGTGCGAGTCTCCAAAAGATCCAGCATGGCCGACGCGGCGCGATTAATTAGTCTAGGTGTTGACAACCTGGCAATGGTGCTGAATTTGCTTTAAAAAGATATTCTGTTGTGTCACCGTAGAAAACATCACTAATTGGCATTACTAGGTACTTTTAACTGCATTATATGACACTTGTAGGACATACCTATGCAATATCTATACCATTAATTAACTAAAGCGAATAAAATTCACTAAACGAATAAGTTCCGATCAGGCTTATTGGTCAGATTAATAGAACCAATTGAGGGAAATCAGCTGCTAAAAATAGTTTTGCTTAATAAAATGTTTTTTATTGGTCTGGAGTAACAGGCTAAAATTAAACTCTAGTTAGCTGTTAGCGGGGAAAAAAATCAGAAATAGAGGCTTGAAAACAGCCGTCTGTGTCTCATTGAACACGTCCTACTTGGTGACTTGAATAACTCAAACACATGAGCTGATATCATTTATTGAACGTGAACGCGTATTTTTGCTCACAAGTTGGACCTGAAGTTTTGCAAAGTGCGGCGAGATGACTTTTGTAAAACGGCGCTTGTGTAAATGAACTGAATTAAGTTGGTTGAGAATATTTTCCTATTTGCTGTGAAATTAAACTCACTCAAGTCACTCGTAATTAAGACGAAGATATCACTGTTCAGTAATTTCATACTGTTGTGATGACAGAGGACTAATGATAGTGGATTCCTGAGGTCATGAGGCCGACAAGTTGAAGCATGGTGCCTCTTCTGTAGCAAAAAATTGATCCATTCTTGTGTCACTTGAAGTTAAACAAAACATGTAGAAACCCGCAATTAGAAAAAGCAATAAAATGTCCTAAACATTCATCTTTCTCTTCTTTAATATTTGGAAGCATGGCTGAAAGGCTTTGTTCATTTCCTCCATTGCCAGAAACACAAGTCCTCCTGCTTGGTGATTGGCCAGCATTAGATGAGGAATCAAGTCTAATGGGAGAAATCGCAGACCGAGCACCGAAGGGAGACAAGAATCAGGTGAAAAATAAATTTAGCAAACATTTGTCTTATTTCCTTTCAAGATAATCTTTGGCCGATGACACAATTGTTGTCCCCGAATGTCCAATAACAACTAACGACGGCAGCCACAGTTTTCTTCCGTGTCTCGTTAGAACTGCCAACTCCCTTCTAAGTATCATTAAGATTCCCCCTCTGGCGTGTTCACACTTTAACACACTGCAAGACACTCCGCTTCACACTCACACGCCGCCCCATGGACAGCCGAGACAGGAGAAACGCGTCTGAGTATCGTGTCAATCTGTCCCGACAGTTTCTCCACCTCGGAAAGTATTTAATGAATTCTTGATTATCAATAACGCTTTAAAGCTGTTTGTCATTGATTGTGTTGACTTAGAATAAACTGGACAAACCTGTTAGCATGCATACAGTTTTATTGCAGGTGGGTTATGTACTCTGTTTTTGCTCATTTTGCCTGTTTTTGGACTTTAAAATTAGCGTCAGTTTATTATTATTAATTCATCTTTTTGTTCATTTATCATCCTTCTATTTATGATTAGTGGACTCAAATATTGTGTGTCTGGTATCTAGACAGCTACAGTGGTACTAATCCATTTAATAAGCAGCACAGCATCATGGGTTTTTAGGGGGGGCGTTTATAACGACGCCCGATCAATCAGACAAACTGTGAATGTCTCTTTTAATCTTGGTTCTCGTCACAGCCGGGGTGTGAAGTGCAACAATGGGGTGGCGCGGTTCGAGGGGTGCTTTTTTTCGTGCGTCACTTTTCATACACGGAAAAGCTTTCAAGGCTGACATAATGTCACCGGGTAACGGGGGTTGTCATCAGTTTCCTCCGCTTTTAGAGGCGAGACGTCCGTTTGTGCGAACCGACAGAGTGAAATCCTCTGGCCAAAATCTGTCCAACGTGAGAGAAATCTCGACCGACAGCCGGCTCAGGTCTCCGTCTCCAGATTTCTTGGTGCGATCGTCACGCAGCTGCAGTTTCAAAAACGCAAAAAGCAAACGTTCCCACGTGTTTGATAACGTCGAACCACCGACCAAGCGGGTCATACTTTGGAGAAGGACCGAACCCTGCAGCCGTTGTGAGCACGACCTGAACAGCTTGAGGTGTTTCACGACATCGTTTTAAGAAATGCACCTAAAAAGCAGAAACCTTGCATCGATAAATAGCTCAGACGATGTCTGACCTTTTCTAAAATGATGGACAGACAAAAATTCCATATTTCCCGGAATATAAATGGCTGCAAAATTTGTAGGTGGTCACTGCAGCCATTATCATGAGATGCATTAATGGACTGGCAAAGGGTGTATTCTATCATTCGCCCAATGGCCGCTGGAGTCGGGCACCGTCTCCTCTACAGGTGCAAAAACCAGCTTCCCGATACGTTTGTGCGCGAATCATTTCGACTTGTCTTCTTTTGGGGTGGCGGGAAACTGTTCCATGGGGTAAAAATTGCGTCTGGCGACTCAGTTTTACATGCATTCTTTGTGCAAAGGAGTCGGGGAAATACACCAAAGACACGTTTCGTGTTAGTGAGAGGAAATCTTGTCCCAGCTTAAAACAACTTAACCATCACAGCTGTCTGCCGGGAGACATGTGGGCCAAATGGGAGGTTGCAGCCTGTGTTATGAAGCGTGAAAAACGATCTCAGTTGAATGCAGTAGGCATGAGGTCGAAAGAAAAAAGAAAGGAAGTAGCCGACATGCTTAAAAAACAACAACAATCCCGCGCTGTTTGAGGAAACCAACGCTGGACCGATTTCAGAATTAAAACAGAATGTAAATGTTTGGAGCTTCAATTTTAAGAGTTGTTCTTTGGTGTTTATACAGTCGTTATGTGGAGAGATTTTATTTAGTCTTGCGGGTTTCTACAGCTGGGGAAAAAGTTGCGTTCTAAGGTTCATTTTTCAAGCCATGTGCTGCACGTTCTCCAACAAAGGCCGATTAATCATTTCCCCTCCGTTTAAGCGACGAGGGAGATCAGTAGGAAATAAGATTACACCTAATGATGTGGAAACTGTCACTTTTAAATTGCCGCGTTAAACTGAAGCGATTAAACTGAGCATTAAGTGAAACTTCCACTGGTCTTTAAATGGATGCATTCCTCCTTGTTCTCAGCAAGGCTTTTATTGTTAGGTTTTTTCTGCGTGCAATTGTGCAGCTGCTGAGCCGACCAAGCGGTCTGACTGAATCACTCGAGTAGCGCCTCTGCACAATCCTCTTTGAAACATTTGAATCATTAAAGAAACTCTGCTATCGACGTGTTGTTGTGTTTTTTAATCTCTTAATTAATTAGGGCATTTCTTGACCCCAAGTTTTCTCAGTGGCACATAATCAAATGTATTTCTGTATTTCTACACAATATTTTCTTGGAATTCTCCCCAAAATGGACCAGTTTATAGATCATAATATTGCAGCCTCTTTTTTTTATTTATTTTTTTGCAACCTCACATGGTTTTAAATGCCATCTGTGAACCCCGACTGAGCTGTCGGATGCCATTTCTTCACAATTTGCTTCTGTCTGGCCGTCGGAGCAGAAAAGTCTGATTGAAGTGCCGCTGAGACAGCCCTGCTTCCAGAGGTCTTCGGGTTTCTGCTGCTTTGTTTCGGCAAACGGTTTGAATTTTTAGAGATTCGTCTCTCTTTCCCTCGGCTTGTTGGCACGGTCGAGTTTAGAGGGGTCCCGATGCTTCGGCTTTCTTCGTCTCTGATCGAAGTCTTCTTTTGAAAACGGGCCGTTTGCTCTTCATCTCTTCCAAAATGTCCACTGGCCGAGGCCGACTGCTTAGATTGCTGTGTGGCGCAGACGAGGCTTTAAGTAACACCTGCCAGCAGTGACCTTTCTCAATGCGGAAACAACAACAATCCAGAAGCTCACCCATAACGTGACCTTGTGTAAACTTTTAGAACAATAGCGTCATGCAATGATGGCAATTTTGCAATATGTCGTCATATTGTCAGTGCAGTGTTTATAAAAAAGTCATTTGTGAAAGCAATAATTGTAGCTGATTGTGTAAATATGGAGAAAAAACTAAATTTTGTGAGCATTTTAAGATGTTTTGGGGGAGGTTCATCATGAATGGCATATTTGTCACAGTGGTTATGAGGTATTTGGTGCTTTGAATGTGTTCAAAAACTTTACTACATTACAGGTAAGGTAACATAAACACAGAAATCCATTTTTATTGCACCCTATAACATATCCAGCAACCTTTTTACCACTATGACCCTTTTGCCCTGGTCAATAAATGTAAACTTAAAGACGAGTTATAACTGAGGGAGGCATGTGACTCATGATCGAGCGTCGAGTTCATGATGCTCATTACACTAAATTTAATGCCCGTCAATCGGCAGCGGAGGGGAGAGGTGTCACTTGCAATTGTGGCCGGGTTAAAGCAGCCGAAGAGGCGGACAAAGGGCACACGCTGACGGCCATGTTCGTGTCTGGTGGAGCTAAATTCACTGTCAGGAACTCGGTGGAGCCTCGAGCAGCGTGAGGCGACACACTGCGCCGGGCCGGGACCGCCGCGGCTCCTGCATCAAACGGGATCGCTGCGGGAGCCGATGAGGAATATGAGAGTGGCACACCGAGGGGCACCGTGCCTGTTCTTTTATCCTCATCCATTTGTCCAAACTCAAACGGGCTGGAGCTGAAAACAAATGACTTTTTATTTCATCAGTGAATTCTGACATTGTTCGATAATTACGACTGACGTAATTATCGATGGAATAATGACCTAATTGCGTCTGATTTACTTCCTGTTTATGAACTCCCGAATCCCAGAAGTCTTGAAGATGCTCTCAGTGTGAACGTGACGCGTCCCTGATCGAAGGGAAAAGAGGAAGACACCGCAAATTACTTCAAGAGATAATTATTCAAATTGTAAGCGCAGGCAACTTCTGACAAGAACACAATTTCATGACAATTTAAAAAAAGTGGTTTCACCATTAGGATCTTGTTTTTTTTTACTGGGTTTGTGGTTTTGTTCTTTCCTTGTTTTATGTTTGCCTTATTCTTACCTCGTTCAGATCAGCCTAGTTTCTGTTTTACTTTAGTTTAGCCTGCTCTGAGTTATTTTTATTAAAGTTTATTTAATTTCTGTGTTTAGTTAGTTTTTTTTTAATAACATTTGTTTTCCCACTGCCCTAGTTTGTTTTCCCTCCTCTTGCCATCCTCTCTCCCTCAGCCTGCCTCCAGCTCCTCCCCTCTCAGCTGCAGCCTGTTAGCTTATCAGCCTCTGTTTATTGTTCCAGCATTTACTTTCCCAGTGTGTAAATGCCTCTCCTCCTCTCACTCCTGGCTGTTGTACCCTGTTTGACCCCATGCTACTGGTCCCTGTCTGTTCCTGCTGTTTGTGTCTTCTGGGAGTTTGGAAGTTCTTGTTTTATTTTTCATCAAATCGCTTCAAACACACCACCATTCACTGACATTCACTGCATGTCCTGTAGGGATAGAAGTTGCCATCATGAAGACGTCTGTTTAACAGAAATGTACTAAAAAGTAAGTTGCTCACTTGATAGAAATCTGGGCAAGTCGTTTTTGCAACACACAACAATCAAGCGAGGGTGTCGGTGTGCTGCTGCCTTTTGCTTTACATTTTATTTTGATTACCTGCTGATACACTTTCACATGCACACTGTCACACCTTTTTTTTAAACCTGATTTTAACCTTTGTTTGTGTTTATTAAATTTATATTTCAGAGATTCCTGTGTACATTGTCTCCCTTTTTGTTGAGGCCTTTTTGATCATAACAAAAGAAGAAAAAAAATTGTAACCAAAATGATTTCCTTTTTCTTAACCCCGAGCTTCTTCCGTTCCTTTTCTCTGGGATCTTGCAGTATGATTTCAGCATTGGGGCGTTCTCTCCAGCTGTTCCCACACCAACGAAGACATGGCCAACCAGGTGATGCGCACCAAAACCTCCTTTTGATATAGAGGAGGCGCCGCCTTGTGCCACGACAAGGCGTCACCTGGTGCACATGATGCCATGATACTCAAAACTCCTCTGATTGAAGCAGAGACCGATTCCCAATCAGGAGGGAACGATCCATCTCATTCTTCCTGGACACTCGTAAAATCAAAAATGCTTGTTTTATTGGCCTGCTGATATCTTTTGGGCCCAGATAGACTTTTATCCGGTTATCTCTGTTGGCGTTCAACAGAGACGAGAGTGTTGAGCATCATAGGACCCTGATTCCACAGAGCAGCAGTGAGTCAGTGAGATTCAGGGCGATGATGGGATCCACTTGGTGCACTCGCAACTGGTGAGATCCGACAAAAAAAGATGGGGAGTGAAGGATATGAAAGACTGAGGATGTGCTTTTTGTTTTTAGTGCCATTGTTGCTTTTGAAGAGTCAGTCATGTGTGAGCTGACGCCGTGGCTGTGCGGAGAAACATTTTGTGGAGTAAATGGTTTCTTCCAGGTCCCCCAGGTCTGCAGCTGCATGTTGTCATGCTTACTGCTCCAAGCAAAGTGCTCTGGTCTCCTGAGCTAATGCCCGCAGTTCATCTTCTCGGAGAATTATAATCCTCATTTAGTTTTTGTTTTCTTTTTTTACAACGTGGGTGACGGCGTAATGCTGAACTAGATTTTTATTATTTTTTTCTCTCCTTTTAAGCAGCGTTCAGTGGGCAAAATGGGAACCAAAATGCATCAATTGTTGCTGATAGTTTTAGTGGGAAACCTCTGCTTGTCAAGGCTGATGTTGCGATCTCGGCCCGGTCTGACCCATGGGGACGAGTTGTGCCAGGATGAGGCACGCAACTGGATTGCACTATAACTATAACCTAGTCTGCTTGTAATTAGATTTGAACTGAACATGTCTGTTTAATCTGCCTGAGCCTATATTCTCAAAATGCATTAAGTGAAAATAAATAAAAAAAAACAAACAAACAAACAATCAAAAAGAAATACCAGCAGTCTACTTAAACAATCTGGCCAATTCAATTTTCCTAAAGCAAAGCCAACAAGATTAGGGGAAAAAAAAAGATGAACCATGATGGAATTGGAATAGGATTGTAGTTTTCTGTCCTGGCCATTAAACACGGCAGCTATGTGTTCATTTTATTTCAGTGACTCTACTGGTGCTTTCATGGGCTCATGAAATGTTGTTTACTTCGACGTTTTAATAATAACAAAAGTTTTGCAGCTGAATGAGATTAGTGCAGCTCGTCCATTTAAGGACAGTCGTATTTATGCACTAAACACAGCAGGGGTTCAGATTTAAAGGGAGGTTCAAACTGGAAGCAACAGTAACAGCAGATCTTGTTTTGTGTGTTTCTTCCTAAACAGTCGATTTTTTTTTCTCTCTCTCATTGTTTGGATCACCATTGCCATGACAATGACTACTCTTCCTGGGTTCCCCATCAGAAATGAGACAATTTTCAGAATTTTCATACAATTTAAGTTCCACCAACATACAGGGAGGCAGTAAGAACTTGGATTGTTCCCAATTTCAAACTTCTGAAAAAAAGACGCAGGCCTCTTGTTGAAGTTTGAAGTCTATTACCGTGGAGTTCTGGAAAAAGAACTTGCTTGAAAGGGCTGCCAGTGTTATCCACCCATTTTCCGTTCACCTGGGCTCAGGAGGTGCTGGTGCCTCTCTCTCCAGCTGCGTTCTGGGCGAGAGGCGGGGTTCAACCCGGACAGGTCGCCAGTCTGTCGCCGGGCAACACAGAAACAAACATGACAAACAACCATGCACACCTAGGGAGAATTTAGAGAGACCAATTAACCCGACAGTCATGTGTTTTGGACTGTGGGAGGAAGCCGGAGTACCTGGAGAGAAGCCACGCATGCACAGGGAGAACATGGAAACTCCCTTCTTGCTGCAAGGCAACAGTGCTACCAAGTGTGCCACTGTGCCGGTGTCAGAACCCTGATCTGAATGAACCAAAAGTTTCCTGGAACAATGTCCTTCGGAGGAACCGCAATGCTTGGTCTTCATGACTGCTGCCGTGTTCGATTGAAAACAAAGCGAACATAAGGAGAAACAGACATTTCTAAAAATGGTTGGTTTGATGGAGAGTATTGAGGGTCTCATTGTTTTTCTGCAGCCATATAACCTGGACATCCCACAGCGATTGAGTCGACCACGAATACTTATGAATTAAATTGTGACTGAAACACTGAAGCGCACAGGAACAGCAGCAGGAATCGCACACTTCGGCTCGATTCCCACAACGAGCGGTCAGGCTGAAGGAGGAGCTGAATGCTGCAGGAGATGATCCGGTCACCGTTTAGTGACCGAGAGCCGTCACAGAAATCAGCTTCACCTGTAAAGGAGAGAGAGGAACCTCCTGAAAGATTCATGAAACAGGACCATGATCTCAAACACAGCAGTGACTCTTCAACAATGACGAAAAAAGAGGAATAATCAAGGTGTTTCACCGGCCCAGTGGAAGGCCGAACGTCCGTCTGAATAAAATGAGACCAAAAAAAAAAACCCCAGAGAAATACTGAAGCAGTATGCTGTAAAAAATAAAAAAAAAAAAATAATTGTGAGAGACTGATAAAATCAGAAAACCACTACTTCATTTTAATTCAGCTCAGGGTGACTCCACAAGCAACTGGATGTCGTCCAAATTAAAATAGTAATAAAGTCTCGCCAGCCGATGGCGGCAAATAATGCTAATTTTCACGAAAGCCTGCGATGCAACAGGAACAAGTCCAGCATCCTTCTGATGGCAAATATTAATATTAACAGCCAATATTAAGCATATAGTGGAACATACAGCAAGCCAGGTGGATGGATATTAACCATCTGATCACAGCTTGTTATTATGATGACAATGATGGTTAATAAAGAATCAAGAATTGAAGTTAGATACTGAAAAAATTGTTAAAAGTCAAAAATCTACCTGGATATCCTAAACTATAACAGGTGGTCAAGCTTATTGTATGAGAGTTGATTTTATTTTAGACTTCACTAGATTAAATATAGTGACCCTATGTCATAAAAATATCATTTTTATGGTTAAGCATTGGCAAACTCTCTTCTTAGCGCCACTACCCGCTGCATTGCTGCCGGAATGGACCTTTAAGGAAATGAGGCCCTCTAGTGTTACAGCTGTGCAAACAACTCGAAAGGAATAAACTGTACATTTCCTTCTTCCACAATTCAATTGAGAGAGTAGTTTTCTCTCCTGCCTCCTGAAGCTGTTCCCGCAAACCTCTGGTCGGCCGACTGAAGGAGGACTGCTAAACCTTTCCTTTGCTTACGAGAAAAACATTTTTGTTTGACTCTGGATCTCAAAATCCACATGAACGTGATAAATTGCATTGTCCGACTTTAATGTTTTATTTTAGAGGCTGTTGGAATAATTGTTGCCTTTGTTAGAAATAAGGTGAATTGAAAAATCACCTTATTTTTCAATGAAGGAAATAAGAAAATAATGTTTTCTTATTTGGGTCATCTATCTAAAGTGTGGTATTTTGACAAGAGTATATACAATGATGATGTCATTTTGACCTATTTGACCTATGTTTTGATCAAACACCCAAAAAAATGTAAAACTATTACATATATATGTACAAAGTGCTCACTCTGTTAATAGTAGCTAACTTTTACCTGTCGGATACAAGTGGAGATGCACAGTTGCCTCGCAGCAAGAAGGTCCTGGGTTCGATTCTTTCTGCACGGAGTGTGCGTGTTCTCCCTGTGCGTGCATGGATTCTCTCCGGGTACTCCGGCTTCCTCCCACAGTCCAGAAACATGACTGTTAGGTTATTTGGTCTTTCCCAAATTCTCCCTAGGTGTGCCTGGTTGTTTGTTCTGTTTGTTTCTGTGTTGCCCTGCGACAGATTGGCGACCTGTCCAGGGTGAAGCCCGCCTCTCGCCTGGAACGTAGCTGGAGAGAGAGGCACCAAACCCTCCTGACGCCAATAGGGACAAGCGTGAACAGATAGTGGATGGATGGATACAAGCGGAGAGTTTGGCGTCAAACAAGCGTAACGTATCGCATCCGCTCGCCGTTGGAGGCCGCGGCCCGCGTTCGGCACAGCGTCCACTTATATGGCACACTACCAGCCTTTAAATAAAGCCGAGGCCGGCAACCTGAGCCGTGTACACACAGTGTTTAAATGTCAGGATTCCATAAACACAGAGCAGGTAGGCCTCCTCCGGGGATTTCGCTCCTACGTGTTTTCAAAAAAAAAAAAAGCACGTAGATGATTATGCGGATCAAATGGCCGGGGGATGAAACCACAAAGGGCTGCTCTGGTCCGCGTGAAAACGTTAAGGTGCTCATTATGATCACTTACAACCTGTTGACATCCTGAAATTGCTGTGAAATTGGCCATACTGTCGGGGAATGCCGGACCCAGACAGACAGTAATTGCATTTCCTGTGAGTCTCTTGCTCTTTTTCTGTCTCTTGTTCTCTCCCTCAGGCTTTCGCTGAAGTTTTTTTTAATTTTTATTTCTGTATATATTTTTATCGGGGATTCATCGTGATTGTCGAAGTGACTTGACTCGGACTGAAGAGCGGACCACCGGTTTATCTCAACTTTAGGGGATTGTCTTATGTCTCAAAAGCCTGCGTTGAGTCTGTTAGCATGTGTGCCTCCTATAAAAGCCTCCCGCCTGAAGGACAAGGGAACTCTAGAAAGCGTTTTGACTGCATGCAGGCCTCCTGATGAATCTCAGCTCAGAGAACAATCTCTCCCCGCCTCGTGCTGTCAGATAGAAACCGAGGGTTTGGACGCGGGCCATCGCGGGACTGAGGGGGACGACGGGGGCTGGCAGGATGTAATGACTCGCTGAGGTTTGAAACCCCATTAAAAATTGTCACTTTATTTTAAGCAGCTGCCACGCTCATGAGTCCCACATCCTTCTGGAAAACGTATCAGAGCTCCAGAGTTGGCTGGAGAACGGCGCTCCACTGTTCGTGCCGAGACTGGCTATACTGTCGAAGCGCATTAAACCCGGATGACTTTGGAGTCGTAGAAGCTTTTCGGCCGCAGAACAATCGAGTCTGAGCGAACTCAGAAAACTGTTTCTGAAACTGTAACTAGGTACAGTTTTTTTTCTTCTTTAGATTTTTAGTACTCTAAATGCATTTTACTATTAAGAGTATCACCAGAAAAGACCAGAAAAAATTTCAGCCCAATATGTGGAATGGTTTTTGAGATTTTGGGGGGTCAGTGTACCTTGGCACAAACCCACCTTTGAGTAGAAAAAGATTTTTGAAAGCTGACTACTTAAAAAATTAATCAATTTGACACTTATTTGTAATGACATTCTTTATAGATATATCAAGAAAAAACGTGGAAACAAAACAGAACTATTTCTGAGATGGCATATTTTTGACCATTGTCCATCTTCTGAACACACTATTCTCCCCATTGAAGATGGTGGTGGCAGTATAATGCTGTGGGCATGCTTCTCTTCCTATAGCAGGGACAAGGAAGAAGGCCAGATCTGACTGGAAGATGGGTAAAACTGATGTAGCCTGTTAGAAGCTTCAGAAATCTCCACCTTCCTGACAATCTGAGCCCAATGAAACGGTTCAGATTGAAGCTTATTTATGTGATGTAATGGCGTAGTCGATTTGGATGAACGCTCTCCGTCCGATCTGCCTGACGTCCTTTGTGAAATGGAATAGCTAAAACTGTTTGCCACACCCAGTGGTGTATTTGAAGCTGTAAGCCATTTGCAACGACTCGTGTATTTTGTCGTTTTTAGTATTTCTATCAGCAAAAAGTAACATTCATTCTAAAATGACAAACAATTTGACTTAGTTTACCGCAGCCTCCGCTCCACCATGGTCTGGTGGTCTCCACCGACCCTGGGCTTCCTGGCTGGGCGTCTGCCGAGCAGGAGCCAGTATTTTTGCCTGGTTCCTGTTGTGCTTCTGTCCTGGAGCCAGCGTGGAAGGGATGAGTAAAAGAGATGAGTATAAACAAGCGCAGAAACCTCCTGCTCCCGCTGTTTATTGTTGCAGGTTCAGGCCGCAGAGGCCCGAGTGACGGGGCAAAAAACATGGCTGTTTATTTTAGATCCTTTTCCTGAGGTGTGCCTGGAGACACTGGGAGGAAAGAGAGAAAAAAGAACAGAAAGGCTGAAAGGGAGTTTTTGGGGGGAATTTCACTCGTCTTTTTTCTTCTTTTTTTTTGCAGGAGCAGTGTAAAATCGCAGGAGCGAAAAAGCCATCAGAAACACATCGTCTTGTTGCTTGATTGTGTTTTCTTTCTGTCTTTCTTTCATAACTGGAGGTAGCTGAAAGGCTTTGTTTTCCGTCTGTAAGAGGTAAAGTGTTTGGTTAGGCAGAGAGCCAGCACATGAGGACAGCCGGGGCAATTGCAGCTCCGCACGGTTCCGCCGGGTTCTGCTGCCGAGGTTCGGCTAAGTCTGCTGAAACCGAATCCCGCGCCTGCCGCCCGCAATGACGAAACATTGCGTGGCGGACCGGCCCGAGGGCGACGGCGAGATCGTGTTGTGCTTTTGGGGCGAAATCTAATGGGGAGTTAGAGTTCTGCTAGCGCTGTCGTTTTAGATTATGCATGCATGCGAGGCACTTCCAGGTGCTTTTTTTTCCCCCCCCCCCCCCAAGAACTTTGCGTGGCGCCAAAATGTCAGAATTCGCAGAACCCCAGCTCACATGACTCTATTGCCACGGATCAGGTCTCTTATCAGCTTTCATGCTTGAAACCTGTTTGGCATCTCTGTCAAAGAGGACTACAGCATCCAGCACTGATGAGAAAAACAGACGCCTTCTAAAGTAATAATCCACTTCTTTTATCAGGCCTCCCCTGTCATTTAAGATCGCTTTTATTTTCTTTTTTGCATCCTACATGCATCTCGCAATGGGGCTAAAAGTGCATAGCAGGGTGTTCATGCTGGCTTATTTTATAGAGTATTTTTGTCATAGGGAAGCAGAGGGATGCATGATTTCCGGTTTGATAAGACATATGAGCGTGTTCGGTCTCTTTTACTCTGAGACCCCGAAGCAAAATCCAGTGCAACCAGTTGCACCCGTGTGTCACGAGAGACTGGCGACGTGTAGCGTGACCTCAGAACAAGTGTGGCTGCAGACCATAACAATCCAAAAAAACTTCTTTTATTTTTTCAGCTAAATAAAACTCATTAAGAGCTGATAATGTTAAATTAAGTTTTCAACTCAACAAAACAAAAACAACAACAATGAAAAAAAAATGCAGCTTTCTTTTTTGATAAACATTCACTTTAGGAAAAGTAACATTTTTAAGGAACCAGAATTTTTTCATTATTATATTTCGATTTCAAGACAAATTAAAACTTGAATATTTATTTAAAAAAAAGAAAGAAAAAGAAAAAAGAAGTGAATATATTTTCTGCTATGGGATGCTGAATAACTATGTGAGAAAAAAAAAAACATCTAACTTCCAACTTTAAATCAAGAAGAATATATCTAAAGAGAACTGCTGCCTTTAGTGTCATCCTGTTGTAGAAGTTCAGAAGCAATTATTCAGTGAAGAAAAACTACATGCATAATTAGCCATTCATAATTGTTTTGATAAGATTTTAAAGAGACATTGTGGAATGTCCAAAAAGCCACTTGTGAGTCCGGAGATGCAGGTTAAAGCAGTACATATAAGTGATTTTTTTGGTTAGACGAGACTACAAAAGACTTCAGATTGTACCAGGGGTCAATCTGAGACCCCTGGTCTTTCAGCAGGATCATAACCCTGAGCATAACACCCAACACTACCATAAAATGTTTTGGATCAAAAGGCCCAGTCAAAGTCCAGGTTTAAACCCGTTTGAGACTTTAAAACGGCTGAGCTTTTATGCCAAGAACTTTTGAAAGATCTCAGCCTTTGCGTTTTCATGCGGCCGTAATGCAGTGATTGCAGCACGACAAAGAACATAAAGCATATTGCTATTTTTCGCAAAGCATAAAAGACGTCAAAGCTACGTTGCCACTGCTACAGATCCTGCACGCTCAGAATGAACTGTGGTTTTCAGATGGTATTTAGATATCTAAACGCAAATATATGCGGCTCAGAACAGGCTTCTATTATTTCTGCAGCCAAGTCCGTCTCTGCCTCGGCGTTCGAGAAGCTTAAAGTGTTTCCTGAGGCGTGGAATAAGCATGTTTGGGGAGGCACATTCTTTTCTTAGCGTGAAATTGTACTGTAATTGCCATGAAATTTCACTGTTCAAAGTTCCCAAAAGTGAGGATGTGACACGGCAGCAGTCAGCGTCTCTGGCATGTCGTCAGACTTGCGATGCATTTGAATTGGCGGCGCTTGGTGCTGGAGGAATCGATTGGATCTCAAACAGGGAGGTGATGATCGAGTCTTCCCTCCTCCCAGCTCCTCCACTCTGCATCAAGGAACGGATTGTTTTTTTAATCAGGCTTCTGTGCTGCCGGCAGCTTGCGACTGCATGAGAGGGGCGGTTTGTGCCGCGGAGCTGCGCGGCCTGCAGGGGCCCCCCGTGTTTGGCTTGGAGGCCAATGAATGACGTTGTATGGTGAAAGGAAATGAAAAATGCAAGATTGTAATTTATGGGATAGTGGAACTGATTTTTAAGGATTTATTTCTCTCTTTTTTTTTTTTTTAACTTTCCTCGTGTTGCTTTGCTCGAAGTTTTCCAAACATGCCACAGCTGAGTGTGGGACTGTGCTTCGTTGTGCGACAAGGCGGTAATGGCGTCTCCCCGCTCCTCACGCCCTCTGACCCCCGTTTCCCTGACCGACCGCGCCGAGGCAGGCTGTCGTGAAACCCAAATGCTGAACATGCCAAACTGATTTCACATCTGAAGATACAGGCATTTCCTCAAACACACAAGCTTCATTTTTTTTTTTTATTGAAGGCAGACTTCGGAGTTTTTTCAATCGAGGTTCTGGTAAAAAGTTGCAAGGAGGCAGAAGTAGAAAAGAGATATGCTTTCCTGTCCCGCAATGGGAAAATGTCAGTGAGCAAAGTGACAGGTAATCAAAATAAAAAAAAATTAAAATGAACTTATGAATTTCATGTCTAATTTTCAGTAGGGTCCATTGACTTTCTCAATGATTTAGTTAGTTGAAGGTTTGTCACACAAGGTTTAAAATTCTTGCTGACCCCTAGTTAACCTTGAACATGGCAAGACATTCCTTAAAGTCGAGGGGACTTTAAACGCCGGACACGTCAATGATGCTAAAAGTAACAATGGAGGAAAATAAGTCCTGGAAGTTTCATCATCTGACAGCTGAGCCACCAAATTTCACTAAATGTTTCAATCCTCTTAGGCTGCTTCGATTTACATCACTGGTTTTCCCATATGCTGCACTTCTGAGACTTGTCTCTGCTGGACTCCTGAATGTGCAGTCCAACGGACTTGGGCTCCGTTGAACAGACAGTGAGGTAAGGAGCTGGACTGCTCCCCTTCGCTGGCTGAGAGTTTAAGATCCAAGAAGCCGGAGCTGGCGTTCCCATCGACGAGAAGTGGGAAAACTGCGACTTTCCTCATTTGGAACAAGATAAGCATCGACTAAGAGAACTTCAAAGCTTTTATTTTATTTTATTTTTACACAGTGTTGTTCGGATGGCGTGTGGCTCAGTCGGGGTGCAAATGAATCTGGCGTTAAAATCCCGATTTCTCCCTTTATTCTGCTTCTTGTCATTTTTGAGAGACTTCCTGGTGTGAAGCAGGCATTAATCAAGCTTCAACTCCAATCAAAACACCTGCGCTGCAAATAACAAGAACCTCCCTGAAAGTGACTTGTGACGGTCGCTAATTTAGAAGCATTTCATTCACTCTGGTTACTAAGTAAAAGGAAACACCGGGCCAGGTTTTTCTTCACAGGTTTCTGCTTTTTTTAAAAAAAACAAAAAAACTTAAATTTATAAACCATTTCCTCCCTTCCTGTGAGATCAGGCTGCTCAGCGGGCCAGAGCCAAGCAGGGCTGGGTCTGCAGGGGCTTGCAAACAGCTGGCAGAGGTTTCAGTGTACCTTTGCCACCTGCGGGCGGGCGTCAACACAACCGGCTGAATGAATGGCACCCGGCGTCGGGATCCTGCCAGGGTGACACCCGTAGCGAAAACCGACTTCAGAGGCAGAATTTACGGCCCCCACCTTTCTCAAATCTTAGTCTCGCCTCTTCTTGGTGCGTTTTCTTTTCATAGTTCAATGTGACTTTTGTCGGTTTGACTTGCTGCTCTCCTGCAGATGGCAATGTTGTCCTGATTTGAGAGTGCAGTGCTGCCCTGGCGAACTTCGTGCCACTATGTGTGAGGCCTTTTTCCTAACTGGTGACATTTAACAAGCATAAGTAAATGTCTTCCCCCTGTCTCCTTTTCCTGTTCTCTGTTGGCTTTGTTCCGGATATCAAAGCAAACTGACTCGCAGCGCAAAGGGAGGAGGAGAAGGAGGAGGTGGAGATTCGGATCGCTTGAGTTTGCCATGCTCCGGTCCAAGCTCTTGGTAGAACACCAACTTCCAGGACAGAGGGGGTCAGCTATGCAGATGAATGAGGTGGAAGCTGGTCTGTTTGCCTAAAACCAACACAAACTTGGAAATTGGTCTCGGTGCCGGTCGCATGGAAGGCTTTAGGGCTGCAGGGGCACACGCCATTACCACCAGCGGAATTTTCCTAAAACAAGGCAAGAAAAGTCGAGGGCAAGAAATATAATGAGTTAGGAGAGTCGGGGGGGACCCTCCAGAGAGAAGTGAAACTTTCCACAGGTTCTATTTATGTGGGCTTGGAAGGTCTTTCTAACGAGGAAACGATGATGAGGAGGGTTGATATTACTAAGGTTGTCTCTCTATGATCTTCCCACTGGCTGTGCTTTTATTGCCAACTTCCTCTGTCTTAATGTCTCCACTTTTTTTGGGGGGGGGGGGGTGATGACTGTCCAGGAAAAGAAGCTATTAACAGGCCATGAGGGCAACCCTGACAATCAGCCAGGGTTCCCACTAAACCAGCCAACCCTGCCCTTCCCTCCCAAAATGGCACAAAGTTTTCTTTCTCTCTTGCCGGCGGGCCCAGAGCAACGCCGGACGAATGGACAAGGCTGAATCTTTTGGATCTTGTGGAGTTCTAGTTTTGAGAGCAAGCATATTTCACAGTTGTTGAGCCAGATCAAAAAGCATAAATAAACATGTCAACCTGGATTATTTTCTTTTGCTGGCTTGCCTTTTTTTTTTTTTTTTTTTTTTTTCTTCTCTCTCTTTCTCTTTCCTTCGCGGCCGTGAAAACATGTCGGCGTCGCAAATCTAATAACGGCCCGTGGAATATATTCAATTTACACCGAAAGGTCACGCCGAAGCCCGTCGGTCTCCTCCGAGGCTTTCGCACAAAGGCCGCAGTGTGTGTCGCCGTCGCTTCGTCTCCGTCAGCGCACAGACGTTCAAGTTTTCAGTCTCCGGGACGACGGCCTCACTTGGGAATTTTGCATATGATAAACTATGTGATAGGTAACCCCTGCTGACCGAACCTCCATCCTTTTCCTTTCTTACCTCCTTAATAGATCCTCTTCTCAGATTTCTCCCCCTCCACCCCAAGCCAGAGCCCCAGCTGCTGGCTCCCTGCCCACAGCTGAAGACGTGTGTGCCCAACAACTCTGCGCGATCCCCCTCTTGCTGGGAACGTTGGGGTAGCGGGGACCGAGGCGGTCAGAGTCTGGATGAGCCGCGTTGCCGCAGAGGAAACCACATAACCACAGCGTGTGTTTGTGTGTGGTGCCGTGTGCGTTGGTGTGAAGCCAAATCCCAGGAGTCCGCGCGCTGTGTCCTGCACGTCCAATATGAATGTGTGTGTGTGTGTGTGTGTGTGTGTGTGTGTGTGTGTGTGTGTGTGTGTGTGTGTGTGTGTGTGTGTGTGTGTGTGTGTGTGTGTGTGTGTACACGCACATGCATGGTATGTATGGGATGGTTTGAGAAGCTCAGCAGCACAAAACTGGGTGGTGCTGGCTCAGTCCTGGTAAAAGTATCAGGGTTCTAGCTGGTTGACAAAGCGTGATGACCTGTTCTACCCCTGGGCTTTATTATAAAGTTGAGAAGTCATAATATTAAAGCCTTTTTCAGGCTCAGGTCATGCTGACTGGAACAACACTTTCTCTTAAGTTATACCTTCTGGCTAACCTTGCCGTTACCTTCCTACACTATTGTGCTTGATTCAAATCTCACATCACACCACAGGTCAGTCTTTTCTCCAATTGGCTCCTCCGGGCCAGTGAACAGAAGAGGTTGTTGATTTTCAGTATAAATATTTTTTATATATTTTAGTGTCTGATCTAATAGGAAAGCTGAAGTAAAAGTGTGTAAAATCTTTTTTATGGATTTTTGAAACTGCAATGACACAAATCACCAATTTGCCCCCAGATGGAAGATCGGAAAGCCTTTAACGTTGCTTTGCATAATTTGGTTTTAAAGAGACACTTCCTGTCACCAAACAGTTGAAAAACGTCAGCTATTAACTCAGAACTCGCTGTAGTTTCCACTACCGGGCCCGACACAGAACAAACGGCCATCTCCCCGGCTTCCCGGCGCACCGAACCGTCAGGAGCGATTCCCCGCGGTTTGA
This sequence comes from Poeciliopsis prolifica, assembly GCF_027474105.1. Taxonomy (NCBI): domain Eukaryota; kingdom Metazoa; phylum Chordata; class Actinopteri; order Cyprinodontiformes; family Poeciliidae; genus Poeciliopsis; species Poeciliopsis prolifica. The sequence goes on from NW_026562395.1 coordinate 3,893,472, forward strand.
AAGTAACGACCTCGGAAGCGACACGGCCGCTCTCCTCTCCCGTGTCAACACCCCTGATCTTGAGGTGATGGTGGAGTGTTAGTGACGGTGGCTTGACCTGTCGTTGTATTAGCCCTGGCAGCTCTTAACAGGATTAGAACCCCCTGACTTGCACCAGAAAAACAACCGAGGCAAAGGCGAAAGAAATCAAGACACATATATAGGTTGTGGTTGTCATAACACACATGTGGGTGTGAAGTGGACAGGATTAATGTCTGGCACATGCGAAGGTCTGCAGAGTGGTGTGTGTGCGTGCGTACATGCAGATCACCCCCCCCCCCCCCCGCCCTCCCACTCCATGCGCAGTTACACGCTGTTTGTTTTTACAGTTGCATTGTGGGACACCATAGCCATGCGCCCCCTGCTCCCAGCTGTCAAACAAGATTATTGGACTTGCCCCCTTCTCCTCACAGCCAGAGTGGAAGTCTACTGAACATACACGAACCATAACCATCCAAAGAAACACAAACTTGTGCTCGGAGTCAGGAAAACTTTCTCCCAACTTCATTTACTCTGAACTGCAGCAAAAACAGAGGCTCGCAGCCATAACAAACGAAAGCCTTTTGAAACAAAGGGTCAATTATTTTCAGTACAAACACCCCCCCGGCCCCCAACAAAAAGACTGTTTCCTTTCCTCAATGACCGAAACAAAGACTCTTTAAAAGTGTCTCTTTGGGTTGCAGCAAGAAATTGGATTTGGGTTCAAAGTCAGCTCACTGAAGGTCTTCCCAGTATAACAAGAACCATGAAGCCTGAGAAACGGCACAGGGCCCGGGGTGAGAAAACAGATGAAGTGCTCGACTCCGGAGCGAAGGCTCAAACATGTGAAAGACACACGAACACGATCCCGAACTAGAGCGATACGATCTCAGCTGGAATCTAACATTTTCAGGCTAACCTCGCTCGAAGATCTTTTTTTTTTTCGGCAGTCGGGTTTGGGTTTTGCTCTCGCTCTATCTGGAAAGAACATCACGCTGAGAGGCTTTTGTGTCCGTCCAAGGCCGGGAGTCAGAGGGATCGTTACCAAATTCAGTTACCCGTAACCCCAGCACATGGCACGGTCAAACTACTCAAGATGCATGATTTGTTACAGACAGGGATTCTCTTTGCTCCATGGCAGATAAGCTTCTTCCATGTAGGCGGCTTTAAAACTACTCCAAGATTGCTGGAGGACTCAGAGAGAGAGGGGGGGAAAAGAAAAGTCCAACAGGTTTGACATGTCACAATACGTCAAGTCGGTCGTAAATTATGTCAGATACTATTAGCCGTTCTTGAAAGCAGATCTTTTTTCTCCTTGTGTGCTTTGGCTAGCTGCGGAGCTAAGTCAGAGTGCAGACACCTGGAAAGGAAAGAGAGAGAAAAGAGCATTAACAGGATAGCAGGAACGAGGGGGTATTACAGGAGGATAAGGGATGAGAGGTCTGCTCGGAGGTGTAGTCGTAAATCGGGCCGCGTCTGGTCGGAGAATCACGGCGGATTGGAGCGGCGTGATTTACGAGGTCTTTATGGCCAAGGGAGGTGGCATTACACACTGCAAAGAGTTACAAATGGAGAGGCATTAACCTCTACCTGCTGCTGTCAGGCTGACACGGCCGCTCCTGAACTCAGAGGAGGACCGCCGTCAACGAGCTTCAGGAGTTATAAAACCCTCCATAACAGATAATCTGGGTATTCGGCGGCGGAAGAAGACCCACATCATGGGTCCCCAACGTCGGTCCTGGAGGCCCTGATTTAACGCACCTGGATCAAGTGATGGCTCGATAGAGGCCAAAGTGGAACATTGACATTCTGAAAAGGTTGTCGCTGCCACCAAGGAGAGAACTGAAACCTGCAGGACGCCGGCCCTCCAGGACCGACTTTGGGGACCCCTGACCCACATCAACCTTTCCGTCACCACTAGGCTGGTGAAAGTGAACCATTTATTTCCGCGCTTCGAAAAAGGCAGGTTACTCACATCTTTCAAGCCAGCCTCCTCTCGAGTGCGTTTTTTTTTTTTTTTTCAAATACCACGTAGAAATCCTCGTGAAAATGAAAAATGTCTGGGCCTCAAACGGCCTGTGTGTTCCGCGTGATGAAATGAGCCGGCGGAGTAATACCAACAGAGGTGAAGGTGATAAATTCGACAGGCGCGCTGTGAAAACACATCAAACCGAGGGACCTCTCCTCCTCACACACACACACGCACACACCCTTCTCCAAACATTTTGGGCTCGTCGGGGCACCTTCGCATTTATTTGTTTTTTAATTCGCTCTCATGCATTTTAATAGATCCATTACCTATAAATATCCTGAGCGTACACAGGGACACATCCTTTAGCGCCGACCAAGAATAACAAGCCCAGGAAGGCTCAGATAGAGGAGGCAGTGTGTTCATTATGATATGCGGCGTTCAATTGCCACATTAATTAAGCAGCTCCAGTCAGCAGGGGCAGAGTGAGCGACGGGGTCGGTCACTGGAGGCACTGCCAAATCTAAGCCTCTGTGTCCGGCGCCTGATTTATGGACGCTTGCGAGATTTGGGGTCGGGGTGGGGGTGTGGGGCGGTGAGAATCCAGGAGTCATATTTTTAGTGGGCGGTAGTGCCGCGCACATGTGCAGGGACTCAGGGGCCTCCCCTTTGGGACGCCATTCATCTCTCATCACTGCCATGTTGATAACATCCCCCCTCCATAAGATACACACATCCTCATTCAGCAAACACACTCTTACTCGTGGAGGGACCGACCAGGTGGCGGTCAGCTTCCTACAAGCGGGGTTACATAAATACACAGCCCGGCGTTGAGATGACACTTGGTCTCTGGTATACTTTTTTCTTTTTTTTGTGTGTGTAATCCTTTTGTAAATTTGTGATTTGCGGATGTTTAACAGGAAGTCATTGAGGAGTGTGTACAGCCCCGTTTCCTTCCTGCTCAGACGGAGCAGGGCAATTGGGCCTTGTTTTAACAGCTCCCTAAATACGTCTTCCTCCTTTCTGCTTCGTATCGATTTCCCTATCGATTTCTGAATGTGTGATGAAACAAAGAAAAACCCGGGGAGGCACCGCTCAGCGCCAGACGTCGCTCGACGTGTGCTGATGATGACGTTCTCCACTTGTGTGCACGTCAGAATGGTCGATTATGAGCGTGGCATGCGTGAGCACAAACTCGCCGGGTCAGCGAGCAAAAAAAGGGAAGGGCACGGAGATGAAAGGCCCATCGCACATCAGCTGAACACACACACACATGCACATCTGAAAAAGCTTTGCATCAGTAAACATGGTTTAAAAGTGGTAGGACGTGCATGTTTATGGTGGTAAAAACATGCGTACCCATGCCCAATCGGTCAAAAAGTGTCAAGTACTGAAGCAACTGTTTTAGAGTTAGAAATACCTTTGAGATAAAAAAAAAAAATTAAAAAACAACTCCAACTTTAATCCTAGATATAATTAGAAGGTGTATTAATTACGTTTATTTGTTGAGCATATTTCAGCAAAGTGCTTGCCCTCAAACAAAACGCAAAACCCGCCCCAACAAAAATCACAAAAACATCAGACAGCAATCTGAGAACAAATATTACATATTATCAAGTGCCATCATCAAAAACATCAACACACATAATACATGCTGGTCATATTATAGTTCAAAGGTGACTCTAAACAGGTGGGTTTCTAGTCTTGATTTGAAGGAACTCTGTGTTTCGACTGGTTTGTAGTTTTCTGGAAGTTCGTTTCAGATTTGTGGTACACTGGAAGCTTCTGTGCAGTGGGTAATATTTTCAATCGGATCTTTTTAAATCCTTGAATGACAGTTATTTCTGCCCTGTTTATTTGATTCTAATTAGTTTCTGTTTACCTCTTTTTTTTTTAAAAAGATACAAAAAAATAATAATTTCTGCCTTCGTCAGCTTCTGGTTAAACCAAACCGGAAGAGGGAAGAAAAAATAAATCCTGCACCTTTGTAACTTTATAAGTGAAAGTTGCAAAATGGTTTGAGGCGCAGTGTTGAGTACTATAGGAGGAGCTGCAGAGATCTGAAACTCAGGAGGAAGAATGTCTATGTAGTTCTAGGCTGTGAGGAAATGTGGCAAGATCAGATCAAATCCAGACCGGTGGGAGAAAAAGGGGAAATGCAAGGATACATACATGGATGCATGAGAAGGCACAAGAGTTGAGTCAATTCTCCACATTCAGTCCATTTCTCTATAATTACTAAAAAGTTGTTGCCATATATGTTTCTTTTTTGTGTGTTCAGTTTCAGTTTATTCCCATGTTCTGCTGTTGGTGCATTTTGATTTGCCTTTCTAATTTCAGCGTACCTGTTTGCTCTCTTCCACAGCTGTTCCTAATTCCCCGATTAACACAGCTGCATTCAGCAGCTTTTTCCACTTTTCCCCCAGCACGACTCTTTGTCTGTCCATCTGCTCATTTTGTACCACACCGCTGAATACTACTTCTGGTTGGTTTTTGAACCTATTTGGTTTTATTGTCTTCAGCTCATGTTCCTGGATTTTGGATCTTTCAGTTTGTTTTTGTAAGTTCCCTTTTGTTTTTTTCTTCAGCATCTTATATTTTTGCTCCACTTCTGCCTCCTCCCGTTTGCCTTCGTGTTGGAACGGTCCAGTCAAAGTCTGAACTTCAACTGCTGACATTTTGGCAAGAGCTGCTTCTTCCTGTTGTGAACAAGAGTGCGTCCCACTTTTCAGAACTTTATTTATGAAAATGGCCTTCCTGCGAGTTCACAATCATGCTCTTCTTACTATTTTTCCATTGTGTAAAATTCCTGTAAAATGCTTTTAAACTTGCAAGTTGCAACGTGTCAAAATGTAAAAACGGGCCAAACACTGTAGCAGAGGCCTGTAGGTGGGAAAGGACTAACTATAAAGTTAGGTTGTCACTATATGCATCATAAAATATTATCAAACCTTCAATTCGCAAATCTCATCCATAAATTCCTGTTTCAGTCTGGAACAGACTTGGAAATTAAAAAAAAAAAAACTATTATGTCAACTACTGTCTTAAATAAATCCTGATTCAGAAACCTCTACAGTCCTGTTTATGTCCTGAGGTGCAGTCTCTACTTGGCTGAATATTAGTGCCTGATCTCCTAATTGAATGTAAAGACTAAAGTGGTGGACACGACCGATCTCGCACAAATCGTATTACGCAGCACCACATTTATCTTACTAGAGCAACACTCGAAAGCCATCCGATCTGAAAATAAAGAGAGGGGAGAATGGTAATGCTGCGGCGATTGAAACACGCTGCATTTTTCATTAGTGTCAGAGACCAGTAAGTGACAGGAGACTGGAAACTGGCAGGAGCTCCTGGCTCCACGACTGCACACTAAAGACCAGCTGAAATGTATTCATGTATGCTGATCTGTTGCTGGTTCCGCTCACAATGTGTCGCTGAGCCAGATGTTTTTTTTGGGGTTTTTTTTTTGCTCGACTTCTGGTGTTCCAGAAGTTCCGCACGTTTCTAAAAGAGATTTTTATTTACGACGAACTGATTCGATTAAAGCCAATGAAGCTGAGACAAAGAGATTACAAATTCTGCAGACACGGTGCTTGCTCCTGAAGATATACAGTTATTATTTTCACATGGGGGCTCCAGAAGCTGTGCAAGTCAGGCACGATGTCACTCTTATGTTCTGGAGATTGACAAATGTTTTAATTCGTGTGGCGCACAAACACGGAGCAGTTAAAGAAACAAACAAAAAAAAGAACAAGAATAATGTAATAATTGTTGCCCAGCACAATATGAATAAATCATTTTGAGCCGATATCAGAATATAGCCAAACGGATAATTGGACACAGATTTTGTCCTGACAAAACAGGGGAGGTGGTGAAAAAAAGGGAAACAAACTTTATTTCATTTGCCACTGGGATGCTGCCTCTGTACAGTAAGAATGAAAACCACAAATTGGTCTCAACAATTCCTTTACCTCTGGAGTTGCCCACTTTAAAATTGGCCCGTTCGTAGATTATAAATACAGCTATTTGATGGCTCTGTTATTATGGTGGATAGGGGGGGGAAGAGGGTAAAAGTGGGGGGGAGGTTGTGGCTATAGGGCTTGATGGTTTCTCTTGATGTGGCCAAAAGCTTTGAGCTTCCACACCACACGCCTCTGCGCTCCGCGACACGAAAACACAGGAGATCACTTCCAAATGCACACGCACATGTACGTACAGGCCCTGCATTCGCTCAGCAGAAGGAAGCTGCAAACTGTACGAACATCTCGTCCATTAACCGCACAGCGCCCTGAAGTGTTGGGCCGCTGAAAGCCTTCCATCCTTCATCTCCGAACAGAAGCGTGTTTAAGTGTTTTTATGGGAACGACTCTTTCCCCGTTCGCACGCGTCGTCTCATTCATCTGAAACTCAAATGTGGGTTTTTGCAATCCTTTTAAGTGGATGAATTTTTATTCCTCTCTGCGTTAAACAGCAGTGAAGGTTATTCATCCTTTTATCTGGTGCTGCTTTCCTGAGTCACAAACAGCAGGCGCTTTGACCGCCTCGCGGGGCCTCTCACGAACGCCGAGATCCCCGTCACGGTTCGTGTGGCGCAAGGTCAAGCTGGCGATATCTTCACAATATCTCCTTTTTAACAAGAACCTTGGGTTGTTTTCGCTCTCCGCTTTTTCATTTGAATGTGGTCTTTTCCAGAGTGTGCACACACACGCACACACACACACACACACCCATACACACACATTTCTTCCCCTTACTGTGGGTAGTCGCTGCTAGGCTGACTCAGCCCTCAGCACTATTCTTGGGCTCTGACGAACAGTGTTGATGCAGCCCGTCTGATGGGTTACACACGGCATGAACCGGCCTTTGTTCCCCCCGGTCACTTCTGCCGCGCCGCTCGCCCTCGTCTCTCCTCCCACAAGTGCTGCTTGACCAGTCAAGCAACTGATGAAGCGTAAGCAAACCGCTTTAGATCAACAAAAGGAGTTGATCTTTCAGTAAGTGAGTGGGCCACTCTAGTGAAATGCGATACCACAACTACTGCATAGGCATAACACAAAAATAAAAGCGACCGCAAATATGCCAGTGTTTTCGCTCGGCCCTGGGAGACGAGTCAACGTGTGAATAACATAGAAGTTATAAAAAAAAAAAAAAGATGGATGCAGTCGCCCACACTGAAAAGCTGAAGGCCTTGGAGTTTGGTAGCAGTGATTTGAAGCCTAGCGCAGGTTCCAAAGTGCTAAAAATCTGCCTCACGAAACACTAATACTGTGGGTTTGCCACTGCATATCTGCCATATGAATAATTAACAGTATTTAATCGTCATTTTAACCAGGGTACCAAACATACTATCGAAGCAACGACTGTTATGATATTACTCAATCTTGTTACGGTGTCAGCACTGATGAAGATGGACTCACATCTGGATGACGAATGCTTGAAACTGCTGCTTCTGACACACTCCAACTTTCTTTGTATGGATTTGGCTGAACATTTGTTGACCACTGGGGGAATTTGAAGGACATTGAACATTCACTCTTAGTTATCAGCGACGGCAAAACAAAAAAATATGAGCCGTATTTTTGGTGCTCACAAGGGCAAAAAAGGGTCGTTCTTTCTCAGTTTTGGTTAGTGGCTAAGAGAAAAGGACATGTGAGCCACAACATGGATGAAGTTACAGATTGCTAATTAAAAGTTCCTAATAACTCTAAGCATCTTAAATGAGTACAGTGTAATTTTAAACAGGCTTTGCATTACTTTTTAGTTTTTGTGACTTTTCTCATTTTAATTTTCCCAGACAGACTAAATTTACTCAAATTAAAAGTTATATATATATTTATTTATTTATTTTTGCTAAAATTGATGCTGTAAGATTACTGCAATAAAGGAAGACTTTATTTAACTTCTTCTAATTGCAGTAAAGTAGTTTTGAACCCTAAAACTAGAAAACATTTATGTTTACAATAAAAGCGTCCTAATAATGGAAATCCAAAAGTATCCCTCGTCATAAATGTGTGTAAATTCACTTTAATACAAAACCTTTCAATCTTTATGCGACAATAAATGAACTAAAATGAGGAAATTGAACATATTCCTACGTCTGTATTTAGAGGGCAGCACAGACATTAGGCATCTGAACTGTTTTGAATAAAAGTCTTTAAAAAAGAATATTTGAAGTATATTGCTAGCTCGGATTTAAGAAGAGGACTCAGCATGCACACGTCAGGGTTTCCAAATTGTCCAAGAAGAAACAAACAAAAAAAAGGAATGGCTCGTAGAGATTGCAAAGTAATGTAATAAAGTTTATTGTCAGACATGAAGGCCCCTGACAATTTTCCTGACCGCAGACTCAACAAACGCGTTCGTGACCATCTATTGTAGAATTCCTTACCACCTTTTTTAAATTTTTTTTTTTTATCTGGTCGGGACTTGAAGGGGCCGACCGCTTCACAACTCGAATCCAGTCAAATAAATATGGCAATAAACAGAGAGCGAGAGGAACCGGCTACGCTGCGTCCAAGCCGCCTGTCGACGCTGTCGCCCATTGAGATGTGAGATAAAATAAAAGCATATCTAATATTAAGCGAGTGGCGGCAGGACTCAAACTCAAACCATCTGTCTGCACGTATTTGCGAAAACGCATGAAAAGATGGGAGCCTGCTGAAGGCAAATGTTGCCTATTAGCGGGTGGCATGAGAGAGACATGAAACGGCTGCAATGCCCCTGGAAAATACCGTAACCGTCATCAGATTATCACATCTGAGAGGAAAGTCAAATCGTTGCTGAACTCGGGAGGTGAAGGGGACCTTTAAAGATTGGTAGCTTGTGAAATGATTGATGAGAGGCCTGGGGACAGCGAAGAGAATGAACACACAACATGACAGCGGCGCTAATGGAGGCATGCTGACAGCAGGTGTCGATCTGACAGCAGAGGAACTAGGAGGTATCTGTTCTCGATGCGTGACCCATATTTCTGGAAACAATAGAGCGCAAACGGAGACCTGGATGTCTTGATTCATCAGTTGCATTCCAACGTCCCAAAAAAACGTCTCTGCTGTTTTTTTGGTAGTCGGCACGGCTGCCGTCAGCTCAAGAAAATGGATGATTGACTCGTAAGTTTAAAATTGCAAACTTTATTTTTTTTGCAGTTTTTATGCAGCAGGCGAAACAAGTCCCGTTAACTATGGAGGAGCAGCTTAGGTATACCTTTGTGTAGGTCCATTCCTGAGCCAGAACAGGCCTTGGTAATCAGTAAGTCACAGCAGAAGATGAAACTACAGGAAGTGTATTGTCCATATGCAACAGTGACGACACCCTTTGACCTTAAATGTGTGCTTTTAAGCCTTAAACCTGGACAGAGTTGTGGAATTTAACAAACAAAATGTTTTCCCCAACATGTAGGGAAAGCCATAGAGTCGGTTCTGAAGTATTTAGGCTGCTACAGCCTGCTGCACGTGTATCCTAGATCCTTGTGAGCCAACAAGGATCTAGGATACACGTAGTCACACATACAGAAGTTCTTCTTGTCACACATACAGAAGAATATGACCAGTTCTGATTAAAAAGGTGAAAATCTTCAAATATGTCATCTAAAAAATGTTAGAAAACTCAAAGCATGGCACAAATGTTGTCCTCTCAGCACACGGCTGACTTAGTGCACAAGGCTCGGTGTGACAACATAGCAGTCAGGGAGTCACATCACACAAAGTGGCGCAAGCCAGTCCCTGCAGCTTTGACTCTTTAATTACATCAGGTGAAGCAAGGCATGAATTTATGGAAGATTTATTCCAATGTACCGAATCAGTTGGCTCTTCTGAAAAAACGAGGAAGCTTCAAGACAAGAATTAATTGATCAAAAATGATTTTTTGTTTTCGTTTTGTGGCACAAGGAAGTTTATCTTTTTAAGTTCTTTGTTGTACACATTTTATATTCCTAAAATGACAGGTAAATACTTTAAAATCACGTTTAATTACAAATGCACTCCATATTCTGCTGAGCCAATAAAATGTGAATTCTTTTGTCAGTAATTAGTTGAATTTTTTTTTTTCATGAGTCACATAATTACTGACAGTGTTGATGAAATAATGTGGCTGAAATGTAAAGAGTGGAGTTAAAAAAAGGAAACAAATCATGCATTGGGATTTCATGGAGCCCAACATTTGGGAACATGTTCCCGGAGTCCGTGCCGCTCAACGTTCCTAGCATGTGTACATGAAAACAGCAGAGCGTTCCTGTAACCCAGTCGCGACGGCTCGAGCACAGAGAGCTAATTCCAAGTTAATTGTGCACTTTTGTAGTTTATGCTGGAAGGGGCCTCCATGTTTTTCCCTCCAAGGTGAGAGTCTGCCGACTGCTGGGTCTGTGAGTGTGTGGACTAGCCAAAGTTCAGCTTCCACACACAAACGGGTTTTTATGAGGACCCGCTACGTATGTGCGATTCTCCACTCGCATTTAAACCTTTACCTTGATGCGTCCTTCAATTTATGCAACATAAACCTCAGACTCAGAAACGAAAAGCCTTTATTTGGACCCCGTTCTATTTGCTGTCACAGCAGATATTAGCTGTTAGCTTCTACCGCCTTTTGTTTCTGTTTCTGTTGTTGACATTGCTTACATGCACAGTTGCATGTAAGCAATGTCAGTAACAGCCCCATCCAGATGTCTTTCATTCATATGCGAGTGAAGATTTAGTCGGCCGACGTTCTTAGACAGAATCAAAACTTTATTAGAGAGGAGCCCCGGACCTTGTTCTGCCTTCAGAGGGGCCACAGTCACAGACATAATTTAAGCTGTCGGTTTTTCGGTGGAGATTTCATCCTCGATCTTGTGTCTGATAAGGACTGTTTTGAAGCTTAGGGACGAGAACAGCCGTGTCGCAGGACAGTAAATCACGGTTCATGTGAGCGAGGACGACAGGGATCGACGTAAATGGGATCAAAATCCAACTTGGAGTTTGTGGCTAGACTGGCTGAAACACAGATGTAGGCAATTTTTTTTTTTTTTGTTTTGGGGGTGGGGGGACCACGTTTATTTAGGTGCGTCGGATTAAAGGGGAGCAAAATGCAAATGCTTGTGAAACTTTTTTTTTAAACCAATCGAACATGTAACATTTAGCTTTCATATTCTAACTATGCAACTCTTGGCGTTTTATTTTGTATAATAAAATACAAAAGGTTCAGGTCATTTTAGGATTTCTTTTTCTCTTTTTTTTTTTTTTTAAAGTGATTGAATCCCAGAAAGAAACTACCGCAAAGCCTTTTCATTAGTCGCATAATGATCAGCAGATGCCACCGACTAATCTAATGATGAACATCAACTGGAGAGACTTCGTCAAAAGCTTGTAAAACGTTGTGATTTCAGCAGATCTCTGGATCATTTTACTGCCTGTAATTGAGGGGGCTCTGGTTGCTGGTCATAATAAATTATGTCGCATAAATCAATCCGCCGAGCAGAAAGAAAGAGAGAGAGGGGAGAAGAAAAAAAAAAAAACAGGAGAAGAAGAAAAATCTCCATTCACGACGGGAAGAATGAAAGCATTGTCTGTGCGGCCTCGGACGTTACTGTACGACGTCCACCGAACCCTCCCCCCAATACCCCCCACCCCGCGCGAAAGAGACAAATCACCCCGGGCCTTCATGAGCGAGGCATGGTGGGAGGCCAAGATGAATACAGTACATTTCCCCTCACTGTTTCCCCCTCAACTAAAACACGGCAATTAAAACGTCTCTATGGCAGCAGGGCTGGAAGGAGCCAACAGCTCAGCGAGAGTCGCAGACCACAGCCTCTGTTGTAATTGAAAACGGGGCCTACAGTCCTAACAGCAACGGCCACATTTATTTATTTTCAGCTGTTTAAAATGTCTGAGATCTTTGTCTTGGAGAGCTAATTGCTGCTTCCGACAGGAAGTCAGCGAGTCAATGGCTGGTTCATGTACAAAGAGATTTTAATCGGATCTCCCCTCTTGTCGTCGGCCTCGTGGTCATCAGTCACAAAATATGGAAAGTATGAGTCCCGACCCGGCGTCGTCCCGACAGGAGAACCTCGACTTGTTTTCGCTGAGCTCGGCTAAATATTTAAAGCGTTTCTCGAGGCGTAAACATTCGGTGAGTTATTCCAGCGGCGGGGAAACGTCTGTTTTGTTATTTACGTCGCTCCAGCCCCGTTACGTCATGCAGGATTATTTGCGCGAGAGTTTGATTAGAGGTCTCGGAAAATCTGCAAAAATGTCTCAAAATTGTTCTTTCTTTCGGTGCCTGGCAAATGCCGCGAAGAGGAACGAAGGGGGTGGGGGGGAAAGCCCCCCCAAAAAAACAAGAAAGCTTTGGGTGAAAGGAATGTAATCATGCTATGCTCATGGCTGTCAGTGCACTGAAAGATCCTTTCAGAATCCCATCCGATGAGTCTCCCAGACCACTCCAGTAAAGTAGAAAATGGGAAATGTCATACTCTCTCTCTCAACGACCACACACTCTCTGGACTAGCAGAGCCCCAGAGGAGCAGAGGCCACTTCTGCAGTAACCGTGGTATGCATTCTAATTCCCTCCGTGTGCATTTTTGCACTTTCTGCACAGTTTTAGCACATGCACATTTTTATTTTTTGTGTTTTGCAATTTTTCTTTTTGTCCTTTTCAAATTTGCCAAACGTGGCGAGACGAGATGGAGGCACCGACGACATGGCCGGTGAGCACATCTGTCAGCCAGCTGTGCATGTGTTTACACCTGACCTCAGCCAAGTCACCGTCTGGCACTCCTGTTCACTTTACCTCCACCCGGCTGCCCCCGCTTCTCCTCCCCGCACCCCCACTGCAGGTTTTCCTTCCTTGCTGTCGAGGAAACTTTTCTCTCAACTGAGCTCCTGCAGCGTCTTGATAACAAATAAGCCACCAAGTACAGCAGGCACAAATTTGACTGCCATCAGCTCTGAAAGTGTGTGACCAAAGTGTAGTTTGAATAGTTTCGGTAAATACTGGTGAACAATTTGCAGCGGAAAGTTTAAGGGTTGGAGCGGAAAGGTCAGGGAGAAAGTTTAAGGCAGATTTAAGTTACAAGACAAAATTTCAAGCTTTAAACTTGTCGCCGAAAAGTAGAAAATGTCGTGATTTAAACACTGTTTCGTCAATCGCCCAAAAATGGACAACCTGTGGCTCTGCTGCAAATCACGACACAGCAGTCAACCCTGTTGACAAGGTGAAGCATGGTGGTGTTTTTATTTTCAGCAGGGATAAAGGAAGTGGTAAGGGCTGATGGGAAGATGAATGCACTGACAAAAAGAGGATGTTGCTGCAACTTAAAAAAAATACTTAATTGGTTACACGCTATTGAACTAAGTTTGTCAAACATACTTTATTTGCATCAGAAAGTTTAAAGGAACACTTCATATATTTACTTGGACAAAAGTAATGTAATAAATTGGAACCAATTCACTCTTTTTTTTGTCTCTATTTTAAATTGGATGACATGTTTTGTTTTGTCAGTGTGGAGTGAAGGCAATGCGTGGCAACTTGTTAGAGGCTGCAAAAGTCTTTTTAGTCAGGCAGACTTCCAGCAGGGTAGCAACCAAAGATGTCATCAAAGACACAAAGGAACCACTTAGATCAAAGCGTGTCTGTGTGTTAAAAATGGTCTACTTAAAGACCGGAGACCTGAATTCAGTTGAGTTGAGAAGTTGGCGGCTCTGCATCTGAATCTGACTCATCTTGTGCAGAACTGCTTGAGGGAGACACTCTCGGGAGTAGCGTCGCAAATAATCACGGTTGCAAGTGCGACGGTCGATGTCGTGTCAAATGTGTACACTTGTCAAATAAATAAAAATAATTAAAAGAATACTGTTCAAACTTTTATTTTTAGTGAATACAGTAAGACAATTGAATTCCACTCCTCGGATATGACCTACTTTGTGTGGGTCCATTTCATAAAATCACTGCACAAAAGAAACCAAAAAGAAAAACAACAAAACACTGAAGCTTGCGGCTGCGACATGACAAAGCGGGGGAAAAGTACAAAGGACATCACTGCCTCTGCAAAGCACTGTGAGGCTTCGCTCCCTTTCCCCCACAAGCAGATTACATCCAATGATTATGCTTCGGGCGAGCAGCACAAACATTACATATACTCTGACTTTCATAGGGGAATTTATGTCCTTTCTTTACACAAATGAAGCTGTTTGAGAAGACAAGTGTTTACTTCTGGACGGACAGGGGAAAATCTCGGGTTTGACCGATTGCTAAACAGTGCAAATCACCATGATAAAAATGATGCATTAAAATCAGCATCCGATAAACACAAGTCAGGGCGTCACAGGAGCACAGACTTTGATACAAAGAGGGTTTTTCTCTCCTCTTTGTGTTTCTTCGCCGGTCTGTAGGTGGCCAACCGCTGATCCGGGTCTGGAGTGCAGCGAGACGCCGGTTTAGAGGAGGACTTGGGGTTTTAGCTGTCATTTTGTGGAAACAAACAAATCTCGGTAATCAAAGTCAGTGTTTGGAGGGAGTCAAAGTCAAATTTCTTCTTCCCTACCAACCATGGATTGTTTCGTCCGAGGAAATTCTCATTGTATTCCAAGTGCCTTTTTCGGTTTCTTGTTTACAGGCCCTTGTCGTCTGCGTTGCGGTTTTAAAAGCGCTCTAAGGTTACAGCTGAGGTCGTCTAATAGAAACTATAGAAACGGCGAATCGCAACTGCGTTTGTTTTGGGAAAAGCAAATAGAGTTTTCATATTGCCAAACATTGATACTCTGTAAATTTGCAACTTAGGGGTGCAGTTAAAACACTAACTTTGAACATGTGGAATCGTTTAGTCATGGGGTGTCATTAGTTTATATAACTTTTCTTTTTGATTTTCTCTCTCTCCCTCTCTCGCTATATTTAATAAATAACGACTATGTAGAACCTGTTGTGTGTCTCGGGACACTTGATTAACATAATTTGCAAGCGTGGTGAAGACTAGATCATTTTTATTATCTTTTTTTTTTTTTTCAAAAGGTTCCAGCTCTTAAACCTGATATGTGCAAATAAGATTTAGAGTGAGAATTTCTGCTTTTATTCTCTGCTTTATGATGGAAAATAACTCAAATTACTTTATTAAAAAGCTAGAAATACTCTCTAAAAGACTTTATTGGGAAGTCTGTTATTTGTTCACAGAGTTTTATTGCATATTTAGCAATGAACTGTTTCTATTGGCTCCCTTGTTTAGCATAAAATTACTTAAAAACTGCAAAATTAGTGCTTGTGTGCATTTAAAAATAAATAAATAAATAAATATTTTGACTTAAGTAGATCATTGTTGTACATGTTTTAAATTGTGATCCCATATTTCTAAAAAAGAGAATGTCGCTTTCAAAAATGAAACGCAGCAAAATCAATAGATATATTCCTTACACCAGACAGTCACTGCAATCCTAAGGTATTGGCAGGTTTTAAACGCCACCATGGTGGGGTCAGAGGTCAGCCCGAGCCAATAGGAACCACATGGATGAGCGCGGCCCGGCGAGCCGCGCGGTTACGGATCGCTGGCGTTTAATTAGCGGCATTGCATGAAGCGGAGCTGCGAGCCCACCGCAAAAAAAAAAAAAAAAAAAAAAAAAAAGACACGTGGAGGACGTGACGACGGGGGAGACGCGGCGCTTTCGGAGGGAAAGGCTCCGGCACCGCGGCAACGTCTCCGCTCGACACAATGCCCAGTGTGCATGCCAGACCCGCGGCAATTAGCTTCTAAGGTTCCTCCTCGTCCTGCGCCTTCTCTCTCTTTCTTTGTAATGTCGGGAGCTTGGAACAGCTCGATGTAATCAAGTCAAGAAAAGTTTATTCTGTTTAGAATTCCATCTGGTTCCAGTGGGGTGGGGGCTAATTTTAGCGTGGTATGCAGTGAGGCTGCATGTACCATCCCAGTTGGAGCAGTGGAAGGGTGGGAGGTGGAGTGGGGGGGCTCCCAGAGCAGACACCCAGACTCCTGAGCAATAGACTGTCCGACTGGTGTTTCTAAACACTGCTGCAGCAGCTCGCCCATCACTCAGCACACCCTGTGTTCCAGCAAAATGTGTCCCTCTGGCACTCACCGCAGGATTCGCGAATCTTTCGCCCTCACCCTTTTATTTTTGCGTCTTATTTTTGAGGGGGACTTTTTTTTGGGGGGGGCTCTGCGTCTCTGCGGTCGAGCATCCGCTCCGCTCAAAGCCCCGCCGGGGGCAACGACGCGCCGCTCCGAGCTGTGGCGTTTTATGGCCGGGATGCTGATTGGATGTGGCAACTCGAATGTCGGTTGGCCTGACTGCACAGTCTGCCATGGAGGCCTGCATCACTCACAAGCAAAATTCAAGCTCCGGCGAAAGGATCCCCTTTGTTTCACTGTAGAATTCAGAAAAAAAAAAATATATATATAAATATATATAAATATATATATATATATATATATATATATATATATAAGTAATTCCACTTTTTCCATTCGGAGTTGATAATTGGCTTAAAAAATGTGTCATGCTTTTCAAAAATTTATTCATTCCATTCTGCCTAATTTTGTTTTGTTACAACCACAAACACGCCTGGTTTTTATTGGGATTTTTGTTGTGTTTGAGGTTATTGTCCAGCCAAGTGCAGAGAGGGAAGAGCACGATGAAAACTGATAGAAACTCAGTTTCTATCAGGAAGGGGAAGGGGGAAAAAAAATAATAAATCAGACTGGCAACAAACCCACAGCAGGAGTAGACGCTGTGAAAGAAAGAACAGGAGATGTCGTCAGGAATGGAGGTTTCCTTTATTTATTTTTCTTTCAAAGTCATAAAAGTGGCCATTTTCCAAAGTGCAATAAGCCATAAAAGAGGTCAGCAAAATTAAACTCTTAATTTAAAAAGGGATTTAATGAAAGATTAACTGGGCAAACAAAACACACGCAGCTCACAAAACTGGCCTAATAAAGACACACGAGGGTGGCTTTTATTTGGCGGCTTGGCCGAACCGTTTACTCACAATAGGGGGAAAAAAAACTGCTTGCCGTTACGACAAACTAAACACAACATTTGCCTGAACTCACCGATACCAACAGTGCGGTATCGGCAAATTGAACTCAATTTCAATTTGATCAAGATCTTGAGTGTTCTTAAAGGGCCGGCTGTGCCAGAATGTATTGCTAAAACCCGTCTAACGAACTGTTAAAATATTAATAAATTCTTCAAACTGAATGACGTTGAACATCTTTTCAGTCCCTCCATTATTTTGCAACTGTTTTTAGGGATTTGTGGCAATAAAAATGAAAGTGTTTGTGGTACCAATTTAGAAATATTTGAGCTTATGTGAGCTGGTGAAGGTCTTCTTTTCATTACTTGCCGGATCTTTATGGATTCTAACTTTACCTCAAGTGAGGTTGAGGCAGCTGTTGAGTGATTTGATTGATAAAACAACATCTTAGCACTCAGTTATCTTGACTGTGTTCCGCGTGAAAGACACCAGCTATATGTGGAGGGCCACATAAAAAGCTATGGTGGGCCACATTTGGCTCCCGCGCCTTGAGCTTGACACGTGCGCCATAAGGTGTCACGCGGGTGTGCATTTTATCTGAAAGTATGGCCGCTATGAAAGGAGCAGGACTGCGAGAAAATTCAGTATTTGGCAGAATTGACAACAAAATGAGAAAAAAACCCAGACAAAATCCATCAGTTTGTGATCATTTACTATGACAGAGGAACATAAAGTCATGGATGTGCAATTTATACATTCACACATGAACAAAAATGATGGGTATTTCTTCATCTTTTTGTATATAAATAAAACTCAAAGTGCGGTGCTTCTAACTAAGAGAGCATGCAGCAGAGAAACAACCAAGTTATCCATGGTAACTCTGGAGGATCCGTACAGAACCTCCAGATTCTACTGAGTCCGGTGTTAGAATTTGTTGTCACTCTTTGACCAAAATAAGACAGAAGGCACTAAAAAGTTGTGTTTTCACCTTTGCAGAAGCCATGCAGGAAACAGCAAACGTCAAAAATAAACCAGTGAAAATAAAAAAAGTTTCCCTAACTAAACCACACCCACTGTGAAGCATGGTGGTGGCTGCATCATGCTTTTTCTCGCCGTGGCTGGTACAGGTTGACGGGAAGATTCATGGAGGTAAAAGTACCTTAAACGCAGAGTAGAAATGGAATGGTTTAGCTAATTAATGTGTCAGGACGGTCCAGTCAAAGTCCAGCTCAGAATCTAACAGAAAATTGTAAAACCAGCGTCAGCTTGAGGCGTTTTGAAGAACCGTCACAGTTCCCAGTGCACGATGTTTGGACCGTTGCTAGCAAAATCCCGGGATGGTTGCTGCTTTCGTCACCGTCGCGATGCGTTGGGTCCGTGTTGCTCGCGTCACTCCAGGAGGAAAAACCTTTTCACACCCAGCCGAGGAAACCTGAGAGAGCTTCTACACGAGCTCTGTGGGAATTGCAAGAGTCCAGCAGTGATTCAAACCGGTTAAGAATAACACGGCCTCACCTACTAAGCACTGAGTGGGAAAATATTTTTTTCTTATATTTAAGAAAAAGGAAAATCCCAACAAAACGTGCTGGTCAGAGCAGAGCGCCGTTTCTGTTCGTGTCTCTGGACTGCAATTTGTCATTTCACGCTCAATGTCAGAATCTGGTCCGGTGAGAAAACCCACCAAATCCCAGCTGACCATAAGTAGATTGTTTATAGTTTCGCTAATTCGATTTTAGAGTGCTTGATGGATCACGGACCGGGGCGGCGGTCACACACACTCTTCGTTCAGGCGTTTGTGAGTCAAATTATTTACAGTCTTTCGGAGAAAATGTTCTGTTTTCTCAGCGAGGAAGATTTTTGTGTGTGTGTGTATCTCATTACTACAATGTTTTTTATGCTGAACACACAGCCAGGGGGATGTAAATATCACTTATGTGTTAATGTTTCACCGTCAAGTTTTAATAGCGCAGGGATTTTAGTTTCCTGCAATTAATAAACTTAAACACGAGAAAATGGTGCTAAGGGCTATTTTTGACAGCAAGAAATTGAATCAAAGGGAATGAAATATTCACAGAATTAAAAAAAGAAAAAAAAATCATTAAAAAAAAACTACGAAGATGCATAGCTTGGGAATGAAAAGCAGGGGCAATAAAAGCAGTCATTTATCCTCCATTTCCAGTGGTTCCGACCGTTTTTCCTTCAATTAACCTGAAGGCGGAGTATAGATTGGTCATCGGCAAATGCTGTTATTAATCTCTGTCTGCAGTCTTAACAAATGAAGGGCACAATCATATGGAAACAATCTGGCCCCTGCCCTCCGAGAGACAGAAAACAGAGCCAAATGAAGAACATCCTTTCTCTTAAGACCTGTAATTTGTTTTTATTACCTATTAGGTAAAACACCTCATTTATCACTGTCAGGGCCTTCACAAAATGATAGCTGTCCGCATGTAAATCAGCGAGCGCGATGTATGGCTCAGAATTAAGTGGGCCCTTTTCTTATGAAATGCTCCACTCTGTGGGCTCAGTGACCCAGCGAAGCCACCCACGTCCAGACGTTTTTCTTTTGCGAGGGCTGTGCTGGAAAAAGCGAGCGGGGGAACACTTCAAAACAGAGCTGATTAAGCACAGGCCGAACTGTGTGTTTCTGTACGCCACACAGGAGAAGCCAGGCACATGAATGCTTGTGTGTGTGATGCAAAACCAGGCCTTAACGCTGAATAATTTTAAAGATGATAAAAAAATAAAAAAAAAACAGCCAAAGAATGGAGAATAATTTTGTAGGTGCTGGCCCTGTTTTTTTTTTATTATTATTATTACTTTTCCAATTTTTAAACAAACACAAAACACATTTATGTTCTCCGAGTCCTTTCAGTCCTTCTGACTTCAACGCTTATCATCTCATAATTTGAAGTTGGCAGTAGGTGGCGATATGTGGCTGTAGACGGGTTGCAAGGAGAAGAAGAATTTTTTTTCGACTAGTATTACCTTATGGGTACATATTAAAGGGGGGCAATGCTAGCTTTGGTATCGATCCAATACAGGTCAACACAGGGCCAGTATCACAGATGCCGATACTTTTAGTGATATAATACTTCTTTTTTATAAAAGGAAAATATATGATCAAACCTCTCAAATCTGTGTTTATGTGGTTTGCCTTTGAATTGTTTTGCTCATAGGTGTCTACAAAATACCTTCAAAACAAACAATGACGATTGAAAAAAGGAAGTGCGGTTTTTAACTAAATACAGTCCAACAAATCATATAATTATGAGAGCAAATCAAATCAAAAACTGGAAAAACAACCAAAAAAGTGTTTCTGGTTTGTTGTATTCAATTATTTTTTTCTTTTTTCCAGTGAACTTCTACAAACAACTAAAATGCTCAGGATGAAAATTTTCCCTCAAAGATTAGTTTTGGAGCTCACTAATTAGCTACTTAATATGAGGTCACCGGTTCAACAATCCATGCCTGGGCAAACATTTGATTGTGGACAAAATACTTCGCCCAACATCCCCATCATGATAGCTGATGGTTCTGGACAGCGGCCAGTGCCCCTGTGAAACTGGTGCCGGCCGCTGCACCGGAGAGATTGCAGTAAATCCATTTCTTGTGATGACGTGTCGACACAGAAACCATAACAGATTGATCCCTGAAATATTGAAATATTGTCCTGTTTTTTGTGTGTGTTGTTGTTTGTGCCACGCTTTTGTTTTGTGTTGTTTTGGTAAATCTGGCCTGAAACCGCCTTGTATACATTGTGGTCGTCTGGAGGAACCGCAGGTGCAGGACGGAAGCCGTGCTTCCACCGCCGAATGCGACCGAGGGGTGAATGAGTGATGAGCAAAATCGTAAAGCATCTTTTGGCGCCTAGAAAAGCGCTGATTTCAATTTTTCTTTTTTTGAAAGCGCATAATCCAGTACTTTAACTTGAGCAATAATTTGACTTGTTACTTTTTCGGGGTCACGCGTGTGTTTTTTTGTAAATATGCAGACAGTTAGGGATATTGCGAAATCTTGTGATACAAGAGCTTTTGATGATTAAGTGGCTAGCATTCACTAGTCATTCTGTCTGCTGCAAATAATACAAATATACAGAAAATAAAAAAATTCTTTCTCTCCAAAGTGATATTTTTCTTAAAACTAATTGACCGTTTAGATTTTTGACTGATGGGGAAGTCACAGAAAAAAACTGCGTGCTCAATAAAGAATAAAAAGGGACATTTTGCTGTTTTTTGGCCTCTGGACCCTCACACCGGTGTTTTTAAATTGTTTAAACTGGCCCTCCGTTTCTTAAAACATCTGTTTAAGATGTCAAAGTCTTGAAACTCCTACTTTGGAGATTTTTTTTTTCATTTTTTGTTATTTTTTTAAACCAAATAAATGTGTCAGATATTGAGACTTTTTTAAGAATCCATGTTCAACATAGGATAATCCAGTCCAGATTCGACAGACTGAGTTACAGATTTGGAAGCGTAGCTGATCTAAGTCGGTCCAGATGCAAAAAAGTAGTAAAATAGACCTTTAACTCAGCGTCTAATCAGAATCCTCCTTCAGAATTTTATCGTTAAATGGTTTGTGACACAAACCCAAAGCAAACCTATATGTCAGCGTCATTATTTTCAAGATAAATGTTCAAAGTGTTGTAATCAGTGCATATTAGCATATGCATCAGGTTATTTTTTGGTAGGTAAGTATTTCATAAAATATGTAGGTGTAAAGTCAAGAGAAGCTACAGTCAAAAGACTAAGCTTTTTATTTTCCACTTCTTTCTGAAGCTTTATATTAATACCTGTTTGGATTTATTTTGGTTCTCATCCCCGTTTGAGCCAATGAAATGAATGATATTTGACAGATTATGATCTCCAAATAAACCAAAGTACGTCAACTTTGGTTTATTTGCAAATTAACTTTGGTTTATTTAACGGTTTTGTTTAATGGAGCGACATAACCATAGTTTTTTAGTGTAGACAAAGATCAAAGTATAGAACATTTGTTCACAGAGTGTATTAAACATCCCCAGATATATAAACTGACACGCACAAAATATCTAGCAGCAGAGGAAACCATTATGTTGAAAAACCGTCAAAAGTAAAACAACCAAACTGATCAAATGTAGTACAGACTCCTTGGAAAATTTCAAATGAGATATTTAACATCAGTCAGCAATAAGGTACATCCACATTCCCTTACATTGTGGAAGCCCCCTGCCCCATGACAATGGAAGACTCATTTCCAGTGCGCTGCCCCCACCTCATGCCTCCCTGGACGATGAGCCACATCCCAATTATAAATGGTGTGAGGCATGCCCTGTCTCACCCCATCTAAAACCACCAGTTATTTGTGGAAAGTCTTTTCCCAGTCACCTTTATCTTTATCATTCACCCCTTCACCTCTCCATGCCACCATTTGGTCCTCTGACCTCGCCGACGTTGCAAAAGCTGAGGGAGTGACAGGGCCAATCTGAGCTGTGCCAAGTTATACTATTCAAAGTACATGATACGGAACCATCCAATATTACTGCAGAGCATATCAGTTAGTCTGGGAGCCCGCTCCAGAAACAGGGACCACACACTCTTTATTAGAGCCAGTAAAACGTCCCAGAGATGTGGCTGGACTCTGCTTTCTGCTTAGCTAACATGAACAATAGTAGGATTGTGCAGCTCCGCTCGCTTTCTTTTTGTAGGTCCTATTATTTTTTTCGAGCATTTGTTATTCTCACTTAAACTACAGACTGGCTCCACGAGTGGGCCACGGCGTCTCCGAACCGAGCCCTGCTCGGGCCAGGAAAAACCCGGTGGAGCCAGACGAATAAAAAGCCAAAGCGCCGACGCCGCACGGCTCCCAAATCTGGTTCCTGTCAGGGGGACATCAAGGGAACACCCGCAACGCAATCTCTCCAAACGTTTCCCTCTTCTTTTTTTTTTTTTCCCCTCGCATCTCTCTCCACCCTTCAAGCGATACGTCTTACAGATGACTGAACCATCGCCAAATGCTCCCAGAATCCTTATTCTGCTTCTCCC
Source organism: Poeciliopsis prolifica (assembly GCF_027474105.1). NCBI lineage: Eukaryota > Metazoa > Chordata > Actinopteri > Cyprinodontiformes > Poeciliidae > Poeciliopsis > Poeciliopsis prolifica. The sequence goes on from NW_026562395.1 coordinate 3,916,434, forward strand.
CCCTCCATCTTCCATCTCTCTCTCTATTTTTTTTCTTCTTCTTCCTTTCTTTCTTTCCCCCACCGTCTTATGTCTCCACGTTTGGAGCCAGCCCACATGGATTGGGATCAATTTAGGGTGAAATGATAATTACCCTGTCACTTTCAATTCCTACGTGATGAAGTGAGAAACAGGAAATATAATAAGCACAAATGGAATCTCACGCGCTTATGATTCGGGGAGGAATCGTATCTGGGCTCCACGGACTCGGCCCGACTGTCAGTCGCGCGCTGTTCCTGCTGGGAGGCGGCTACGTGCTCATGCCCCGACTCACACCAAACTGCTTGTTAAAGCATTTCGCTCTGGATAATTGCAAAATTCCAGACTGTACGCTGCTTTGTTTGGAACTTCATCCATGAGAAATGATTTGTGTCACAGGCTTCCAGAGGAAAACTCAGGAGCTCTCTCTTTTTGTGTGTGTGTGTGTGTGTGTTTTTTTCCCCCTCTTCCATCCAAAATCTTCGACACACATTTGGCTGAATTTGATTCAGCCCCTTTTTAACTCAAGCAGCTCTAATATGTTTGGTGTTAGCAGATCAGAGATAAGAGCCGGGCTAACGGTAGCCGGCTCTAACCCTGCCATGTCGGCTGTTCCTCAGCTGATGTATGGATGTGATTCCTGGCGGGGCCACGGTGCGCCGCCTGGATTTGTTTAACCCAGTGGATCAGCCTTCAGACGGGAGCACGTGCGCAGGTAATGGCTGCCATATGAGGCCAGGCCTCGCAGATGAGCTCACATGTGAAACCTAAAAAAAAAAAAACAGCCCTCCCAAAAAATACATTAATTAAATAAACTCTGGTGATCCAACAACAAAATGTGCAAACAAAAAAAAAGTCAATATTCTAAACCATGCTTCCACCAGTGGTTCACTCAGAGGTTAAAGTTTTGAATTGCAAAAATATTTGATTTAAGCATGGACTAATTCGGGGCTCTGCTTGCTGACGTGATGCCAGAGTGGCTGTGAGGGATCTGCCCCAGTCAGATGTGAACCGTCCAGCGCAGGGCAAAAGGCGAAGTTTGCTGGGCGGCGTCTGGATGTTGGTCTGGAAGTGACGACCCGACGGACTGACCGGTCGGCCGCAGTCTAACAGGACAAACGGGCCCCTGTAACTGACGGTGCGCTGGAACTAATGGGACTTTCCGCCATGCATAATCATCCACAACGCAAACAAATATCTTCCAAAGATTAAACACAGCGGGGGCATCTTTGGCTTTTGCCACGACCACCCAAGAGGTCACAGCGGCTCCCGGTGACGAAGTTCGCAGACGACCACTCGAGTAAAAATACCCAAACAGCATCTTCTTTCTTTTAAACTGGTAACTTGTTGAAAACGAACACGAGAGCATGAGAGCCTGATTGTGTTGGAAACAGGCAGAGCAAATCAAAAATGGGTCATTTGATTAAAAATGGCCTCCAGGATGTTGTTTCCACAGGTTTCCAGTGACCAATGCTGCTGACTGGTCACAGCAGGTGTGAGCTCTTTCAAATTCGGCTGTAACCTGTGCGACTGAAGACTTTAAGAGAAGTTTTTCTTTCTAAATCACATGGATGAGTGAAGGAGGGAGGGACTAAAATTTAAAATCAGTTCTCATCCGGTTGGAGTCACTTGACTCCAAAATTTGGCAGACTGTGACTCCCTATCAAACTATAATAATTTCAAATGAGCTCCTCCAATCAAAAGCCATATGTATGCGAGCAGAGAAAATGAGTTTTTACGTGTCTTTTTGTGTCCGTTGTGTCACCCCCAACACCTGCATTGTGTTTTTAAGAATAAAATTCTGATAAAACAACAAAAAAAAAAAAACATGTTAAAACTTAAACTTGTTATTGTTTTTAACTTTATGATATTTTGTCTTATTAGTATGCGGACTTCAATTCCAGACTTGGCATCATCAACACATCTACAGCAAACTCCTAAAGTTCTGCTTTGGTGTGACCCCCCCACAGAGCCCCCCACCCCCTTTCCCGGCACCCGCCCCTCACAAAACTTCCTACTGGCGCCCCTGTTGAGCTCTGAATGTTTTGGTGATTTAAAATGTCTAATTTTAGTCTCTTATTTCATCTGTTTTACAATATGGCTCACTGGGGCAAGTTCGGCATAAGTTTTTCCCCCACCATCATGTTCTAAACTGAGCAGCGTGGCTGTAAATTAAATTGTTCCCCTCTCCGTACAGACAGAAAACTTCGCTTGTCGGTTTTCCAGGAGGGAGCTCGGAAAGGGCGAAGGGGCACTGTCTCGCAGGGCAATTATTAGAGGGTGAACTCGATAAATCAAAGCAGCTGTTAGGCAGACCATCTTTCCTCTTCAACGCGGCGATTAAATATCCATGGGAAACGCAGCTCGGAAAACACGGTCGAACAGCAGGACAGGGGGAAGGCGTGAGGAAAAACTGTGGCGGCTCTGTCTCGCGGGGCTAATTTCACCGGTAATAAAAGAAGCGAACAGTGTTGCTGATATTTCAGTTTGACCTTTTTCGGTGCGAGCGGCTATCAGGGAACATCCGCCAGGGAGCTTCGCGGCCTGATTTATGACGGCGGCCCACGAAGCGGCGGCCACAGGAGCAGCGAAACACACCCCGGGGGGTTGATAACAACGCTTCGCGGTGAAAAGGCCGCAGCTACCAGCAGCTACCCTTCACAGAAAGAGGAGAGCCCACTCCGAGCCGAAACCGGTGCACCTGGACCCTTGCTCTGCCTCGCCAGCTCTCTTTCCTGTTCCTGTTTCCTGTTATGACGTGTAATTTGAATTACTTCTCTCTCTCTCTCTGGCGTTTCAGCTCCAGAGCAGGTAAAACAAGTCGTTCGAGCATTGAAGCCACCTGGGACAACAGGTTGAGCAAAGCACAGGGGAGTTGGTGCTCTGGAATATGTCTGCGGACAAATTAGTCTGCCTATACTGATTACTGCGGCCAGCACCCCCACCCCCCCAACCCAGGCAAACACAGCCTCCTCCGTGTGACAGCGTTGCAAAGAAAAACACTTGTCAGCTTACATTATGTTGTGACATTCTGTTTTCGTTTCTTATGACGAAGCAGTGGCACGAGGGGGTAAGCGAGTAGAGGAATTGTGCAACATATTTAAAAAATATTTGCCATTCAAACTGTACGCGGGGGAAAAGTATTTTAAAAGTTAAATTGAGCAATGATCTAAAACATTTTTAAAAACGTACACTATTTTTCACTACTGATGTGACAAAATAAGTAAGATGTAATTTACTTTTGTTTAATTTTGATGGGGCTTGGGTTTAAAAAAATAATTTTAGAGTGTTACTTCTTGCAGTCACTTTTTTTTAACCAACTTATCAACAATACAAGAGTTTTAATACTGATGCTTAAAATTTTATTTAATGCTTTTTGAAGGAATATATGGGGATAAAAGGTCTTAAAATAAACATATTTTATTGCTGAATAATAATAATAATAATAATAATAATAATAATAATAATAATAATAGCTTCCACAAAAACAAAAAAAAGCCACAAGACTAATCCAATCTTATATTTTTTTAGGTTGTGCTTATAAATTTTATTAATATGTGCCTTCATATTTCCCTTTGTTGTAAAACCATATAAGTGGAGTCAGAGGCCCATTTCTGCTAGACACTCTTCAAAATGGGCAAGACAAGAGTAGTATTACCTCACTGGCAATACAGTGAGGTAAAAAAAAAAAAAAAAAACTCCAAAGCTTCTGTTGCAAATATTTCTGTGTTAAATTAGGCTGCAGCAAATGAAATTAAAATGAAACAATTCTTCTGAAGCATTTTTACAGCTCTGCAATAGGGGTAAAAATATATGCGAAGGTCACTGTTTATACCTTATTGTATTACACAGTCGCCGTCCATTGGCAATCATGATCATGGATTTCATATTCCATTATATTCATGGAATATCTGTGCTTAATCCAAACAGTGAATCGTAGGTTGTGAGACTTTTTCCATCACCATGGAATCACTCACTCAGGCCCTTCTGATGTCAATTTCTCACACGCTTGAACACTGGGTGGCACTGGAGCCAAGACCAGCAACACACCAGCAGACAGTGAAAGAAACTGGAGTTGCCAGTCTAGCTGTCGGTCCTCTCTCTTCCTCTCTCTTCCTCTCTCTCTCCTTTCTTTCTTTCTCTCTCTCAACGTCCTCCTGCATCAGCAGAACACAGAACTCTGTACCGGGCAATATTCAGGCATAAAACAAAAAATATGAAACTCAGTTTCTATGATCTTAGACCGAGGTAAACATTTTAAAAAATGTGGACTTGACCCCCTCCGCCTCCCACTCCGGAAATCTGACTCACATTTCAGCACCGGCGCACGTTATAATTATTCTGACCACTCTGTTCCTTCTCTCTTCGTTTTCTCGTCCTTATCCTCCTCATTTCCTGCCGCCCCTGTAGGACAGAAATAGATGGGAAGATTCCTGTAGACATTGAGCACACACAAAGTACTCTCACTATAAGCGCATGAAACTTGCTCTCTTGATTCAAAGTCTCACAATACATCTGGAGCTTTGTGTCTGCTTGCTTTTGAGCAATGTGTACTGCAGGCGTTTGCCTTCGTATCTGGTTCTGGGTTCCTAAAAAAACAACAACAAAAAAAAAGGCTGCTTATTATTGAATGGACTCTGTTAAGTTTCAGGAGGACACCTATTAGGAGGTTAGCCAAACACTATCAGCTAATACGACCTGTAATTACACCAGCAGTGAGGAAATGCAGCGAGCTAACACCAGCATGGAAACAATCTGACAGTGCAAACACCGCAGCTAAGCCACTTCATCTCTGTGTGTGCATTTGTAAAAGTGTGTGTGTGTGTGTGTGTGTGGACAGAGGCCTCCTTGCACAGATTGTGGCTGTGCGAATTGTCAAATTGGAGTGGATGTTTGGGTGTGGAGGGAGCACATCTGGAGGGAATTTATTGTATAATTCAGTCTATTATTGCTGCGGTCGGTGCTTAAGGAGCACGTACACAATTACCGTCCACTCTGCAAGGCTACAAGTGGCCTCTGGCCTAAACTAATAAACTGCGGACGAGGGTGGAGAGAGGAGAATTCATTTGAGGTTATCATCATCGCACTCCTCTCTGCTACCTCTCAGTCTTGACACTTACCAGGGTTTATTATAAATCAATGAGCAGCACTTAAAGCTAAAGCCCAGATTGTGGTCAGATTTGACGGGGATCTGGTTTTTAAAGATTTGCATTAGATACAGACTGAGACAAAACAACTCACTTAAATTTTAAAGTTTGACGTATTGAATTATGTTTTCTAATGTCCGTCTTATCCAATGCTGCTTTTTAGTGTGTGTGTGTGTGTGTGTGTGTGTGCGTGTGTGTACTTTATTGTGAATTATGTCAGAAGACACAATTTCTAGGTTTTGGTATCCACTACTTAGACGCACCCAGCACTCGCATGTGAAATATTAGCAGAGAGATTATTTTAAAAAATACTGGTAATGAAACAATATCCCACGCCATGAAATCACACAACAGCAAAATCGCGATGCTTGTGCCGACATATTATACCGCACCGTACCGCAGCTCCGTCAAAAAGCGACTGGTGGCAAACTCTCGCGGTGTTTTCCGACTTTACCGTACAGTCTGACATAATTGTTGTAACAGTTGTTCTTCTCAATGAGCAACGGGTGTGGTTCCGTCCTCCACGTTTTGTTGGTGAGGAGTTAGCAATGACTTGCTAACAGCTATCCGGTTGCTTTTTCGCATGTTAAAGTGAAAAAAAAAGGCAACTGCTTGTCAAGCAACGCCCAACATGTAGGTAGGTGGAAGTGAGAACCACGCAACTGGAAACTGTGAGCTGCTAGCGAGGCTAAAGGTTGCTTCACAGCTTTCTGGAAATAAAATTCACCCGGAAACAAAAGCATTCTCAGTTTTTCCAAAAACACCAAGGCTTTTGCCACGTGCGAATGTCGCGGTGAGGGAGTCATCCCCTCATTAACATCTGCTGTCATTATTTACCGTCTTTACATCACGTTTATCTTGCTTACGAAGGTTTTACTTTCTGATTGACCTACCTTGATTGACCTACCTTGAGAATGGCTCGAACCTCGTTGATCCGTCTGTGAGTCCAAGAAGCTCCCCTCATCACTCCCCTGCTCTATGATGTCATCGTTGCCATGGAAGAGGAACTGGTGTGTTCAGTCAGCCTCAATCTGAATAAAGAAGCACTGACTAGGAGGTGTGACGACCTGGACTGTACACATTTTCTGTTTGTTGTTTGCTTTTGAAGTCGAATTCTTCAAGGGAGTTTATAGGACATAAATAATATCATTGTCTCAGTGGGTTCTTGGAAAAAAAAAGAAAAAAAAAAGTGAGTACATTAAGTAGGTGCATGAGCAGGAGAACTGTATTGGTTTATGAGGTGACGGCTTTTCATATACATTAACTCGTGCCATGAAAGAGTCCAAAGTTAAACCCACTTCGTCTTTTCCATTTCAGCAGGCCTCCCGGAATAGACTGGTGAGGCGTTCGGGTTAAAGACTTTACCAGGGGGGGAAAAATCTGTCCAGGCCAGCCTGGACTCTATCTGACTGTGGCAACCCCGAATGACCCACGGTATGCGTGTGTGTGAGTGTGTGTGTGTGAGGGAGTGATTTTGGAGCTGCCGGCAGTGTTGGCGAGGAGCTCGTAACCCAGAACAATAAAGTGCCTCTCCTCCAGGCCTCCCAGCGGTGATCTCCGCCAGAAGTGAAAGGTTCAACTCGCTGCACGTGTCAGAGTTTTGACCTTTCACCCTCGGAGGCTGTTTGTCTCTCGCTCGTTTTTTCTGCCTCCTCTTTCTGGCCCTGCGCGCTCACAGTCTGGAATGTTATTTCTTTCTGTTCATGTTCGTTATTAATGATGAGTTCAGTTAAATTGTTTTGATATTTTATTGCTGATTCTTGGACTTAGTGACCAAGTGATTGAGCAGTTTATTTATTTCTTAAAGTAATAGTGCACACAATAACAACCCATAATTTCTCTAGATTGAATAAGCAAAGTAGAGTAAGGCTATACATAAACTCTATTTAGACAAAAGTTAACGATAAGATAATGCAATTAAGATGAATAAAAGCCTCAAAAAAAGTCAAATGAAAAGTCCATATTATATTTCCTTTGATTTAGTATGAATTAACCAACATTTTTCTATTTTTTTTAATATGTGATTTGGCTGTAGTAATATTAAACACTTGTTTCTGGTGGATTATTTCCATTTGAAGTGTTATGAAACCGTTGGACGGACTGAAAAGAAGACGCTTTCTCAAGATTACCAAAGACAAGGTTTGGATTTTTGCCATCAAAGACAAAAAAAAAATACCAAAAAAACGGCAGTTGTTATAGTTTCCGCACGAAAACAAAACGGCAGGAGTAATTTTATATATTTTTGTTGGGGTGCGGGGAGTCACATTTAAAAAACAAAAACAAAACAAATCAGATATTACAATCAGTGCCAGTCCTTTCTAAATATATGAATAATTCCAGGATCAACAGCTGAAATTGGAGTCTGGGTCGAAAAAATCGCAATCAGATGTGAGTGGGCGCCTGTTTGAGTTAAAAACACAGATCTATCTGTTTTACACTGAGCTTTGTAGAAGTGTAACGTAAACCAGAGAGATTTATGTGGGCTTCAAACGGAGTTGTTTACGCATATTTGGCTGCAGAAGATCGCCAAACCATTTCTACTGAGTTTCGGGCTCCACAAATCCATACGCAGACAGACATAAACAGAAGGAATCCTAGACCACTGTTACCTTCGTCGTGCAAGATGACCATTGGAGAGCGATCGACGGGCCAGGTTTATAAAAGTTGTTGAGCTCAGGAAGAAGCTCATGGGAATGTCTGGGCAAGTATGGGCATTTGTTTGACTGGCTCAAAAATGATGTTGATGAGGGCATGGCAGGGCTGCAGGATGAAGACAATACTGTGCAATAAGAAGACCGGAGACACTCTTATAAATATAGATATTAAAAAGGGAGTACGGCTTGTGGAAAAAAAAAAGTAAACCGTCTGACCTCCCTGTTTGGAGCCGATTAAATGTAAAAGACAGAAAATGGACGTTGCTGTACAGTAACATCTCACATTTCTTTTAGTAAATGAACTTTGAGTCCAAAGACACATTAAACTCTCAGTGATGTATTTCGGGCACTACTCTGTAAATAGTCACCGTTTTAATACAAAGTTACGTTTAAAGTCCAGTAAATGTGCCAGCTTTGCATTAAAGTGACATTATTTACAAAATAATGCAAACTTGGCAGTTTTAATGGACTTTTAACGCAACCTTTAGAGCAACTTTGCATTAAAAGTGTCATTATTAAACCGAATGATGACAGCAGTCATAGGCATTCAAAAAGTCTCCTTCATGCTCCTGTCAGGTGTTGTGTCATGTTTGACATTGTCATGTCAGTCTTATGCACATCCCTTCAATTTGATTTCGTTGAAAATTATACTACATAATTCCAGTAAAAAAGTATTCTTGATTTTTTTTGTTGCTTTTTTTGTTTTCTTAAGGCCTACGCACTCACGGTGAAGAAAGCCGACTTGACAGGTGCCTGGCAAACCCCGTTTCGTCCTTCTACTCAACTTCCTTTGAATATGATTAGTTGCAGAACTGTGTGAACAGCCAGCTTCTTTAGCTACAACCTTTAGCGGCTTTGGCTTTCCCTACTCGTGGAGGGTGTTAATGACTGTAAAGTCAGCAGCTTCTTCATCATGGTGTGGCCCTTGACATGGCTGTAACATAAATTTTATTTCTAAAGACCTTCTCTTTTTTTCTTATTTTGGTCTCACATAATAGAGAGCCATGATAATGAAAATTGCTAGACAATACTTGAATCCTATCGCTCTGTGTGCAATAAATCTACATGGAATATAGGAAGTCCCCTCTTTTCATTGAATTCCGGGAATAGCGGTTTTGATTTTCTGGGACGCACCTTCATGTCACAAGGCCGGGGATTAATTGGACGGACAGTCAGACATTTGGACAGATCGCTCGCTCCTGTTTCCCAATGCGACCGCAGTGTTGTGTCATTTCTGCGAGGTGTTATGTCTGCTGGGTGTAGCGCAATCCCCCCCCCCCCCTCTCCCCAGCTCGTGTGGATGCGCTACAGTATTTACCAATATTGAAATAGCTTGGGATGAAGTGAGTATTAAATCAGGAATGTGCTTGTGGCAGATCTCCACCCTTGATAATATGGGGTGTTTTTTTTTTCCCAAGTGGTTTTGCCCACTTGTTTTTCCCACTATGTTTTTTTTTTCTCCCTGCGCAATGCTCTTTCACTCTTCCAGTAAAACAGTGCATATGCATGTGTGTGTGTGTGTGTGTGTGTGCGTGCGTGCGTATGTGTTTTTCAAGGCAGCTTGTTTTTATTCCGGTTGCTGTCTGCGTTTGTCATTATGCTATCTTTACAAGTCTCGGGTTGTAAGCTGGAATGTAAAGTCACACATGTCCAAAGAACACAATAAAATCTGCGGGTTTCACTTCCTATGTACAGGCTCTTGGCTATGCAGTGCGCATTTATCTTGCTTATTCACATAGTTAGGCGCGCTATAAAAAATGGCTAACTTCCCCCGGCCTGTTGTGGTAAATATATGTTGTTTAAAGCGCTGAATTTGGACGTTACGGGAAAAGGCAACCGTCTTGTGCGACAGCAGGCAGGTACAGACCGGGCCCTTCCTTTTCGAATTGTAAAGGGCCGCGTTCAAGAAGAGCCAAATTATCATTTAATTTGAGCAGAGGTAGTGGTCGTGTGTTTCTGTTATCATTACTCTATCCCATTCATTCGAGGCGCTTCATTCATTCCGGTTGTTTTTTTGTTTTTTTCTTTAACTGTGCCACAGCGTTCAGTAGCCGAAATGATAGCCTACTCCTTTGTCTGTCCCAATGTACAATTTACACAGCTTGGTGATTTGGTCAGACAGAGACCACACGATGAAGGCGATATACCACAGAGCAAGTGGCAAAAGGATAGGAAACATGCAATGAAAAGTGCGAGGAAGTGGATGAGGTCACCCACATTCAACAAGCGAAAATCAAGAGCCTCACAGCCTCAAAATTAAAGATGATCATTTCTCTGACCTACAACATTTATGCAGCCACCGCTGAAAAACGTACACAAGTCGAGTGGTTTTTTTTCTCTTCTTTTTCTTCTTCGTCTTCCTCTTCCTCCTCCTTTCCCTTTCTTCCAGGCAAGTCTGTGCATACATTCATTTAAGCTGAGTGTAGACAAACCACATGAGAAGAGGATACAAACAGAAGCCAATTAAAGAACGAATGGGGGCGGGAGGGGCTACAACAATAAAATTAATGTCATGAAACAGCTGCGGTCAGTGTTTGTGTGACACTTCACAGGCTTTCATTAAAAAGAGGGCAGAAGAAACTGTTTAGGTATAATGACTGGGAACCAGTTCACATTCCTGATTTCGATGGCTTTGTTTTTTTTTTTTTGTTGTTGTTTTTTTATTTTTAGTTTCAACTTGAAAGGGTCAGGAAATGTGGGTTATTATTGTTGGTTGTAATTGAGTTTTTTTTAAGGATTACAAGATTGGTCTTTACTTTGCCACTTGAACAACATCTGCCATGTTAGCAAATCGTAGATTGTGTGAGTAGCGTCGCCCCGAGATGCCAACTTATCGGCTTTTTGTTTACACGTGATGATGGCTGAAGTCTGACAAGGTGATGCTGTGATTTCCTCATTTCTCGAGAGACTCCACCAGCCTTTAAGGGCAACGCCCGCAGAGGCTGATGCTTTCCATTTCCTCAGAAACTGCAGTTTGTCACTGTGAATGAAATATCCTGACAGCAACTGAAGAAAGCCCCTGATTTATTTTGCCTCGCAAATTAATTTCCCTCCATGTTATGAACCGGCATGCAGGAGTAGCGTTCGCTGCTGTCTGTTTAAACTCTTAAATGGATTGCAACAATTTCTGTTTCACACAACAATTACTAGTTACTAAGCTTACGAGTAATCTCATTCTTATCACAGTGATATTTATAACTTTGGCACATTAGCATAAACAAAGATTCAAGACAGCCAGAGAGGTGCTTGAAACGCTTTGTAACTGTGAGAACGTCCTTGGAATTTTTTCAGCTTAAAGGGGTCATCACGGTGGACCGGAAGTGACGTGACGGCGAACCGGAAGTGGCTGGACGGAGTTTCGGAAGTAGTCTTCTGTCACCATTAGCTGAAGCGAGCCAGCTAAATTAACCTTTAAGCTACTTGTTACTTACTTTTTTGAGTCTTCCTCAATGTGGTGAGTTGATGAATATTGTAAGCTAGAGATGAGCGTTCCATATGTGTGTTTTGACAAATTAGCTTCAAGCTAATGAAAATGCTAGTGGTTTTATGGTTTACTTTATACATTAGTTGCTAATTAGCACAATGGTAGCTCTTGTTTATTGCCCAGTGGTATCTAATGCTGATGTCCATTATACCTTAAAGTATTCAAGGGATTAAATATGTGCTTTATAATCAAGTATAACCAGTGATGATGTGCTAATAGGATTTACTTTAAAGGTCTAAAGCTAAGTAATACCGTATATCACATTTTAAATGGCTACTTTGCTATTAAGCGGGGTCTAACGGCAAAATATTTCACCATGCTTCCTTTTTTTCTTTTTGTTACGCAGTAATATATTTGGTAAAAGTCAAAAGTGGTGTTAAGCTATAGTGTAGCTGTACTGTAAGCTTGTGAAATATAACCAAGCAAAAATAAAACTCAACTCATCACATCACAAACTCTCGTATGAAACAGGTTTTTATGCGCCTCACACATGACCATGGCAAGTTCTGTTCTGTCTCAATCTAACACTGTAATCCACTGTATTTTACTGTCCTACAATTTTTCTTATCCAAAAATCAAACAAAACAATACAATGTTAAACATATTGTGCACCAAATATGAAGACAGTATTCATAGGCTGCCTGTCAGTAAAATAGCAGAACAAGTTTGCATGTAGATTGTTAAATATGCGAGCAGCTTAGCTGAGGGTTTGTGTAAAATAAATAACAGTTTATGTGAGCAAACAAAGGGGAGAGAAGCGAATGATATGATGAAGATACACTGATGTCATCTTTTATGTGCGGTTTGTGAACAAGCCACGTTTCACGGTGGCATACTTTGACCTCATTTCTATCCTTACCAACGTCAATCCGAACGGTCAGCAGAAAGACAGTTGGTTCTTGTGAACCGGGGTTGATGTCGGGTTTCAAAGGCTAAACACGCTCCAAGTTCAATCACTCAGGCTCTCTCGCTGTCAGGACCCATAAACAGCGTCTCCGCAATTACCAACAATTACAGAGTAAACTTCCACCTACTGTTACTGAATGATTTTTTGTATGTTTCAAGGGGCCTTATAAATGAATCTGTGTGAAGAGCTGTTTGTTTTTGCATTGGGACCACAATCTTCTAATCCTGGAGCACTTCAAAGTATTTACAGAAACAAGCCATAACAGGACCAGCCTCTGAACAAGCCAACGGATCAAAGGGAGGGGCTGCTGCCTACATAAATATGGAAATAATATGACTCAGTGGGAACTTGGGGTGTAACAGAGACTCTATGGCAGACGAGAGGAATTGATTATTGGGAGACGCACGAGAGACAAAGACTCTTGTTTTAAATCCAGGACCTTGATGTTGACCATTTATTAATGTAGTCAAACTGCTTGAGTTATTATTATGATTTTTTTATTACAGAGGAACAGTAATAAAATTAATAGTTTTCAAACTTTCCCTACACATCCAGCCCATTGTTTTTTTTTCTATATTGAGTGAGTTATTGTGTTTCATCTCAAGTAACAAAAAATAATAAATATCAAAGGCAAAATGCTTGGCAGAGGCCTTTGGATGCATTGGCTCATATTATAGTACACAGTAGTTCACTTAATAGTTTGACTGAATCGTAAATATTATTAAAACAAATCAACATCACTTTTACGACTGCATGGTTTCATAAGAATGAAAAGAACATTGTCAACGTTTTTAATATTTATATATATATTTGTAGTTGTGTCAAATGATCAGCTGTGATTTGTAATGAAGATTTTGATTGACAATTTGTGTTATGTGGCTATTTTACACATGAAGGACTTTGATCACTGTATTGTATGTGATATGGCTATACCAATAAAGATCGACTGATTGAATGTGAGGCTAAAGACAAGCAGATTTTTCCACTTCAAAGACAATATTGGCAGAATAAACTCGGCACAGAAGAACTTCAGTTTACCTGGAAAGTGAGGAAATTGGGTTTGAATGAACCGTGTTCATGGATTGTTCTTAGTAAAACGAAGACACAGGCAGATTAGGTGTGAGATAAAAGTACCTATTTACTGCTTGGTCTATATTCTCTGTTCAATCAGAGCCAGGTATTGTGTAGTTGGTGCTTTTAGTCACTTTTCAGTTCATTAAATCCAACTGAAAACTGATTGAATCCAAGTCTATGGAACACAAAATGTCACCAAAACCACAAAAAAAAAAAAAATCTTTCAGAAAACTATGAAAGTGTATCGAATCATATGGCTGCTGAATATCGTGATATGTATTGTATCATGAGCAGAATACCGTGTATCTTATCGTGAGATTATTGTATCGCCACAGGTTGAGTCTACAATCAACCATGGTGGAGGTATTTGCTCCTCCATCATGTCAAAAAGGTGGAGGAAGTTATCAGGTGTCTCCCAGGTTGAGTACGTGTCCCATTGGGATCAAATTCTGTGGGATGATGTGACTACACACACATCATCTCAGGTTCAGCATTAATGAAATGCTAAAAAAAAAAAAACAACGTCTGGGATCACTGATCCTTCTCTCTGCAATTTGTTTGTTGGTCAAATTACTCAAATTACTGGTAATAAACACCAAGGTTCCATGTCCAATAAAACAATATAAGTTATCACATTTTATATAAGGCGCGCATATATTGTACTTGTGAACCAATTCCACTGCTCTCTGTTGTGTTTGTCCAGTTTTATTACCGCTGTTCATAATCAGTCCTCTGAACCTCATAAGCTGCTGTAGCGGTAACACAACCAAATGAATCAGCTGGATATGAACAGAGAGTCTTAAAACTTCCAGTTCCCTTGAGAACCAGAATTGCTCTGGTTTGCCGATATACTCGACTTAGGGCAACTAACTGTAGGACTTCTAAAATTCAGTAAACGTCAGCTCAGACTATTCATTAATGTTTTCTTTGACTTCCTTTCACATTTTCATGGCTAAGTTGTTATCTTACCGCAATATTCTGCCATGCAGATATCCTAGTCACATCATCCCTTCTCAAGTTTCATGGGCTAAGACAGATTCCTCAATAGACTTAAATTTACTGTGCAAATCTCATTTAAGCCAAAATACGAATGCATATCCTGTAGTTTGTCTCATGCAGTCTTCACAATGTGCCCTTATTTGAACTCCAATTTTATACTTGCAACAATGCATTCAGCTGCTTATTGCCCACCGGCAATATGCGGCCCAAATCTATGCAGTGATGTCATTTTCTGTGAACCAGGTACATCAGATGAGTAGCTCTTCCAGGCCACGAAATATTATGAAGGTAATAATTATCTGCTGGATGCTGACTTTGTGGCTAGGTATGGATTCAACAGAAACATAAGTCAGCATTTGAGCACTTTAAACTCTAAAACTTAACTGGAAAGTTGGCAGCCAAGCTTTGGTGGGAAATGTTATCCCTGTAACCAATGTTTGTATGCACAGGAGATAAATTTTGGTGCAGGGAATGTCAGTTTTCCATTTGAGTGCAGTTCAAAATTAAAAACAGCCCCATTCATAAAAAAGTATGAAGAAAGTCTGAGGCCTCGGTTCTCAACTGGAAAAAGGTAGAGCATCAGCCCCTGCCTTCAGTGAAAGCGTGTTGGTGTGTTGTTCCCAAGTGATGGCAGGATGATGTCCGGATAGACGGACCGAAGATCCGTCTGCTCTTGCTTGTTGAAGAAAAAGTTGAGGGAAAGAAAAGGAAGCTCCTGATTCATTTGTTCCAATTATATCTTCTCTATGGTTGTGAAATATGGATGGCTGAAGCAAGATTTCTTTGTAAGGTGGCTGGACTTCGCTCGAGAGATCAAGTTTGTCATCAAAGTAGAGTTGCTACTCTGGATTGAAAGTTCAGGATGCCTCCAGTTCGTCCGTTTGGAGTTTTTCTTACTCATTGGCTGGTTTGGGAATGTCCTGGATTCCCCCAGAGAGATGTGTGTGGCGTTTTCTTTATAATCTGATATTGGATGAGCACCAAAAAAATGGACAGATGCATAAAAAATAAAGGATAAATTAAGCAATCATGTTTTTTTCTCCTGACATAACTGATCATAAATTTTCTATCTGAGCTGAGATCAGGGTAAATACTCTCTAAAACTGTATGTCAGGGGTCAATGTTTGAATCTGAATGAAGAAAGAAAGATTCTCATTATTTTGGCATTTAGTAAATAAAAAGACGTAATCCTAAATTATAGAAAAAAGGAAAAAGTTTGTCTGATGTCACAGTGAGAAAAACAATCATGTCGTTTCTATGTAATTTCTGCAAATATTTGGTTTTGGCTTTATTTTACCTCTTAGTATTTGTCTTACTCAAAAAGCCATATATATATATATATATATATATATGTGTCTAGAAATTTGTGCTTGCTGCTTGTGTGTCTGCAGGAGTGTGTGTGTGTATGGGTTCAACAAAAAATTATAGAGGTGCTGGGATGAATATTTAAAGCAGATTTGATGACTAACCACAAGGGCCTGTGGCCAATTTATAGTGTAAGACAGTGTGAGCTAAAAAAGACGGAAAACGTGACAGTGGAGTTCACTTGCTTGAACCAATAGCTGGAATCTTCAATGCGATGTAAACTTTTAAAAGAAATACATATGCTTGACCCCTCACATGGAGGGGTTTCTCTTTACCAGCATAATCGAGGTTGATGCTGGAAACCCACTTTTACGACTTCCCACTTTAATTTCTGCTCCAAACATAAAAGCATTTGTTATATAATAAATCCCAGCGACTTCCAGGGGGAAAACCTATAACTCACTCCAGTTGGATAATGTCTTCCATTTGTTTAGTCACAAAAAAAAAAGATTTTGGTTCGGGATCAGAGACGGGCGCATTTTTGAAAGTGCGCGGACTGGCCATTGATCAGTCAGTTCCTCTGCAGCAAAAGACCACGACAATGGCTCTCAGTAGTCTCAACAAAAAACTCCACGAATCATAGTCTGTTCCTGTCGCACTGCGAGGAAGCTCCGTGTCAGTGTTTCATCTGAAGGCGCCCACATGCTGTTGCTTTATTACCCCCCCATCCTGCCCACCCACACGTTTGGCTCGCTCCACCTCACAGCGCGGAGGCCGGGCACACACTGTCATAAGAAAAGGAGGGTTTGATTTTGCACTGTCCTGCAGTGAAACAAAATTGTCCCCATTAAAGTGTTGGGTCTTTAACTACAGATTTAAGATGCTGATTTGTGGCTAGAAAGTTGGTGGAATGGTTGGGTGCTCATATTTACTGTGACATTTACACACTGGAGTGGAGCTGCTTTGCGGCCACCAGATGAGGATTTTAGCTTTTTTTTTAACAGCCACCAGGTGTGAATGTGGGCACCTATGAATCAGAGTTGTACTGAAGATAATTTGTCATGTTCAGTCTTCGCTAAAAGACTAGTATACTGTTTTAGTGAGCCTTCAGTTTCATAGCAAACACATGAGTTAAAAACGTACTCTTAGTGGTGAGAGTTTAATCCGCTACACAGAATAGTCCTTTATTGCTTTTTTCTAATGTGTAAAAAAAACAGCAAACTGTAAAACACTAGATGCAAAAATTGGTACTGATGTTTATTGCTTTGTTACCACCTGGGGGCAGAGTGAAGAAAATTTAGTATGCAGTTTAGTTTGCTTTTGGTGACAGTTGTTTCACAAAGATGTACATCTTTTAGCTATTGTTTTTTTTTATTTGTCTCTTTTTAAAGTTGTAGCTGAATAAAATGTGAGCTCAAAGTAGAATTTATAAGTTTAACAAGAGCTCAAAACATGTTTTTTTGCACCTCACGTTTATACTTGGGGACAAACATGTCCTGCTTCGCTTGTCCTTTAGCTTCACTCCGCTGCAATGAAAGTTAGCAGTCAGTTTTGAAACTGGACTCATATGGCATCACTCTGTGTCTGTCTTATATCATGTACTTATCACTGACCAATTCCTGTGCAGGCATCTGACATCGTTCTGCGATTCATAGCATGGAGCTTCAACTATCAATTGAAACCATGTGCCTCATATTAAACACTTCCCCTGCACTTCAAATAAATCAGCCATGGTTGATGTTCAAATTTTATTGCTGCTGTATTAGACTGCGTCATCCCAGTCAAACTACAGATATTCTGTTATTTTGTGTGTGTGTGTGTGTGTGTACGTGTGTGTGCACGCGCAGCTACTGTTCTGTAGTTCAGATGTGCTAACAGTGTAAAAAACTAAGTAGATGGCTTTCACGCAGTGGAAAGTAGCTCCTTGGTAACTCAGTGGAAATTTAGGTATAAATACTTTGCAAGTTGCAATATGAACAAATTGACCTAAATGTAAAGTTCAGTCAGAAATATTTTCAAACTTTCCAGTATGAACTAGACCGAATCCTTGCGGACCAGGAAGAAGAGCTGATGACTTTATTAACTTCTGTTTAATTTAACAGTTCTTTATTTCTGAACTCATCAAACAGTATTTGCTCAAACACTCAGTGACTAACCAACTGCTTTTAGCAATACAAACAAAAACCAATGCATTTCTCCCCATTTCTTACTTTTAAAACAACTTTACAGACATGGTAACTAAAGAAGGTTATGAAGACTTTACACTGGATTTTTGAGGTAGAGATACATGAGAAACCTCAAACTTTCCCACTTTGACTTGAAAATGACCTCAATGTTAACTGTTTTTTATGTGAAACATTTAACTTCTTAGTCAAATCTATCGCACAGTTAAGCCACACCCTTCAACCGGTTATGCACCACCATTAAATTGGAAGGCTTCCTCTTTGGAGGGGCCTTTCAGGATAGTAGGTACTTCAAGTTCTTTATTGTTCAATGCAAGGACTTCCAGCTTGAAATGCTGCAGTCATAATGTATCCACACGGCAAATTCAAGAGTTATCTTTGCATACAGCAGTTTTATGTACAAACGCTTCAAAAATTTTATTTTCAGCAAGCCACCGCCTCCCACATTCAGCGCCCCGTCTCACCCCAAAGTGCCTTAGTGCACCCGCGAATCAACCCTTTTTTTAATGCCGCCTCCCCCTCTGGCACTGCTGATAATTCCCTGTGATAAAATAATCTCATAGGTGAGGGTCAGACCTCAGGAGAGGATGACATGCTTCTGACTCTCCTCATCTATCCAGGCCTTTCATTACTAATCCCCATGCAGCTCCGTCTTGCGTGAAACCTCAACCTTATAGGCTCAACCTCAGTCCAGGGCCCTGAGACAGCCAGGCAGCCAGCCCCCCTTTGGAGAGGCACGCTGCCTTTGTGTGGCTGCACTCCCCCAGCTTGTCTGCCTCCCATTATTCCCCCATTCAAAATCCAAATCAAAGCCAGCTCGCATATGAAACGCGTTTGAGGTTTAAAGTCTAGTACAACTACAGCAGCTACTATTTCCAACCCTGCATGATGGATCAATATTCATGTTTCCACAGTAAGATCTGTAGAGATAGCCGTTCTGCTGCAACTAATCACTCCAACGTTATATATATTATCATTTTTTTCTTTTCCAGGACTAATAGGGTCTCAGTGATATATTTAATTACAAGGAAGTATGTTTCATTTTAATTAATACTGGCTCATTCTTGTGGCGAGACATGATTATAGTGTATCTTTTTACACTCCTAGTTTGACAACTAGTAAGTCAAAAGGAGTGCCAACAGCCTGGAGACAGGGGAAATGTGAAGTACAGACAGACAGATTTTTTTTTCTTTTTGCAGCTCTCTCTTTATTTAATCTAGCACGAGTGGAAATGAAACGACAGCTGCAGCGCTCTCCCCCCGATAGTGATGACGGACTCTTTTTGATTGCCCCCCCCCTCCTCTTTTTTTCTCTGCCTGGATGTTCGTTTTTGCTATGGTGCCCTTTCAATAAATATTTCTAAGTCTGTCAGTTAATTCTGAAATTCCATCGATGAACTCTGTCCAGAAAAATAAACGGGGCAGTCGCAGCAGTTGGCCTGGATGGGGAGTTGTTATTTTGTTCGGGGCTATTGGCAGCGACTCTTCACAGAAATATTGCTTATTTTTGCTTCGTTCCAGTCAAGCCTCTGACAGTTTGTGTGAAAAACTGCAAACTGGATTGTCATTTAAACACAGCTCCTCTGCTCTGTAATTATGAGCACCGTTCACGCAGGCGGCTTTTACAGACAGCCACAGAATAAGGATGGTTCTTCAGACGTACACATCCCTGCAATCTCTAACAAATAGTGGTCAAATTGCAATCAGAGGTATAAAAACAATAATTTTCCTCATCACATTAGTCATCGTATTTGCATCAATCTGTGCCTGCTGCTCGAGGATTGAACTAGAAAACCTTGGAAATCCCATTGGGAGTAATTTGTTGGGTAGGCTTTGGGAAAACACTGTGGTGAAATTCAATGTCAGCTTGCTCAGTTATATTTCTTTATAAAGGATGCAGCACGCTACAGATGTTGACACAATTACCTCAAAAATGTCCTGCGTCAAAACTTGCGACTGTCATCAGTTGTTTTTTTTGACCCAACATGGGGCTTTGTTGTGAAAATCCTGAGAGGGGCAGTGGCCGCCATGGCCCACAACCCACGGAGCGGGCTCGCTCTAAAATAGAATGGTACATTCCAAACCAATATAACAGCGGCAGTGCACCATCACAAGACCGCAGTAAATGGCAAAATTATTGTGCATACTTTCTGAGGCACGCCTAAAAAACCCCACTGTGTCCACATGCACTCCCGCTAACATCAGGTAGTATTTAAGTGTCCTTCACCCTAATGTATGACTAAACATGCTGCCCCTTTACCAAGCAGCCCTGATATGCCGAGTGGGGCAGTGTCATTCCACACCAGACACTTTAAAAACAGGATATGGTCTGGATTTCTCAGCTCTATATAATAAAACCCAACTCCAGTTTGATTACCGTAAAAGAAGAAGACAAAGAGTCATGCACACTGCCACCCACTTCCTGGGAAACTGCTTTGTTCTATGTGTGGATTTCCTGGTAGCTTGCAAACAAAATGCTAGGACTGATTGCCTTAAAGTGTCAGGCCGGATTCCTCTTGTGGAAGGACTGGCTTGAAATGCCATGTCGGGCAGTGTCGGGTTTAGACAGCAGATTGAACAGCCTTAGAAATTTACAATGATGAGTAAAAAATAGGGAGTAAAGGGAACTAAGGAAAACAATATCAATTCCCGTACCATGCCCTGGAGCATGGACAAAAACTAGAAAACCTCACCTCAAAGACCCATACCCAAAAAAAGGAACCTGCTCCCAGCCAGTGGACTGCTTGTATCGTTGACTGGTCCAATGGTACCCCAGAACCCCAAACAAAAACAGCCACCCACATATGTGAACCCCATTGAGGGACAAACTCCACCGAGTGCATTCCTCATACCATGCACCTCTTAGATGCTCCAGAGCAGCCCACAGTACCAGGCAAGGTTCTGATTGCCAGAACACAGTCTGGAAAGGTTGCCTCTAAGGTTGACATAAGCTGGTTTCCAGTATCCATCCATCCATCCATCCATCCATCCATCCATCCATCCATCCATCCAATCTTATCCCTGCAATGTTGTTAAAGGAGAAAGATAGTCCAGACTGGTCACCAGTCTCATTTTTTACTCTTTTCTTTCTTAAATCCAGATTGTTTTAACCCCTTAACTATTTATCTATATTTACATGTAAGTCAATGGGTCCATGAGGTCATTTTGACATTTAAACTATTAAAGTTTTCATCCATACAATTCTACTAACAAAATGCCAGAGAAAATAAATAAGACAGGAGTTTTCTGTGCTGCGTTTAACATCTGACAACCCAAACCCTTAGTGCTACTTACTTCCAGTCAGCTGGCAGCTAAAAGGTTATTATGGTTTTCCTTTTGATACATAAAAAGATTATAAATATTTCAACCAAATTCCTGAAACTAAAGTAGCACCGCACTAACTATTAAGTTCATGTTTTGAGCAGTATGAGTAGCAATGTTGAGTAGCAAGCAAGATAGAGTTGATAGCTACACTAAGCCAGTTAATTTCATTTTGTTATACTTTTGTGTGAATGGAGAATGGAAAACAGCCTATTATTCTGTGCAAAAAGCATGTTTAATTTCAAACTGCTCTAATATTTTTTGCCAAGTTCTGTGCATCAAAACATCAATAAGACATATATGTGAACTGTAAGATCAATTATCTATTTTTATTTCTTTAGCCAAAATTTGGGATTTTTTGCTTTTATGGTTGTGAAAGAAAAGCAGTAAGATCATCCAATACATTTTTACTTAAACTTTTTTGTGTTGACATCAAGATACTGTCAGACTGTGGTATTTTAACTCAAGGGTGTCATACCTTGAGAATCACATACCAGCCGACGCCTACACTGAAGTGCTCTAAAATCTGTTCCTTCTGTGTTTTGGTACTCAAACTCATGTTATCCCACTCCGCTGCTGGAAAAATCAGGAATGCCCCAACAGCGCTCCTTAAAAAAAAAAAAAAAAGCATGTGAGAATATTGAATTAATGTTATTAAGACCATTAGGTTACCACCCAGCGAGAAAAAATAGTGCAGGCCTCAGCCATTATATTCTTTGCAGCTGTTAATCACTTTGTTACACTCTGAAACTTTCATCTGCACGGTTTTGGCCAGAGCAAGGAGGAGAAGTCGAACTAATCCAGCGATCTGTCTACGGCGCAGTCCGTCTTCCAACCCCGTACTGAAAGCTCCCAGTGAAACACACAAACTCCGCTCTGAGGTATCCTTGAGGAAAATATCCACTTTCTTCACAGCAACACATAAAGGTGTTCCTCAAACCAGGTGGAAATAGGAAAGCTGACACATGCCGTCACTCCAGCGCTGTCAAAAAACTCTCCTGTTTCCAGCTCTCCGAGGTGAACGTATCTGCCAGGACTCTGCTGGCCTCCATGGAGGACGCCGGGTGAAAGGGAGCAGTGACTCGGACCGAAGCTGTCAAAAGATTTAATTTAATCTTGATGGAAAACTTCAGCTCACACAACAAATAGTAATACGGCTCTATGTGTGCCTTGGTTTTTATTTGTTAACAGAATTTATGATCTAAATATTGACTTTAAATTGGCCCTTTAATTAGTCGAAGCAGTTGGAAATACTCAGTAACTGATGCAGTGAAAGCAAGTCTTTGGATGCTGACACACAAAAAAAGAGGCCTTGCAACGCTGGGCACCACGACGTTGCAAGACATAAGGCAACAAAGAGGCGCAACCTCCAGCTGTGACTTGCAAAGAAGAGGCGTAGTTCATTTATTTTATTAGTTTGTTTTTAACCTTTTGTAAAAAGAAATAGTTTCATCCATGATCCAAATCTGCACTGGATGGGGATCAAGTTCATGTTCAAGAAACCAGTTTGGGGTAAGCTAAGCTCTATTGCATTATCCTGCTTAAAGTAGTGATCAGAAGACAAGTAGACTGCCGTCACAAAGGTACGATAGGCGTCTGTTGACACAAGATTAGATGGAACCATGTTGGATACATCATAGTCTCTCTACGATATGAATGTTGTAAATGAAATCATAACTCGTTGGACCTTTTGCAGTCTGTTGGTAACCAGTTTTTAGGAAGCCCGTGTCGATCGCAGCCTCAGTTTGCTGTCGGACCTGGTGTGGCCTCCTGCTGTTGTACAGCTTGCCTGCTTTAAGGGTGAACACGTTGAATTTCCAGAGACATTCTACGTACTCCAGTTGTAGTGAGAGATTATTTACATCTCTGTTGCGTTTCTATTATCTCAAACTAGTCTGCTCATATTACTCTGTCCTCTACATATCAAGAGGGTATTTTTATGTCAATATATCCAGTCTTTCTCAAAAGGTGGTGCTCCAGACCTGTGGTGGTCTGCGGGCGCCCCCTAGTGGTCCATAAGGTACTACATGCACACAATACGTTAGCTCCAAGTGTGACGCATAAAGTTAGCTTACTGAAGGATTGTGTTTATAATGGGTGAATGGCTAAAAACAGGGCCATTCAAGAGAAAACCCGAAGGTGCCAGGAGAAAGCTTCACAGGGTGAGTTCTAGAACTTTTTTTCAACACTATTACCAAACATGCAGATTTTGGTCTGACTAATAAGGCATTATCCCCCAATGTTATGTGAAATAATCTGCCTCTGAAACCAGCACTTTCTCAAGGTCAATATTAAGAAATGATTGATTTCAGTCAAGCTGTATAGCTAGCCATAATAGTAAGCTAGTTTAGTCTGCTAAGATATTTGACAAGAAACTTAACCACAAAGACTTGGTAAGATTTTGTTTTGGTAACTGGTGTGAAAACCAGAGGTATGGTTTTTATGTGAATTTTGCAGTGGCAAGAATAGCAAAGAAGAAGAAGAAAAAAAGATCCATTTATGACAGTGTCTCAAACTTTTTCAGGCAGAGGACCACTTAAGCCATTTAAACCACTTAATTTGAAATTGCCCTGCAATAAAACATCTTAATATACACAACATGAATTTAAATATTAGCCTTTTAACTCATTGTCTTTGTTCATTTGTTTTAAAGAATTGCTCACCTAAGACAGACTCTATATTTTGCTAAAAATTACTTGTAAGTTTGTTTTGTCTACTAAGATATTTGACAAGAAACTTGACCACAAACACATGGTAAGATTTTGTGCTTTTGTAGTGTGCACGGCATTGTGTGCGTAGTTTAGAAGTTTCTTATATTTTTATAATCTGATCTGGTCACCCATCAGTCACCATCACTTGCTTGCCTGGAGGAAGTCCTGTATTGTGTTGCTGCCATGTGGCAACTCATTTTCCATTTTTGTTAACAAGCAATTGACCAGGTACTCTCAAAAGTGGGTCTGGTGTCTGTATATCTCAGGGATCTGAGGTAATGGCTCTGATAATGCCTGTTGTTAAGCACATTTCACAGATCTTCCTGTTTGAGTCTTTGTCCAAATACCATGAATCATCTGTTGTAGATCAAATAGATCCGCAGTTTCGTCTGACAATGGGAGTCACATCAACACGAATGTATTCCAGATCTGGCAACCTGATAGCGCGCCTTTCTTCTCCCTGTAAACAGATCATCCATTCAAAGCTTCTACATCTAACTTAAGAGCAGCTCAGGCTCACTGTCCGCTGACTGGTTCCACGTGTCTGTAGGCGAAACCCGTGTGGGAGTCGCACGTTTGCATGCGTGTGTGTGTGTGTGTGTGTGTGTGTGTGTGTGTGTGTGTGTGTGTGTATGTGTGTGCACGCATTGATGCTTTTGCGTGTGTGCGGCAACACTAAGGGGGTCATGAGTCACTGAGACACGGACATGACTGATGCCCTCTCTAGGTTTTACTCTAATTACCGCTGAGGTGTTGGTGATTGTCCTGGTGACAATCCAGAGCTTGGCTGGTGTGTTGTTACAGCCTCGCCAAGATGAGGCAGTCACAAATCCAAGCTCATAAGCTGTAATTGCGCGTTTTTCAAAAGTGCAGCATTACTAAGTCACAGCACACCTTGACGCTTGGATGTACGTAGGCTGTGGCAAACAGCAACCCTGTCAACTGCTGTAGTAATTGCTGCTGAGTAATGTTCTTGCTTTGGCTCGGATAACAAAAAAGCTCCCCAATAAATCTGGAGACCATTTTAGGACGTCACCCAACAGGCTGTGAGTTTGCATGGGAAAAAAAGCACTATTAAAAGAAATAGCGAAGCTGAAACCATGCAACCTTAACAACATCAAATTAAAGCGCTCATCAAACGCTGGCTGCCACGAAAAGGAGGCGAAAAAGGCACAAAGTTGGCCAACAAAGCATCTCAGTTTGAGGAAATACCCACATTGCACAGAAGCACAGCCTCCAGTCATTTCCAATGCTCGCAAAGACAATGGGGATACGCTGAGGCTTAAGTAATAAGAACAAAATGACTTCCAGAGCAGTGAGGCCTCCTCGTTTTCAACGTGGCAGTCATGCGGGAAAATCAGAGCCACGCGAGCAGAGGGTTTCGTCGAGGATCAAAGATCGTGATTAGCCCGCACTGTCCGTCCGCCTTAATGGGGAGATCTGCTGCCAATGGCAACCATATGCAGGATGGATTAACCTCTCCATCACAATCACTACCCGAGGGAAGAAGAGAGAAATACAAAGCAGGAGAGGAGGGCAGAACAGAGAGGTGAGGGAAGCCAAAGAGATGGGGACTAGAGAAAGGAGGGGGTGGAAGTATAGAGGGGAAAAAAAAACCCAAACATTAAATGTCAGTCCCTGATGTGTGGCATAACACGTGTGCCCAATATGCAGGAACGGCTTCGGTAAGTTTACTGACCTATAGAGTCCGGAAGTTAGAGGAAACTCCCAGCTGAAACAAGTCTTTCAACTTTTAAATGAGCCACAGTAGATTTCCTGCACAGCACATTTGGAATTTTAATAAATCAGACGCAAGTGAGGAGAGAAGTGGTTGATATAATCATGTTGCTTTGAAGTCTGTGGTGTCATCACGTGTTGCAAAAAGTAGCCATTTCGTTTAAAAATCAATATTTGACTTAATAGTAACTGTAAATTTACCAGGGAGAACACAGGAAATGAAGGGACAGGGATCGTGAAGTTCCAGCCAGATGTAATTCATGGTTAATGTACTAACCATTTTTCCTGGAGGAGAGTTTACCAAAAGACTCCCTGCTCCAAGCTGTAGCTCTCTTTTTATTTCATTTTGTTTGTCAAAAGATCTTTATGGTGTCCTGAAAGAAGTACATTTGTTAAAACATTTTTTACATCAGATTCATTAAGTTCTAGACTAGTAAATGTATTTAAATCAAATGGTTTAAAAAAACATAAACAAAGACTTTTGACTGGAACCACAGCATACGATTTTTGTGTTGACCGGTGTACATGCCTCTCCATGTTGAAATACATGAGCCTCATGGATGAGCTCCCATCAACTCTTACTATTTGTACCTTAGGCGAACAGCCGTGTCCCATTCAGATTTAGGAATGTCATTAACGCCTCATACATTGATGCATTGTTTCCCCAGAAAAGGAGAAGATAGGACCAAAAAGGAATTTTTGCAGTTTTTGTGTTCATTTGGTCACTGAAAGATCAATTAGTAGCACTGGGGAAAAAGTAGATCACTCCACATTGGTTTGGTCCAAAATAAGAAAAAAAGTAAGACAATCTGAAACTGACAAGTTTGTTGGTAAACCTTAGTGTTCATGTCCTATTTGAGTTGATCTGATGGTGGTAGTGGTGGAGGTTTCTATCTTTGTTATGGTCTGTTGCTAAGTGCTTGTTTCTTTGTGTGACTCGGTGAAATCGTGCCGCTCACCTTGGGTTACCATCAGTGTAATCTCAGTGTTTTGTGGCCTAATAATGTAGGAGCTTCGGGACCTACTTACTAATTAAACCACCGGTATCAACTGCCCTGTTCAGTATTCCATCTGGAAAAGCTGCTAACCCACAATTAACCCACCTGCCATAGCTGCAACTTCTTCCCCCACCTGCAATGTCACCGTTAACCTACCAATATAATTAGTTAACACCCTGACTCCACCATGGTTGTTAATGAGATGCACCAAATATTTTGTTTCCTTGTGGACGAATGTTCAACATATCGGTATAGTCAATTAATCACTTTAGAACCTTTGAGCTTCCTCTAATAATACGTAATTTACCCAACACACCTTTTCAAAATACTGAAGTCTTCATTAATCCTTTGCCACCAGACAGGAAGCGGCTTCAGCTTCCATCAAGGCTGGTCAAGATTTGTGACAAATCTTTAATTCGTCTAAGGGTATATTCACACCAGCCCTGCTTAGTGCGCTTTAACAAACTCTAGTTCGTTTGTCGTGAAAGTCCGGTTCGTTTGGGGAGGTGTGAACGCATAACCAGTAAAGTGAACTCTGGTCCACCTGAAAACCTTTTCCTTTGAAGTGAACTCTGCCATGATTCAAAGTGTGGATGCAAGCAGAACAGAGACCACTCCAAAGGCACGTAGCAGACTTCAGGGCATTCTGGGTAAATACTACCAAACAAACATGCTAGACTGAAACAGCTTGTGATCTTTTGTAAAGTCAACAAAGAAATCCTTAAAACTGCTCAAATTTGACGCCGCTCTATTTTTGTGTACAATTTCTGAAAAATTAAGCTGTGTTCAGTGTCTCTTTGGAGGTTTTCAGGTTGTTTCCTTCAGTACCTCTCGGTGTAGCGCCACCACAGGCGGGTTGTGAAAAGTTTTTTCAAAGGACTTGGATCGTCTTGACACAGCGCAAGCTGAAAGCGAACCGCACCAGATGAAAACGTAACAAACGTTGCGGTTTTGTTCCCCTGGTGGCGACTGCAGCAATACCCGCGTACTAACAAATTGCTCCACGTCTGTACGGTGTATGTCAGTCAGCTGTTTTCCTCTCTATATTGCGCCCCGTGCATACAGGCGCTCCTTCACTCGTCTGCCTGTTCTGAATTACTCAGATGAGCCATTGAGTCCTGGGTTTAATGGGCCTCGGCTCTCTTTCATCAGCAGAAAGCCGAGTCATCACAGCTGAGCGCCGGCGACGTGGGCCGGAGCCTTCAGGGAATAAGAGCCGGATTAAGTGACATCATATCGTTTAGCGGAGGATCTCCCTCCTTTGGCAGCCGTCCTGAGAGCCAGTCATGCCTTCAAAAGGTGTGCAGTCGTTTGGCTCCCGGTGAGCCGTTATCTGCTCTGGTAATATTTAATTTTGCAGCTGTCCTGACGGTAAATTGGAATGAAAGTGAAGGCGTTTGTTGGCAAGAAGTGAATCACTGGCGTTCATGCAGCCGAGTGACACATCAAGAGCATCTGCTTGTGTCTGCCCGTCTGCTCTGCTTCTGAGTGGGTAACACCTTCTCTTACGTACAGATTTTTTGGGGGCTGAGAGTCAAGCTCAACGTTGAAGTTGTCAGCTTTTTTATTTCTGCACTTTCCCCGTTTCAAGCTTCGAAATCCCTCTATGTGACAATTTAGCTCTCTGAATAACAAAAAAAAACAAAACAGGGGGGAACATGGCATAAAATCTTTTCTTTTTCCATTATCCTGGAAAACTGAGCCGTCCAAGTCCAACTCATGCAGGCGGATTTTGAACGCTTCGCTTTTAATATTGCATCAATCTCCGTCTTCCTTTTGAGGTTTCCTTTCATTTGAAATAAATAAAACGAGGAGATTCTCTAATCAAGTCACACTCGCTGCGGTTGCGTAAGAAGAAAAAAGATATTTGTGAATCGGGTGACGGTTCCTGTGAAAAAGCCCTCTCCTAAGTCCACCATTCCGTTCTAATTAAGTGCAACAGATTCGACATAAACGTCATGGCCTTACACATAATCCCGCCTGTTATAATAAGAACCACTGTCAGGGAACACTGATGTAATGACTGTTATGAACACAAGCGTTTCTAAAAGTCAAATGCCATTTATCAGGGCCACCCACACTACAATGTGCAGGAACATTTCAACAAATGTTTACAAATGTATTTTTTGAAACCCATGAATATCACTTTCTCATCTTTGGGCTTGAGTCAGTATCATGCTAATTCTGCGACCGCTTTGACCAGAGAAAATTTGCATCGGATTTCAACACTAAGTGAAGGAAGCTGTTGAATTACCCAATATTTTATAATGCAGACACAGGCATACTGACTTTTTCCCATTTATTATGCCTTGATAAAACATTTTTCTGTCTTTATTGAAATATAAAAATGCACAAATTGCTCAGCACGCAAAAACAATTTTGTTTGTTTTTTACTTTACAGATTTGGATCACGTTAACAGATATGACAAATTTACTTTTCATGTCATTGGTCCTTTGGTTTCTAAGCAGACAGTCATGTGTGGCAGACATTCTTCCAAAGAGTACAAACACATTTTCTCAATTTTACTACATCTTCTTGAAAGTTATTCTTCTCCATTCGAAATTTCTTATCTTTTACTTTTGCTGTCTTTGCTGTAAATGCCAAATAGGATTGAGAGCATGCTCTTTTTGTTTTTTGTACAAATTCATCCAATGTCTCTCTCCCCTTCTTCCTAACAATTCAACCTCACACAGATTTAAATAAGAGTGGCAAAAGCAAATGAGGAGGATTAGCGGTGCTTGCCAGCAACAGATGGCGTTATCCAGTTACTGTGTTATTATCTTTGCTGCCTGGAAATTTAGCTGTTTGTCACATGCCATGACAATCACGAGTCTGTCACATAGCAAGTCTTCTCTAAGAGGCGTTTTCAAATTTGATGCAACACTGACTGCTACCAGAGATCCTTCCTGCCTGCAGCCTCACCGTCCACAATGACTCTTTGAAGATACATGAATTATATGAGCTATGACAACATTTCATTTCCTTTCTGGATAAAATGTTTTTGAATTTTTACCAAGCTCATCTCCAGACATCCTTTTTGGTTTTGTATGTTAGCTAGCCATCTATCATTTTGTATAATATCCATCCTGTAAGCCAATGAGTTTGCACAGCCAATTTCCTTTTTTGAACAAATGTACTGGACTTAAACCTAAACAGCAGCAGCTCCCTGTCATGCCAGCTACATGTGTCTGTTGTCTCTGCATGGAGAAAAGCTGATGTGCTCATCACTGATTTTATGACAAAACCTTCTAGAAATATCTACATCTGGGGTGGAACAACAGGAAAGAATACACTGAAACATTTCATCAAACTTTCTCCCTCAAGTGCTAAATTTGGAAACGTCTTCTCTTCCCAAATACAGCAAAGAATCTGTATTTGGGATTCTTTGTTGTAACAGAAAAAAAAGCATTTCTTTGATTTATTTTTTGAGTGAAAACTGGCTCATTTCATTTTGCAGGAAAATCTCGAACCTTAATGCTGTTCTGCTGTTCAAAAGGGAACCAGGAGATTATTTAGGTTTCTAAATAAAGACGACCGAGACGGGCTTTTTCTTTTACGTCTCGTTTCTGTTATTCCAGAGTGATTGAATTGCTCTTGCTTTGCTCCAGCAACGTTCAGCACAGTGGACTGGCAGAGACCAGTGCGTCTTTTCGGTGTAACTTTCGATAAGCTTCATCCTGAAAAGACCCTGCCGCCGCCCCGGCGAAGAGTCTACCCTCGGTGAAGAAGAGCGCGTCGCTTGTTAGGCAGCAACGCGATGATGAGTGTGCGCACATAAAACTTGCTGCATCCACACCCTTACTCTTTAGGGAGGACACCAAGAGGAAAAACTGTAAATCTTTCATATGCAAGACTTTCAAGAATTTTAGTCACCCTTTGAAAATTTGCCTTGATGAGCAGTAATTGCCGTGCGGACCCTTCCATCTTCTGCACACTTTCATGTCCCCTCAGTGGGTCTTGAATCACGGCATCTCGTGGTCTCCCTAACGACCCTCTGGGCGTCTGATGGAGGAGAGAAGACCACCATAAGAGCAAAACTTTGGCACCCGAGACGGTTTCGCTGGTGTGCCGTTTAAATCATCTCAGCCCAATTCCCATCTCAGTAGAAGCTGCATATTCCTGAACAAGATAAATATTTGCATAACACATATACTGTAGTTGCAGCACTGGGCTCGGGCCAGAGACTGGGTAGTTAAAACATAAGCGAGAGAGAGTACCATTTACCATTAGGTAATTACGGCACTGTTTGCATTTCTCTGACAGGACTTTTGTGCATGTTTTACTTCCAGTAACTCCTCCTATGTAAAATACATCATTCTGACATTTTGTCATGTTTCAACCACAGCGTTCAGTACATGCGTCGGAATTTTATTCTATCAGAAAAATGCAAAGCAGAGCATAATTGTGAAGTGGAAGAAAAACGAGACATGATTTTTCCACATTTTTAAGCCTCCAACACTTTTTTTTTCTGAAGATTGTCATGCGTTTTGCTCAATGCTACACAAACAGACTTTCCTGTCAGAAGCGAAGAAAATCATCCCCACTGAATGGTGCTGTCACCACCGTGTTCCACTACGGCGATGTTCAAAACGACGCGTAGAGGTCAGAAAATGTCAGTTTTGGTCTCACGTCATCACACCACAAACAGAAGACCTGATGGCCTTCTTTCAACTGTTGCCCCTCAACAAATAGCTGCCCCGTCAACCAAACTTGAGCTTTGGATCTCTAAGGTGTTCGCAGAATTACCACGGTTGCTACTCTGATTTAAGCTTTCATTGGTTAAGTGGACAGCCTTGTCTTAGTCGTTTTGCCATACGCTCTCAGTTGCCAGACAATGGATTGAGTTGAAGGAGTTGAATAAAAAAGCAAGAACATTTTGCATTCTTTAACCTTTCTTGTTGTTTTGAAGTTATGTACTACTTTATGTTGGCTTCTCACTTAAAACCTTCTTTTCTTTTAGCGACACCCTAAACCCTAAAGTTACTTCTGGAGCTCATACTTTGTTTCTTCTACGGTAACATCTTGAAAACTTACTGAAATATTCTAACTCTCCTGTTCTAATTAGGGAAACATAATAGTCCAAATTCCCTTAACATATACATAAAAAGAGCAGCCCACATGCAGGTCCCTTCAGTTACACACTGTTTCAGAAATATCAGATATATCCTGTAACCCCCAAAAAAAAGAAACAACAAAAAATA
The DNA here is from genome assembly GCF_027474105.1 of Poeciliopsis prolifica. Classification (NCBI taxonomy): domain Eukaryota; kingdom Metazoa; phylum Chordata; class Actinopteri; order Cyprinodontiformes; family Poeciliidae; genus Poeciliopsis; species Poeciliopsis prolifica. Next base: position 3,948,173 of record NW_026562395.1, read on the forward strand.
AACACTGATAATTTGTTGAGAGAAAATTTTGAAATGTTTACGGTATCTCAGTTACATAATGCGTTTCGGGTTGTCGTCCAATTGGAGAGACACACTGCTGGCTTTCATTAGCATCAGGCATTTTTCTCCATCACATTGAGTGATGCTGCCAGAAATCTGTGCTTCTGAAAACATTGCATGGCCCTGCCAGCAAGTCCCCCGCACCTCCCCTCCGCCTCGTCCAAAAAAGCCTCCGCAACCTTCCGCCCCGCCAGCCCCCCTGTTTTCGGCTCCCGGCGCAGCCAGAGTGGGGCCGGGCAGCTGAAAGGCAGCGTGGCCCGGCTCCAAGCCCGGCCACTTTGGAAATTGCCACACGCGAAGTGCTGGCCTCTCCGGTTGTTGGCGTGACGGGGGTCACCTCTGGGGCCCCGGGGGTGGGTAAACACACATGACCCAAGACAAACTTTCACAATTCTGCCAGGTGTGCAAACAGGAGGCCGCAAAAATACCCGGAAAAAGTCTGACCTTGCAGAAACAATATGACCGCCTCCGATGAACTCCTCTTCGAACGCAGAGGGTTGCGAAGGAGGAGAGAGGCAGACAAATCCAGGGTGGAGCCGTCGCTAGAGGACAGGACTCACTAAGGCTTATTGCACAACGATGAACACGCAAGATTGATTGGTTTGGATCTGGCCGACCCGTCCTGATTGGTCGTCTGCGTGGAACTCGTTCAGCCGTACCACAATGCTGAGAAAAACGAGAGCTTCACGTGAAAGACATATTTCTTATTTGTGTTTTTCACCTTTTTTTCTTTTCTTTTTAAAGAAAGATTCCAGTTTGACAAAGCCTCAACATGGCAAATTTCAAGTATAATCAGATTTTCTTTCCTCTCCTTTCTTTTCCCTGTCTCGGGCTGGATCGGCGATCCAATCCCCCGTCTCCTGAACCATTGTCTCCTGGGTCGGTGCGTCCCAGAGCTGACCTCTGTGGGGAGTCTTCCAGGCACCACAAGTTGGTCTGTGCGCTCGTATGAACTCAGACTTGTTTGAGCGCTCGGGCCCGTGCCATCGAGTCTGAAGGACGCAGCAAAACAAGGCCTTAACTGGAACCAGATGCGGCACTGTCCTCCCAGATCATCAGATATAATTTGTGTCAGATTTTAGTCCGATAGCCACGCTCTCCGGCGGAGGGATGGGCTGTTTGTTTGCGAGGGACAAACAAAGCTCTGGAGTGGGATTTTTTATTTATTTTTTCCCCAAAATTTGTTTTTATTTTTATTTGAAAGCCAAAGGAACACCGAACACCATCTCGATTTCTCTGCCTTCCACTTAAAAACGTCCATTCAGAAATGCTCCTTGAACCCAGAAGCAGTTGATTTTCTCCAAGCTGTCATAAATCTCTGTCACACTAATATGTAGTTGTAACCAAATGATATAATGATATCATTGTTAGAGCTTACCTCTGCTCAGCCCCTCTGCTAGACAGTGAGCGAGCACGTAGCAGCCTGCTGGTTATACTATTAGCAATACAGATGAGAGATGTCTGCGTGTCTGCAAAGTCAACCTGTAATTATCATGGCTTTATATCCCCAGGCAAGAGACTGAGTCAGATTTATAGATTTATTCTGTCTTCAAATTAGCATCGTGCCTCAGATTCCAGCATTTCATCTTGGAGGCTGCAGGAATGTTTTTAGGGCTGAATAAAAAATAAAATAAAATAAGTCGAGTCGTTGTAATTCACAGCTACACATCCCAAAACCGCTCCGTGGTAAAAACGACGTTTGGAGGGGCGACGCAGTATGCGACTGTGCCGAGCTCTTCAAAGCGCACGCATCGGGAGCCCCTCTCAGAGCTGCAGCCGCATGCAACACGTTTTGTGTTTGCGAAGCAGCTGTAGATGTTTTTTTTTTTTTTTTTTTACAGGGATAGGAAAAAGACTGGTTTCAAAGTTTAGACTGCACTTTAACTGAATGTCCTCGGTAAACAGAGCTGGATCGCAGCTCTTGTTGTTGCGTGCCGGGTTAGAACTCATGAATCAGTTCTCTGGTTGTTTTTAAGTGCGTTGCTCATCCAAGAGCAGCGAGCCTTCAAAAAGCAGACACTGGATTTTATGTGCACATGTCACATCAGATTGAATCCCTCACTTTTATATTGTCTTGTGAAAAGCTGGGGTTATTGTTCTTTGTTTCTTCTTCTTTTTTTTTTCCTGTGATTTCCAACATTTAGACATTGAGTCAGGTTTAGTGGACGGCAGTCAAAAATATTCAGTGCTGGTTTTATTGGTTTCCTTTGCGTCCCAGTAAAGTTTGTCTGTCAGTGAGCTTCAATCAACTCACTGACTGAAGTGTTTTAGTCTTGCACTTCAGTTACTTACTTACAATAATCAAAGTTTTTATGTTCTAAATTAAAATTTTCCCTAAATATTTTCACATTAGGGGTGCATCAATTTGTCGACCAGCCGATTTAGCGTTAATTTTGGGAGATCTATGATTGGCTGATTTTTACTCGTGAAGCCGATCTTATCTACCTCGGCGACAGTAAAAATCAACCACTGTCGTCTGCTCTGAGTGATGGTTTGAGTGATAAACCAGTTCAGGTTCACAGTTAGCAACACTGTTACTCCTCTGACGCCAATCCAGCAACTTTCTTTCTATGTTGAGCAACATTTCAGACAAAAAATCTGAATTGGTATCGGCCAAAATCAGAGTCGTCAGGTTTGGCTTTTCAAAAGATCGGTATTCGGGCAGAAAACTCCAATCGGTGCACCCTTAGTTCTCAAACATATTTTCAAAACTAAGATGTTGTTTGCGTGTTCTCGCTGTGCTCACATGGGTTTTCTCGAGGACCTCCAGCTTTCTTCTGCAGTCCAGAAACATAACTTTGTTTGTTTGTTTAGCAGGTTTCTCATAGTTGCTCTGGCATGGCAGAGTTTGTGCCTGGTTGCTTGCCTGGTGTGTCTGTGTTGGATTTGCCTGGCCAGGCTGTACCTTTCCTGTCAGCCAGACAGCACAGATAATAATAATAAATCAAAGTGGATTGAACTGAACAGAAATGCATAGTTCAGTTCATTGATGGTGAACTGAACTGAATCTGAAAGGAGTTAATATCTGATTCAGGTGAATCTGAATTGAGCTGCTTTAAATATGACACACCGAGCTGAACATACTATATATTACTCAATATAGACTCAAATAATGTGAGTTCAATCACAATCTCTTTACCTTTATGTGAAATATTCTAAACTAATTTGCACTGGATACAGCTGAACGACTTTTCTTTTTTTGTTGTTGCGTCAACTGGAATTGAACAGAACTTAATTTGCACACGAAATGCATTAAATTGAATTTAATCGAGCAGACGCAAATAAAACCTCGATAAAAGTGGAACTTTTGCAGACAAACTTAAAAATGTGCATTTCTGAGTGCACTGCTCACGTCGCAAACAGCCGCTTTAAAACGATTTCTTTTTTCCTTCCTTTAAAAGCGCCTAAAGAACGGCACGCCTGCGACGTTTTATGAGGAAAATTGAGTCGGCACGCTTCTTCAGTAGTTAAAAACTCTGGCGCTATCATAACACGATTAGTGCTTTCTGTTTGAAGCTGCGTGCTTTCTTCGTGAGTAGTGGATGCATTCCTCCTGTGACTTGTCCTGGATTGATCTCTGCTGACTCAGAAGGAAGGCTGCATTCCTCCCCAGCATCTAATGCATAACACCCCCGGGGGGTTACCTTCGCACACGTGCAGTCGGCTCCGTCAGGGGAAAACATGCTTTATGGTTTGCGCTCATTTGTACTAGATTTTGAGAGGAACCCTGCTGTCAGGAAGAAAGACATGTTAATCTCTTGAAAAGTGCAGGCGGTAAATTTCCCCCGTAAACGTAAATTTGCTTTATTTTAGGGCTTATTTAATCTGAATAAAGAAGTAGTTACCTAATCTACATGGCAGAGGCCGATGCTGTCATCTTTTATTCAGTATGAAGCAGGGTTGATTTAAAGTACCTCCATCTGATCTGAATTTGATATTCAGACATAATCAATGAGACAACTCTGTTTGAAATGATAAAACAATCCAGGCAGTGAACTCTTGAGAGCTGGCCTGCCTCCGCCGTGCTTCGGGCCGTATCGTGACTGGTTCAAGTCGGCGTCCCGCTCATACATCTTTCTAAAATTATACACCACAACCAAGAAAAACCCTCCACTTCTAAACAACTTCCAAAAATTCAGATTTCAGTCTCTACGCCTCTTTTTCATTTCTTTTTTTCTGTATCTTGTTATTGTGTTACACGGGGACTGAAAGACGAGTCACAGCATTATGAAATCATGTGAGGAGAGCAATTATCCATCACAAAAGCCCCACAGAACAAAAAATAACCCACCGGCTGGAGGAGACAACAGAGCCTTTTGTTTGCCCAATTGTAAGCGACACAGTGCCGAACTCCTCCCGCATAATGGCTTGTTTCTCCTGCGCGCTGTCTGCTTTTATCAAGCATACTTTGTTCTCTTCAGCAAGCAAGCCGGGTCTCTGGGCGGCTTATCTGTGAGCTCATTCAGGTTGTGATTGGCTTTTCTGACCTCCACGTTTGAGTCACGGCCAGCGCCGCATTAATTCATTCTTCCCTGCACTTGCCACTCATGACACACGGGCCATTTCTGTTTTTTGACATTTGCCCGGAGTGACGGCATCGTGTCACCGGGGGTGTCATGTGACTGCGGACCCTACAGTGGAGCTGTATCATCGGAGCAGTGTAATTGTAATGCTGACTTGGCAGTTGAGCTTGCTTGAACCTTGTTGACCCCGATCTGGGAGCCATTGTAAAATGTCTCAACTGTTGACAACTGACCACACAATGAAGGGTTCCCAGCAGTTTTCTCGCTGTTTTTGCTAAACCAGACTATCTGGATGGGGATCTGAGTACCATCAGCAGGAAGATCCTGGGTTATGGTGCGCAGGTCAAGAAGTTATTCCACTTTAATCGAGCTTTAGTTTGTTTGCTTTGTTTGGGGAATTGTGAATGCACAATCCAACTCTGATGGAGGCCAAAAAAGCAAACTTTGGGCAAACTCGGGTCTCCGTTAGGTTGAAATAAACTTTCGCGAGTGCGCCAAAGCAGACTGCACTGCATTGCAGAGCATTCTGGGTAAATACATCCAAAACTAAGGCGAGAGTCTAATGCTAGTGGAAAAATGGCTTGTCCTCTGAGGCTTTTGTGGTGTTTCCTTCCCTATTTGTTGGTGCAGCGCCACCACAGGCGACGGGGGTTAACAGGTTATTCAAAGGTTTTGGATCATTTGACACTAGTGTGAAAGCGAACCACCCGAGCTGTAAAATGTAAAATAAAAAATTGATTTTTGATGATGAAGGCATCAAATAGGTGTCTTTGCTGGTGGTTCAGAAGGGGTTAGACAGCGTACCGGCCACTGTCTCCTGGAACGTTGGCCGTTGACCAGAGGTTTCTGGTGTGGGTTGTTCATTAAAAAATAAAATAAAATCATAGTGGAACAGTCTCCATCTGCATTACACCGCAGATGCATGTTTTTCTTCATTTTCATCTGACCAAAACACATTGTGGAAACTAGTTCAGGTAGATTTCAGGAAACAATGTTTGATTTCCTGGCATCACCTTAAAATGGCCATTTTAGTATAGAAATTGTGTAGTAGTTTTGTCAAAGAACCAGTTTTGCTACTGCAATAAGCAGATGAATTCATCTGAATGCTTTTCGCATGATTTTTTTTCACCGACTGTGCAAAATAAATTTGCCCAGGACCAGCAGAGGCCTGCTCTTCTTTTCCATACAAAAGTTTCACAGAGATGTTGAAATAGCAGCAGGGTTTGGGTGCCAAAAGCAAGAAGCCCAGCTCCATCTACTTAGCACACAAATTAAACCCGCTTGTCAGTGAACATTTAGAAATCATCGCTAGCGTCTCAGTGGGCCTCGCTGTTTGAACTGCAGCGTAGGTAGGCACTGTTTACCCTGGACCTGGTCCTTGATTAAAATGAGAAATGGGAGAAGAAAAAAAGAAAAGAAAAAGAAAACGACACTGCTCAGTCTGTCGGTGGTCAGCCACAGACCCCTCATCGCAGCGTCTAGCGATGATCTCTTTTTCTTTTGCCGCACTTTAATGCAATCACAGCTCCAGGAGCTATTTTTAATGCGTGTTTAGGTTGTGCGCGCGCCATTCGATATTAAACATTTCCCCTTATTACTTTATTTTCCCTCAAAGCTGTGACTCCAAAAACAGCTGTCCAGACACCACAAGAAAGGGCCCCGGGTTCCCCTGGAGGACGTCGATACGACTTCTGGACTCCCCGAAGAAAAATATCTCCTTTTCATTAAAGGTAATACCGTAAGAGTAGCTCACCAAACAATTCACGCAGAACATCAACATCCTCCCGGCGACACGGCGTCTTCCACGAGGCCTGGCCCGGAGCGCGCGTCACGCCGCGGCTGCAGCCCCGGCGACGGCGCGGGGCAGATATTTACCCTCACACCAGCCGGCAGGGGCGGCCAACAGAAGCTGATTGCAAGTGGTGTTTGTTTCCAATGAAAGCACGTTAATTCAGGCTCGGCCGCAGTGTAAACTGCCTTGGCGTTTTACAGATGTCGCCTGTTAAAGCGAATCACTGTACCTGCCTGTTTGCCCGGCCGGGGCCGTTTTGATGCCCCGCCAGAGAAAGTACACAACGCAAGCCAAAAAACGTCTATTAATAAGCCCTTCCTCTCCTGATGCTGCAACTCCTCGGCGTGTAACGTCTGCCCTCGGCTAATTGCGTCGCGTCATTTTTAGCCTTCACGGCGAGCGCCGCTTCACGGCACCAGAAGCGAGTTAATTTTAACTCATCTGAGGTATCATTATCCTCCAATATTTTTCCAGAAATGCTCCCATCCAAGAGCTAATTTTCTGTGAAAACAGCCGTCTCGTGAAGGACATCTCCTGTGACAAAGCGAAGTAAAGGAGCAGCCCGCGTCTTTACACGCACGCGCGCACGCCGCACTAATAGCCCGCGTAATTTTCGAGCATGTTCCAGCACATGATACTTCTATTATGTTACCGGGAGAGCTTGTGATAATAAAGCGAGTCCGTTTTGAAAAGGTGTGTGTGGTCCTGGGTGGTAGGAGGGAGAAAGTGTCTGGCAGGGTGGGCCACCAACCACAGTCCTCAGGGCAGACCTTGGTCAGAGCTCTGAGGATGGCCAAGCTCTTCAGCACCGCACAGACAAATACAGCCAGAGTGGTATACGGCCACCGGTGGAGAGCCAGTAATGAATGAAATATTATATTCCGCGTCAGATTCCAGACTTTAACGTTATTAGCCTCACATAAAATTATTTTTTTGACAGCAAAATGTACATAAATTAGAAAAATGTCTCTGCAGCAAGTTGAGGTCTTCAAGTGGCGGCAAGGCCTTGAAAGGATTTTTTTATTATAATTTCATGAGAAACTGTAAAATAATTTCTCATCTGCTTATATTTTGTAGCTGGACATTTGGAGTGCTGTGAGGGCGTTTGGCCCCTTGCAGTTTCCGTCATTTTTTTATTTGTTTATATTTTTCATTTTGTGTTTTAGATCATCGTCAAATGTAATATTAGATCATCTGAGTAAGCTTGGAAAGCAGTTTTAAAATTACAATTTTAATTGTTGAGGTAAAGAAGTTGTCTGAAACAATTCGTCTTGTAGTGAAAAAAAATCACGCCTCGCTAACTTGTAAAGTCAGAAGTTTCAAAGGAAAGATGCTGGCCTTGCTATGGCTAGATCCAAAAATTGCTTACCTTACAATACAAAGTAGGTTAACACACCAGAACCCGATCAAAATCAATTTAAGAAAAGACTAGAAATGAAGTGAAAAACACTTTTCAGTCCAGAACGGTTTACAAAGTCATCTCTTAAGACATTTTGGACACAGAGAACTGGATCCACATTCAAACACGGAGGTGGAAGTGTGATGGTCTGGGATTACGTTGATGCTTCAGGACCTGGACCACCTCGTGTGATTGATGGAACCAGGAATTCAGTAAATTATTCTTGACGGACAATTTACATAACGATCCAACGTACACCAGCAAGCCAACCTCTGACTGATTTTTTAAAAGAAAAAGAAGAAGTGGCCCAGTCAAAGTCTAGTCTTGAATCCAACTGTGATGCATGGAACAAACTGTTCATGCTTATAAACCCTCCAATGGCTTGTGAAAGACTTCCTGTCAGGTATCAGACGTGTTACACAATCTGACCAATTGTAGCTTCAGGTGACATTTACATTTTCACACAGAACCAGATTTGATTGGATTTAGTATTTTTCTTTACTAAATACAACCTCCTTCTGAAAACCTCTTCTTTATTTGATAATCTGAAGCATCTAAGTGAGGCAAAAAAAAAAAAAAAGCAAAAACAGAAGACTACTACATGGGCGCTAATATTTTTTTTCTAGCATGCAACTTTTTGAAATGTATTTATCTATTCAGGAAAAGAAAATAGATGTGTGAAACTTTACAAGGACAAAGTTTGATATTGTAAGCAGTTTAAATTCAGCTCTCAGTGTGGGAGTTTTCTTCAGGGAGCTGAACCACTGGCCTTCCCGACAGTTTTGGAAGTAAGACAATATTTGGCCGACTTTATCTAAACTCTGCGACTGTATCTCGAGCAAAAAAACATGCGCGGCTCGCCTCAGATAGGATCAGTTCAGTTTCTTAAGAGTCGGCGCAGTGATACTTGAGACTGTGCAGCATCATTACAGTTGAGATTTTCACCATCAAGGTTGTTTATCGCATGCCGTGCCACCCAAGAAGTAATGTTTCCTGCCATGTGAGAGGGGCAGTTGACATTTATGCTTTATTTTTTCATTCCACGTCTCGGGCTCAATCACGACGGGCAAATTACACCCCCATCAAACTGCACGTAATTTATCGTGGCTCCGCCGAGCTCATGCCGGTGCTGGACTTTGTCCGAAAGTTTAGCGATTCTGACAGAAAAAGCATCCGTTTGCAGTAACCTTAAAGATGTTTAGACGTGACCTTAAACATTATTCTTGAGAAACTTCAGAATCACGAACCGAGCCGATCCTTAAACGCGGCCGGCCCGTGTTGCTGCCAGCTCTGAAATGTGCAACAATCGTAGTGTAGGCTTTTTCTTTTTCTTTTTTTTTTTTTTTGTCTTCTATCTAGAGAAAAGATGAGGTGGTAAATAAAATGTTTTTAAAATGGAAATAGGTGATAGGTGTTTCCTATATGATGCTCGGTTTGTTTTCCAGGATTCAAATTGCCTTTCCCGGAGGATTCTGAAGCATGTGCAGCAGCTCAAGAGGCATGTTCTTGTTTTAGACGGCAAATATTTACAAAGCAGCGAGCCAAGGCAAACGTTTCACTGCACAAAAACAAGGAAGGCGGTAAAGGCTTGTGGAAACGCTGTTGTGCTGCTGAATTTATTTATTTATGTATTTTTATACAGCGAGGTCAGTGATAGAAGAAATGAGACTTTAGATAAAAGAGCATTTATTTTATTCACACGCATCTTCGTAAAAAAAAAAAAAAAGAGCGCAAACTAAAGCCGATGCGTCAATTAACTGGTGTGGCAGTTTCGTTTTTCGGAGGCGTTACCGCTGCTCAAATACGCTACTTTTTAAAACAACGCAAGTTGTAATTAATCAAATGTAACACTAAAAAAAAAAAATCAGAAAATAAGATTCTCATAGGATGACATCTTTAAGCTTCACCATGCATTTCACCACCAAAATTTAAAACAGCTGCTGCTAAAATGATTTAGTTTACTAATTAAATCATTTTGAAATCACATATAGTTAGTTTTATGTAGACTACAATAAAACTCTCAATAACATAGCTGCTAGATTTAGTTAGTACACTTCTTGTAGTGGAAAAGACAACGTGTCTCTGTTTTGCTGCAATACAAGTTAATGGTTAGTTTGTAGGGCTATCTGCACATGTAGCCAACATGTAGTTTTGCTGCTTTGACTCATAATGCTGCTTGTAGCTTTGAAAACCTTCATTTGAGTGATGGGTGGAGCTTTTTTTACTTTCCATATTAAAAGTGCTCATGTTTTTCTGGAAGCAGGTGTGCTACTTTATGCTTCACTTGGCCAGAGAAAATTGTTGTTCTGCCAGTTTCTCTGGCATCTCATTAAAAGGACTTTGGACCAAAGGAACGCTAAGGTGGAAAATCCTGTGGCTATAAAAGCACAACATTTTAAATACCTTTGATTCCGAATGTCCACTAAGCTGAAATGACAAAAATCTTTTTTTTTTAATATTGAGTTTTTAACTTGGGAGGGAATTATTTTTAAAAAACCATCGAAGTATAGGACGTACAATTTTCCAATCATTCAATGTTTTTTTTACCAGATTTGTTTCCGAATCTGATGTAAAAAAAATAAATAAATAAAATTGTATGAAGATGTATCTTAACTACTGGTACTGGATTTGTTGATTACAATATATGTCTGAGTATTTCTTGAAACAGTATGAAATTACCTCAAACAACTTTTTTTTTTCTTTTTACATTTTATGAATTTTAAACCACAAACTTCAATGTACTTTATTGAAATTTTATGTGACAGCTCAACACAAGTATTGCATAATTGTCAAACAAAAAGGAAAAATGTGGCTTTGTTTCATCCCAAGAAGGTGAACCTCAGCTTTGCATAAAGGTTTTCTTACCATGATGCTAACACCACCATCCTTCATCAAGGCTGCGGTGTGTTTAGCATGATAGCCAATGCATTTTTCTGCAATATATTGTATTTTGCATGTAGCCCTCAAAGTTTCATATTTTTTGCTTGTTTGACCCAGGTACATTCTTCCAGGTCCAGAAACGTGCTGAATGCAGGCGCACACAATGTCTTTCAAGACTGAACAGTTATTTGGCTCTTTGTGTCGATCTATCAGGTAAAATTCTCCCGTGTATATTAGAGGTTGCAACATGGCAAAGACTTTTCTGTGCAAACTGCAATCACACCTCATGACCGTTTTGGCAGATTTGTGCAATTATTAATCACTACAACAATGGTTGACTTTTTACAGTGTGTTGTCATGATGAGATGCTAACCTTTTATCCCGATAATCTTCATACCACTCATTCTTTTGGTTCTCCACCAACACCTCGTCTTCCTTTATGATCCTTTATAACGCACACCTGTGATCGCTGATCAAAAGCCCAACCGTCTCTGTGGTGTGCAAGCATGTGTACGGTTTGAGCCTTCATGGGAATTACCCTGTGATTAATCACTGATTGTTGGCAGGGAGGGAGGTTTGCAGAGTGTCTGCGTTCGCGTGGGTGTTTGTATGTATCCGATTGTTCACAAGACCGTGTGAAGTGAAGCTGTCACACAGAGAGGACAGGTGGCCGCGACGCATGGCCTCTTACAGGAATTGCCCCAGTCCTTCTCTTTAGTGGAGGCCAGTGACGGGTCAGTGCATTGGCAGGGACGCAAATGCACATGCACAAGCGCATGCCAGTAGAGCGTGACGCAATAACACTGAGTGCTGTCTGCGGCGCGGCGATATTCGAGACGGGAGAAAACAGGAAACTCGGGCAAGTCTCCTCGGCCGAGTGTCATAACACCTCCGCTTTCCACTCACTTTTTCTCTCTCCTCCTGCCGCACATGCTTACACAGACAAACACGCAGTCGCACACACCCAGCCTCACACCGCCAGTCAGCCTTTCGCTCTCCACTCACACCCTCAAATCTTACCAAGTTCAGCTCTCCCTGCTCAAAGGCAGACAGGAGCAGCACGGCAGCCTGTTAAACGAGTTGAGGGAAGGAGCAGAAGAGTCACAGAGTGAGACATAGACTGGAAGGAGAGAAGGAGGGGAAGGGGGGCTGCATGAGTGAAGGGAGAGCAAGGCAGAGAGAGCACTGTTGCCCATATGCCGACAGGAGCATGGGCGGTTGAGCAACCTGGCCCCCACTGAAGCTTCCTGACTCATGGGAGCGTCAGGAACCAGGTCCCAAGAGAGCCTGGAAAACGCTGCCGGATCACGCGTGGTGGGAGAAGGAGGGGAGAGGAAAAAACTCTTGGAAGGGGAGGCAAGAGGCAAGACAAGCTGCAACGGTAGGCTGTCCCACTCAGCTGCTGTGCCGTGATGACGTCGGCGGGCATGTGACCCAGGGTCTCCAGTGACGCCGCATGGAGGGCAGGAAAGAGACGAGTTTTAAAGCTGGTGCCTTTTGGGTTGTGTGAGGGCTCTGCTCGCCTCCCCAACAACCACAGAACCACAGACGTGCGGCTCGGGGTTGGTGTCTGAGGGCGACCTGGAGTGTAAATGGTTAATCGTCACGGGCCAGCACCAGTCACAAGGACGGCGCTAAGCAAGTAAGTACGTTCCAACCACACTGGCCAGGCAAGCCAGTCCGACACCATCTGATCTATCCGCAAAAGCGATATTTGCCTCTGCAATTTTTTTTTTTCTCTATAAAACCAAACCTGGTCGTTACTTGTGGTCATCCAAATAGTTGATACGTAGAAGCATGTCTTGTGGATGGCTTTTCCATTTTTTTTCCGCCTTCATGACACGCTGCGTGCTCTTGGTTTAGGACGTGTCGAGGGTCACAGAAACCGCAGAGGAACAAAAGTGGGGCTTGCTGGAACCAGAGGCAGCCATGGCATCCAACAGCCTCTTCAGCACAGTGACACCATGTCAGCAAAACTTCTTCTGGGGTGAGTACCTACCTTCGCCGGTCACCGATTCTCTTCTGGAAACAGATCGATTGTGGGACTCGGGGTCACGGAAAGGATTCGGGGGAGGGAGGTCAGCTGCTGATATGCGGATAGCTTCTGTGATGAGGATAAAGATCTTGGACCTGAAGATCTTGAAGGATTTGAATCCAGACGAGGATCAGCCGAGGTCACTGCCATCACTTTTTGGGCGTTTGCGGTGGAAGAGAGAGAGACCCAACCGTCATCAAGACTTTTTGACAAGTGACCAAAAAAAACAATAAATTAAGTCTGCACTGAGAGATTCCAGTGTTTACTTATATGCAGTGTTTATAAATATTCCTGAAAGAGGGAGATGACATGTTTGTGCAGCGTACCCTTAGATTTAGAGAGCGATGCCATTGCAGAACCAAAAACAAAGGCAGGGGTGATATTTTTGACAGACGTAAACAGCCGCTGCGCAAGGGAGTTTACAGTTGAGCATTGGAACAAGATGTGGGGATTACTGGGCTGTGTGTGGGTTTATGTGTCTGTTGGGAATACAGTATTGATTAGGCTGCCAAGAGGGATCTGTAATCGCTTCCTAAAGCTGCTCGGTCGCTCTGCTGTCATCAATTAATCTGTTTAGATTTCCTCCAGCACCGCAGCGGCTTGAACCGGCTGACGGAAATTCGGAACTGAGCAAACTCATCATAAACTCAGATTTAGAACAACCACTTCGTTCTGATTTTTATTGGACTTCTAAAAATAATTGCTCGCCTTGGATACTTTTTAATCCCCTCGTTTCTCTGCTTCAAATTAGGGGACAAAAATAACTCCTGAACAGGAGCAGAGGCTACCTGGGAAGGCCAACTTGCATGTTTCACTTAAGACCCCCTCTGCCTCGCCCCTTCCTGCAGATTTACTTTAATCTGCCGTGACAGCTCTTTTACAGAGTATACTTCAAGGTTGCAAAATTAACTGTATTGCATGGATTTTATTTTTTTTTCCAAATAGAAGAAAACAAATATTTCCTCCTGACGCAAGACCACATGTCTGCCTCCCTGCTCCGCTCCACAGCCTTCGCTCGCCTCGTCCAAATCAAACGCGTAAAAGATGTTTTGCAGAAGTCACTCCGTGGTCAGCCACAGCTGCTCCGCACAGAAGCAGGCTGCAGGGAATGTGGAGAAAGAGAACGAGAAAGAGAGAGAGAGTGCGGGCTTTCTAACAATCACCGCCACCTATTAACGCTCTGACCCCCTCTGACCTTTCGGCGAGTCTCCGGGGCACGAGAGGACAAGAGAAGAAGAGCATGGTGCCGTATAGATCCTTGCGGATTTCAGGTTGGGACACTTTGAAGGGAAGGTGGTGAAAGTGATCATTAGTTTAAGTGTGCATTGCCGCTTGTTGTTTAATATCAGGCCTGAAAAAACTCAGTCCCTCTAAACAAAAAAGAAAAACATGATTTAGTGTGTCTAACATATCATGGCAATTGCAAATGTAAGTAGTTTTCCTTGAATCGCTTCGTTAAAAGTCCCAATGATGTTTCATCTGCGCTTCGCTTTAAATGCTTCAAGTAAATCCGTTTAAATAAGATCACGTTTTCAACTCCTTCTGTTGTCGTGTTTCGTTTGGTCCAGCGACATTCTGTTTTCATCGAAAGCCCCCCTTCCTCTTTGTGTGTGTGTGTGTGTTTTTTCCACTCTGCACATTGCTGCTTATCAGGAACACTTTTAATTCAAGACCCAGCTTTTTATCCACGGCAATAAACTGAGCTGGCGAAGATTTCTAATTAAGCAAAGACAGAGGACAGGGATCATTAAAATTTGTCTTGGCGTTTTGCATCAAGCTCTTCTCATTAAATTGCTTCAAAATCCATTTTTTTAAAATTTTTATTATATCTCCTCATACTGGCAGATCAGATGGAGAGGGGCAGAATAATCGACAACACGTGTGGCACCCACTCAACCGCCACTGCCTCTCTGGGGAACATTTAACTGCCTATTTTCTCTCTTACAAACCTAATTACGTATAGACAATTAAGTCATGGGTAGCAATTATCGTTCAATAAAGTCCTGCAGGAACAGTAAAGAATAATAAAAAATAAAAAGAAGAAGAAGAAAAAAAAAAGGCAAAGGGACCCAAGTCAACACGATCAAAAGCGAAAGGGGTATATCTGAGGACTCCAGGCGGAAAACTTTACCCCCCTACCTCTGAAGAAAATCTCGGATAATTTGCAAGGGAAACCGTATATGTATTTGAGAAAGGCAAGCTTCTGTTGCATAAGTATTGCCTTAGATCTAACCACAGGCCTGCTTCTTGGAGACATCTTAAAAGTGAACCAGACATCACCCCCCCCACTCCCCACCGCTGCTCTCCCATCCCACCCCCGTCCCAGCCGGGGAGCAAAGTGAAGCCCACTCATCAATAGGTAATTTGAAAATGCCAGAAGGGGGAAAAAAAAGAAAAGAAAAAAAAAAAGCGGCAGCGCTTCACTGGCTGCTACTGTGCAGCGGAGACTCTTCCCTCAACTCTGCGCTCAAAGGAACTCTTTTTAGCGTCTCTTAATTGTACCTCTGAGGCAAACTTGCTATTTAATCCCAGCAGGGTCATACTTGATGAAGTACAACGCTTCTGTTTGTGTTTGCCCAGGCTATTAAAACCTATTAGCCAATGCTTGTTCCTGAGGGGGAAAATAGAAAGGTTCAGAGTGTTAATGTGATCAGGATTTATTCGGAGATAGATTAATGTTAGTGAAATGTGCAAGCAGCGAATGGTGGGCTTGTTGCGGCCAAAACCGAAGCTGCGGGTAGCTATTACGGTCTGAATGAGAGTGTCATGGAAACACAATAACCTGTGATTTTAATGGGCGGAAACAAGGTATTCCCACTTTTTTTTTTCTGTATTTTTAGGAAACTATCTGTAATTTTCGCCCTCTTTACAGCAATGCTGCGAAGGCAACAAAGGTTAGGAGTAGGCATGGGTTGGTTTTCACAGTATATGGAAGGACTGAAAGTGCCCTTCACAACACAACAGAAGCATTCTCTGATCACGTTCCTCATGTTTTTAGTTTTTGTAAAGTGATAGGTGAGAAAGTGCCAAAGCAAGCCTGGATTTTTGACCGTATGGGTCATAAATTCATACAGTGACAAAGTGCTGACGCTGACAGACTGGTTGCTGTGCAAGGGTGGTCATTTGAGTTGAGTAAAGGCTCTTACACTTTGGAAGAAAGATAAATTCATCTGTTTGGAAATAGTTGTGAAAAAAAACAGGAAACTAAAGGGTCAAGAACCCGTCACTCTTATTGGCTCAGGGTCTCCGGGGACGTCAGGTTCGTAAAACGCCTGGATGTGTCTCGATGAAGTGAAGTCTCCCTTGCAAGTTTGAAGTAAATGAAAAAACTTTTTTTTTCAGTTTGTGAAATGCTTTTGTGCCGATTGGCCAGAAAAAGGCCAATCGGGGCAATTTGAGGCACCTGCTCTTCCGCCACGCACGATGACCGAGCATTGTCAATGCTTTCATTGCATTAAATCTGTGATATAATGAGACAAAATATCAGTGGATAGATTGGATTACCCTATTCTGCCTTAAAACACAGTTTTTATCCATTTCTGTAGACAAAAACAAAGAATAACATTCTGAGTTCTTCATTTTAAAAGTTCTGCTTATGTTTTTCCTCTCATGAGCTGGAACATGGAAGAAGCACCACCTATCACTCTTAGTTAAACTACTTTATAGCATGTTTGCTGGCAGCTGACTGTGAGTGGCAGATAAATATCCAACTCCTATAAAAAAATGGATCAAATTCTGCACAATAACCACTCAGAAACATAAGCATATCTCTCAAAATACTAAAAAAAAAAAATAACAACTGCATGTAGCTAACACCATTATTAATACTAATAATAAGTCTGCTACATGATTTATGCAACTGGAAAAATAAATATGGATGTCCTCCATTATATAGAGTTAATTAGACCATGTAATGTGTTGTGTAAATACAGTGAAACGTATTTTACTCAGTGTTATCGTTTCAAGTGAATCTCACACACATACGCAGGTTAAATAGCTTAAGCTAAGTCTGCCAACAAAAGCTTGTGAGAAGGGCTTCTACATGTAATTTAATGTACAGTAAATAACCTGCAAACGATTGGATTCTGTTTTCCTACCTAACTCTGAGCTATTAGTTCATGGATTATCGTTGGGCTTTGGTGGAAGAAAAGGAACGGAGAGTTGTTAAAACAAATGAGATTACTCTAATCCCTGTAATATGAAGACTGTGACAACAAACCCACAATTCGGCGCACATTTTCACAAGGCAGCGTGTATTATCTTTCGTTTTATCCCAATACCCACTTGACTTGCAATGGGAGTAATTACACTATTATGATAAGGTGACCTGCCAGCTGACTGTTCTGCCTGTTGATAGTGTTGACGATAGACTCACTCTTTAAACATCGTCTCTGCCAACCTCTCTTTTTCTCCTTCCTTTTTTTTTTTATGTTTTTTTTTTTCTCACAATTTCTTCCACATCTTTGCCGTTTTTATTCAAAGTAAAAGTCTGACCGGTCTGATTTTTGAACTCTTGACTCCTCTACATGTTTCCAGGTAACCGTTAACCGGGGAGTCTTTCAGTGCGGCGCTTTTTTCAAAACTTAGCGGGTTCAGGCCCTCGTCCTCGGCGGCGGCAGCATCACGCTGGGCGAATTACCGTTATCCGATATAAGCCCTTAGAGAGGAAGTAACTACCTAACACTTTGAAAATTGGTCTATCTTGGGCCGGGTTCATTCTAGTGAAACACAAGCCGCTTCACCTCGCTCCGTCCCGTGTCGTGGCCTTCCTTTTTCCCCACCGCCACCCTCACCTTTATTTGCGTTTGATTCCTGTTATTCAATCAGCAGACGGCTTTGGGCCGAGCTGATACAGCGATCTCGAACCGCAGGGAAAGCTGAACATCGTCCCGCGACACCCCTCCCCACGCGTTTGGACTTTCAGCCTTTTCTATATTAAGAGGAAATATGGAGTGTTGAGCTTTCCCCGTGTTTGGATTCAGCGTGTAACGATGTGAGTAAATGAGAGCGCGGCCCGCAGCACCGGCACAAGGCGCTACCTGTTCTCGTCCGCGCCGGGGGGAAAAATGGCCAACTATTTCGCCCTGTTTGGTTTAATCTGAAAGGAATGCGGTATCCCCTCTGACTCGGGATGGACTCAAACGTATATGTAAAAGCCTCCACTTTCCTTCGAAGGGCAATAAAAAGAGTGGGAGCTGGAGTGGCTCATCCATGAAGTAATTAAATAAGCACGCTTGAGTTCATTTGATTCATTTCTAGGAATGGATTAAACTGGTATCCAAGAAGCCAACTGTGATCCGTATAAGAGTTTAACTCTGTTGCAATATTTTTAAATAGTCAAACATTTGAGCATTTCAGCCTGTTTTCATGTGTCTTTTAAAGTTTTCATAACCCCTTGAACTTTTCCACATTTTGCCCCATTAAATCCACAAACTTCATTTGTCTTTGCAAACTGGCTGGAGCTCAGTCAGATTGGACGGCGAGCCCGCTGGGAACGCCAACGTTGCAACAAAATCTTTATTGGATTTAGCTGTGGGAGTTTCTACCGCGTGAATATTCTTTTAGCGAAGCGCTTCCGTTGCAGCTTTAAAGCCGTCCAGCGGGAAGGTGAACCTCCGCCCCAGTCTGGTCTTCTCCAGCCTCTGACAGGTTGTCCTGTGTTTAGCTCCATCCATCTCTACATCTATTCCGACCATCTTGTTTGATGCGAGTTTCCTTGTCTCGCATAGAGGTCTGCATGTAGTTCAGTTTCAGTAGCTCCTCGTGTGGCTTTCCTCTCGTCGGATTTCCATAACGCCCAGGTTTGCAGTGATCTGTTGTTGAGCTGTTGACTGACTCTCCCCCTGCGCTGAGGATTCCTGCAGCTCCTCCAGAGTCATCGTGGGCCTTTTTGCTGCACTCCTGACCTGAGAATTTATGTTATCAGATAACAGATCGGAATAGAGCTCAATGTGATGGCCAGAGCTTAAAATGTTTCTTTAAAACCTAACCCTGTCTTTCCCTTGAGGCCTTCACAAAACACAGGTGTGTTTATTATGATTCTGAGGCCCAACTGGGCAGAATCTCTACTATTTCTAGAGGGAACATAAGCTGCGTTTCCAACACAAATGCGTGCAAAACTTTTTCGATAGTCTCTTAATGTCGAAAAAACACAATTTAGCAATTGCGGTGTTTCCATAAATTAAAAAATGCAATTAAAATCACACGTGAGTAAGTGATAAAAATCTGCAGTGGCAGATCTGAACACTTACATGAGAAAAGCCCAATTTGTAAATCCAATTTGTGCCACTCAATGGTCAATGGAAATGCAGACTCTATAGTATTTGGGTCTTAATACAAACTCCTGCCACACTTTTCAGATTTCAGCTCGTCTATCATTTTCCTTTGCCATTACTCTGTTTTGGCCCATCACACAAAATCCTGATTAAATGCATTAAAGTCTGGACAAAACATGAAAAACTTCCATCAGCATGAATACCTTTGCACAGAGCTGAATATGTAGGAGCTCTTCTGTAAAGTGTGTATGCTATGTGAGGGCTTCGAGTTGTCTGCGTCAGGAAGATCTGTCTGCTTGATTAATGCTCTCACTCAAACTGGCACCTGGAACCAATCCCCCCCCCCCCCCTCCCTCGCCATGTGCACTATATGTTTATGTGTGTGTGCATTCCACACACTCTGCCTGACTGAGGCTGAGTGTTGAGCAGGAGGCACAGATGGGACTGAGGAGGGGGCAATTCGGAGCGGAAGAAAAGAAAGGTGTGTGCAGGGGAGGGAACAATAGGTGGACATGCAGCAGAGGGTGTGGGGTGTCACTAATGGCACACAGGCCCAATCTCCTAATTTGCTCAAATTACCAGCCCACGCAGAGGGGCGGGGAGGGCCAGCGTCTAGGTGTGAACATAACAGATCAAATACACCTCAAAGTCGGGGAGCCCACCTACTCGACGACACCCACACAACCCCTTTATGGTTTCCGACCACTCCTTGATTCAACGGCGGACAGGAGACCGACGTTTCAGGTGTCGCGGATTCCGGTTGGAGAGATGTAGTGAGCAGCACAAAAGAAACGGAGGGTAGAGATGGCCAGTAGCCTACAGACTGGTCCTCCGCAGGGCTGACTCTTCAGAACCACCTCCCATATGGCACTGTCAAAGGTTGCAATTTGCCGTCATCAGCTCTCCTCGCCTCCCTCCCTCCCGTTCCCTTCCCAGGTCCCCTCCCACCCACGCTTTCAGGAAAAGGGCGATGACAAATGCGATGGGGCGGTGATGCTTTTGGTCACCACAACAATCAGAGTCACCAGCGCCGCGCCACCTGTGGCAGGCACACACTCTCAGACACACACACCGGCACACACTTGAGACTCCTTCAAGTGTGTTCACCGACACCAAAATGAAATACGCCCCAGGGACACAAAGGGTGGAGGTAGTGGATGGGGGGGTAGAGGAGTGTGTGTAGGTGTGTTTAGCGGGATGCTAGTCTTTGAACTCTGAATCGGGTGTGTAGCTGACATTGACAAGTCTCTGGGGAAAGAGGGGGAAGCGAGAAAAGGTAGCTCTCATTTGTGGAGTGGCCTCGAGAGAGGAAGAAGGACTGAGAGAGAGAAGGAAAGAAACTGAAGAGAAATCTTCAGATTTAAATGTTTTATTTAAATCTTTGCAAACTTAACCTAAGCAAAGAAACAGTATACTGTAATGATTCTATTTTGCTGGCTCTATTTCTCTTGAGTACGTTATACAGAAGTAACAAATCTCCAAAAACCTTTTCAATTTCCCTTTAAATGAGACTTCTTATTAAATACACAAGACTACTAATCTATCACTCCCAACCTTTGGCTGTGACGTATCTAGTGCGCCAGTTCGGCATTATGAAGCTTACAGCTGCAAGCGACCGTCCTTCGCTGCGGAGAGAGAAGTTTATTTGTTCGTTCATTTCCTCTGCTGCCAGTTTAACAACTACTGGCAGATTACGATTCTAAAACGTTGCAGAAAATCAACGTCATGGCTCATAACTTCTCCTTCTGTTCGCTGATTGATCTGGTTGAAATTCTACATGAGAAATCAAGCTCAATGAGAGAAATCCCAGATAGAGCACTAAAGGAGATGAGAATCAAAAAGAATACCATGGAAAGACTCGGCTACCATTGTGGGTTTGAATTAGTATTTTTTTTTGTATTTGTGGACACAAAATAGTGACCAGAGATATATACGATGAGATTTTCAAATATTTACTGTCTTCAAACAGATGGAATATAAATTGTTTTAAACAATCAAGCTGAAGAGCGAGATGCTTTCTCCATATCACAAGAGATGAAGTTCAGTTTATGAGCAAAATGTCGGTTGTGCAGAGGTAACCCCAGGTTCCAACCAGATTTTCTAGAAAAACCTCTTCTGTCACTGAGTTCACGACACAGAACAGATGAACAAATGAACTTAAATTTTGAAAAATGTCAGACTGATAAAATCGTGAACGATGCATGAAAACGATCCTAAACATATATATTACGGGCACCTGGAGTGGTATCAGGAACGTTGCAAAATTTACAAAGTATGTATCAGTAGCTGAGAGGGCCTGAGCTCAAGATTTTTACACCGCCCAGTGTAAAAATGGCTGAAACACACCTACATCCTCATTGATACACCAAAACTAATAGTAACGATTCTAAATGCCATTTTAACTCTCACAGCAGCTAAGTTGTCTTGTTTTTCCATCAAATGTTCACTTCCCTATTTGTGAACTCTCAAAACAATAAAATCAGCTTATTTTTCATCCTTTGCATGACATAATTTTCACATCACACTGAGTCTCACTGTAATACTACGCCCTTTGTTTAATAAATGTCCTTTATATTTTAAATAATTTAATAGTCTTTCTCGTTCAGCCGCCAAGCTTTCTTCCCATGTTTCATTCTAGCGTGTTGCATCATTTCAAATTGTACCAAAAAGTATCATTCTGTGTAGTGTTGTTTTGTATCATAGCATAACTAGATGTATCGTATTGGATTCTGCTTACCTGATGTGAATCGTGGCAGGATTGGTGAATTCAGTCGCACTGAACCCGACCAGTGGATCAAGCTAAGCCTCACTGTCTTACATTTAAAGTAAATGGGAGGGAAAGTTACAGAATAAAAATGTATTTTAGAATCCTGGCCATATCTGGAGAACTGCAGCGTTAGCCTGGCTTATTCTAATACCGAAACGGGTATATAAAGTTATTTTGTCTTTTCCTGCTACAACTTTCTTAAGTCTGCAGTTCTTTTTTGCTTTTGAAGAAAAAGAAATAAAACGCAGTTTCGAACTATTCCTGCAAAGACAGCAATGTTAAACCTGCAACAAAAAGAAAGAAAGAAAAAAGAAAATCCCCTGAGTTACATTTCAGGTTGTTTGAAAGCACTTTCCTCCGACTGACTGGGGCAGAGGACGTCTTTTAAGAGTTTTTCTCTTGTTTTTGTGTTGATCCGTGAGCTGTTCCAGTTTACACACTCTCTCAATCAAATCACACTGCTGCTCCGACAGGCTGCTCTGGCTGATCAAAGTCCATATACATACAAACAGTCTGATCCTTGCTGGGTTAGACGTTCAGTCTGGAGCTGAATCCTGTCACTCACCCAGACAGCTGCTTTCTTACAGTCGTTTGTAGTTGGGAGGCAGGGGAGGTTTTCCTCTCTTTTTTTTTGCAGTTAAAAGTTTTTCTTCAACTGTTACTCTGTTCATTTTATTTCGCGTCTTTCCTCAAAGGAAATAGGTCTCTCTCTCCTTCTTTTTCTTTCATTCCCCTTGTTGGACAGAGACCAATAACAGGCCTTTTCCGCTTTACCTCCCCTGATGCTGAATGAGCATCCCAGAGGAGCGGGAATATTTTATTAGAGTGATATTTTGAAAGCTCCTTTTCTCCTCCTGCCTTTCTTCCTCTCCCGGGAAGGAGTCCTGCGATGCTGCGACACTGCAGCGTATCTGTTTGCATGAAGGAGAAAAAAAAGCTCACACAGAGCAAAGATGATTCAAAGTAACAGCTAAATGAAAGGCTGCAAGCTCCGGTCTATTGAATTGCATTGTTTTCTTTTTAGTCCTGCTCGGAGGAGGATTACGGCGGGGGCGGGAAAAGAAGAAGAAGAAGAAGAAAAAAAGCCCAACAGGGACAGAAAGTGAGCGGTTTGGTCTCGGGAGGATTAGACTCAACACAAACAAAAATAGAAGTCAGGCAGTTTATGCTGACAAACATTTTTTTAATGCAAGGGTGTTTCTTTCGGGAAGTTTGCATCATTTATTTCGTCTTTTTTCATTTTTGAGAAGGCTGACATTTCAGGATGAAAATGTAGTCGGTGGATCAATGGAGACAGGGCCGTCCCAACATTAATCTGGGGCCCTGGGCGGAATGCAGGGCCCCAGCTTCTAATTACCAGTTTTTAAATTAGTAAAGTTTCATAATTTTATTTTAAAAAGGCAACAAGTTGTTTTTAAAATTATTTAAAAACTGTACAACCATAAGTATACTGTGAGAGAAAGTTATTTCCCTTGTTTATTCATTTGGTCTGGGAGTCATTTCTGGAGTTCGGCTCAATTGGAAAGGAGAGACGGTTTAATTAGTTTATATGGAAAATTGTGATTTAGTGATAATTTACTTTTATTGCATGTGACCAGTCATGCACACAATTAGCAGAATTAACAAGAAAACTAGCAACGTTAAAATTTTGAACCTTAAAATAACTGTTGGAAGATGAAAAGCTTTCTCTGTGTGAACACGACTGGCACATTTTCATATCCTTAGATTCTAAATAAATGACAATTTAAAGAATTTTAATACTTCTTTTAGACAGCTGCATGCTCCTTTAAAGAATTGTATTTCAAATGGCCTTTGCATTATATTCGCCTGTTTTGCTCTCACGCAAAACATACACTTAGATTGACTTCATTTGCACACAGGCGGATGGATAGCTCAACATGCATGAGTCCTGTGTGACCCTCCAGAAGCGGCAGGAAGAGCAGAATCGGCCTCGCTGGTAAACAAACAGAGCGAGGCTGGTGCGAGTCTTTGCTGGGCCTCCAAATTATAGCCTGGTTAACCAAAGTCTCAGAGCCCGTCCCTTTTACTGCAGCACACATGTGTGTAACAGACACGCCCACATGCGTTCGCCTGC
Organism: Poeciliopsis prolifica; assembly: GCF_027474105.1. NCBI lineage: Eukaryota > Metazoa > Chordata > Actinopteri > Cyprinodontiformes > Poeciliidae > Poeciliopsis > Poeciliopsis prolifica. The sequence goes on from NW_026562395.1 coordinate 3,971,999, forward strand.
ATGACCTGTGCGCATTGAAGGCACCGTGGAGGCCTGCATTAAAAGCGCATGTGCAATCAGGTTGCGGGAGCTCGTCTGCGCGACAGTCGAGGCCGAGACTGGAAGGTTTTATAGACATCAGCCAGGCTGAAAGCGAAGCACACCCCGCGGGCCCGTAATAAATATTACCCAATCATCAGGCTCACAGTGTGAGGTTATTACTGATGAAAAAGAATCGTTCGCAATGTAAACACGGGCTTAATGTTTACAGCTTTTAACCGTGTGTATCCGCTCTCTGAGTCTTTACTGGCAGAAGTTGGTTTCCGTGGCCTGAACCTGGTTCGGGGTGGTAAATGATAAGGCTTTGTGGTCAGCAAGACGTCAGACAGTTACCTCTGTTTTTTTTTTTAGGGGGTGGAGGGTTTCTTTCCCAGAATGATGCAAAAACAGAGCCTTCTTGGGGATGTAGTCTCTTAAACCATGGTTGAGTGAGAGCAGGTTGGAGTGTTTAGAGCTTCTCTAATTGTGTCTAAATGAGTTCTGCAACTACTGGGGACAGTGTTCAGTTCCCCCGGAGGATTCACGAACACAGCATAGTGATCTATGGTGCCATAAAATCCAGTTAAAATATTTAGGATGATCAGTTCTCGCAAAATGATTGGTCATAAATCTCGCACTTCCAGAGTGTATTCCGAGCGGACAATTTAATTGTCAACTGGAGACCACATCCCAACAACTCCGTTGCCAGAGAGGGGGATATTTAATGCGTGTGACGCTGAAATTCTCCGCTTTGCCATAATGCAACACCGCAGAATAGATTGGGTTTGAGGGACAGTGTTTCGCAACGTAATTGATGTTCCTCGTGGGACCCAGCAGTTGATGAGACTCTGCTCAAGACTCAATTTAGACTCTATAAAGCTGGCGTCATCCGAGTCTTGGCTAGGCGCAGAGCAGACATGACATGAAATCTTTAACAACCTCTGGAATAACCCGAATACATGTGGAAAATCCTGGATCATAGGTCACACAATCAGACAATGATCATTTATCTCCGGGGGAAATTTCGCCAAACTTTGACGATGTTTCCTTCATTAAATCTGTAATTTTTCCAAAGATGTCTGCCGCTGATTTCTTCCGAGGACATCTCAGGCTGCAGGCTATGAAAGTGAGCTCCATCCTCTTGTCATTTTTCTCCACACGCCCACCTTGCTGTGAGTCATTTCTGACCAGTCGCCTAATGGGCTCGGGATAATTACAGGCTAGGGTTTAAGGCAAATGCCAATCTCTGAGAGAGCTGCGTCAGCCGAGACACTCTGAAATTAACTCTTTCGGCAAAGGGAGCACTCGGAAGCAAGACCTGGCATATGCGGAGTCTTCTTGCGGGCGATTCTGACATGTAAATGGGGGGGAATTCAAACCCAGTATGTGTGGCCCCCGGGCTGCGCACATCAGGTACGTTTCTTGGGATTTGCTCCAAAGTAGACGCAAAAAGGGTAAAAAGAGAAGGAAGTGAACTCTCACAGAGTTGCTTTTCAGCTCTTGTCTCAGAGTTGGAAACATTCACTGGATTTAATGGCAGTTTCAACATTACTTACCCCAAGTTAAGTTAAAAAAAAGATGTATGCATGTGCTTCAACATATTTGGTCGGCCATTTTTGTGGTACCCCTTGTAAAGATGAGTACAAAACCTTAAAATAAATCAGTCTTTTACTATACTGGCATCATCTTGTGAAAATTAAAACACAACTTTAATTTTAGAACATTTAGTCTGTGTAGGGGGGGGAAAGATCCATGTTTGACATAATAGTTGGCACCCCAGACGATCCCTTTTGTCTGCATTTTTAATGCGATCAGAATTTCTTGGAAATTCTTATTAGTAATCCAAAACTTCCTTTTCTCTGGGGTATAAAGCTGATGTGAAACTGAGGTCAGTTTCTCTCAGGCAGACAAGCAACTATGCCATTCAAGTGCGGCAGATGTGTTTTTCCACCGTAAGTCAGAAACAAGAAAGCAGCTACACACCTCAGCCTGCCAATGTGTACAGTCAGATCCAAAAAATAAAACGTTTCAGTCGACTGGCAATGTGAAAAAGAAAGCTGGACGAGGAACAGCATTTATCTTGCCACCACGCATGGTGAGAAGGATGTTAAGGGAGCTAAATATACAATTACGAGGCATCATCTACATGCCAAATGGTTGTTGGCGTGTAGAAGCATTTTCCCGAATATAAACAAGTGGAGTTTGCTAAATACTATAGGACTTTAACTGGAACCATGTGCTTTGGTCCAGTGAGACTAATATTGAGTGTTTTTTTCTTTTTCTTTTTTTTTTTTTTTTTGTCCAACATTCTACGTGGGTTTGGTAGGAGTGTGTGGAAAACAACCTAATGCCCAGGAATGGTGGAGGATCAGTGATGCTGTGGGGCCGTTGCGGATCCACAAGTCTAGGTTTCAATGTGCATGTTGTCATAAACTCTTGAAATATCTGATTACTTTTATCCTGCAAGGCCATGACATTTTTCTGATACCAATCTAAAAAACATACTGACAAACCAGCTCAGAAGTGATTCATCAGACAAAATAATCAGCAGCTACTTCAGGCCTAAATCCTACAGAAAAACTGCAAGGCGTGGAAAGAGGAATGGTCAAAGACCCGTCTACCTATGATCCAGCCTTAAAGTCTAGAAGACTAAATGCTGAAAACAAGGTGTTTCTTGATATTTCAGTGTTAGATTGTGCTACTGAAATAAAAGCAATATATATATTTAGGGCTCTTCACACATCTTTAGCAAGGGTGCCAGTAAATGAAGGCTTTCTTTCACGAACTGACTTATAATATACGTCCGTTCGAGATGTGCAAGCTATGACGGCGGCCAAACAAAACACACGGTAAATTTAATTCAAACTTTAAATACCCCAAAACTAAAATTGTGCATGGGACATTTACAGACATGTGGGGTGGTTTTTGAATGTTTATGTCTGTGTGCAATTGGGCATCCATGATGGCATCCCTTCTCACATCGGTTTGGGTCCAGTGCTCCTCGACATTCCTCTCACCTACCTTCCTGTATATACATACATATATCCTTTCCCAACGTCTCCTTCCTTTTTCTCCCTCATTCCTGCCTCTGCTTGTCCTTCCAGTTTCCAAGCTGCGGCGCTGGAAATGGTCAAGTGATAGCCGATAGGTCCCCTGCGAGTGCTACCGCTTGTCTGCCTTCACGCCATGCAGTCACTCTATCTGTCTTTCCCCGTGTGTCCGTAGCCCACATAAATCATCATCAGTCAAACTCTACGGACAGGGACAACAGAAAGAAATACCCCTCTGTGAGTGCGGTGTTAGTTTTGCCTCGCATAATGTACGCGGGGGCGAAGCGCTCTTGGATACATGAGAACCGCATGTCTTGCAGATGTACTATAAATATTTTGGTACTAGCCGGCTAGTTTGCAGGGAGGAAGTAGACCAGTGAAATACACAGAGGAAGGGGGGACGTGTAAAGTGGAATGTTGGCCTAGCCCAACTGTCTGTATTGTCTTTAGCACCTACAGATGGTCTCGGTCCAACAAAAACGCTTTTTACAGGGGTTCCTGTTCCCAGTCGGGGTCTTGTACCTATCCAGGATATGCTGCGTTTCCTGCTAGCAAATCCGCCAAACCAGTCTCCGAGCGGTCATAGTTTGATTAATAGCATAATCATGGGTGATCGACGCGTGCTTCGTAGGAAAAACCTGCAGAGTTTACTGATGCCGAGGCCCAAATCGATGAAGGAACTGAGCGTAGCTCGTGCTACAAAAGCCGTGAAGGGAAAGGGAGGTCAAATATGGTTGGCAGGTTTAAAAAATGTTTGGTCGCAGCGACATTAAAGAAATCTACAATTTAAATGCGAAAGAACTGAACTCCCTCTGTTTGGCATGTTTCTGGCCCCAGCCCCAGGCACTGTCACCCAACCCTGTGAAAGAGCAACACAGACACACATCGAAAGTGAGCCGACCCGCACGCGCCCGCGCGCGCACGCTCTGACAGCAGGTGGTGTGAGACACGTCAACAACTAAAGGTTCGCTGGCAGACTCAGAGAGAGTTCTCGGCTCTCCTCTCCGGTCGCTCAGATCTATCATTGGGGCTCTTTAATGGCAGCCTTCATCGCATATTACTGCCTTATTTTCTCCTCTCCATCTTCTAGCCCGCAGAAGTTCCTTTTTTGTTCCTATTTTTAAGTACAAGTGATCTCAATTAGGGACCTCCGTGAAGGCAGTAGGCGGCAGACAGTCAGAGCAATAAGAGCGGGGAGGAAATTGTCTTTATACCCCCTCCTCCAGACTCCCACCCACCCTCCTGCCACAAGCAGAGAGCAGCCGCCCCCTCCTTGTCTCCATCTCGTTTAATGCTCCACTCTGCCTTTGCTGAGTAAAATATCAGACGAACTGTGCCGGCGCAGCCTCCTTCAAGTCCCGTACAACTTTCTGAAAGTAGTTACACATTCAAAAATGCCCAGACACACGATCATACCAACAGGCACGCCACAGAACGTGCCGTCCTCATCCCAACGGCTCACGGTGATGTCACGGGCTCGGTCAAAAACAGTCATTAAGAGCTTAGCTCTGATCTAGGATCAGTACATGGATGTGACTCGCGTCGATGAGGTCAGGGCGAATAAAGCCGAGGCCCGTCGCCGTCCTCTGCCCCGTTCACAAATCGGCCCGCTATCTGTGACGCTCCTTTCAAGGCGGCACGTATGTTCTTTTGGACTGATTGGCTGGCGGACTGGGTCTTTGGCTGGTTTTGATGCAGAGCCCGGTGGGCTCACTTGATTGGCTTGCTGGCAGGCCACTGGGCTGGGAGCCTGCCAAACGTGGAAACATCCCGTTAGAGCTGAAAAAGCCTGGTCCTCGTCACTAGAAACCTATAATTTAGCGTCTTGAAAAATGCAGCACTGTGAAATGGATCTTTAATCCAAAGTCTTTAGCGAATGCACTTTTTTTTTCTTCTTTTGAATCATGAGAGTGCACCGTGTGCTGATGTAAGAAGAGGGTGCAAGTAAAAATAGAGTTTATAAGTGTTCTTATTGTTTCTCTTCAGAGCCTAAACTTCACTAAACTGCGTGAGTGCAGAGGCTTAGTGTCGTCTGTGGATATCGAACCATGTGGCAGCGGGCTTTCAGGAGATCTTTCTAAAGCATTTGATAGTGCAGATTATAGACTTTTCTTAAAAAGGCTGCTTCTTGTAAGCTTTTTGTTACTGTGTGTTGAATTGTTTTTTAATCTGCGTACAAGGGTGAACCCAGTTTGTGTCCACAGGTAACAAGAACTCCACAGTTTTAGAGGCAAGGGTTTATCTTGGGACCAGTTCTTTTTTTTCTATTTCTAGTTCTGTGGCTCATCTTGAAGGGTATAGATCTAGGTGTGTGTCAATTGCAAGCATAGTGTATCACACTTATGCACACAAAAGCGTCGTCTTTCTAAGTAGAAGCAGAGTCGCTTCCATTGCAGTTCAATCCTTCACAAAGTCATTTGGCCAATGTGAAACTGGTGCGTAATGGCAAAAAGACAAATCATGGGTTTTTCCTGGGCTTTTGTTTGAGTTAATAAATTGCAAACTTCGGGAATTGGTTAAGTGAACATCTTTACCGCTTAGAACAGTAGTTCATTAACTGTGGTGGCACTTGGCTTGCTTCTCAGCGGTTGGTACTCATTATGTCGGTATTTGTTTGCTAAATGCAAAATAACTGGCTACTTGCTGCACGTGGTGTTCTCTGAAGAGAGAACGTGGGTCTGGGAATGACATCCAACAAAATTGAATCAAATAATTTCGGCTCAACGTTTGGAAACCAGTGTGGTTTGCTAATTGTTCAGTGACCAGGCAACTACAACCAACAACACAAACCGAAATAGTAAATGTTATTCCAACGGAGGAAACGGTTCTTCTGACGGCTCTTTGATCATGCACAAAATTAAGCTGACCTGCTCTTCAAATATGATCTCCCCACTGATGGAAGGACCTGCGTTCTTGTTTTCAGAAAATGTATGCTTTGTTGTTGTTGTCATGGACTCTGGCATTGGAAGCATTGCATCTCCACGGGTTAAACAAAGTAAAGGAAAGGAAAGAATATATAGGCCTATATAGTGTTCTGCTTGAACTGCAGCGCCGTGCCATGCTGTCATCCGCTCCCAGTGAGGAGTTGTTCATCGCAAACTTGCACCCTTGAATCATCAGAGCTCTCACAAGCAGAGAGACAGCGGTTGCACATATGAGCAGCTCACACGGTGCCGCGTCACTCCGAGGGGGACCGACAGCAGAAACGTTTCCTTCTGATAATCTCGACAGGAAAATTAGTCACAAAAGCGTTGGGCGACTTGGAGATTGTTTTTTCGTTTTTTCTTCTTCTCTCTTTTTTTTTTTTAGGTTTTTTGGAAGAAAGCGAATAATCGAAGCTGAGAGGCAGACGTGCGATATTGCCACAAATCACACGCGCGCACATCCCCGCTCAACGCGGCACGCGGTGGTTCTCTACTGTTAGTGACTTCTCCTACTGTGCGATGACTCCAAGCCAGTGTAACACAGTAGATGAAAAACACACGCACACACACACTCAAGAAGAAAAAAGAAAAAGGCGCGGAGGGAGAAGATCCAGCTGCGCGCCAGGCGAGCGGCAGACCTACTGCACGGTTGAGCGGCTCCATGCTCCACTCGTTACCGCATCCTGTTAGGGGCTGTTGATGCAGGAGGAAGATCGGTCAGGTATCCCGTTAAAAAAATAAAATAAAAACAAAAAAAAAAAGAAAGATTTACACCTTAAATCTTTTTCTTCTTTTTTTTTCTTTTTGGGGAATAAATTTGCCAGAGCAAAATAGAAGAGTAGTAGCCTAATTTTATTCAACAGCATATTTTCGGCACGTAAAATAAATAAAAAAATAAAAAAACGTCAGCTGTGTCTCGCGGACATCAAACGGTGAATTTTAAGCTCAGTGTGTGTGTGTGTGTGTGGTGTGTGTGTGTGTGTGGGTGGGTGGGTGGGTGTGTGTGTGTGTGTTGGAGGGGGGGGGGGGGGGGAGTTCGGCCTATAATGTTCCTCCGCGTGTCAGAAAGCAGAGCCTCGCGGCGTGAACGCGCAGCATATCCTGTCCTACCGGGGAGCTGGAGGACAGATGCTGAATGTGCGGCGGGGGGAAGCAAAGCGGAGTCAGATGGGACAAACACTCTTTGATGAGGTGAGCTTGTCAGGGCTAAAGTCACGACTGGCTTAGGAGAGGAGGGGGCTTGACTGGGAGGCAGAAACCAGTGCAGGCACTGGATGGGCATGAAACGAATATAGGCATAAAACATCATGCCTGATTAAAAACCGCTTTTTCAGCTGGTTTAATACCTGGAAACCAACCCGAGCTCCTGCTCGAATTGGATGTCAGAATTAAAGCTAATAAATGTGATTAAGCTAGTGGCGTGAAATAGACTCAGTCGCTGTTCATACTTCATCTCGGAGATTTCCGACCCCACCCGTGACGCCCCCCCCCCCCCCCCCCCCCCCAGCTCCTCCCGAACTGCTAGTGAGCTCGTGCGGCCGTGCGCGTCGCGGCCCGCGTGAAATGATCCCCGCTGAAACCGAACTCCGCCGCGGTTCCCGCAAAAGGGGGCCATGTTTACGGCTATTGCAGATTTAATTACTGCTATTCACGTGTATTCATCCATGAATTTGTTAGTTGATCTTTTGAGAATGTTTGACAATGCGAACCATATTTCTGGTGTTTTTCTGAAACTCAATCACTTTATTTTATTTTATTGTTTTTTTTTAACCTCATCTTCACAACGAGGTGCCAGATGCATGTCAGCATTCTCAAACTATCTATCTATATAATATATAAAGCTATTTTAAACTAGAAACCACTTCTCTTTTTTTTTTGCTTTGAAATATAACCTTTTTTGGGTGTTTGTGTTTTGTTTTAATTTTATTTCAATATTAAAGCAAAGTTCAACTTTACAACATGAAAACAAACTGCAAAACCCCCCCTCGCGGGATCCAAATAAACTAACATCTGCGCCTCCAAGTAGTCTTAATTTATTTTTGAAAGAGGCCTGCAGTATCAAAGGCCTTTGTCTCAATGACTCTGAGCAATAAAAGCCTGTTTGGGAGCAGCGGGGGCGGGGGGGACAGAGAACACAGAATGGTTCGCTGTGTGATGTGGCAGCGGGGAAACGTCTCGCTGGGAGACTGATGTGTAATTAGACTCTGAGGGTGTGAGGTGGGAGACGGCTGCAATGAAGAGCCTCTCGGAGGGTAGAGGATGCCCTCTAGTAGAGGTGAGAGGGGCAGCATCCTCACTTCACATGAAATAAGACGAATGCATGGTGCATGGTGCAAAAAAGACAGGATGCCTGTCTTTTTTGGACCAAACACATTTGTCTTTCACGCGTCTTGGTGTTCACGGCAAAGATGAGAGGAGCAGCATTCTCATGTAACGTTGAGCTGAAAATAATAATTATGATTTAATTGGTTAATTTTTTTTGATCCCTATTGCTTTGATGAGAATATTAGATTTGTGTTTTTTCTGGATTTTATTTAATTTTTTAAAAGAAGAAAAAAAAATTCTGCTTATTTTCTTGATTTTTCTTCTCTCTTTTTTGTGGTTTTCAATAAACAAAGCATCAGCATGTATATTTAAATACACATATATTTATTTTTTTTCTTGTTTCTGTTTAATGCTGATGTGTGGACGTGAAGTTGCAGTTGGTGTTTTTCCAAATTAGATTTCATTCAACTGATCATTTCAGTTCTTATTATTTATTTACTCATTTGTTTATTTTTATCAATTTATGTCTTTCCTTTTTGATTTTATTCCTACATTTCAAGCTAGATTATTTTAAGGGGATGCTGTAGCCATGGCAGTAACATCAGTGCAACATGAAAAGCATATTTAAAATAAAATTTAAAAAAAACTAAAAGTGTGATCTAAAAGCCCCTTTCCAATTGAAAAAAAAAATAAATAAAAGGCCTCTGGGTGATTTGGGTGGGTGTCTCTGTGTTGTCAGCTGCAATTCTTCTGGAGTTTATTTTTATTTAACGCAACACTGCTGCGCATCGCACTCTTGTCGTGTTTCAATGAAGTGGAAGGAAACGAAAATGTCAGACAATTAATAAGATTCAGAACATTTCTTCTTTTTCTTCTTCTCTTGCTCCAAAAGAAATTAAACACGATTATAACAACTTGTAATTTTGTATTTATTTTTTTTATATTATTGTAAACTCGGGCAAATTTGCAAAATATATATATATATAATATTTTAT